>NW_027361743.1:11007500-11705000 GCF_039654945.1 Dendrobates tinctorius | reverse complement strand
CAAGAAACAGACTTGATAAACGAGGAGGGGGTGTCGCATTGTATGTTCGAAACGCGTATATCTGCACAGAGATTGAAGCTTCAGAGACTGGGAGTTCTGTGGAAACTGTTTGGGTAAGAATACAAGGACAGAACAATGGAAAGGACACCATTGTAGGCATTTACTACAGGCCGCCTGTGCAAGCCGAAGATATAGATGAACTCTTTATGCATCAGATGGCCAAGTTCTCCAAAAAATATGACATAGTTGTCATGGGAGATTTCAACTATCCAGACATTTGTTGGGAATCTCTCTCAGGCAAAACTAACAGGTCAAGGAAATTCTTATCCTCTCTTGCTGACAACTTTATCTTCCAAAAGGTAAGGGAGAAAACAAGGGGAACTGCTACCTTGGATCTAATCCTTATAAACAGGGAGGAAATGGTTGAGGAGGTAAAAGTGGCTGGGACCCTAGGAGGTAGCGACCATGCTATTTTAGAATTTTGGATAACTAGAGGTGGAAGACCTGTGAAGACTCAGACGTCAAGGTTAGATTTCAGAAAGGCAGATTTTAAGGGATTCAGAAAGAGAATTGGAGGGATCCAATGGCTGGATATCCTTAAAGACAAAAATGTCCAGGAAGGATGGGAAATCTTGAAAAATGAAATTCTCAAAGCACAGTTGTTAACAATTCCGAAAAGAGGGAAGAATAGGAAGCATTTAAGGAAACCAGGATGGATGAACACAGAACTTAAGCACATGCTAAAAAGGAAGAAAAAAATGTTTATAAAATGGAAAGAGGGAGGCATATCTAAAGAAGAATATAATGCTGTCTGCAGAACCTGCAGGGCACAAATCAGATTAGCTAAAGCTGAAAATGAACTGAGGCTTGCAAGAGATGTCAAAAGCAATAATAAAGGATTTTGGGGATATGTCAAAAGTAAAAGTCAAAGATGCTATAGGATTTTTACAGGATGAAAATGATGAAATGGTAAGACAGGATGTTGAGAAGGCTGAACTTTTAAATTCCTATTTTGCATCTGTTTTCTCTCAGAAAGGAAATGCAACATCAACTGTTATTCACTGTCCTATTAAGGGAATAGAAGAATCCAGGATATCTATAAACAGAAAGATAGTGAGGAAACACTTAGCTAACCTAAATGAATTCAAGTCTCCAGGTCCAGATGAATTACACCCCAGAGTACTGAAGGAGATAGCAGAAGAAATTTTTGAACCCCTCTCCATAATCTTTGAAAATTCTTGGAGAACAGGAGAAGTGCCAGAAGACTGGAGAAGAGCAAATGTTGTTCCTATCTTCAAAAAGGGGAAGAAGGTGGACCCAGGCAACTATAGGCCGGTGAGTCTGACTTCTATACCAGGAAAGATCTTTGAACAAATTATTAAACAACATGTATGTCAATACCTGGATAAGAATGAAGTGATTAAACAGAGTCAGCATGGGTTTCTAACTAATAAGTCATGTCAGACTAACTTAATTTCCTTCTATGACGGTATCACTGATTGGGTGGATCAAGGAAATGCTGTAGATATAGTATATCTTGACTTCAGCAAAGCATTTGACAAAGTCTCTCATACAATCCTTATTGAAAAAATGACTAAGTATGGAATGGACAAGCCAACTGTTAGGTGGATTCATAACTGGCTTAGTGATCGGACCCAAAGAGTGGTCGTAAATGGCTGCACATCCAGTTGGAAGAATGTCTCAAGTGGGGTACCACAGGGCTCTGTCCTGGGCCCTGTATTGTTCAACATCTTTATCAACGATTTAGATGAAGGAATTGAGGGTAAACTGATTAAATTTGCTGATGACACAAAGCTAGGAGGGATAGCTAATACTAGAGAAGAGAGAGAGAGGATTCAAAAAGATTTAAATAAACTGGAGAAGTGGGCAGCAACTAACAGAATGGTTTTTAACAGGGAGAAATGCAAAGTACTACATCTGGGCAATAAAAATGAAAAAAGCATATATAGAATGGGAGGAATAGGGCTAAGTGACAGCACATGTGAAAAAGACTTGGGTATACTAATAGATCACAGACTGAATATGAGTCAACAGTGTGATGCAGCAGCAAAAAAGGCAAATGCAATTCTAGGATGTATTAACAGAAGCATACAGTCTAGATCACGTGAAGTCATTATTGCCCTCTACTCCTCTTTGGTCAGACCTCATCTGGAATATTGTGTCCAGTTTTGGGCACCACATTTTAAAAAAGACATCAACAAACTGGAGCAAGTTCAGAAAAGAGCGACCAGAATGGTGACCGGTCTGCAAACCCTGTCTTATGAGGAAAGGTTGCAGGATTTGGGAATGTTTAGTTTGCAAAAGAGAAGACTGAGAGGAGACTTAATAGCTGTCTACAAATATCTAAAGGGCTGTCACATTGTAGAAGGATCAACTTTATTCTCATTTGCACAAGGAAAGACTAGAAGCAATGGGATGAAACTGAATGGGAAGAGACACAGATTAGATATTAGAAAAAACTTTTTGACAGTTAGAGTGATCAATGAGTGGAACAGGCTGCCACGAGAAGTGGTGAGTTCTCCTTCAATGGAAGTCTTCAAACAGAGGCTGGACAGACATCTGACTGGGATGATTTAGCGAATCCTGCTTTGAGCAGGGGGTTGGACCAGATGGCCCAGGAGGTCCCTTCCAACTCTACGATTCTATGATTCTATGATTCTATGTACTGTGGAAACAAATCTGCTAGAGTGTAGTCTAAAAAATGCACACTAGATGGCAGTACAATCTGTTTTCAGTGCAAGACAATGCTGGGGGAGGGAGTCTACGCGTTTCTGTATTGAAGCTTATCTCTCTGAGAAGACATTGGATGTTAATTAAGTGCTTGTATAGAGGGAGGTTTAACATAAATCTGCTAGAGTGTAGTATAAAAAATATTCACTAGATGGCAGTACAGTCTGCTCTCAGTGCATTGCATTGCTCTGTATTTCCTCTCCACAGCTCCAGGCTTCTAATTTTGGCAGCTGTGGGGCTGTACAATGCATCTCTATGGGAAATCTGTGTATGACCGATATTTCTCTTTGCTTTTCTTTGAACACAAGTAGTGTGACACCTGAATGTTTTTGGGGCAGGTCAGATGCAATTTGATGAGTTACCTGACCCCCCTCCAGTTTTTTTTTTTTTTACTTTTTACACTAGTTATTTATAGTGAACATTTCTGGGCTACATTCACATTTTGGGGTCCATTTCAGATGCTACATTTTGGGGTGCAGCCACCTCAAGTAATAAATCCTGCCTCCCATGTCACCACTTCTGTATTTTTCATGCATTCCTAGTTTTGGCTTACAATAACTGATATGAAAAACTGACCAAAAAACTGACATGTGAACTCAGCCTTAAAGTGTAGTTTCACTTAAATCCTGTATTTTGTTTGTGTATTCTAGAGTGAGCAGCATGTACTGTGGAAACAAATCTGCTAGAGTGTAGTATAAAAAATACACACTAGATGGCAGTACAGTCTGCTCTCAGTTCAAGGCATTGCTGGGGGAGGGAGGCTACGCGTTTCTGTATTGAAGCTTATCTCTCTGAGAAGACATTGGATGTTAATTAAGTGCTTGTATAGGGGGAGGTTTAAAATAAGACACAAAACTTGTAGACTATATATCTAATATATAAAGCTCAATGTATGTGTGTACGAGTGTGTGTATGTATGTATGTGTGTGTGTATATGTCCGGGATAGGCATCCGCACCGTCGCAGCTACAGCCACAAAATTTGGCACAGTCACACGTCTGGACCCCGAGAGCGTCCTAAGCTATGTTGTGAGGTGAAATTTTAACCCCACGTTAAATTCTTCTGAGCTTTGTATCTAAGCCTATCCTATGTGGCACTGTTGAGCTGTGTATCTAACCCATCTAATCAAGGCACTTGTAATAAACATTGTTTAGTATCTATATCACATTACCATATTACTAAATTTTTTGACATTTTCTCAACAGGATTGTTTCAAGACATAAGACCAGAAGAAGAGGAAGTGAATAAATGCATCAGGAACCAGGGATGGAAAAACAACATGCCAAGAGTTAAAGAAATATTGCTTCAATGGAGGAAAATATGACCAGGATAATGAAAAATAAGGACATATATTTATAAAAAATAAAATGGATGTGGACCTTTTTCATGTTGAGAAAGATGAAAAGAAGAAAAGATTCCTGTCAGATCCAAAAAATCAACTTTTTTATTTCCATACAAGAAGGACTACCATTTTTGGCTGCATAAAAAGTTCTTCTTATTTTTTTATTTGTTTATGGCTGCGTTCACACTACCATATTTTCTTCCTGTGTTGACAGGAAGAAAATACGGCTGTTAGCAGGCGTCTGTATGGCAGCTATGGCCGGCTCGTCATGAAGAGAATTCTCTATTCTCTCCGTGAGAGCTGTGCGACCAGGACATGTCCGTTCTTTTTGCGGGGCACGGTTATAGGAAGTCACAGCCGGCCGTGTGAAATCACAGCACAGCTGTAGGATTCCTCAGCCACACAGCTGCAGCACGGTGAACATACGGTTCTTGTTGAGCCATATGTTCACTGCGATTTTTGTGGCCCCATACTGCTGACCCATACAAGTCCATAGGGCAGACAGTATGGCCATATTTTCTGCCTGTTAACAGAGGCAGAAAATACGGTAGTGTGAACGCAGCCTTATACAAAATAGCTTTTGTTTGCTTGTTTTGGTATTTTGTATTTTATTCAACATGTACCTTTTTCTACCTAAAATAAAGCAAAATGAAGTTTTTTATTTCATGTTTCATTTGTTTATGACCACACATGTTCATATACAGTTTAGTAAGCAAAAGGTATTCAAAAAATAGAGTATCTAAAAATCAAGATTTAATAGGTTGGGTGATATTAACCCGGAACAGTACCAGTGTATAATAAATGGGAGCAGAACAGCATTAAGTACAACAAGTCATATTATTACCACTTAACCATCACGTCTGCCAATGTGTCTGTTTGTCTAAAGGACCTCTAAGGAAATGTGTAGGCCAACCTCTTTTTAATTTAAAACCCTGCCTACTGATAAGGAAGACTGTAATGGAAAAGATTCCCACCTGTATTTTGCAGCTGCATTTGCTATTGAGTCTTTTACTCATATGTGTCTAGTTGCTTTGCTGCTAAGAAAGCTACCAAACTATTGATTAATTCTTAATTTGTTTTGCTATTTTTCTATCATTTTGCCTTATTTTGATCACTGGACTTGGATATTTCAGTCA
Source organism: Dendrobates tinctorius (assembly GCF_039654945.1). Classification (NCBI taxonomy): domain Eukaryota; kingdom Metazoa; phylum Chordata; class Amphibia; order Anura; family Dendrobatidae; genus Dendrobates; species Dendrobates tinctorius. Next base: position 11,699,772 of record NW_027361743.1, on the reverse strand, counting down.
TCTGCCTTTCTATTGCCAGCCTGAGGAGATAAATTCATATTTTTTTCAAAGGCTTACCTTTGGGACACCAAGTTCAAGCTATAGACATGGAGCCTGCTTCCAAAGTGTAAGTTTCTTTACATAAAGCATATATGAGGTTTTATTAAACGTGTTAAGCACCCAGCTCCATGATAGGGTATGTCCAGTCAATGACTTCTAGGGGGTTAGTGTCATTTATTGGGACATCTTATGGCTAAATTTGAGAATGCACTTTGTGGTCCTATGAAAAACTGTCTATTTTAATTTAGAAACTCTAACCCTCTTGTATAACAGGCACAATAGAACTCCAATGACATGTCCATTCTGCCTCAGTCCCGAAAAAATACTCTCTACACATCTGCGCAGAAAGTGCATGAAATTCAACTCAGGTGAGGAGATAAAAGCCGTTTTGGCACAGGCCAAGAAAGCCCTTGTCAATATTGCTTCAAAAGGCACCATCCTAGATTATCAAGAAATCATGTCTCTTGGATCCTTGGACAATGTTGCACCCTTTCTGGAGACCAGAGGATTTGTAATAGTGAACAAACCAACTGTGGCCAGGTATGTTCTTTCACTGTCCTTGTTAGTCTTATCTCCAGAGCCAACCTTAGGTCAGTTGAAAGAGTGTCTTTTATACTCCAACCCCCAAATCTATCCCACCCTACCAATCATCTAATATATAAAGCTCAAAGTGTATGTATGTATGTATGTATGACTATGTATGTATGTATGTAATGGGTGACTATAGGATGGAGGATATGTATGATGGGTATATGGGCACTGGACTATGGGATAGAGGATGTATGATGGGTATATGGGCACAGGACTGTGGGATGGAGGATATGTATGATGGGTATATGGGCACTCTACTATGGGATGGAGGATGTGTGATGGGTATATGGGCACGGGACTATGGGATGGAGGATGTGTGATGGGTATATGGGCACGGGACTATGGGATGGAGGATGTGTGATGGGTATATGGGCACGGGACTATGGGATGGAGGATGTGTGATGGGTATATGGGCACAGGACTATGGGATAGAGGATATGTATGATGGGTATATGGGCACGGGACTATGGGATGGAGGATGTGTGATGGGTATATGGGCACGGGACTATGGGATGGAGGATGTGTGATGGGTATATGGGCACGGGACTATGGGATGGAGGATGTGTGATGGGTATATGGGCACGGGACTATGGGATGGAGGATGTGTGATGGGTATATGGGCACGGGACTATGGGATAGAGGATATGTATGACGGGTATATGGGCATGGGACTATGGGATGGAGGATATGTATGATGGGTATATGGGCACTCGACTATGGGTTGGAGGATATGTATGATGGGTATATGGGCACTCTACTATGGGATGGAGGATATGTATGATGGGTATATGGGCACTCTACTATGGGATGGAGAATATGTATGATGGGTATATAAGGGCACGGGACAATGGGATGGAGGATGTGTGATGGGTATATGGGCACTGGACTATGGGATGGAGGATGTGTATGATGGGTATATGGGCACTGGACTATGGGATAGAGGATGTATGATGGGTATATGGGCACGGGACTGTGGGATGGAGGATATGTATGATGGGTATATGGGCACTCTACTATGGGATGGAGGATGTGTGATGGGTATATGGGCACGGGACTATGGGATGGAGGATGTGTGATGGGTATATGGGCACGGGACTATTGGATGGAGGATATGTATGATGGGTATATGGGCACTCTACTATGGGATGGAGGATGTGTGATGGGTATATGGGCACGGGACTATGGGACGGAGGATGTGTGATGGGTATATGGGCACTGGACTATAGGATGGAGGATATGTATGATGGGTATATGGGCACTGGACTATGGGATAGAGGATGTATGATGGGTATATGGGCACGGGACTGTGGGATGGAGGATATGTATGATGGGTATATGGGCACTCTACTATGGGATGGAGGATGTGTGATGGGTATATGGGCACGGGACTATGGGATGGAGGATGTGTGATGGGTATATGGGCACGGGACTATTGGATGGAGGATGTGTGATGGGTATATGGGCACGGGACTATGGGATGGAGGATATGTATGACGGGTATATGGGCATGGGACTATGGGATGGAGGATATGTATGATGGGTATATGGGCACTCGACTATGGGTTGGAGGATATGTATGATGGGTATATGGGCACTCTACTATGGGATGGATGATGTGTGATGGGTATATGGGCACTCTACTATGGGATGGAGAATATGTATGATGGGTATATAAGGGCACGGGACAATGGGATGGAGGATGTGTGATGGGTATATGGGCACTGGACTATGGGATGGAGGATGTGTATGATGGGTATATGGGATGGAGGATGTGTGATGGGTATATGGGCACGGGACTATGGGATGGAGGATATGTATGACGGGTATATGGGCATGGGACTATGGGATGGTGGATATGTATGATGGGTATATGGGCATGGGACTTTGGGATGGAGGATATGTATGACGGGTATATGGGCACGGGACTATGGGATGGTGGATATGTATGGTGGATATGTATGATGGGTATATGGGCATGGGACTATGGGATGGTGGATATGTATGATAGGTATATGGGCACGGGCCTATGGGATGGTGGATATGTATGATGGGTATATGGGCACGGGACTGTGGGATGGAGGATAATTATAATTTGTTGTAACTAACCACAGTTAGTTACTATGCCCGGGCAGCGCCGGGCTCTTCAGCTAGTAATTAATAAAATAAAAAATAGTTCTTATAATTTATGCTAGTGCCTTCACTAGTTCTTGTTTCACTCACTACATTTAATTGCCCTATCAGTGATCTCATATAGTCAGTACTTGTACACCAAAACCTAAGGCCACTGAATAAACTTCCTAATATGCTGCATATATAAATACTATGCAGTGAGAATGGGGGTGAAATCATTCAGTGACCCCTTGGTGTACAAATACTGAATATGTAACGATGTCAACCTCTCTCTCGCTGTCGCTCTCTCTCTCTCTATATATGTATAACAATTTATAGAAGATAAATAATTAGTACACGTTGGACCAATGTGCTGTAAAGGCCTTGTATCTGTATGCTTTATTCATGTAGTTGTAGTGAAGTTGTCATTGAATCATTTTTTTTTACCACAGAGGACATGTTGAGCCGTACATAGCAGGCATGACACCTACATATTGTAGCAGCCCTCTACTGTTGTTAACAATGCACATTTAATCTGACATAGATGTCTGCCTTCTTTAGAAACCTATTTGCATTTAAATCAAGCTACCAGTAATTAGGTGAATGCATGACTTTTATTTGCTTTTCCTCTCAGCCACTGATAAGAAATACAATAACAGGGCAGTGTTTCTCCTTTTTTATATCAAAGTTCAGATCTACTACAGTACATAAATTGCTTGAACCTTTTTCTGACATGTTTCTATGTCATTGATTGCTTTTACACAAATACACAACACAGACCACAGCAATTTATGGCAAATTTAAAGCAGTATTTAAAGTTTATCAACCTTATATATGTAAGTATTCTAGGAGTGATACCTTTATTGGCTGACCAGAAAAAAAGATATATATATATATATATATATATATATATATGCGCAAGCTTTCAGAGCACAAAGGCTCCTTCCTCAGGTAGTACTACAAATGAATTCATAAGACACATTTGTAATTTTGCTTTGTATCCCCTCTCCTTCTTTTCCTCCCATTAAGATACCATGGTAATCACAAACAATGTCACCTTTTTTAAAGACCTGGGTGGAACTATGGATTTTCAAGTCCTTTCCATAATATAATATTACAATAACGTTTATATACATATTATTCATATTTGCAGCATATTAGTAAGTGCTTATCAAAGTCTTGGGTCATTTTCAAACTTTATAAACATGTCATAGTCACTTTCAAGGGGGAAGAAGGTGCAATGCTTGAAAGTTCACCAAATAGCACAATATAAAGTCTATCTATCTATCTATCTATCACCATTAACTTATGTCAAGAAAATGTATGTGTGCTGTTATTCTTGGCCTTTTGATTGATTGAGGTGTAAAACACTAACAAATTTGATGGGTCACTTCCATGGTGAAGGTTCATTGAATGAGAGCCTGACAATCACACAAAATAGGGTGCATGATTCCACGGCTCTCAGTGGGGATGGGATCCACAGGTTCTTTTATACCACCTTCCAAGTCCTTAGGGGTGTTTTATGCGGCCTCCTGAAACAACCCGGTGACATAACTTCACATTCTTTGTGGGAGTGTGGAACCCTGTTTGCACAATTCAAACCTTCCAAATGCTTCCCTGCTTATACATGCATGCTAACAAAAGATTTTTTCTAATTTATAGGAATGTGCAACAAGAACACGCATCAAGGTCTGCATCATCTGTCATCTCATTGCCACAATGCCCAGTTAATGCTGCTGAGGATCATGATGATGCCATTCCTGGCCAAGCAGATTTGGAGGGAGATTTGACACTGTTTCCTCAGTCCCCTACAGAAGAAATTGAGGTCAGTGAAACCCCAGAAGACCCTGGAGAAAATCAGATTGATGGAGAGGAAGGCAGAGAATATGAAGAATGTACAGCTGAAGTAGAGGAAGAGCAATTTGAAGAAATGGAGAATGAAGAGACACAGAGGTCAGGATACAATTTATGCAATATGTATGACTTTCAAGTGCTATAAAGTGATTAGCGAGTGCATACACAACTACTTGATACTTGGTTGACTCGATCAAGTACCACATGTGCTTGAGGGTGCTACTCGAGTGCCCTTCTCAAATCATTGCTGCCTATTAGGTGACCAATGAGCAGGGATTTTAAGGCCTAGAAGCAAAAGCACAGAAGATGAAATGCATATTGCATTTCATTATCTGCACTATGTGCTTCTATGGTAACCCAACTGGTTTGTTACTCAGATATTTTTGATTCAACAAACTATTAATGACATATACATCACTGTGTGTCAGCAAATGTTCTGTTGTATGATGTGCAAGGAATATAACTCATTATAAAATGCTTTAAGGGAAGTTGGCAATTCTACAGCAATATGCAGGCTGCCCACTTCCTAATACTTCATCCACTTATGCTTGACATGTTATAATGAAATGTGGCATGCTTCGCTGTTAGCACTATGACACTTAGCATTGACATTTCCTGTATCGCAGGCACTATACGGGGCAACAAGACCCAGGTGAAGGCAAGGATGTATTTACATTGTGACTGTCTTTGCTCCTCTACAGCTTCCTAGGCTTCAGGCCAAGTGACCTGCAGGTTATTGGAGCAAACATTAGGGATGGAATCTGTAGCCCATCTTTCAAGTGCTTAGGGTCTTTTTTGTATGGATTATGCAAACAACCCTTACCACTTTAATTGCACCCCTTAACAAACTTTGCGGGACTGTGGCACCCTGTTTAGTTGCATCGGTCAAACCCTATAAATGCCTGCATTGCTTTTATCTCCATGCTCACATTTTTTTATCTTTTATAGGAGTGGGCAACAAGAAGATCGATCAAGTACTGTATCTTCTGTTGTCACATTGCCGCAATGCACAACTGATGCTGCTGTGGAGCTTAAAGATGCCATACCTGGACAAGTAGAGATGGAGGCAGCTAAAGAAGTGGAGGATGAACAAAGTGAAGAAAGTGAGACTGAAGAGACATTTGATGAAGACACACAGAGGTCAGGTTACTATAGATGCAATGTTTATGTCTTTTAAGTGTTACATAGTGATAAGCAAGCATGCTTGCCACTATTAAATACTCGATCGAGCATCATGGTGCTCGGGTACCTTTGCTCAAGTTCAACAAGTGTTTGAGGGTGCTACTCCAAAGCCCTCCCTGCATCATTGGTGCCTATTAGGCCATTAATGAGTGGGGAATTAAGATCTGGAAGCTATACTGCAGGCTGGTCTGATGCACAATTTTTTGGGATTTTCACTTAATTATATACTTTCCCCTCTGCCAAGCATAGGGTGTATGTTTTAATGCTTGAGTCTCTCATAGACTTTGATTACAGTTTACTTGCTACTCAAGTTGCTTGACGCAAGTCTCAAGCTCATCACTAGTGCTATAGAATGTATCAAGTCTAATCTGTTGTACTTTTCTCCCAAATTATAGAGTACTGCAGACAAAATGGTCAACAGATACAAGGAAGAAAATGAAGATAGCAGGGTTATACAAGCGACATTCAACACGCGAACCAATATTGATGGGCTTTTCTCAGTACTTGCAAAAATCACTAAAGGTAACCCACTATAAACAGGAGGTTCAAGACGTGGGCAAGATTTCTTTACTACATGAACGCACAGCATGCAAGTTTGGACTTTGTCAAAGACATTGATAAGGCCAATTCATTTTTCAACAAGCTACAAGATATGAAGCTTGCAAATCAGACCATCTTCAATTATCTGAAACATGACCGGATTTGTAGACAATGCAACACTGTTTAACTCCTGCAAATTCTTTATAGAGGTCACAGAAGATATCCGGAAGAGGTTGAGCAGGGGTATTTATAGAGAAGTGGTGGGAAAAAGGTAAATTATAAGCTCACCCATTTTTAAATTCAAATATTTTCCATAATTAAAAACATTTTGCATAATAAACTATGTTAAACTACTATGTTCTTATAAGGCAGATAGGAATTTCTGTGACTGTGAACATGAGTCGCTCAGTAAACTGAAATGTGGTTAGGTGTCAAATCAATATATAAATATCCCTGATATAACTTGCCATAGCACAATGGGAGGCAATCATACATCATTAGCAAATCCTAAACATTCATAAGTGCAAAATATTAGCATTTTCCACCATCAGCCATATTACTATAGTGTTAATATGTTCATCACTAAGCTAAAACTAACCTGTCTCACCACCTTCTGATACCTGTGATGAAATGTACACTTGTTATTGCAGCTTATGTTTGATCTATTACTACTGTATATATATTTTCAGTATAATAAAATTATATTGTTTACTCCCTTTTCTAGATACCAGGCATTGATGTCTTTGACTAAGACACCCCGGGAATGTCAGAGGGTTTTAGATGCCGCAAAGCCAAGCTTTTTGGAGTGTATCCAAAATGTCAAGCACTCAAAAGTCTCAACTAAAGCCACTAAGCTTGAAATTCTCTATTATCTGGAGGCCATACTAGTCTTAAAACATCTCCAAAGACCAGGAGTGGTACAAAACATGAGTGTAAGTAAATTTTCCTTCTATCTATTTATTAATTTTATTTTACTGTCCCTCAAACATAACTATGTCTTGACTCATAGGTTTCTGAATGGAATGAGCAGATACTGAACAAATATAAAGGAAAAAATCTCTTTGTTATTGGAGTGAAGCTTCATAAAACATCATCTCAACAAGTCGCAACATTTGTGTTGGATGAGGAAGAAGAGACAGTAATATTTTTAAATATATTTCTTATAATACAGAGGTTTAATGTTTTTTCCATCATTGATTTTTATATTTTTTTTTACAGTGGTTCAATATCTACTTTGAAAAAATAAGATCTCAGTTGACATCAAGCGGCATGCCCGATGACACATTTTTCATAACAACCTCCGGAACGAAGATTTATAATGTACTGTATCCAATGACATCAGGCGTCTTCACGAAAAGTAAGAGTCTTTTAGCGCCAATATATTTCTTAAACTCTAATAGTAGGGATAATTATTTTAAATATTTTTCTTTTTTTATTTCTAGATTCAAAGTTCCTAGCATCAGCAGCCCAGCTTATCAGGAGGGTCTGTGAAACCTCAACTCTTTCAAAATTTTCAGACTCGGAGAAGTGTCTTTTTGCAAGATAATTGTCTCATACAAACCGAACAGCTGAAAGAAGCTACAGAGAAAAGACGCTTACTGACATATGCCATGGTCATGAGCTTGTTACGCAGACAGGACTTTATAACGGTGATGAGCCCATAGCTAGCACCTCACGGTAATATATTAAGAAAGGGGCAGATGATTATTGCTTTGTGGCACTTATTATTTTTGTTTGCCAAGTATAATAGTTTTTGTTTTTCCCTTGTCTGCTGAAAAGAAATCAAGATGCAACAGTGATGCAGAGAAGACACGATGACAGTGATAGGCCCCAAGCTGCTACCTCAAGGTAATTTTTTGAAAAGGGACAAAGAAATGGGTGTTCAATCCTTATACAATATAAAAAGGATAGGTAAACTGGAATTTTGGAGTCAAGAGGATGCGGATTCATTTGGGTGGCTTAATCCAAATCAGATTTCCACATCTTTGGAGAGAGGTTCAAGTCAGAGAACTGTCAAAAGGATGCGACGTTACCTATATTCTAAAATACACCACCATCCTACTACTTGCTGAGAAACATAGACCATAGGTTTCCTGTCCTATGAGCAGGTTGTTGTAGGATTGTGTCCAACAGGGTCTCCACAAGGATTGGATATGAGAGCTTGGTTTTTGGGGGTCATTAGAAACATAGCAAAAAATGTTGGGTATGATCACCAAGTATAATACTTTTTGCTTCTCTTGTCTGTTGTAAAGAAATCAAGAGGCAGCAGTGGAAGAGACTACAGACGAAAGCCAGGAAGAAGATGAAGATGCCACTGACAAAGAAGAGTCAAGTCACCAAAGTGGGCAGGAAGAAGAATCTGAAAGTGACATCAACGATGAAACGTACATTTCAAGGTTGATATAACCTCAAAAATAATACAACTGTTCTAAACTAATAAATGTTTGCATGCAATATTGCATTATGCTTTTTTCATTTCAGTGCCAAAAAATCATTGCATGACACTGTAAGAAGATCTACTAGGCAGAGGCAGATAGGGTTACAAACATCTACCAGGTAAGAAGACAAGCAATTTGATGGCATTCATTTTTGAAATTCAAATGTTATAAATGAGTTTTCTGACACTAATATGTGGCATTTATTTTTTTTCAGAGCTGTAAAGCGAAAAGAAATAATTTCCAAAGAAAAGAGAGACAGTTGTCCTACCCATAAGCTGATGTCTAAGGAGGAACATTTCAAAAGTTTTACTGAAAAATATCCCATTACTCTAGAGAAGAATGTGCCATCACCAAGCATATGTCGAGAAGAGTCCAGAACTTATTGGCGATACTTTGGTGATCGATGGAGGAAGATACAGAACAAAATGCGAGTCGATCATATCACTGGTAAGATGTTTAAATGTTTACCATTTTTTAAAGAATCTATTTTACATTATCATGTTACAAAATTCAATTATGTGTTCTTTATAGGAATGCTTCAGAAAAGTAATGTGAAAATATCAGAAGTAGAAAGACACATTCAAAATCAAGGCTGGAAAAGGAACCTACCAAGAGTGACTGAAATATTGCATCAATTAAAGAAATGATTACTAAAATGGTAAAAAATGGGTAAATATGCAGTAGATGTGTGTTAGTGTATGTGCACCTGTGTGCTTTGGAGAATTGTTCAATGCAGTAGCAGAAAAAATTTGTAAAATCTTACAATCAAATAATGTATGCCTTAAACTAGGATTTAATATTAGTATTTAATGTATTTTTTCCCTATAGATGGAGGAAGAGCCATATTTCACAATGAAGATTCCAGTCCAGATGGAAGAATTAAGAGGACTCAAGATGTCACAATCAATTGGATTTTGCCTCAGGGAAGTAAAGTAGTTGTTGTAGTTAGTGATGGTTGAGCACCAAAGTGCTCGAATGCTTGATAGTCAAGCTGAACACCTCGCAAAGAATCGATGTGCTTGACCCAAGAATTTTTCCAGACTCCCTTCACTTGGTAGAGGGGAGGATGTCTGGAGAAATGTAAACACTGGGGACCGCCTGCCCCAAAGTCTCCCTTCCCTCAGGAGCTCACCAGAGCCGCAAAGTGCAGCCTGCAGAGCCCAAGAGTGCAACCCGCAGGCTGCTGCAGCTCTTTACCTGCACTCAGAGCGCTGTTTAATAATCACCTGACACTGACTTCTGAGATTTCTTGCCTGTCTATAAATTCAAAGGCATTGATGATGTCACAGTCAAACACCTCTTCTTGTATCCATATAAAGGCAGTTATGTCCCAGTCATGAGACCAGTCATTTAAATGTGACATCATCAATGCCTTTATGTGCATAGATGCGGAGTAATCTCTGATCTTAGAGCATCGGGTGAGTCTTGGACATTGGTGAGCTCCAGAATAAAGCCTGCAGGTGATTCTGAGCATTGGTGACAAGCACTGTGAATATTTGATTGAGTATCGAGTGGCTCCAAGCAGCCTCATGCTCGCTCAGCACTAGTTGAAGTCAAGCAGAGGCACATCGATTGCATGCACTTTTATCTTTTTGATGTTTATTTATTTCTCTTTTAGATTGACAAGAAGAAAGACAATATTCATCATCCTAATAAATCAATAGTATTCTGTGTAAATTAATTTTAGATCTTGCAAGTCCACTTCAGACATGCCTTGAGCACTGCAGCGATGATGCCCTTTGCTTAGGCCAAATTCAACTTGGCAAATTAAGCTTCTATTGAAATCACTACTGACCTGAGCTGCTGTGAGATGAAAGATGTCTGAAGTGTCCTAAAATTCTTTCATGGCCATCAAATTCTAAATTTTAACAAGCTTCTGTAGCAAGACTTAAATATTGTTTTAAATCCTTATCATATAACCATATTACTACATACTATGATTTGCTAGGATGATGTGGGTTCACCCACTAGTTGCCCAATGGGCTACTGTCGTGCCCCTGCGGATCCAGTCGCCCGGGCCATGGGCCAGGCCGCCTGCCACCGTGACCGCGGCATTCCCAGCCACCGACGCAGGCCCGGACCCGAGTACCCCTCTGCCCCAGTGGGTGCGTCACTACCAAAGGGCATTTTTAGCCTGTATGCTGATCTGAGGCAGCACCCTGTCAAAGTCTTAGCATTTACATGCTTGAACATAGTAGCATATCATATTTTGCTAGAGACTTTGCATCTAGCACTGCCCTTGACAAACAACCACCTGAGGAAATATTGCATTTTTCTGTTTTTTTCTTCAATTAAATATGTGTGTCATTTACAGAGCTGCAATTGAAAAAGAAGAAAAGTTTAAGGAAAATAAGCCTGGACCTCCCACCATAGAGACCAAAGACGAGGATTTTCAAAGATTTATTTCCCTGTATCCCCTAACTGCTGAGACAGAACCATCAACGTTAAAACAATGCCAGGACAAGTTCCCACTGAATGGACCACATCTGTATGATAGGTGGAGGAGGAGACAGAACAGAATGCGAGTGGACTATATATTTGGACTTCTTAAGGATGATCATCCAGATGCAGAGGAGGTGAAGAGATGTATTGCACAGAAACTTTGGAAAAGTAACTTGCCGAGGGTGAAGGATATTTTTGAAAAATGGAAAAAGTGTTTGACTTAGAACAGGACAATGGACAATACACTCTTAAAAGGACACTTATTCTATTGAATGGACACTTCTATGGATTTTGTTGGGTATGTCAAAAGCTTTTGATCATATTAGGTCTCACTTGTGAGCCCTTCTGTGATCAGAAAATTCTGACATGCCTTACGACCTGTCAGGAGTGTTTAAGAATGACCGTATGTTTTATTTCTTGGCAATTGTATGTTTGAATGTACATAAACACATTGATTTGTGGGGGTTGGTGGGATGGGGGCTGCTTAATAAAGCAGATATTGTTTTAACTTAAAGAAGTGCAGCACTGGGACAACTTCCCAGTGTTACATCTACCCTATTAAATAGAGCATTTTTCTAAATACATTCAATCACTGCCTTGTTTCCCCTTTCTCTGCCTCCGTGCAGAGAGCGGAGTTAGTCGTGGCCACAATGAGAGTGCAACATCAGGGCATGTGTTTATCAGGCTCCTAGGAGCAGCTTGAGAATCAAATGCCATGATGCAGCATTCACATCGAGGCCGTGGCTGCCCCAACTCTCTTCATTGGAGACAGAAAAGAGGAATTATGACGCCCCACAATGTGAACATACATAGAAAAATGCTTTATTTAATAGGGAAATTTAACACCTGGAAGACGTCTCAGCACTGCACTTCCTTCTTTAAGGAGTGGAAAATCAAATTTGAATACCTATTTTTTGTTATACTGTATTAATACATGTTCGTAAACAGAAAAGGGTTCTTTACAGTCAGAGCAGTCAGGCTGTGGAATGACGATCACATGAGGTAGTGATGGCCGACATCATACCAGCTTTCAAAAAAAGGGCTGGATGATTTCCTCGATACCCATAACATTGTGGGTTATAGTTAAATTAGACAAAATGTTACACCTATAGTAGTCTTTTTGATCCAGGGTTCTTGTACCGATCGCCTTTCTAGGGGTCAAGAAGGAATTTTTCCCCGTGGTGCAAATTGGTTGAATGTATCCTGGGGTTTTTGCCTTCTTCTGGATCAACAGATTTAGGTACAGGGATTTTAGTAATACCATAACAGTAATACAAAAATAAAACTAATTAAATATTATAAACTGGTTTATATGTAACTAGCTGAAGAGCCCGGCGCTGCCCGGGCATAGTAACTAACTGTGGTTTGTTATAGCAAATTATAATTATCCTCCATCCCATAGTCCCGCGCCCATATACCCATCATACACATCCTCCATCCCATAGTCCCGTGCCCATATACCCATCATACATATCCTCCATCCCATAGTCCCGCGCCCATATACCCATCATACATATCCTCCATCCCATAGTCCCGTGCCCATATACCCATCATACACATCCTCCATCCCATAGTCCCGTGCCCATATACCCATCATACATATCCTCCATCCCATAGTCCCGCGCCCATATACCCATAATACACATCCTCCATCCCATAGTCCCATGCCCATATACCCATAATACATATCCTCCATCCCATAGTCCCATGCCCATATACCCATCATACATATTCTCTATCCCATAGTCCCGCGCCCATATACCCATCATACATATCCGCCATCCCATAGTCCCGTGCCCATATACCCATCATACATATCCTCCATCCCATAGTCCCGCGCCCATATACCCATCATACATATCCTCCATCCCATAGTCCCGTGCACATATACCCATAATACACATCCTCCATCCCATAGTCCCATGCCCATATACCCATCATACATATCCTCCATCCCATAGTCCCGCGCCCATATACCCATCATACATATCCTCCATCCCATAGTCCCGTGCACATATACCCATAATACACATCCTCCATCCCATAGTCCCATGCCCATATACCCATCATACATATTCTCTATCCCATAGTCCCGCGCCCATATACCCATCATACATACACACACTTGAGCTTTATATATTAGATTGTAATAGTGCAGTAATACTAAAAATGGTTATTCATTTGTGAGGCCTAGTCTCAGTAGGTTAGTGTAGTTTTGGTATGGGGAGTACAATTGGGGAGAAAGGTTGAACGTGATGGACCTAGATCTTTATTCAACCTACATCACTATGTTTGCACTGATTTGATGTGATGGGGTTTGTTCAATAAATTTTGTTTTTCTTTTTAACTAAGCATATGTTTGTCTTCAATTTCATTGTTTAAAAGATTTCAGCCTCATTCTACTGCATACAGTCCGATGGGGAGTGCATTCTGCTGCATGCAGTCCGATGGGGAGAGCTTTTTACTGCATGCAGTCCGATGGGGAGTGCATTCTACTGTATGGAGTACTTCAGAGAGTGCAATCTACTGTATTGAATCTGGTGGGGAGTGCATTCAACTGTAAGGAGTCCAGTGGGGAAGGCATTCTACTGTATGGAGGCCAATGGGGAGTGCATTTGACTGTATGGATTTCGATGGAGAGTGCAATCTACTGTAGAGAGTCTGATGGAGAGTGCAACCTACTGTATTGAGTCCGATGGGGAGTGCTTTATGCTGCATTCAGTCCGATGGGGAGTGCATTCTACTGTATAGAGTCCGATGGGGAGTGCATTCTACTGTATAGAGTCCGATGGGGAGTGCATTCTACTGCATTCAGTCCGATGGGAGTACATTCGACTGTAGGGAGTGCATTCATTTCGATGGATTTTAGCCTGAGAGCCTTGGAATCCTGCACCTTATTTGGTGCAGTTTGGCAGACTCTCAGGCAGAGTGGTGGTGTTTTAGTCCTATTTCTGGGATTTCAGCCTCATTCTCCTGCATACAGTCCGATGGGGAGTGCATTCTACTGTATGGAGTCCCATGGGGAGTGCATTCTACTGTATGGATTTCGATGGATTTTAGTCCTATTTTTGGGATTTCACCTGAGAGCCATGGAATCCTGCACCTTATTTGGTGCAATTTGGCAGACTCTCAGGCAGAGTGGTGGTGTTTTAGTCCTATTTCTGGGATTTCAGCCTCATTCTGCTGCATACAGTCCGATGGGGAGTGCATCCTACTGTATGGAGTCCAATGGGGAGTGCATTCTACTGTATGGAGTCCGATGGGCAGTACAATCTACTGTACTGAATCCGATGGGGAGTGCAATCGGCTGGGGAGTGCATTCTACTGTATGGAGTAGGGCACTCTCCCTCGGGGCCCCACAACATATTGACACCCCTAAGTGGTGGGAGAAGGGGAAATCTGATTTTTGGTCAAAAATCAGGCTAAGTCCTAAAATCTTCAAAAAATGACTAAGTCCCAACGGTTCTTTCTGAAAAGTGTACCCAGGCTCCTGGAAGTGTCCTGGGTACACCTCCTGAGACGTTCCCCTGCCTGGAAGTCTGTCTCATCTCGAAATTTTTCTAAGTCCCAAAATATGGTTTTTCCTCCATAATTCGACTTTCCCCCCATAAACCACACATTCTACCCTCATGGGAGGCACTCTCCCTTGGGTCCCCTCAACATATTGACGCCCCAGAGTGGTGGGAGAAGGGGAAATCCGATTTTTGCACAAAAATCCAAAAATCGCTCTAAGTCCAAAAATCCTGAAAATTTTTCTAAGTCCCAACGGTTGTTTCTGAAAAGTGTAATTCGACTTTCCCCCCATAAACCACACATTCTACCCTCATGGGAAGCACTCTCCCACTCTACTGTATGGAGTCCCATGGGGAGTGCATTCTACAGTATGGAGTCCCATGGGGAGTGCATTCTACAGTATGGAGTCCCATGGGGAGTGCATTCTACAGTATGGAGTCCGATGGGGAGTGCATTCTACAGTATGGAGTCCGATGGGGACTGCATTCTACTGTATTGAGTCCGATGGGAAGTGCATTCTACTGCATGCAGTCTGATGGGGAGTGCATTCTACTGTATTGAGTCCAATGGGGAGTGCATTCTACTGCATGCAGTCCGATGGGGAGTGCATTCTACTGTATTGAGTCCTTTGGAGAGTGCAATCTACTGTATTGAGTCGGATGGGGAGTGCATTCACAACTGTAAGGAATCCAATGGGGAAGGCATTCTACTGTATGGAGGCCAATGGGGAGTGCATTCGACTGTGGATTTCGATGGAGAGTGCAATCTACTGTATTGAGTCCGATGGGGAGTGCTATCTACTGCATGCAGTCCGATGAGGAGTGCTTTCTACTGCATGCAGTCCGATGGGGAGTGCATTCTACTGTATGGAGTCCCATGGGGAGTGCGTTCTGCAGTATGGAGTCCGATGGGGAGTGCATTCTACTGTATGGATTTCGACGGATTTTAGTCCTATTTTTGGGATTTCACCTGAGAGCCATGGAATCCTGCACCTTATTTGGTGCAATTTGGCAGACTCTCAGGCAGAGTGGTGGTATTTTAGTCCTATTTCTGGGATTTCAGCCTCATTCCGATGGAGAGTGCAACCTACTGTATTGAGACCGATTGGGAGTGCAATCTACTGTATAGAGTCTGATGGGGAGGGCATTCTACTGCATTCAGTCCGATGGGGAGTGCATTCGACTGTAGGGAGTGCATTCGACTGCATGGATTTCGATGGATTTTAGTCCTATTTCTGGGATTTCAGCCTGAGAGCCATGGAATCCTGCACCTTATTTGGTGCAATTTGGCACACGCTCAGGTAGAGTGGTGGTATTTTAGTCCTATTTCTGGAATTTCAGCTTCATTCTACTGCAAACAGTCCGATGGGGAGTGCATCCTACTGTATTGAGTCCGATAGGAAGTGCATTCTACTGCATGCAGTCTGATGGGGAGTGCATTCTACTGTATTGAGTCCTTTGGAGAGTGCAATCTACTGTATTGAGTCGGATGGGGGGTGCATTCAACTGTAAGGAGTCCAATGGAGAAGGCATTCTACTGTATGGAGGCCAATGGGGAGTGCATTCGACTGTATGGATTTCGATGGAGTGCAATCTACTGTATTGAGTCCGATGGGGAGTGCTTTGCCGATGGGGAGTGCATTCTACTGTATGGAGTCCCATGGGGAGTGCGTTCTACAGTATGGGTAAGTGCATTCTACTGTATGGATTTCGATGGATTTTAGTCCTATTTTTGGGATTTCACCTGAGAGCCATGGAATCCTGCACCTTATTTGGTGCAATTTGGCAGACTCTCAGGCAGAGTGGTGGTATTTTAGTCCTATTTCTGGGATTTCAGCCTCATTCCGATGGAGAGTGCAATCTACTGTATAGAGTCCGATGGGGAGTGCATTCTACTGTATAGAGTCTGATGGGGAGGGCATTCTACTGCATTCAGTCCGATGGGGAGTGCATTCGACTGTAGGGAGTGCATTCGACTGTATGGATTTCGATGGATTTTAGTCCTATTTCTGGGATTTCAGCCTGAGAGCCATGGAATCCTGCACCTTATTTGGTGCAATTTGGCAGACTCTCAGGTAGAGTGGTGGTTTTTTATTCCTATTTCTGGAATTTCAGCTTCATTCTACTGCAAACAGTCCGATGGGGAGTGCATTCTACTGTATTGAGTCCGATGGGAAGTGCATTCTACTGCATGCAGTCTGATGGGGAGTGCATTCTACTGTATTGAGTCCAATGGGGAGTGCATTCTACTGCATACAGTCTGATGGGGAGTGCATTCTACTGTATTGAGTCCTTTGGAGAGTGCAATCTACTGTATTGAGTCGGATGGGGAGTGCATTCAACTGTAAGGAGTCCAATGGGGAAGGCATTCTACTGTATGGAGGCCAATGGGGAGTGCATTCGACTGTATGGATTTCGATGGAGAGTGCAATCTACTGTATTGAGTCGGATGGGGAGTGCTTTCTACTGCATGCAGTCCGATGGGGAGTGCATTCTACTGTATGGAGTCCCATGGGGAGTGCGTTCTACAGTATGGAGTCCGATGGGGAGTGCATTCTACTGTATGGATTTCGATGGATTTTAGTCCTATTTTTGGGATTTCACCTGAGAACCATGGAATCCTGCACCTTATTTGGTGCAATTTGGCAGACTCTCAGGCAGAGTGGTGGTATTTTAGTCCTATTTCTGGGATTTCAGCCTCATTCTACTGTATACAGTCCGATGGGGAGTGCATTCTACTGTATTGAGTCCGATGGGAAGTGCATTCTACTGCATGCAGTCTGATTGGAAGTGCATTCTACTGTATGGAGTCCAATGGGGAGTGCATTCTACTATATGGAGTTCGATGGGAGCAAAATCTACTGTACTGAGTCCGATGGGGAGTGCATTCGGCTGTATGGATTTTGAAGGGGTATGGTTTCCATGGGGTGTGCATTCTGCTGCATGCTGTCCGATGGAGAGTGCATTCTACTGTATGTAGTCCTTTGGAGAGTGCAATCTAGAGTCCGATGGGGAGTGCTTTCTACTGCATGCAGTCCGATGGGGAGGGCATTCTACTGTATGGAATCCGATGGAGGGTACAATCTACTGTATTGAGTCCGATGGGGCATGCATTCTAATGCATTCTGTCCGATGGGGAGTGCACTCTATTGTATGGAGTCCCATGGGGAGTGCATTCTACTGTATGGATTTCGATGGATTTTAGTCCTATTATTGGGACTTCACCTGAGAGCCATGGAATCCTGCACCTTATTTGGTGCAATGTGGCAGGCTCTCAAGCAGAGTGGTTGTCATTGAGTCTTATTTCTGGGATTTCAGCCTCATTCTACTGCATACAGTCCGCTGGGGAGTGCATTCTACTGTATTGAGTCCGATGGGAAGTGCATTCTACTGCATGCAGTCTGATGGGGAGGGCATTCTACTGTATGAAGTCCGATGGGCAGTGCTTTCTATTGCATGCAGTCCGATGGGGAGGGCATTCTACTGTATGGAGTCCTTTGGAGAGTGCAATCTACTGTATTGAGTCCGATGGAGAGTGCATTCTGCTGCATGCAGTCCGATGGGGCGTGCAATCTACTGCATGCAGTCCAATGGGGAGTGCATTCTACTGTATGGAGTCCTTTGGAGAGTGCAATCTACTGTATTGAGTCCGATTTGGAGTGCATTCAACTGTATGGATTTTAATGGATTTTAGTCCTATTATTGAGACTTTACCTGAGAGCCATGGATTCCTGCAGTTTATTTGGTGCAATTTGGCAGACTCTCATGCAGAGTGGTTGTTTTTTAGTCCCTGAAGCAGTCCCTGAGAGGTCCTGAGAGCATGTAGCAGGCCCTGAGAGGCTCTGAGAGCATGTAGCAGGCCCTGAGAGGCTCTGAGAGCATGTAGCAGGCCCTGAGAAGCCCTGACAGCATGTAGCAGGCCCTGAGAAGCCCTGACAGCATGTAGCAGGCCCTGAGAAGCCCTGACAGCATGTAGCAGGCCCTGAGAAGCCCTGACAGCATGAAGCAGGCTCTGAGAGCATGTAGCAGGCCCTGAGAGCATGTAGCAGGCCCTGAGAGGCTCTGAGAGCATGTAGCAGGCCCTGAGAAGCCCTGACAGCATGTAGCAGGCCCTGAGAAGCCCTGACAGCATGTAGCAGGCTCTGAGAGCATGTAGCAGGCCCTGAGAGCATGTAGCAGGCCCTGAGAGGCTCTGAGAGCATGTAGCAGGCCCTGACAGCATGTAGCAGGCCCTGAGAAGCCCTGACAGCATGTAGCAGGCTCTGAGAGCATGTAGCAGGCTCTGAGAGCATGTAGCAGGCCCTGGGAGCATGTAGCAGGCCCTGGGAGCATGTAGCAGGCCCTGGGAGCATGTAGAAGGCCCTGGGAGCATGTAGAAGGCCCTGGGAGCATGTAGAAGGCCCTGGGAGCATGTAGAAGGCCCTGGGAGCATGTAGCAGGCCCTGGGAGCATGTAGCAGGCCCTGGGAGCATGTAGCAGGCCCTGGGAGCATGTAGCAGGCCCTGACAGCATGTAGCAGGCCCTGAGAAGCCCTGACAGCATGTAGCAGGCTCTGAGAGCATGTAGCAGGCCCTGGGAGCATGTAGAAGGCCCTGGGAGCATGTAGCAGGCCCTGGGAGCATGTAGCAGGCCCTGGGAGCATGTAGCAGGCCCTGGGAGCATGTAGAAGGCCCTGGGAGCATGTAGCAGGCCCTGGGAGCATGTAGCAGGCCCTGGGAGCATGTAGCAGGCCCTGGGAGCATGTAGCAGGCCCTGGGAGCATGTAGCTGGCCCTGGGAGCATGTAGCAGGCCCTGGGAGCATGTAGAAGGCCCTGGGAGCATGTAGCTGGCCCTGGGAGCATGTAGCTGGCCCTGGGAGCATGTAGCAGGCCTTGGGAGCATGTAGCAGGCCCTGGGAGCATGTAGCAGGCCCTGGGAGCATGTAGCAGGATATAGAGATATTTTAGCTAAAACCATGGAAAAAAAAAACTAAATCGCCAATGCAATAAACACTCATCAGGGTACGGTGCGAGCTACCCTTATCCTATAGCCACAAAATTTTCAGCATTTGTTTGAAACATACATATCTAATAGCCTGCCAAATATTACGGTTTTATTATGTTTAGTTTTAATGATATTAAATTTTAAATGTGGAAAAAAAAGGGCCCTATTGAAAAAACGTGCGGAATTAAAAAGGATTTTCGGAGGCTTCGTTTTTTCTAGAGCTTCAATATTTTCAGAGATTGTTCAGATAGGAGGCCCCTAAAGGTTTGCCAAATTTTGTAGATTTTGGATGGTTGGTTTTGAAGATATTAATTTTTTAATAAAAGAAAAAGGCCTGCAGAATGAAAAATTGCGTACTTTGAAACGTATTTTTGCAGGAACCGTGCGTCCCAGCGACACGAGTTTTTGCATGCAAGATCTCTAGTAGTCCTAAGCTAGGTGTAAGAAACTCAAAACGATACCGTGAAAGGATATGGAGGTATTTCATCCGAAACACTGGCTTAACAAAAAAGCCGACGCATTTCCGATGCTCTGGACACGCCCCCTTTGGCAGCAAACTCCCGAGTAGGGTACCAAAATCGACCGGCTTGAAAAGACGAACGAATAGACGTCTGTGGTTTGCGGATCGGACGCATTTTAAAAACTTTCGACCTTTTTCGACCCTGTTTGACTCTTTCGCCATTCCGCGCCATAGGTTTCGGAGCTCCGAAAAAATATCGCCAATACACCATTTTGTCGCCCTCGAAGTCAGACACCAACTTCCGCAGTAAGATTACTGTTAGACGTGATGTCTAGTAATCATTTTTTTCGATTTCACCTTGCCAGGTGCGCGTTTACCGGGCTAAGGGCCTGAAGCCGAGGCGATGCAAGTGAAGCTGTTGAGGCGCGGCCATTGTCGCACTGGGGAGAGACGGCGGAGGCGCGGCCATTGTCGCACTGGGGAGAGACGGCGGAGGCGCGGCCATTGTCGCTCTGGGGAGAGACGGCGGAGGCGCGGCCATTGTCGCTCTGGGGAGAGACGGCGGAGGCGCGGCCATTGTCGCTCTGGGGAGAGACGGCGGAGGCGCGGCCATTGTCGCTCTGGGGAGAGACGGCGGAGGCGCGGCCATTGTCGCTCTGGGGAGAGACGGCGGAGGCGCGGCCATTGTCGCTCTGGGGAGAGACGGCGGAGGCGCGGCCATTGTCGCTCTGGGGAGAGACGGCGGAGGCGCGGCCATTGTCGCTCTGGGGAGAGACGGCGGAGGCGCGGCCATTGTCGCTCTGGGGAGAGACGGCGGAGGCGCGGCCATTGTCGCTCTGGGGAGAGACGGCGGAGGCGCGGCCATTGTCGCTCTGGGGAGAGACGGCGGAGGCGCGGCCATTGTCGCTCTGGGGAGAGACGGCGGAGGCGCGGCCATTGTCGCTCTGGGGAGAGACGGCGGAGGCGCGGCCATTGTCGCTCTGGGGAGAGACGGCGGAGGCGCGGCCATTGTCGCTCTGGGGAGAGACGGCGGAGGCGCGGCCATTGTCGCTCTGGGGAGAGACGGCGGAGGCGCGGCCATTATCGCTCTGGGGAGAGACGGCGGAGGCGCGGCCATTATCGCTCTGGGGAGAGACGGCGGAGGCGCGGCCATTATCGCTCTGGGGAGAGACGGCGGAGGCGCGGCCATTATCGCTCTGGGGAGAGACGGCGGAGGCGCGGCCATTATCGCTCTGGGGAGAGACGGCGGAGGCGCGGCCATTATCGCTCTGGGGAGAGACGGCGGAGGCGCGGCCATTATCGCTCTGGGGAGAGACGGCGGAGGCGCGGCCATTATCGCTCTGGGGAGAGACGGCGGAGGCGCGGCCATTATCGCTCTGGGGAGAGACGGCGGAGGCGCGGCCATTATCGCTCTGGGGAGAGACGGCGGAGGCGCGGCCATTATCGCTCTGGGGAGAGACGGCGGAGGCGCGGCCATTATCGCTCTGGGGAGAGACGGCGGAGGCGCGGCCATTATCGCTCTGGGGAGAGACGGCGGAGGCGCGGCCATTATCGCTCTGGGGAGAGACGGCGGAGGCGCGGCCATTATCGCTCTGGGGAGAGACGGCGGAGGCGCGGCCATTATCGCTCTGGGGAGAGACGGCGGAGGCGCGGCCATTATCGCTCTGGGGAGAGACGGCGGAGGCGCGGCCATTATCGCTCTGGGGAGAGACGGCGGAGGCGCGGCCATTATCGCTCTGGGGAGAGACGGCGGAGGCGCGGCCATTATCGCTCTGGGGAGAGACGGCGGAGGCGCGGCCATTATCGCTCTGGGGAGAGACGGCGGAGGCGCGGCCATTATCGCTCTGGGGAGAGACGGCGGAGGCGCGGCCATTATCGCTCTGGGGAGAGACGGCGGAGGCGCGGCCATTATCGCTCTGGGGAGAGACGGCGGAGGCGCGGCCATTATCGCTCTGGGGAGAGACGGCGGAGGCGCGGCCATTATCGCTCTGGGGAGAGACGGCGGAGGCGCGGCCATTATCGCTCTGGGGAGAGACGGCGGAGGCGCGGCCATTATCGCTCTGGGGAGAGACGGCGGAGGCGCGGCCATTATCGCTCTGGGGAGAGACGGCGGAGGCGCGGCCATTATCGCTCTGGGGAGAGACGGCGGAGGCGCGGCCATTATCGCTCTGGGGAGAGACGGCGGAGGCGCGGCCATTATCGCTCTGGGGAGAGACGGCGGAGGCGCGGCCATTATCGCTCTGGGGAGAGACGGCGGAGGCGCGGCCATTATCGCTCTGGGGAGAGACGGCGGAGGCGCGGCCATTATCGCTCTGGGGAGAGACGGCGGAGGCGCGGCCATTATCGCTCTGGGGAGAGACGGCGGAGGCGCGGCCATTATCGCTCTGGGGAGAGACGGCGGAGGCGCGGCCATTATCGCTCTGGGGAGAGACGGCGGAGGCGCGGCCATTATCGCTCTGGGGAGAGACGGCGGAGGCGCGGCCATTATCGCTCTGGGGAGAGACGGCGGAGGCGCGGCCATTATCGCTCTGGGGAGAGACGGCGGAGGCGCGGCCATTATCGCTCTGGGGAGAGACGGCGGAGGCGCGGCCATTATCGCTCTGGGGAGAGACGGCGGAGGCGCGGCCATTATCGCTCTGGGGAGAGACGGCGGAGGCGCGGCCATTATCGCTCTGGGGAGAGACGGCGGAGGCGCGGCCATTATCGCTCTGGGGAGAGACGGCGGAGGCGCGGCCATTATCGCTCTGGGGAGAGACGGCGGAGGCGCGGCCATTATCGCTCTGGGGAGAGACGGCGGAGGCGCGGCCATTATCGCTCTGGGGAGAGACGGCGGAGGCGCGGCCATTATCGCTCTGGGGAGAGACGGCGGAGGCGCGGCCATTATCGCTCTGGGGAGAGACGGCGGAGGCGCGGCCATTATCGCTCTGGGGAGAGACGGCGGAGGCGCGGCCATTATCGCTCTGGGGAGAGACGGCGGAGGCGCGGCCATTATCGCTCTGGGGAGAGACGGCGGAGGCGCGGCCATTATCGCTCTGGGGAGAGACGGCGGAGGCGCGGCCATTATCGCTCTGGGGAGAGACGGCGGAGGCGCGGCCATTATCGCTCTGGGGAGAGACGGCGGAGGCGCGGCCATTATCGCTCTGGGGAGAGACGGCGGAGGCGCGGCCATTATCGCTCTGGGGAGAGACGGCGGAGGCGCGGCCATTATCGCTCTGGGGAGAGACGGCGGAGGCGCGGCCATTATCGCTCTGGGGAGAGACGGCGGAGGCGCGGCCATTATCGCTCTGGGGAGAGACGGCGGAGGCGCGGCCATTATCGCTCTGGGGAGAGACGGCGGAGGCGCGGCCATTATCGCTCTGGGGAGAGACGGCGGAGGCGCGGCCATTATCGCTCTGGGGAGAGACGGCGGAGGCGCGGCCATTATCGCTCTGGGGAGAGACGGCGGAGGCGCGGCCATTATCGCTCTGGGGAGAGACGGCGGAGGCGCGGCCATTATCGCTCTGGGGAGAGACGGCGGAGGCGCGGCCATTATCGCTCTGGGGAGAGACGGCGGAGGCGCGGCCATTATCGCTCTGGGGAGAGACGGCAGAGGCGCGGCCATTATCGCTCTGGGGAGAGACGGCAGAGGCGCGGCCATTATCGCTCTGGGGAGAGACGGCAGAGGCGCGGCCATTATCGCTCTGGGGAGAGACGGAGGCCTTGGGGGCCATTCAACTGGCCACACGACCAATCCACTTTCCAGGAAACTGTTCATGTAGGAATGCTCGGACCTGACACCCATAATTGATGATATAGTGTGGTATATGGGGTACGAAGATAGTGGAGCCATTCTTCGATGGAAAGTTCAATCGCACTGGATATCTGAAATTGCTACATGATGATGTGTTGCCCTCTTTATGCACTGAAGATGGCACGCTCCATGAGTTTTTTCAGCAAGATGGTGCACCACCACATTATGGGTGTCAGGTCCGAGCATTCCTACAAGGAATCTTACCCCATTAGACTAGCATTTTATCTATGGTGAGCATCCCAGTCCTGAGCTATATACCATGAACAGAGCTATATACTGTATAGGTGAGCATCCCCGACCTGAGTTATATGCTGTGAACAGAATATATCAAATCCCTTATGAATCTGGATAAGCAAAACGGGGATCTAAGAGTATTTTAGGCTAAGATATTAAATTTTATTAACAAAATATCTTTAAAATGAAAACAGAGCATCACTGGTAATGCAGGAAACACAGGGCATAAGTACACAACAAAAAAAGCACCTTAAAGAATCTTGTTAATAATGGCATATATTATACCACAGTAGCTCAATCACACATAAGCATAATCAACCCTCTATTAGTTTAACCCAATATAGGAAAATAAACCTCTAGGGAGGAAACGCTAAGAGTATGGTGCTACTACTAAGTAAAGTGCATAAGGTTCTTCAGTAAACACAATAATAAAGTTCCAGTACCATGTAATAACTTACATTATGTGTGGAGTCAAGCTGCTCTGGCCTGCCACCCCTACACGCATTACAACGCAGCTTCTTCAAGAGAATTAGTTGTATTTTGTTGATATTTGAGTTATGCCCACTTATTTTCATTCCAGTGTATAGGGAATTTTTTGCATCTAATACTGTGAACAGAGCTGTATATTGTATAGGCGAGCATCCCTGATTAAGTTATATACTGTGACCAGAGCTATGTAGGTCACAACTGTATATATAGATAAGTCAGCAGAGTAGTCCAGCACAGTTTTAACCTATATAGAACCTCAGCAGAGCACTCAGTGGAGCAATCCAGCCACTTTCTACTGAATATATATAGAAAATACATCAGCAAAGCAATCCATCCACTTTCTAATGAATATATATAGAAAATTCGTCAGCGCAGCAATCCAGCCACTTTTTAATCGTTTTATTGAAAGTTTACAACATTCTGTAATTTCACATTATTGACCCCCAAACGACAGCAATTTCTTTTTCAGGAGAAAACTCAGGAAAAAAATCAAAATGGGATGAAGTTCAAAAGGTTTGTAGAAGCAGGGTTAAAAAACAGCACCTTAAATTGCAGCGTCATGACAATACTGTCAGAAGAAGAGCTGATGGTCATAATCTCACTCAAAAAAAGCATCAACAGATGCGCAAGGCTGACGCTGAAAGGCATAGGTCTGCCCAAGAGAGTATGACAGAAGGTGAGCTTCAGCAACATCGCAAAGCCAATGCTGAGACAAAAAGAATTGCCCGTACTAAACAACCTGCCCGCTGGGGTAAGAACGTAAGATTTGGCAACACTGCTTTGCTTGCTGAAAACTTCAATGAGGACGACATTGAAGAATGCTATCTTGCCCCAATGAACAACAAATGCTCATTTTATAATACCAACCATTTCCAAAATGAAATTACGACAAACTGTTGTCATAAAGAAACCATCATACTTGAAGTACAAATGAATTCCTATATCACTAATTGCATGAAGAAATAGGAACCAATCTCCAAAAAATTTTATGGAAAACATAAGATCATACAATAGTGCAAACGCTTTTGTATCAATGGGCACACAAATTGACCAATCAATTAACAGGCGATTATGTCCTTTCTGTTACAGAATCCATGGGCAAATTTACCATGCAATATTTGCGTTTCACCCCAACCAAGGTGAATCACCAACATACGCCCAGTTATATATTCTGGATTCGGCTCAAGCCTTGAATGAAAGAATGCAAAATCCAGCCAACAGTGGATGCATTCCTAATGTTATGGAAAATCTACAAAGAATTATCGAAGATATCAATCCTTTCTCCAGAGAATACAAAAATATGTTGCAATTTGAACAAGAAGAAATACTAAAGGCAAATCTAGAAAACCGAATGCCTATTGAATATAGCTTGACTTTCATGAGAGAAAAAGTAAATACTATGCACCCCGGCAGAATCAATGCTCCAACTGCCAGAGGGGAAATTGCTGCCATTTTCCACAGCGCAGATGGTGCACCCCCCAGAAAACTGTGATATTGCCATTTATCCACAAAATGGGATTTTACAAAATATATCTATCCTCAGTAGACTCTGTGACCCAATATGCTACCATTTGCTTTTCCCTTATGAGGGGTCTCTGGGTGGACTACAGAACTAAAATATAACAGTTGGTCGAGGAAATGTGACTCAACTTCAATGGTATCCATACCGTAGGATGGGAGCAGCACATGACAGGATGGAAGCAGCACATGACAAGATTAGGGCGCAGGATGGAAGAAGCACATGCCAGGTTAGAGACCATACACCAATATAAATGCTCGCCACCTAGGCTTAGAACGGGTTCAATAGCTAGTAGACAATAACAGTATAGGAGGCCCACTGTTTAATAATGGCCCTTTAAGAAGATTAATGCCGCCAGATTCCCCTCTAAAATTAGACTCTGTGACTTTAAGACTCCCTCCATAAATGAAACAAGATGTGTCTGCTTATGTGTCACACACATGGACAGCTAGGTTTGTTAAATGTTACAATGACATTTCCCAGTAAATGCATTTGTATTGGTGAAAGCAGTGCTAAAGTTGAAAATCGCATCAAAAACGCTGCGTGTGAACATAGCCCAAGTGGTGGAGAAACATTTTTATTTTAGGTTAGTTATTTTGCCTTATATACAAGTCATTACCCTGGAAAGGATGTAATTTAACATATTTCACAGCAAAATCCATTTTGGTTTCAAATGTGTATTTTTTGGTGCAGCTGTAAAAATGGCGTGAAATTCTGACATTGTTTACAGCTGTGAAGTAAGAGTCAGGGATGCTTCCAGGGACACTTGACATGATATTCCCGTGTTATTTGAGCAGTGTTTCCATCATTTTCAAACATTTTTAGACATTAAAACGACCACCGGGGGGATTGCGGTAAAATTGCTCGAGACTCCCATAGACTTACATTGGGCTCGTTTGTTCTCTGTCCGAATACCTGAGTATTACAAATTTCTCGACCTGAACAACGAGCACCCGAGCGTTTTAGTGCTCGCTTATCACTAGCAGTAAACAATTGTTTTATCTTAATAGGAACGATCCAGAAGGAGAGCAAAAAAGCTTTGGGTGCACCGTATAGTTTCGGAGAGTAGTGAGAAGGGGCACTTTAAGAAGGTAAGTTAACTGTATATAAAGATATTTTCCCACGTATCTTTTGTGTCCCAAAAGAAATCAACATATATTACTGAACCATTTGCTTCATGTCCGTTTTTCTTCCAGATATCCCGATAAATTTATAGCTTTATGCCGAAAACCGATACAAGAGTTGAACTATTCCGATACGGTCATGAGAAAGGCAATTTCTGCTGAGGAAAGGCTGCTCATCAACTTGCAGTAAGTTTATTTGTTTTTGTTTGTATGTCAATAATTTTTGTTGACGTTTCTAATCATCTTTTCTTTTCCTTTGAAGATTTCTGGCCACAGGAGAGAGCTATACATCACTACTAGTGATGGGCGAGTCCTAAATTACTCGGAATCGCTTGACTCTAGCGAGTCCGAGCCCGGGACTCGCTACTCGTTGCGAGTCTAGCGAGTCCAATGTTAATGAATGGGGAAGCGAGTCTTAGCGAGTAATGTGCGATTTACAAATCGCAGATGTGTCTCGGAAAGCGCTTGCATTGGCGATTTGTAAACCCCACTCGCAACAGTTTGTTGCTGCTGTGTCCGAGTCCAAACTCGCATTTGTTTGTCTTATTTAGCGCCGATGAGGCGAGGGAAGCGATTTTCTCTAGCACACACCATGCTTTGAGCAAACAGGAAATAATCCGAGTCGAGTTGACATACGCACACACACACAGAGCAATACAGAGCAATCATGGCCCGTGTCACTGTCAACACGCTGCAGTTGATTGATCTGGTGGAGGCTCGGCCCCTGCTTTGGCTCCCCACTGACCCTGCCTATGGGCATAACATCCAGCGGACTACTGTCACGTCCGCCATGTCTGCCATGTCTGTTTGTCTCAAGAACTCCTGGAGCGATGTGCATGCGCATGTTTTGTCTGCTGTCCTGCATGTTCGCTAGAGCTGTGTGCAGACTCACCTCATGTCTGAGCTGCAGGATCCCTGCGTTTCTGCTCTGCCTTCTGTGATCTTCTCGTCATGTCTGGAGTCCTTGATCATGTGATGTTTCTTAAGATCCTGCACTGTCTGGTTCTGCAATCATCTCGTCATGTCTAGAATCCCGGATCATGTGTTCTTCCTAGGATCCTGCACTGGTTGGTTCGGTGATCATCTCGTCATGTCTGAAACCCTGATCATGTGACGTTTCCTAAGATCCTGCACTGTCTGGTTCTGCTATCATCTCGTCATGTCTAGAATCCCGGAAGTTCTCCCCTGGTCCTGACCTGGAGGAGGAGGTGCTATGCCCTATATCAGGCCGCCTCTTCCTATGCTCAGGGCCTGATTATTGTGTGGCTTCCCTGCATGGCTTCTTGGTCTGTGGGGTTGCTCCCTCTATTCTGTGCCCTTGCACTCTGCTCTGTCGTGCATCTCTGCACACGCTCCGTGCTCGAATTCCGTCTCTTGTGTTGTCTCTAGTTCCATGTCTTGTCTTTGTCATGCTTTGACTTGTAGTCCTCCCTGTGTTCTCTGCCTCGCCTGTTTTGCCATGTCTTGCTTTTGCTATGCTTTGACTTGTAGTCCTCCCTGTGTTCTCTGCCTTGCTATTCCTTGCTTTGTGTTCCTCCCTTTGGTCTCAGTCTTTGCTTGCTCTGCCTCGCTCTCTCCTATGGTGCTCTGTAGTGCTCCCTGGCACACGCACCATTTCTCCTCTCCTTAGTGCTCGTTTCTATGTCTAGTCCCAAGGTTCTCCCTTGGCCCAGCTCTGGGCTTCGCCTACGCTCCGCTGCTAGACTCTTTCCTATTATGCTCTCTTGCACGTTTCTAGGCTAGTCCCAAGGTTCCCCCTTGGCCCGGCTCTGGGCTTC
This sequence comes from Dendrobates tinctorius, assembly GCF_039654945.1. Lineage (NCBI taxonomy): Eukaryota > Metazoa > Chordata > Amphibia > Anura > Dendrobatidae > Dendrobates > Dendrobates tinctorius. The sequence continues at coordinate 11,670,687 of NW_027361743.1, read as the reverse complement.
GGCCTACGCTCCGCTGCTAGCTCTGTTCTTGCTCTGATCTGCTTCCGTTCCTGGTTCTGTACTCTGCTTAAGCCCTGCCTTGTTTCTCGTCTTGTCTTCCCCTGCTCTGTTTCTGCCTGTATTCCTTGCCTTGTTCCCTGCCTTGTCCTTGCATTGAACCCCGGCGTGGGTTCCCCTTGGCCGTCTCCTGTGCCGTGGTAAGTGCCACGTGTTTGTGTACAGCCGTGTGTACTGGCCAGTGTGGCGTGGCTCCTAGCACGCACCCTGCCTTGAACCCTGGCGTGGCTCCTAGCACGCACCCTGCCTTGAACCCTGGCGTGGCTCCTAGCACGCACCCTGCCTTGAACCCTGGCGTGGCTCCTAGCACACACCCTGCCCTGAACCTGGCGTGGCTCCTAGCACGAAGGTTCCTTTGCCCCCTCCTGTGCCTTAGTCGTGCCTCGTGCTGGCGTTACAGCCGTGTGCATTGGCCAGTGAGGTGTGCGTCCCTGCTTAGCTCCTAGCACGCAGCCCTGCTCTGAACCCTGGCGTGTCTCTACACGCACTCTGTCTTGTGCCTTGGCGTGTCTCTACACGCACTCTGTCTTGTGCCTTGGCGTGTCTCTACACGCACTCTGTCTTGTGCCTTGGCGTGTCTCTACACGCACTCTGTCTTGTACCTTGGCGTGTCTCTACACGCACTCTGTCTTGTACCTTGGCGTGTCTCTACACGCACTCTGTCTTGTACCTTGGCGTGTCCCCTACACACGCACCTCGCTTTGAACCCTGGCGTGTCCCCTACACACGCACCTAGTCTTGAACCCTGGCGTGTCCCCTACACACGCACCTAGCCTTGGACCCTGGCGTGTCCCCTACACACGCACCCTGCTTGGATATCTGTCGTGCCTCCTTGCCTGAACCCTGGTTTGCCTGCCGGATGCCCGGAACCTGCCGACCGTTGCCAGAGGTCCGGAACCAGTTGACTACGGCCTGATGTCCGGAGCTGACGTCCGCAGCCTGATCCCTGGACCCTGTCGGTTTGCCAGCAGTCCGGAGTCCGATGCCATCATGCCATTACCTGTGCCTAGGCGTGCCATCTGGCACGTACCATGTTATGGACCTTGGCGTGCCCACGCGCGCACCTTGCACGTTTTGCTTGTTTTCTCTGTATGTGATCTTGTGTTATTCTAATGAAGATACCTTGCACCTACGTCTAGTCTCGTCTTGCTTCCTGCTTGTCCTTGTCGTCAGACACTCGTCTAGTGTCCCCTGAGCCGGCCGTCTGGTCCCAGCAGTCGTGGTGGCTCACCCCCTTGGTCTTGCCCCTGACACTCCCTATATAGGGAGTGGATTCTCACAAGGTCAGCTCGCCCTCGGTGGGTGGGTGCCACGACCCAGAGGGTCCACTCAAAAAATGGGCTCAGCAGGAGCTGAGTCCGTCACAACTACAGCCTGGAGGGAGATCGCTCAAGTGATGTTCCCTGCATTCCATCGCAGTGGCCATGATGCACAGAGCAATATGGGTACGTTAAATGTGTTCACACGTTATATTGCATTTACCGTATATACTCGTGTATAAGCCGACCCGTGTATAAGCCGACCCCCCTACTTTTGCCCCCAAAAACTGGGAAAACATATTGACCGCCATCCTGGTATACAGCGGCTATCACTGGTAGACAGCCCCCCAGCAGAGTATACAGCTCCCCCTGCAGAGTATGCAGGCCACCCAGTGGGTATACATGCCCCCCAGCAGTGGGTATACAGGGCCCCCCAGCAGTGGGTATACAGGGCCCCCCAGCAGTGGGTATACAGGGCCCCCCAGCAGTGGGTATACAGGGCCCCCCAGCAGTGGGTATACAGGGCCCCCCAGCAGTGGGTATACAGGGCCCCCCAGCAGTGGGTATACAGGGCCCCCCAGCAGTGGGTATACAGGGCCCCCCAGCAGTGGGTATACAGGGCCCCCAGCAGTGGGTATACAGGGCCCCCAGCAGTGGGTATACAGGGCCCCCATAGCAGGGTATACAGGACCCTCAATGTGTTATCATGCGCCGTCGCATGGTTGCCTATATTTGGATGGGGTCACAACAGTACACTTAGTTTAAGGGCTGGTCCTCCTGGCTCTGAAGGCCAGGGGGTTGGGTGTATATTAATACCACTAATGAGCGGAGTCTGGTGCCCGCACTATTACATTCTCTATGCGTTGACATGTGCCCTGCCTCATTTGTGATTGTGTCAACGTGAGCTCAATGTCCGTAATGCTGTTGATAATGTTCCACACTGTCGTGTCACTGTGCCTTGTATACACATTACATACACACACAACATGAATAAAATGTTATTGTTGATTTGTACACATACTTTTTGTGTTTCAAATGTTACACATGTCTAAACCCGGTTTGAAATAATTTCACAGTTAACAATCTTACAAAACGATGGAAGAGCTGCCGGGATCAGCATAAAAAGCAGCACCGGAATAACTTGGAGAGGGGACCGGAAGCAGATCAAGGGCAGATGTATCGCCACTACGACCGGTTGTCCTTCCTAGAACCGGTGGTCCGTATGCCAAGGTATGTGTCTGCAGCACTGTTGTGTACTATTATTGTTATTATTTATTTATATAGCGCCATTAGGTTCCATGGCACTTTACATGAGGATAAGGGTTAACTAAAAAAAACTGTAAATGAAGACAATCAGGTCATACAGGTACAAGAGGAGAGGACCCTGTCCACGAGGGTTCACAGTCTACGTATGAAGCTCTATAATGAGTGTGGTGGTTTACATACCCACACTGGAGTTTGTTTCTGCCATGGTGCAACAGATTTCTATTACCTTTGGCAATGATCCAGGACATACACATTTATAGCCACATTGTGACGTTGGGACAAATAATCAATGTTCTGCAGGGTGGGCAGACACAATGTTCCGTGACCTCACAATTAGCTATTATTGTTGGCATGTTTGTGGAACAAAGCCATGTTCTTCCCTGCAATGGCCTCTAAGGTGTGTGGCCTTGTCTGGTTTGCCTGTCGTAAGCATCATTTGTATGTGTTCCTAATGGCCTCCACTTGCATAAGGGCCACATACATCCCTACACGTTTAGTTGTGGGTGTTTTTTTCGGCTAAATAACGTTGTAAGGATATACCCCTTTTGCACTAAACTGTTTGTAAACCATCCCAGATTGTTGACACAGTCACACACATTTGAGGACATACCCTGTATCACTACAAATACGTGTGGGTGAGTTTTCCCATGGGTATATTTGGGGCTGCAAGGTGATGGTGTAGATATTAGGGCCCACATGTGAATTTTATTTTTTTGTCGTTAACTGATGGCCACATTACAAATCCTCTGAAAAACATGGTGTTTTAATGCTGTATAAAATCAATCTAAAGGGGGCCATATTTTCAGTGCAACAGGCTTTTATGTCCAAGGTCCTTTAGGAAACCAGAAGTTTGCCCTTGCTGCTCCCGGCTTTGTGTTCGGCCCCGTTGGAATAATTGTAAAACTGTCCATCTGTGCATACCACCACCTTGTTTGGCACCAACGATGTGTGACCTGCTGCTCAAAAACAACCCCATACTCTATGTCCATTACAGTCGTTTCAAAAGCCAAGCCATATGTTTTGTGGGTTTTATTTACCAAGACATTCCTGATTAGCTTACATGGCAGCAACAAGGAGTGTAGGCCACTAACACCGAATGCTCATGTGTCACCTATGCTGCTGGACTCCATTTCCTGTCTTGCTCACCTGCCCTATAGATCTGGGTTATGTGTATTGAGACCAAGGCCGCCCACACTGCGTCTTTTAGTGTCCATCTGATGGCAAATAACCCTGAAGAATGTGTGTGCCTCACAGTGTCAGGCTATAGCTTTGTCCACATAAAGTTACAACAAAAAGTCAATGCAATAGTTGTGCCCACTAATATGTCATCAAGTGCCTAAATACCTGTCCTGTCTAAGGCAGGGCACAGTGTAATTGTGCACACAAATTTTTAAATTTCTAATGTAATGTCAAAAAATCGAGGACCAACACTACCCGCACATAGAATATTGGTTGAGGCATGAGCCAAAATGTCCTTAATTTATTTGCTGCAATTACATCTTAAGGCCAACAATGAAAACACAGAAACACAGAGTCAAAAAAGCGTGCAAATTTTATGTTTGACCTATATTTTTGTTTCCAAATGCAACCCATTCACAAAATTTTTTTGTGTATTTTGCCACAGAGCTGTTCACTACCGCAGGCGGCGTCAGCACAGAAATCCTCCGGCACAGCTGCCTGAAGAGGCGAGGGAGGCCCCTGAACCACCCCGACTTCAAGTGGATGAACAAGATGTGGGAATACCAGCATCACCACCACCACCAACACCACCAGCTTTGGGGCATGGCCGGCCGCAAGGAGAGGAGGTTGAAGGGCCACAAGAACTCACTCCCCACCAAGGCCAACCTCCTGCAGTGGAGGAAGCAGGATGGCCAACTGCAAGCAGCAGCAGCCATGGTCTGATCCCGGGGGCACAAAATGGCCTGCTTGGACAATGTGATGCTGCTGACTTTGCCCGCAGTCTCATACCGTTCCTGGCTCTCATTCCAGTGGAGAGAGCACTGCGGACAAGGTCAGCAATACACATTGTCCTTGATGCCAGTCGCCCCCCAAACCACCCTGGCGAGGTCTTTCATTTTTTGGAGCGGTGGCAACTGTCACCCTCCAACCTCCTAGACAGGCCCACACCCCGGGACAGCTATGTGCCGCCCCAGAGGCCTATACCTCCTTTCTCGGCAGGGAACAGGGACCTACTCAATTTCCCCACACCGGCCCAGATGATCCACCCTACAGGGTCAGAATCTGTGGCGGAGGCCATACGTGGGGCCATGGACCTCCTCCAGGACCAGGGTGATGGTGGGCAGGTACAGCCTACCCCACCCAATGAGCCCACCTACCACCATCTGTAGGTTAATTTATTGTTTTTTTTTTCTTTTTTGATAAAAAATGTGCAGTGCACAATTTGTTTTTTTCTGTTTTGTTCTGTTCCATGTTTGCCGTTAAGGCGTGTGAATAGAGAGTTACAAAAAACAGCTTTGTGTATGTCTTTTTTCAGGTAATGGATGTGTAGGTTGTTTTGTGGGTGGGCTTAAAGTCATCATCATTAGCAAGTACTTTACGGCCCGCATGGCGCATGAAGGCACCTTGGTTAGTATGTGTAAAATCATGACTCCACATACAAATGTTGCTGACAAATAAATAGTGCCTGTGTTTGGGGGGGTTACTTAATGCCTCGCTATGGCAACCAGACTAGGAACACAGATGCGAGAGGCTGGGACATCTACTTGCAACACAGCGCGTCTATGCGTACAGTGGGACCCTTCGCCAGGCTCCAGCAGGATCATAGTACAAGCAACGCCCACGATGCAGGCATAGGCTTGTTGCCTCAAAAAATTAGCTCAAAGGGCTTAATAAAGTCTTTTTTGAAATAGAGGAGGGCGCGTGGCCCATACTATATACTTGCTTGTCCTACGAGCATAGTACAAGCAATGCCCACGATGCAGGCATAGGCTTGTTGCCTCAAAAAATTAGCTCAAAGGGCTTAATAAAGTCTTTTTTGAAATAGAGGAGGGCGCGTGGCCCATACTATATACTTGCTTGTCCTACGAGCATAGTACAAGCAATGCCCACGATGCAGGCATAGGCTTGTTGCCTCAAAAAATTAGCTCAAAGGGCTTAATAAAGTCTTTTTTGAAATAGAGGAGGGCGCGTGGCCCATACTATATACTTGCTTGTCCTACGAGCATAGTACAAGCAATGCCCACGATGCAGGCATAGGCTTGTTGCCTCAAAAAATTAGCTCAAAGGGCTTAATAAAGTCTTTTTTGAAATAGAGGAGGGCGCGTGGCCCATACTATATACTTGCTTGTCCTACGAGCATAGTACAAGCAATGCCCACGATGCAGGCATAGGCTTGTTGCCTCAAAAAATTAGCTCAAAGGGCTTAATAAAGTCTTTTTTGAAATAGAGGAGGGCGCGTGGCCCATACTATATACTTGCTTGTCCTACGAACATAGTACAAGCAATGCCTACGATGCAGGCATAGGCTTGTTGCCTCAAAAAATTAGCTCAAAGGGCTTAATAAAGTCTTTTTTGAAATAGAGGAGGGCGCGTGGCCCATACTATATACTTGCTTGTCTTACGAGCATAGTACAAGCAATGCCCACGATGCAGGCATAGGCTTGTTGCCTCAAAAAATTAGCTCAAAGGGCTTAATAAAGTCTTTTTTGAAATAGAGGAGGGCGCGTGGCCCATACTATATACTTGCTTGTCCTACGAGCATAGTACAAGCAATGCCCACGATGCAGGCATAGGCTTGTTGCCTCAAAAAATTAGCTCAAAGGGCTTAATAAAGTCTTTTTTGAAATAGAGGAGGGCGCGTGGCCCATACTATATACTTGCTTGTCCTACGAGCATAGTACAAGCAATGCCCACGATGCAGGCATAGGCTTGTTGCCTCAAAAAATTAGCTCAAAGGGCTTAATAAAGTCTTTTTTGAAATAGAGGAGGGCGCGTGGCCCATACTATATACTTGCTTGTCCTACGAACATAGTACAAGCAATGCCTACGATGCAGGTATAGGCTTGTTGCCTCAAAAAATTAGCTCAAAGGGGCTGTATTGTATTGGATGGAAAAAAAATAAAATGAAAAATGCTCACAAGCGGATGCACTTGTAAAGTAAAATGATTTTTACTGATTGCGTAGTTTTGTTATCATGCAGCAAATGTTGCAGGAACATGACTTATCACATCGTCTGAGCTGAGGGACATGCCGATACTTCCTGTCTTAAAAGGGCATAATGTTAAAAGCGTAATCTTCCAATCATATTAATTATGATTAGGTTACTCTACATTTGGGTACTGTCGTCTGGGGGGCTTACGAACTGCGATGATATCCAGTCCTTGTTAAACTTAATGAGAGTCAGCCTGTCGGCATTTTCAGTAGTAAGCCGTGACCTTCTATCAGTGACTATACCCCCAGCGGCACTGAAAACACGCTCTGATGTCACACTAGCAGCTGGGCAGGCCAGCACCTCCAAGGCATACAAAGAGAGCTCTGTCCAAGTGTGAAGCTTGGAAACCCAGTAATTAAAGGGTACAGAAGGCTCGGTTAGGAAGCTGGTACTGTCACTGACATACTCGTTCACCATGTTGGACAATTGTTGTTTCCTACTCAAGGTGACCGTAGGCATGATCCATTGTTGATTGGAAGGTCTGTTGAACATCGCCCACTTGGTGGACATCTTACCCCCACCTCTTCTTGACATTGATGGCGTTTGTGTCCCAACCAAAGGCTGCTGTTGCAAAGAGCTGGTACTTCGGGGTATAGCGGAGTCAGACGGTGATATTGTCAGCAAATTGTCAACAACAACCCTCTTGAAATAAACCATCGTTAAGCCCCTGGGTGACTGCAAGAGCAACGACGGAAATTTGTCTTTGTACCGTGGGTCCAAAAAGGTTGACAACCAGTAGAGGTCGCTGTCATAAATGTGAATGACGCGTGGATCTTGGGAGAGACATTGAGACATTAAGTCAGCCATGTGTGCTAAGCTGCAAAGACTCATCTCCTCGGTTACAACAGAATGAGGATCACTACGCATCATGGCCTCTAAATCGGTCTCCGCCTCCTCCTCTTCAGCCCACCCATGGTGTACCGACATAAACGTAGGGTTGGGAGTACCATCAGGGTTCACATCAGTACCACAGAAAAATAAATCTTCTTCATCATCACCCTCATCACCTTCTTCTTCCAGACCCAATGTAGCCTGCTGATATTGGCTTGGCTGGCTAGGATCAGCGATGTTAAATTCTGGCTCCATAGCCATCCGCTGGGCTCTCAAAGATTCTGTTTTGAGATTCATTAGGGATTCGTTTAGCAGGCAGAGCATGGGGATGGTGAGACTAATAATCGACTGATCACCGCTGACAAGTTTGGTGCAGTATTCAAAGTTCTCCAGCAACTCGCAAAGGTCAGCGATCCAGACCCACTCTAAAGTACTAATGTGTCTGGTGTGACTTCCGGGGTGACGGGCATGTTGCAGCTGATATTCTGCTATTGCCCTCTGCTGCTCATTAAACCTTGCCAACATATGGAATGTTGAGTTCCAGCGCGTGGGCATGTCGCAAATTAGCCTGTGTTTAGGCAAATTAAATTTGTTTTGAAGGGCTGAAAGACTTCCAACTGCTGTGGAGGAATGTCTGAAGTGGGCGCAATTTCGCCTCACCTTCTCCAGTAGGTCAGATAACTCGGGGTATATTTTCAGGAATTTCTGAACTACTAGGTTCAGCACGTGAGCCATGCAAGGCATGTGTACAAGGTTACCGTGCTTTATTGCCGCCACAAGGTTTCGACCGTTATCGCACACAACAAGACCTGGTTGTAGTTGCAGTGGGGCCAGCCACTCATCAGTCTGTTGCTTAAGACCTTTCCACAGCTCAGTTGCAGTGTGAGGTGTGTCACCTAGACAGATAAGCTTCAAAAGAGCATGTTGTCGCCTTGCTGAAGCAGTACTGCAAAGCTCCCAACTTGGACATGATGGTGCGGGCGGCTCAGCAGTGGACAAGGAAGTTGCAGAAGCAGATTGTGTACTGGACATATATGATGAGGCAGACACCCGGAATGATGTTGTGCCCGCTATTCGTGGAGTTGGTAGTATCGCAGATGGTCCACTTGGAGAAGTTGGGACACTCTCCACCAGGTTGATCCAGTGAGCCGTTAGTGAGATGTATCTGCCCTGTCCACAACAACTTGTCCACGTGTCCGTTGTTAGGTGGACTTTGGCGGTTACAGCATTTGTTAGCGCACGCTTTAAGTTGGTAACCACGTGCTGGTGTAACGCGGGGACGGCACTGCGTGAGAAAAAGTATCGGCTGGGTACAGAGTATCGTGGTGCTGCCACAGCCAACAACTCCCGAAAAGACTCTGTACCCACAAGCCTAAACGGCAACATTTTCACAGCTAACAACTTTGCAATTTGCGCAGTCACTTTTTGGGAAAATGGGTGTGTCGATTGGTACTTCCGCTGCCTTTCATACATCTGTGGCACAGACAACTGGACGTTTGTCGCAGACTCACCAGAGGCTTGACTACTGTCATGTCTCTCTTGTACCGCAGCTTGGTAGGAGTACGTTTGAACAGGAGCTGATGCCTGAACACTAGCTGGTGAAGGATGGATCTGAGGTGGCCTGGAAGTGTTGGGATCAGAAGGCACTGATTTTGAAGCCAGATGGGCCGACCACTGAATTGAGTGCTTAACAGACATATGCTTACGCATACTGCTGGTGCTCAAGTTTGCTTTTCCCAGGCCTCTGCTTAGCCTTGCATGGCAGATGTTACAGATAACCATATTTGGTACAGATGTGCTATCCTTAAAAAAATCCCACACAATGGCTTTTCGTCCTTTATGTTGAATTGGAGGCAGAGGAGGATGACTCTGTACAACACCAACTGTTGACACAGTTTGGGCAACTGTGTTTACAGTTTGTGCAACAGTTTGTGCAACAGTTGGTACAGTTTGTGCAACAGTTGACACAATTTGGGCAACTGTTGTCACAGTTTGTGTTCTGGAGAAAGGAGTAAGCCTTGGTGCTTTTGGCGGTGGTACATAGCCACTTTCCTCCTCCTGGCTGCTCTGTTGGCTATGCATGTCAACAGTCCAGGTAGGATCTGTGGTCTCATCATCCACCCCTTCCTCTTCAAAGTCTTCTGGATAACGTGACTGAGCAGGCTGGCCAGATGAGATGTGTGTCTCATCATCCTCATCATCATCCACCTCCTGAGATGCTGTATGCCTTTGGTGAAAGTGGCTTTCTTCAGTACGAGGTGCTTCCAAACTTTGGCCATGAATAGACATTACGTCTTCTTCAAGTATCTCGTCAGGCAGTGACAAAGAAAGGCCAGATGCAATCGAGGGCTGATAAGAACCAAATAAATCATCGGAGTGACCAAGGTCGCGGTCCAAATTTTCCTCTTGCTGCCGATGGGTTGAGGAAATAGGAAGACTTTGAGGATTGGATGGCCCTGCGTTGTCTGTAGCGACACTAGACTGTGTTGGCAAGGACGATTGTGTACTGCCAGAACCAGTGGTCGAGGTCTTATCAGCCATCCAAGATGTTATCTGGTCATGCTCTTCCGGCCTCAAGACACGTTTTTGTTGAGTACTGGGAATTCTAGACAGGAGAAAGGTAGCTCTATCAATCCTCATCTGTCTACCTGTACCAGTGCCTTCTTGGGCACGACTGCTACGGCCACGACCTCGTCCCTTTGCAACCTCTTTTTTGGGAAATTGTGGTTTTTGTGACATTGTTGACAAATGCACAGTCACCGAGATGGAGTTAGGTGATGGAGTTAGGTGGTGCTGTAGGCGTCACTTGCTGGCGGGGTAAGTGTGTGTGCTGACACCTAGCAGTGAAGCTGCACACTAGTCCCTGCACTGTGCACTGCACTGTAAGGCTTGATCCTCCCTGCCTGCCTACAGTCTACACAGTACTCCTCTGTCCTCCTGGTAGCTCTCAGAAGAGCTGTTTGGGTTTAATATAAGGAATCTTGAAGTTTCCCTACACTAACTGACAATCCCTATGATCTGCTCAAGCATCTACCTCACCCTGCTCTATCTCAGATCTCTCAGGAATGTAGAGGAAATGGCGGTGGAAAAGGCTTATATACAGCCTCGCCTCTCATACATGACATAGGCATCACGATGGACAGAAGCCAATCATAGTCCTGCCACAACCAACATTACTGAATATGATTGGCTAACATGCTTGTCCATCTAAAAAAGTTTTCTGACCTAACACGCTAGGCTGTCTCGGAAGCTTTGTAGGAACATAACAGATTCTATATTTGCGAGTTCCGAATCCAGTATACAGGACTCGGGATTCGTAGACTCGCTCAGACTCGCTCACAATCGCTGTGTGTTGACATAGGCTGTCTTGGAAACTTGTAGGAACATAACAGATTCTGTATAAGCGAGTCCCGAATCCAGTATACAGGACTCGGAATCGTAGACTCGCTCAGACTCGCTGTTGACAGCGATGTGATATAGCGAGTCTAGCGAGTGAGAAAAAAAAACTCTGACAAAACTAGGATTGCCATTGACTTGCATTGGACTCGTTACTGTGCGAGTAATCACTGTGAGACTCGCCGAGTAACGAGTCCAGCGAGTCCCTTACTATTCGCCGAGTAACGAGTCCTAGCGAGTAGACTCGCCCATCCCTAATCACTACATCTCCAATTTAGAGTTAGTAAATCCACCATTTCAGAAATTGTGAGGTGCACACTGCACATGTAACGTGATCTGGCAGAAGGTGCGGGGTGGCTGATGGATGCGGGGTGGCTGATGGATGCGGGGTGGCTGATGGATGCGGGGTGGCTGATGGATGCTGGGCGTCTGTCGGGGGGGGACCTGCCCCCCTGTCAAAATCAGGTAGTTTTTGAACAGTTTTGAAGGCGATTGTTTCTGCGGTAGAGGGGACGCTCGGTGGGGGGAGCCACCTTGACGGAGTGCGGCATTGCTGCTGCACAGGGTGGCTCTTTTACTTAGGGACACCTTGCGGGGTGACAGGTTCCCTTTAAGTCTGTGAGAAATGCTTCACAAAAAAGTCTTGTGAGCCACAAGAGAAGTCACACATAGAAGCATGTTCAGAATGGTGGAAATCTTTCATACATAAATCATATCTTGTAAAACAGGACAGAAGGCATGAAGGAAAGAAACTCATAGAAGCATGTTCAGACTGGTGGAAATCTTTCATACATAAATCATATCTTGTAAAACAGGACAGAAGGCATGAAGGAAAGAAACTGTAATTATGTTCTGTGGTTTATAAATGTTCATAAACATTGCTCAACATAAATGAGTACACCCTTTTGTTCGGTAAGATTTTCATTAATATCTCACTGAAAACCAGAACAATTTCTAAGATGTTGTGTCCTCTTTCTTTCTGAAGAGGCAATTTGCATATTAAAATGTTGCCAACACTTCATGGAACATTTATTGTAATCAAAACATGTAAGTTAGGTTAATAACTTTTATTACCAAATCTTTAGGTTACACAAATTAGTTGATAAAAAATGAGTACTCCCCACATCAAAAGCTACTACATCTATCACTTTGTATGTTTTCCATGATTTTTTAATGACAGCACCAAGTCTTCTAGGCCTTGTTACATAAGTTGGTTACATAATACATCATCTATTTTCTTTCTCTTTTTCAATAACAAGCTTTTTTTTTTTTTTTAAACCATCTTTATTGAGTGTAATACAAAGTATACATATAATGTCCAATAACATAACAGAAGAACATTTATGCAATATTATTAACATTAAATGGAACCTGAAAACCCCCCTCTTCAAGAAAGCCTACAGCCTGCAATGACCACGCTACCTCCTCACCACTACTGGAGATATCACCTCAACCAACCCACCGACCTACTGTCTCCTTCCCCACCATCATATCAGTCTGTGATTGTTAGTTTGTTTACTGTAAGTGATATCTGTAATTTGTGTGTAACCCCTTCTCATGTGCAGCACCATGGAATCAATGGTTCTATATAAATAAATAATAATAAAAAGTTGCAGCCCATCGTGATATCTTCCCGAACCGAGGAGACTTGGCTGCAGGTTGCAGCAGGCTTTCAGCATGTGGCCAATTTCCCAAACTGCATAGATGCCGTTGATGGAAAAAATGTAAAGGTCCAGCAACCAACAGATCACGCTTTTTTAATTATAAGTATTTTTCTGTGGTCCTGATGGTGATGGCTGACGCACATTACAAATCTGAAACATTTGTTGCCATTGATGTTGGTGCCTATGGCAGTACTGGGGACTCTCGGGTGTTGCGAACATCACAGATGTCAGAAAATTCTTCAAGATTGAGGAACGCTTCCAACCCCACAACCTTTGCTGGGATCCACACATCTAGTTCCCTTTGTGATGGAATCGGATGAGGCATTTCCCTTAATGACCAACCTGCTGCGCCCATACCCATGAAGGGGACTGGATGCCCGGTGGAGGATTTTTAATTATCGGCTGAGTCATGCACACAAATATGTGGAATGCACCTTCGGAATCATGAGTAATCAGTGGAGCATCTTTCAAACACCCATCCAGTTGAAAACAGTGCTCGTGAATACAGCACTGAGGTAGATGAGGAGTTACAGCTGCCAGTACTTGCTTCAGTGATCAAAGTGGGTCCGGGACGGCCTTGAGCCTGGGCGCAAGAAACCTTTACTGACTATTTCATGAATCAAGAAGGTGCCATGCAATGGCAATATTCCTGTGTTGGTGATGTGCAATTCCTGTGTTGGTGATGTGCAGCCTGACCAGCAGAGAACAGAGTACAATTGAAAAAAAATATAACAAAGAATTTCAATATGTTTTATCACGTCAATAAATAAACCCTTAATAACTGAATGGTCATTTATTTTATTTAATTGATTTTAATTATGAGTGATAGGACAGGCAGCATCACAAGACTCACTATCCTCCATCACATAAGTTGACTAAATGATGCGAGGGAGGAGGGAGTGAGAGGCGATGGGCCCCTTATCGGCTGGCTGGGGGCCCCTGGAGGAGCTGGGCCCTAGGCAGCTGCCTAGTCTGCCTGCCCTAAAAATTAGTAATCTATTTGACCACGGAAAAAGTATGTTGCCTTGCTTAGAAGGTGTTTGGTCTCTTGGTGGCTTGTGCTGGCAGCGCAAAACTCTGTGTGGCAGAGGGAACTTTATCTTTGAGTCATGGAACTGCTTGATGGCGGCTGGTCTGCGGCACTTGTTGGCAGGAATCATCTCAACTTGCTTAATGTGAATGGATTGGGCAAGAGCACGATGGTGTGCATCCATAATACAGTACACAATGTAGGTGCAGGAAATGCCACCACGCGGCGACAGATGGATAAAAAAACAACGTGACGATTGCTGGACAAAAGTTTTCCGAGACATTTATCCCGAGTGGGAATCATTCAAAACTCCACTTCAGTAGCAAATTCGTAATTATTTTTTAATGTTATATAAAATTTTATGTTTTAAAAATGGCGTGAGACTGAAGAGTGGGTTGTATTTTTGTATTGTAGCTCGTGATGTTTGCCAAGGCTGGCAGTCAGTAAGAGATCGTTTTAATAAATTCTAAGCAAAACATTCAAAGAGTGACTCATCAGAAGTGGAAAAAAAATGCCCCTTCTATGATGAGCTGTTTACTTTAACGAGCAGAACATTATGGAGGTAAGTTTTAAATACTGATGAGAAATTACTAAGTTAAGATAAATATAGCCTTAATAATGAGGACTTTTTTTCCATTAATTACACAGCACTGAAGGGATCCTGCAACCTGCTGAGCCCCAAGACAGGACATGGATGATGCACTTGATATCATCAATACGATATGTACGATTGTTGTATTTGGTAAGAACGATCTGTCCAATCAGTTCTTTACTGCAAAAATCATAAAAGGCAGTAAAGGACTTTGTGGTTCACATCGATGCACAACGTACTAGTCTCATACTGCAAAATTGAGGTGGTAAATCCTTGCCAGACAGATAGGTTGTGTGTTCTAACTTCTGTAACATCATTTGGGTGATAATTCAGACCTATTGTATTTACAGCATATGCATCATCTTCAAAGCCTTCGGAATATAATGTTGTAAAAAGTGTAAGCAGGTTGGTCAATTGTCAAAGTAATTGTAATCGTTACTGTTTTTTTAATTGCATGTGCAGTTAACCACCTCATTGATCTTAGTTTTTTTTTTCGCAAGAAAAGAACAGCTCCATCAAAACCACATGCTTTTCCTATTAATTTATCATGCTGGTAACGTAGAGCTGACCTCAGGGATCTAGATTCCATCTGTGGACTGTAGTCAACATGCTACTGGTAAAAGACCCACAGGTGGTCTAGCAATCAATGTCTTGACATAGTTTATGCACAGCTGAATAGAGTTGCCAGAAAAAACAGATTTTAATTCTATAACGTCGGATGGATTGTCTAGTGCAGGGGTAGGGAACCTATGGCTCGAGAGCCAGATGTGGCTGTTAAGACAAATCTTTGAAAAAAAAAAAAACGAAGGAAACAGCTGATTTCCGAAACGCGTAGGATAAGTTTGGTCCTTACGGTGCCTCTTATCTGCAGCAGTCACGTGGGCTGCATGTGACCATGAAAGTCACAGATCTTGCAATCTCCAGTCATCATCCTACCACAGGACTCGACCGCAGCACCTGTAACATCCACTCCTGCCCATTAGAGCCAAACGGAGTGCCAGTCACCGTCGGGGACAGCTCTCCGCCATCTACTCCACAGCAGTACCTACAAACGGCTTCTCACCACTTCTGCACTGGTATGCAGCCTTAAATCTGGCGAAAGATAAGGTAAACACTGCTGTCTACCATACCATTGTGACTAATGTCAACAGCAAACTCAGCGTTTGGACCCAACAAGGTGACTGGAATTAGGCTAGCTTTGCTGGTGCTTTAGCAATTGTGAGAAACGGAAAGCCATTCACAGATGCGGAGTATGCCAAAACATTCATGCTTGATAGTGCCAGTAAACTTAACTACTTTTTGGATAAAGACAAGATAATCAAATGAATAAAAGACATGCCTCTGTCGGCAAGAACTGTTCACGATCGTACCATCATGATGGCAAATCAAATTGAGGCAACACAAGTAAAGGACATAAATGCAGCACCATTCTTTTCCCTTGCTTTGGATAAGTCAACAGACGTAAGCCATTTATCCCAGTTCAGCGTGATTGCAGGGTATGATGTCGGTGACACACTACATGAGGAAAGTCTTGCTGTTTTGCCTTTGAGTGGAACAAGAGTAGAGGATTTACTCAAGTCTTTCACTGAGCTCCCTAAAGAAAAAAATCTACCGAAGGAAAAACTTATTTTGGTGTGTACTGATGGTGCTCCGTGCATGGTGGGGAAAACCAAAGGATTCGTAGCACTTCTTCGTGAACATAAAAAGAGACCTATTTTAAGTTATCACTGTATACTACATCAGGAGGCGCTTTGTGCACTGATGTGTGGCACGCAGCTTGGTAAGGGGATGTTGCTGGTCATTCAGGTGGTCAACTTTATTGTTGCCTGAGCTTTAAATGATCGCCAGTTTAAAATAACTGCTGGATAAAGCTGGGATAATTATCCTGGCCTGTTTCTGCACAGCAATGTTGGTTGTCAAGATGGAAGGTGCTCAGTCATTTCGCGGCTTGTCTGAGAAACATCCGGACGTTTCTTGAAATTAAAAACGTCGAGCATCCTGAGTTAGCTAACAGTTGAGTGGCTCCAGAAGTTCTACTATCTTGTGGACATAACTGAACATCTGAAGCAGCTCAATGTGAAAATGCAAGGTGATAGAAATACAGACTTATTCCTTCAACAAGCAGTGTTTACATTTGAATATTACATTTCCGGTGTCTCCGTCAGAGATTTTGAGCTTTAAGCTGCTAACCTGATGGCCTAAGACATGTGGGTGAATAAGTTCAAGTCACTGAATGAAGATTTAGAAAGACTTGCACGACAGCAAGCAGAGTTGGCTAGCAAACAAGTGGGGACAAATGAAAAAACTTCAACCCGCGGACCAGCTGTTTGTTAAATCTTGGAACGCGCTTCCCAACACATAACACACGCTGCAGCATGAGTACTGCTGTACTGACAATGTTTGGCTCTGCGTATGCATCTGAGCAGTCTTTCTCACATCTAAAGAGACATACCTACGATCACATTTAATGGATGGAAGCTTAAGCTCTCCACGTATAAACCAGACTGCAAAGCCATCAGCAAAAACATGCAGCACCAGATGTCACAATAATGGTAGGTACTTTAATAACCCCTTCCTGACATGAGACGTACTATCCCGTCCATGGGACCCGGGCCCCTATGCCCATGGACGGGATAGTACGTCTAGCGCGATCAGCGGCGCCCACGTGGTGAGCGCCGCTGATCGAGGCCGGGTGTCAGCTGATTATCACAGCTGACACCCGGCACAATGTGTCAGGGGCGGTCACGGACCGCCCCGACACGTTAACCCCTTGCACACCGCGATCAAACATGATCGCAGTGTACCGGGGGTTAAAGGGAAGCATCCGCAGGGAGGGGGCTCCCTCCGTGCTTCCCTGAGCCCCCCACGGCAGCGCTGCTGCGGGGGGCTCCTTTCCTCCAGGCCCCCGAATCCAAGATGGCGACGGGGGCCTTCGGGGGCCTGAGGAAGCTGGCTTCCTCAGTGCCTGCAAAGCGCAGGCATGAGGAAGCCTTCTGCAGTGCCTGTATCAGATCGCTGATCTGTCACAGTGATCTGTGATGTGACAGATCAGCGATCTGTCACAGGACAGTGATGTCCCACCTGGGACTATTTAATAAAGTTAAAAAAAAAATAAAAAAAAGTGTTAAAATAATTTAAAAAAAATCGCCAAATAAATTAGAAAAAAAAAAAAATATTCCCCCAATAAATCCATTTTTTGGAAATAAAAAAAAAAACAATAAAAGTACACATATTACGTATCGCCGCGTCCGTAATGACCCGCCCTATAAAACTGTCCCATTAGTTAACCCCTTTAGCGAACCCCTTAAAAAATAAAAAACGAAGCAAAAAATAATGATTTATTATCATACCGCCAAACAAAAAGTGTAATAACGCGCGATCAAAAAGACGCATATAAATATCCATGGTACCGCTGAAAACGTCATCTTGTCCCGCAAAAAACGAGCCGCCACACAGCATCATCAGCGAAAAAATAAAAAGTTATAGGTCGCAGAATAAAGCGATGCAAAAATAATTATTTTTTATATAAAATAGTTTTCATTGCATAAAACCGACAAAAACATAAAAAAATGACATAAATGAGGTATCGCTGTAACCGTACTGACCCCAAGAATAAAACAGCTTTATCAATTTTACCGCACGCGGAACGGTGTAAACGCACCCCCCCAAAAGAAATTCATGAAACGCTGGTTTTTGTTCATTCTGTGTCCCAAAAATAGGAATAAAAAGCGATCAAAAAATGTCACGTGCCCGAAAATGGTACCAATAAAAACGTCAACTCGTCCCGCAAAAAATAAGACCTCACATGACTCGGTGGGTCAAAATACGGAAAAATTATAGCTCTCAATATGTGGTGATGCAAAAACTATTTTTACAATAAAAAGCGTCTTTTAGCGTGCGACAGCTGCCAAATATAAAAACCGCCATAAATAGTAAATCAAACCCCCCGTTATCACCCCCTTAGTTAGGGAAAAATAATAAAATTTTAAAAAAAGTATTTATCTCCATTTTCCCGTTAGGGTTAGGGTTAGGGCTAGGGTTAGGGCTAGGGTTAGGGCTCAGATTAGGGGTGTGTTGGGGTTAGGGTTGGAGTTATAATTGGGGGGTTTCCACTGTTTGGGCACATCAGGGGCTCTCCAAATGCAACATGGCGTCTGATCTCAATTCCAGCCAATTCTGAGTTGAAAAAGTCAAATGTTGCTCCTTCCCTTCCAAGCTCTGCCATGCGCCCAAACAGTGTTTTACCCCACATGTAGGGTATCAACCTACTCAGGACAAATTGCAAAACAATTTTTGGGGTGCAATTTCTCCTGTTACCCTTAGGAAAATAAAAAATTGGGGGCAAAAATATCATCTTTGTGGAAAAAAATGATTTTTTTATTTTCACGTCCGATTGTTATAAACTTCTGTGAAGCACTTGGGGGTTCAAAGTGCTCACCACACATCTAGATAAGTTCCGTGGGGGGTCTAGTGTCCAAAATGGGGTCACTTGTGGGGAGTTTCAATAGTTTAGGTACATCAGGGGCTCTCCAAACGCACATGACACCCGCAGACCATTCCATCAAAGTCTGCATTCCAAAACGTCACTACTTCCCTTCCGAGCCCCGACGTGTGCCCATACAGTAGTTTTCTCCCACATATGGGGTATCAGCGTACTCAGGACAAATTGGACAACAACTTTTGGGGTCCAATTTCTCCTGGTACCCTTGGGAAAATAAAAAAATGGTGACTAAAAGATCATGTTTGTGGAAAAAATACAAATTTTTTATTTTCACGCCCGGGCATTATAAACTTCTGTGAAGCACTGGGGGGTCAAAGTGCTCACCACACATCTAGATAAGTTCCTTAGGGGGTCCAGTTTCCAAAATGGTGTCATTTGTGGGGGGTTTCCACTGTTTTGGTACATCAGGAGTTTTCCAAACGCGACATGGTGTCCGATCTCAATTCCAGCCAAAAACGTCAAATGGCGCTGCTTCCCTTCCGAGCTCTGCCATGCGCCCAAATAGTGGTTTACCCCCACATGTGGGGTATCAGCGTACTCAGGACAAATTGCACAATAACTTTTACGGTCCTGTTACCCTTGGAAAAATAAGAATTGAGGGTGAAAAGATCATTTTTGTGGAAAAAATATGATTTTTTAATTGTATGGCTTTATGTTATAAACTTCTGTGAAGCCCATGGGGGTTCAAAGTTCTCACCACACATCTAGATAAGTTCCTTAGGGGGTCTAGTTTCCAAAATGGTGTCATTTGTGGGGGGTTTCCACTGTTTTGGTACATCAGGGGTTTTCCAAACGCGACATGGTGTCCGATCTCAATTCCAGCCAAAAACGTCAAATGGCGCTGCTTCCCTTCCGAGCTCTGCCATGCGCCCAAATAGTGGTTTACCCCCACATGTGGGGTATCAGCGTACTCAGGACAAATTGCACAATAACTTTTAGGGTCCTGTTACCCTTGGAAAAATAAGAATTGAGGGTGAAAAGATCATTTTTGTGGAAAAAATATGATTTTTTTAATTGTATGGCTTTATGTTATAAACTTCTGTGAAGCCCATGGGGTTCAAAGTTCTCACCACACATCTAGATAAGTTCCTTAGGGGGTCTAGTTTCCAAAATGGTGTCATTTGTGGGGGGTTTCCACTGTTTTGGTACATCAGGGGTTTTCCAAACGCGACATGGTGTCCGATCTCAATTCCAGCCAAAAACGTCAAATGGCGCTGCTTCCCTTCCGAGCTCTGCCATGCGCCCAAATAGTGGTTTACCCCCACATGTGGGGTATCAGCGTACTCAGGACAAATTGCACAATAACTTTTAGGGTCCTGTTACCCTTGGGAAAATATAAATTGGGGTGAAAAGATCATTTTTGTGGAAAAAATATGATTTTTTAATTGTACCGCTGTACGTTATAAACTTCTGTAAAGCCCTTGTGGGTTCAAAGTTCTCACCACATATCTAGATAAGTTCCTTGGGAGGTCTAGTTTCCAAAATGGGGTCACTTGTAGGGGGTTTCCACTGTTTAGGTACATCAGGGACTCTCCAAACGTGACATGGCGTCCAATCTGAATTCCAGCCAATTTTGCATTGAAAAAGTCAAACGGCGCTCCTTCCATTCTGAGCTCTGCCATGCACCGAAACAGTGGTTCCCCCCACATATCAGGTATCTGCGTACTCAGGACAAATTGCACAATAACTTTTGCAGTCCAATTTCTCCTGTTACCCTTGGTAAAATAAAAAAAATTGAACCTGAAGTATTTTTTTTATGAAAAAAAGTTAGATGTTCATTTTTTTTTAAATATTCAAAAAAATTCCTGTGACGCACCTAAAGGGTTAATAAACTTCTTGAATGTGGTTTTGAGCACTTTAAGGGGTGCAGTTTTTAGAATGGTGTCACTTTTGGGTATTTTCTATCATATAGACCCCTCAAAGTGGCTTCAAATGTGATGTGGTCCTAAAAATAAAATGGTGTTGTAAAAATGAGAAATCGCTGGTCAACTTTTAACCCTTATAACTTCCTAACAAAAAAAAATGTTGGTTCCTAAATTGTGCTGATGTAAAGTAAACATGTGGGAAATGTTAGTTATCAAGTTTTTTGTGTGCCGTATCTCTGTGATTTAAGGGCATAAAAATTCAAAGTTGGAAAATTGCGAAATTTTCAAAATTTTCGCCAAATTTCCGTTTTTCTCACAAATAAACGCAAGTTATTTGAATTAAATTTTACCACTAACATGAAGTACAATATGTCACGAGAAAACAATGTCAGAATCACCGGGATCCATGGAAGCGTTCCAGAGTTATGACCTCATAAAGGTACAGTGGTCAGAATTGTAAAAATTGGCCCGGTCATGAACGTGCAAACCACCCTTGGGGGTGAAGGGGTTAATCATTGGTTAGCAACAGCATAACAACGTTAATAAAAATAATTCAGAGACTTATTGTACTTTAAAAATGTTGTTCTTGCATAAAATGCACACCTTTACTTGTTTAGTTTTAAACATATTGTATGGCTCTCACAGAATTACATTTTAAAATAAGTGGCATTCATAGCTCTCTCAGCCAAAAAGGTTCCCCCAACCCCTGGTCTAGTGGAAACACCCATATTATGGAAGTCACATCTACGACCACCATGCTCTCCAATTGACACATCTTGAAATCTAGCCGAAATCTCAAAATCTATAGCTTCTGGTCTAGCAACTGCAGGCGCTCGTTCAGTATGAGTAAGTGATGGCTTGTCAGAATATGGCCCAGAAACACCAAGCTTGAATGGTTGAGAGTCCTGGCGCCATGCTCTTCCATGTGCACTTGCTCTTTCAGTCATGATTTAGTCTAGAAGCTTTTGCCTTCGTAATCCGCTGACAGAGTACAACACCGCCCAAGCATTCACCCTCTACTCCTCAGACTTTCTATCTGCGCAGTACCTGCCTCTAGGCAGATTGATGATGGTGGTAGTAGTTTGTGCATTTGAGTACCAGTCATGAAGCAGCCGTAAGAATTTGAAACAGAAGTTTTTTTAACTGAAGGTAATGGGGCAAATTATTATTTACACACAGCAGTTACCTGGGGTACGGGATTTACACTCACGGTTGATGATTGCTGTGTACCTGCAGACAGAGCATAGTAACCTCTGGTTTTTATTAAGTCTGAATATCTCTTCTTCAGCACTGTGCTCTGCTTCTGCTCTGAGGTAATTCTCCCTCCTAGAAGACCAGTAACTCCCCTTTTCGTGCCAGTCCCCTTTTTGAGCAAAGCCAGCAGAGAGCAAGTAGGTAATTCCTTCACCTACAAAATGGCCTCCTCTTATCAAGATGTCCGACCACCAACTGTCACTTCAAATTTTAAAACTCTCTCCCAGGACTTGGCTCATCCCTCGTCTATGTGACTGTAGAGCTGCAGTCATTGGCCGAGTGCCCTGCGGCGCTTTTCCACAACCTTCTGCATGCTAAAACAGAGCTGGGTCACCTGATCAAGCCTGGGAGAAGATTAACCCTTTTTTGTGCTGCCTGTCAGTAGGCCTCACAATGTATTTAAAATGCCCAGTCCACAAAAAAATTCACAGCATTTATATGAAAACACACTATACATCCAGTATCCCAAAGAAATGGCTACTTTGTGGGATATACCACACATCCTCCAGGTCTCTTCACACACTACCACAAGAACACCAGAGTGAACGTGTACACCCAAGTTAGGTTTTCAAGGGTGTTTATGATGTCAGTAAAAAAAAAAAAAAAAAAAAGGTTAACCAGTATGTTGATGTGTACCCCCCAGGGGAAAATGTTTGTCGGCCCAAACACTTAGTGAGTGTATCATTGCAAGTATAGGAGACTCGCTCCTAAAAATTGGGAAAAGATTTATAGGAGGACATCCTCCACGTCTCTTCAGACACAAACACTAGAGCACCAGGGTGTACGTATTCCATGATGCAACAGCCACGTTAGTGTTCTCAAGGGTGTTTATGATGCCCGTAAAAAGAATATTGACACGGTATGTTGATGTGTACCCCCAGGGGGAAATTTTGGCAGCCCATACACTAAGTATGGGTATTACAAGTAAAGGAGACCAGCTCCTTTCTAATGGGAAATTTTTTATATGAGGCACTCCTCCATGTTGTCTCTTCCTACACAGTGCACTTACAGCTTGGTGCGGAATGACCATACAGTTTGATCCAGAGTAGAGTTGAGCGAAACGGGTCGAAAAAATTCAAAAGTCCCCGACTTTTGGCAAAGTTGGGTTTCATGAAACGAAACCCGACCCTAGGATGAGGTCGGCCACGAGGTCGGCGACTTACGCGCCAAAGCCGCATTTCAAAAGTTTGTTTTGCGCTCTTTTTCAGCCAATCAGGATCCACGGACACTGTGGGCAACGTGATGACCTAGGCACGGGTCACCACCATCTTTCAGAAGGGCATGCAAGTGATTGGCTTGCTTTGGTGGGCGTCACAGGGGGTATAAAAGGGCGTGCACGCCGACCGCCATCTTACTTCTGCCGATCTTAGTATAGGGAGAGGTTGCTGCTGATTCTGTAGGGAGAGCGTTAGGCAGGGAAGAAGACAAAAAAACTGCTTCTGCTGCTAGCGATTTGGCCTGCACAACACACCAGTCACTGTGTGTGCAGTGCAAGGGGAGGCTATATTGTGGTGTATCAGTGGTGTTGGTTGTTGGCCTGCCTTTTAAGGCTTCCTGACACGCTGGCATTGCTGTTTACCCACTGCTCCGCAAACTGCTTTTTTAAAAGCAATCCAATCTCCCTTATCCTCTCGTCACTTTGGTCACAGGCAGCTGTGCCATCGAGCGTGTCACATAGCGCTCAGATATCAGTGGGCCTCACACCATCCACAAGTGTCCAGTGTCCAAAAGTGTACGCAGAGATTCAAAATCTCCATTATCCTCTCATCACTTTGGACACAGGCAGCTGTGCCATCGAGCGTGTCACATAGCGCTCAGATATCAGTGGGCCTCACACCATCCACAAGTGTCCAGTGTCCAAAAGTGTACGCAGAGATTCAAAAACTCCATTATCCTCTCGTCACTTTGGTCACAGGCAGCTGTGCCATCGAGCGTGTCACATAGAGCTCAGATATCAGTGGGCCTCACACAATCCACAAGTGTCCAGTGTCCAAAAGTGTACGCAGAGATTCAAAATCTCCATTATCCTCTCGTCACTTTGGTCACAGGCAGCTGTGCCATCGAGCGTGTCACATAGCGCTCAGATATCAGTGGGCCTCACACAATCCACAAGTGTCCAGTGTCCAAAAGTGTACGCAGAGATTCAAAATCTCTATTATCCTCTCGTCACTTTGGACACAGGCAGCTGTGCCATCGAGCGTGTCACATAACGCTCAGATATCAGTGGGCCTCACACCATCCACAAGTGTCCAGTGTCCAAAAGTGTACGCAGAGATTCAAAATCTCCATTATCCTCTCGTCACTTTGGTCACAGGCAGCTGTACCATCGAGCGTGTCACATAGCGCTCAGATATCAGTGGGCCTCACACCATCCACAAGTGTCCAGTGTCTAAAAGTGTACGCAGAGATTCAAAATCTCCATTATCCTCTCGTCACTTTGGTCACAGGCAGCTGTGCCATCGAGCGTGTCACATAGCGCTCAGATATCAGTGGGCCTCACACCATCCACAAGTGTCCAGTGTCCAAAAGTGTAAGCAGAGATTCAAAATCTCCATTATCCTCTCGTCACTTTGGTCACAGGCAGCTGTGCCATCGAGCGTGTCACATAGCGCTCAGATATCAGTGGGCCTCACACCATCCACAAGTGTCCAGTGTCCAAAAGTGTACGCAGAGATTCAAAATCTCCATTATCCTCTCGTCACTTTGGTCACAGGCAGCTGTGCCATCGAGCGTGTCACATAGCGCTCAGATATCAGTGGGCCTCACACCATCCACAAGTGTCCAGTGTCCAAAAGTGTACGCAGAGATTCAAAATCTCCATTATCCTCTCGTCACTTTGGTCACAGGCAGCTGTGCCATCGAGCGTGTCACATAGCGCTCAGATATCAGTGGGCCTCACACCATCCACAAGTGTCCAGTGTCCAAAAGTGTACGCAGAGATTCAAAATCTCCATTATCCTCTCGTCACTTTGGTCACAGGCAGCTGTGCCATCGAGCGTGTCACATAGCGCTCAGATATCAGTGGGCCTCACACAATCCACAAGTGTCCAGTGTCCAAAAGTGTACGCAGAGATTCAAAATCTCCATTATCCTCTCGTCACTTTGGTCACAGGCAGCTGTGCCATCGAGCGTGTCACATAGCGCTCAGATATCAGTGGGCCTCACACAATCCACAAGTGTCCAGTGTCCAAAAGTGTACGCAGAGATTCAAAATCTCCATTATCCTCTCGTCACTTTGGTCACAGGCAGCTGTGCCATCGAGCGTGTCACATAGCGCTCAGATATCAGTGGGCCTCACACCATCCACAAGTGTCCAGTGTCCAAAAGTGTACGCAGAGATTCAAAATCTCCATTATCCTCTCGTCACTTTGGTCACAGGCAGCTGTGCCATCGAGCGTGTCACATAGCGCTCAGATATCAGTGGGCCTCACACAATCCACAAGTGTCCAGTGTCCAAAAGTGTATGCAGAGATTCAAAATCTCCATTATCCTCTCGTCACTTTGGACACAGGCAGCTGTGCCATCGAGCGTGTCACATAGCGCTCAGATATCAGTGGGCCTCACACCATCCACAAGTGTCCAGTGTCCAAAAGTGTACGCAGAGATTCAAAATCTCCATTATCCTCTCGTCACTTTGGTCACAGGCAGCTGTACCATCGAGCGTGTCACATAGCGCTCAGATATCAGTGGGCCTCACACCATCCACAAGTGTCCAAAAGTGTACGCAGAGATTCAAAATCTCCATTATCCTCTCGTCACTTTGGTCACAGGCAGCTGTGCCATCGAGCGTGTCACATAGCGCTCAGATATCAGTGGGCCTCACACCATCCACAAGTGTCCAGTGTCCACAAGTGTCTGCAGAAATTCAAAATCTCCCCTGTCCTATAGACACCTTGTACCTTGTTTTACATTACTATACAGTTTGTTGGATTTTGTCTACATTTCTACCAAAAATGAGGAAGGCTGGTGGAAGAGGCCGTGGAATTGGGCGGGGGTTGGCAGCTGGTAATGATGGTGTTGGTGGTGGATCTGATGGTAGTGGCAAGAGCAAAATAGGACCGAATGCAGGAGGTGCTGACCCTGCGTCATCGTCTGGCTACATAAGGCCTCGAACGCTTAGTTTTCTAGGAGTTGGCAAACCGCTTTTAAAGGCAGAGCATCAGGAAAAAGTTTTGTCTTACATTGCTGACTCAGCCTCCAGCTCTATCGCCTCCTCTTCTTCAGTTGTAAAAAGTAAAAGCACTGAGTCGTCATTGGAGGCTCATGTTCATGAACCACACCTTTCCTTGTGTCCTTCACCCCAACCAAGATTGAAGGATGACGCAGGCCATACTACTGATTGCTCCATGGAGCTGTTTTCACATACCATGCCTGGATTATCAAGTGAAATGGTGAATTACCCAGGCCAAGATGAATCTGACATGGAGTGCACTGATGCACAGCCGCTGATGGATGATTCTGCTGGTACATTCACTCAGAGCACTACATTGTCCTCGCAGTGTACAGAGCCAGATTCTGACCCTGATGAGACTCAGGTGCCCCTTCCCGCACACTATACCACCATACACGGTGACACAGAGGAAGGTGCACATGACATAGAAGAGGAGGTGATGGATGACCCAGTTGTTGACCCAGATTGGCATCCATTGGGGGAAGAGGGTGCTGCTTCCAATAGCTCAGATGAGGAGCATCCACAGCAGACATCGACATCGCAACAGCTGTTATCGGGCAGGCCCGGAGCACTCCAAAGACAGGTTCCAAACATCAAAAGAGTTGCTGGACAGCTTGTCTAGAGGGTCAAAAGATCACAGCGTGCTAGGCCGCAAAATGTCTGCCAAAGTAGGAAGAGTGCAGTGTGGCACTTTTTTGAACAAAATCCTCATGATCAGGCCAAGGTTATCTGTAAGAAGTGCGCAAAGACTTTTAGCCGAGGGAAAAATCTGAAAAATTTGAATACCAGTTGAATGCTTAGACATTTAACCAGCATGCACTTGCAAGCGTGGACACAACACCAAACCTCAAGTGCCACATGTGCAACTGATCACAACGAAGGTAGTCAGCAACGCTACATTGTTTCCCCCACTGTAAGCCCACCGGTTAGCACAGCAGCAAATGTTGAGGTGTCGTTGCAAGGCCACAGCAGTCAGGGAATCCCACTGTTATATCAACGAAAGACTGATTCTAGGCCATCAGAAAGAACACCAACTCCATCACCATCATCAACCCTCTCTCAGTCCGCCCTGTCCACCGCTACTTCCACCATATGCAGCTCTCAAGTCCAGCTCACCCTCCCAGACACTATGAGTAGGTCAAGAAAGTACTCAGTCTCTCATCCGCGTACACTGGGTTTGAACGCCCACATTGCCAAACTAATCTCGTTTGAGATGATACCCTTTCGGTTGGTGGAAAGCACAGCTTTCCGCGAACTCATGGCCTATGCAGTACCACGCTATGACCTACCCAGTCGCCACTTCTCTCGCAAAGCCATCCCAGCCCTCCACCATCATGTGAAAGACCGCATTGTCCATGCACTCAAGCAGTCAGTGAGCGGAAAGGTGCACCTCACAACTGATGCATGGTCCAGTCGGCATGGCCAGGGCCGTTACGTGTCCATCACTGCGCACTGGGTTAATGTGGTGGATGCAGGGTCCACAGGGGACATCGGTGGTGGGACAGTGCTGCCTAGCCCACGGTATAGGAAACAGTTGGCTGTAGGCGTTCGACCCTCCTCCTCCTCCTCCAGAAGCGAAAGCTCGTCCACAGAGCGCAGTCGTACGAGCACTCCATCTGCAGCTGCCACTGTTGCACACGATGTGTCCCCCTATCGAGCAGCTAGTGGAAAGCGTCAGCAGGCTGTGTTGCAGATGATGTGTTTGGGCGACAGACACACCGCCGAGGTGCTGGCCGAGTACTTGAAGCGACAAACTGAGTCATGGCTGGGCAGTGTACATCTTGAGGCAGGCAAGGTAGTTAGTGATAACGGCCGTAATTTTGTGGCAGCCATAGCCCTTTCAAAACTCAGCCACATACCTTGCTTGGCTCACACCTTGAACCTGGTGGTGCAGTGCTTCCTCAAAAATTATCCGGAGTTAACAGCCCTGCTCCAGAAGGTGCGAAGACTGTGCGCGCACATCCGCCGGTCGCCTGTACACTCCGTTCGTATGCAGAAGCTGCAGCGATTGCTCCACCTTCCCAACCACCGCCTCATTATCGACATTGCAACAAGGTGGAACTCCACCCTGCACATGGTGGAGCGGCTGTGCGAGCAGAGGCAGGCCATAATGCATTTGTGGGAGGATACACGGCCAGGCACTTTGAGAGCAGACATGGAGTTGACAGGCGTGCAGTGGTCTAAGCTGAAAGACCTTTGTAAAGTCCTTCAGTGTTTTGAGGAATGCACACGGCTGGTAAGCGCAGACGACGCCATCCTAAGCATGAGCATCCCACTTATGCGTCTGCTCATGCAAACTTTGACGCACCTTAAGGAGCAGGCGTCTGCAGCCAATGTTGATGAGGAGGAAGAGGAGGAGGGAATCCTTGATGACATTCAGCCATTGTCTGCTCAGGGACCTCTCCTGGACGAGGTGGAGGAAGAAGAGGAGGAGGAGGAGGAGGATGATGGGGATGATTACTTAGGGGAGGAGGATGCATCTCGTGGGGCAAGTGAAAATGTTGGCGTGGCAAGGTCTGGTACAGGGTTTGTGCGTGACTGGAGGGATGTGGATTTGCCAGAAAGTGCTCCTCCACCCAGCACTCGCAGTGCATCATTGACACCGGGAACATTGGCCCACATGTCAGATTATGCCTTGCGGATCCTAAAAAGGGACCCCCGCATTGCCAAAATGATGAACGATGACGACTACTGGTTGGCCAGCATCCTGGATCCACGCTATAAAGGCAAATTACAAAACATCATGCCACAGGAGAACCTTGACCTAATATTGGCTAATAAACAAGCAACTCTGGTAAATCGGTTGCTTGAAGCATTCCCAGCACACAGCAGCGGTGATGGTTCTCACAAGAGCCGTACGGGCCGGGGGCAGCTTGGCAGAGGTGTTCGTGGTGCACACAGCAGAAGTGGCGTTGGAGACAGGGGTTTCATGACAATGTTGTGGACTCATTTTTCAAATACCGCTCACACAACTGGTAATACTGCATCGATGGAAAGTGACAGGAGACAGCAGTTGTCAACTATGGTTACAAACTACTTTTCCTCCCATATCGATGTTCTCCCACACAGGTCATTCCCCTTTGACTATTGGGCCGCTAAACTGGACACCTGGCCTGAATTGGCCCAATATGCCTTACAGGAGCTCGCTTGCCCAGCTGCAAGTGTGCTATCGGAAAGAGTCTTCAGTGCAGCTGGATCAATCCTGACAGAAAAAAGGACCCGTCTGTCAACCCAAAATGTGGATGATCTAACCTTCATTAAAATGAACCACGCATGGGTTTCCAAGGATTTTGTCCCACCTTCCCCTGATGACACATAGGGTGACAGAAAAATGGCTTGCTTTGGTCCACCTCTTCCTGGTACTTCACCTATTTCGCCTTTTGCATCAGCTGAATGTCCAACATCAACATATGCCACTTTCTAAAACTCCATAACTGTGCTGCCTCCCCCCCCATGGCCGGGGTCACCACCCACCGCACGACACCGTGCGAGTGCCGTTGCCCTGGACAGGTGGGTAGGCCGACTCTTGGGCGCGGGCACTGGCACAGGGTCCCTCATAGTGCAATCAAGTGTCTCTGACGGTGGTGGTGCACACCCGCCGTCAGACACACCGCTGTACTATGAGGGGCCCAGTGCCAGTACCGACGCCCACGAGTGGGCCCCCCTTGCTTGGCCAGGACCCCAGCATTTGCAATCTTTACCTCTCCCTGCTCCTCCGCTGTGTAATCTGGGCCGTCAAATCCATACTGTGCCTGACACCGTCTGAGCCTGCCTCCTGAGACATATATTTTGAATGTGTACGCTATCCATACATGTTATCCAGGGATACGGTACCCTTTCTAACCTTTGTGCAATGACGTGCAATCCATACTGGGCCTAACACCGTCTGAGCCTGCCTCATGCTGTATAGACATATATTTTGAATGTGTAC
Organism: Dendrobates tinctorius; assembly: GCF_039654945.1. NCBI lineage: Eukaryota > Metazoa > Chordata > Amphibia > Anura > Dendrobatidae > Dendrobates > Dendrobates tinctorius. Next base: position 11,640,699 of record NW_027361743.1, on the reverse strand, counting down.
GCTATCCATACATGTTATCCAGGGATACGGTACCCTTTCTAACCTTTGTGCAATGACGTGCAATCCATACTGGGCCTAACACCGTCTGAGCCTGCCTCATGCTGTATAGACCAGGGGTCCCCAACCGCCGGTCCGCGGCCCAGCACCGGGCCGCTGCAGTGCCCTTGCCGGTCCGCGGACACAAGGGGAGCCAGGGGCGGTCAGTGGCATAGCGGGGGCTGGGGCGTCGCGCAGCAGTTCTTAGCGGCGGGCAGGGAGCGATCCAAGCAGCTCCGCTGCCTGCTAGAGGGAATAGCAGGAGCGGAGCTGCAAGGACCCGTCCAGCTTCCTGCCCGCCGCCCGCGCTTCCTGTCTCTGACTGACACAGAGAGGAGAGCGCCGCTGCTGTGTCAGAGCGAGGAAGCGCGGGCGGCGGGCAGGTGAGAGGAGAGAGGTGGTGTCTGTGTGTATATGTATGTCTGTGTGTGTATGTGTGTGTATGTGTGTGTACATGTATGTCTGTGTGTGTTGGTCTGTGTTTGTGTAGCCTGGCCCTGGAGGAGATGGGGACATGAGGAGAAGGCCATGAGGGGAGTGATGGGGTGAAGGCAATGATGGGGAGACAGCAGTGATGGGGTGAAGGCAATGATGGAGAGACAGCAGTGATGGGGTGAAGGCAATGATGGGGAGACGGCAGTGATGGGGTGAAGGCAATGATGGGGAGATGGCAGTGATGGGGTGAAGGCAATGATGGGGAGAGGGGAGTGATGGGGTGAAGGCAATGATGGGGAGACAGCAGTGATGGGGTGAAGGCAATAATGGGGAGACAGCAGTGATGGGGTGAAGGCAATGATGGAGAGACAGCAGTGATGGGGTGAAGGCAATGATGGGGAGATGGCAGTGATGGGGTGAAGGCAGTGATTGGGTGAAGGCAATGATGGGGAGAGGGGAGTGATGGGGTGAAGGCAATGATGGGGAGACAGCAGTGATGGGGTGAAGGCAATGATGGAGAGACAGCAGTGATGGGGTGAAGGCAATGATGGGGAGATGGCAGTGATGGGGTGAAGGCAATGATGGGGTGAAGGCAATGATGGAGAGACAGCAGTGATGGGGTGAAGGCAATGATGGAGAGACAGCAGTGTTGGGGTGAAGGCAATGATGGAGAGACAGCAGTGTTGGGGTGAAGGCAATGATGGAGAGACAGCAGTGATGGGGTGAAGGCAATGATGGGGAGACAGCAGTGATGGGGTGAAGGCAATGATGGGGAGACAGCAGTGATGGGGTGAAGGCAATGATGGAGAGACAGCAGTGATGGGGTGAAGGCAATGATGGGGAGATGGCAGTGATGGGGTGAAGGCAATGATGGGGAGATGGCAGTGATGGGGTGAAGGCAATGATGGAGAGACAGCAGTGATGGGGTGAAGGCAATGATGGGGAGACAGCAGTGATGGGGTGAAGGCAATGATGGGGAGACGGCAGTGATGGGGTGAAGGCAATGATGGGGAGATGGCAGTGATGGGGTGAAGGCAATGATGGAGAGACAGCAGTGATGGGGTGAAGGCAATGATGGGGAGACGGCAGTGATGGGGTGAAGGCAATGATGGGGAGATGGCAGTGATGGGGTGAAGGCAATGATGGAGAGACAGCAGTGATGGGGTGAAGGCAATGATGGGGAGACAGCAGTGATGGGGTGAAGGCAATGATGGGGAGACAGCAGTGATGGGGTGAAGGCAATGATAGGGAGATGGCAGTGATGGGGTGAAGGCAATGATGGAGAGACAGCAGTGATGGGGTGAAGGCAATGATGGGGAGACAGCAGTGATGGGGTGAAGGCAATGATGGGGAGACAGCAGTGATGGGGTGAAGGCAATGATAGGGAGATGGCAGTGATGGGGTGAAGGCAATGATGGAGAGACAGCAGTGATGGGGTGAAGGCAATGATGGGGAGAAGGCAGTGATGGGGTGAAGGCAATGATGGAGAGACAGCAGTGATGGGGTGAAGGCAATGATGGAGAGACAGCAGTGATGGGGTGAAGGCAATGATGGAGAGACAGCAGTGATGGGGTGAAGGCAATGATGGAGAGACAGCAGTGATGGGGTGAAGGCAATGATGGAGAGACAGCAGTGATGGGGTGAAGGCAATGATGGAGAGACAGCAGTGATGGGGTGAAGGCAATGATGGAGAGACGGCAGTGATGGGGTGAAGGCAATGATGGAGAGACAGCAGTGATGGGGTGAAGGCAATGATGGAGAGACAGCAGTGATGGGGTGAAGGCAATGATGGGGAGAAGGGGGTGATGGAGCACTTATTCAAAACCTATGGTGAGTTGAGTCACATTATAAATGTTATTTAATTATAAGTATGCACTGCTACACTACAACCGTGTCCATAGCCCCGCCCCCTTATGACCAAAGCCCCGCCCCTGCCACACCTCCATCCCCGCCCTGCCGGGCCATGGAAGAATGGTCTTGCTTGAAACCGGTCCCCGGTGCAAAAAAGGTTGGGGACCACTGGTATAGACATATATTTTGAATGTGTACGCTATCCATACATGTTATCCGGGGATACGGTACCCTTTCTAACCTTTGTGCAATGACGTGCAATCCATACTGGGCCTAACACCGTCTGAGCCTGCCTCATGCTGTATAGACATATATTTTGAATGTGTACGCTATCCATACATGTTATCCGGGGATACGGTACCCCTTCTAACCTTTGTGCAATCACGTGCAATCCATACTGGGCCTAACACCGTCTGAGCCTGCCTCATGCTGTATAGACATATATTTTGAATGTGTACGCTATCCATACATGTTATCCAGGGATACGGTACCCTTTCTAACCTTTGTGCAATCACGTGCAATCCATACTGGGCGTGAGAACGGCTGGCGAGCTGTTAAGCAAGCTACAGCACCTGTCCAGACAAGTACAGGGATTCCCTAGCGAGGAGACTTATTTGATTGTTTTCAATGTTGGGACAGCAATTTTTGGGGAGCACTATACTCTGGAGAATGATAGATGGGGCCCACCATACACTGGAACATTCCAAAGGTGGACATCAGACACTGGAGCAGCATTTACAGGGCCCATTATACACTAGAGCATTAGAAATGGGGCCCATTATGTTTGGAGCATTATTTGGGCCCATAAGACAGTGGAGCTTCATCCATGGGGACCAACATATACTGTAGCATTATGTGGAGCTCATCATATACTGTTTCAAACATTATATGGGACCAATGATTTTGTATGGAGAAATAGATGGGCCTCGTCATGAGATGTAAAAAGTGAGGTATTTTTCATTGTACTATACCGCTATTTCTCTGCCGTATCGGAGCATGATGAGTTGTGGTATGTGTTAAAGGGGCGCTCTTTCGCCCAGGGCACATGAAAACCTGCAGCCAGCCCTCCCCCCCCACAAATTTAGCCAAATAACCCCCATTTTTCAGTGCATAACTTGTATTATGAAGTTAATTAAGGTTGACAAGCTTAAGTAAGAAGAATTGATGCTTTTGCCATTCAAATGGGCACTGTAGGTGTGTTTCCTGTCCTCCTCTCACTGCCGACTTTTATTCCCCATTGACTTACATTGGGTTTCGTGTTTCGGGACGACCCCGACTTTTCCCTATAATCGGACGATCTTGCTCGACCCGACTTTTGGAAAAGTCGGGTTTCACGAAACGAAACGCGACCCTAAAAAACCAAAAGTCGCTCAACTCTAATCCAGAGTGCTTGTAAAGGCTGCTGTACATTGCACGCACAGCCTTTTCCAGAGTGGCTGCACGGCCTGGTGAACACTGATGTTAAAACGTGGCTTAGAGCAACCAAACAACATGGTGCACATGGCTGATGAAGCCTGCTGCAGACTGCTGGGAAAGCCTGGTGCAGACTGCAGATAAAGCCTAGTGCACACTGCTGATAAAGCCTGATGCTTTACTTACAGTCTGAGTATAGATGAGGGAACATGTTTGCGTTAAAAGTTTAACAATTTCCTCAAATTCAGCAAAATTCGGAAAAACTTTGGTAAATGATCGAGTTTCCACTAATGGTTTTCTTAGTTCTTGGGCTAGGATGGCGGTACTGTATGATGAGCATGGGGGGGCGTGTTTATTGATAAGAGGAGGTGAAAGGAGAGGCGGACTGTTTTTTTTTTCCATTAACTAAATGTGTGGAGATTCCAGAAGCCAATCAGGGCGCAGAAACCATCCACAACATTCAGACACAAGGATTTGTGTCATTGACTGCCAAAGTCACATATCACTCGCCATATAAAAAGCAGACATGTGGATTCTGCACCATTTTGTGAGTGTATCAGCGTACTGAGGCTGTTGCTGCAAGTAATGAGATAGTTAGCTAGACGGTTTATAATCAGCTAGTTCCGGTAGATAGGATCCTGTGTCAAATCGATATTTCAGCATATCAATCTGGAGTTCTAATTGTGTGGCACAGCCTTAAGTCCCCGCCTTAGCATATAAATCTATAATGCTAATTCTGTGGTGCAGCGAACAGTAGCCAATTCAGCATATAAATCCTTTGTGGTAATTGTGCGGTCCAGCCACCAGTCCACATTTCAACATATAAATCATTTCTGCTAACTCTGTGGTCCAGCCACACTATCTGACTTGGTGTTCGAGGTATACAGTATGTGGGTTAAGTGGCAGTGTTACTGAAAGCTCTACTGAACAAACACCGGCTCGTCCTTTCCAATGACAACTTCTGTTACTGGACAGGTAACTCGATTTCCTTTATTTGGCAGTTGCACAGCAGTATGTCTTGTAGATGACAGCCAGGAAGAGCATGTGCTTCAGTGGATGGCCAGGAAGAGCATGTGCTTTAGTGGATGGCCAGAAAGAGCATGTGCTTCAGTGGATGGCAAGCGCTGAATTTAGTGGCTTCTCCTTCTCTTCCTCCAAATCAACATCACACAGTACAATCCTCAAAGGAGCAAACCCAATTACCCTTGTTCCCCAAAGCCCCCCCTCCCCCCACATCACAGTTCCCGAACTGCCCAACTGAGTGTGGAACCACAGAAGGGCAAGTCTACAGAGCTGTTCACACATTTTATGCCATGGAATCAGAATTGTACTCAAAAGCTTTAGAGTCAAGGAGGAAATCATCTGCACCGATACCCAAAATTTGTTTAGCTTAGATCCGAAGCAGGACGAAATAGTGTCTGAGCAGCATCCTAACCCTCGTCACCAGACATTAACCCCTTGGGGGAGAAGTGATCCTAATGAGACTGATATCTGAGGCTCACGCACACTGTATTGTGCTGTCAGGGCAGGAAGCAGAAGAGGTTCACTAACGGTGAGGAAACACAGAATGAACACAGAGGCACGCAGCTGAGTAGGTCATCTGAGGAGGAAGATGAGTAGGTTACGCTGCGTCATACGGCACAGGAGTGTAGTGCTGCAGCCACGACAAGCAATGCATCCTCAGCCACAACTGTGGCTGAGAGCAGCAGCGTTCGTGGGTCTGCAGCTCACAGGGGCAACAAGCGTTGACTAGCCTGGGGCTTTTTTGACACCGCAAAGGCTGAGCCAACTCACGCAATCTGCCAACTTTTGGGGGATAAAACTGAGTGAGGGAAAAAGTGCAATAATTTGATTACTACATGCATTGTTACGGGCTGGCGGAACGCACCAAATAATAATGAAGGTAATTAGGTGCGTTCGCAGCCCGGGGTCCACCATGCAGAGAAGGTAACTGCTGCTCGGTAATGGCGGACGTTATATGGCGGTACAATAGAGGAACACACAGGATTAACTCCACCTAGTGTGTACGGAGGCGGACTCTTACCTCAAAGAGCCGCCCGACCGCCAAACACAAATGCCGCAGCCTGTTTATGCTCACAGAGCTCGGCAATGTGAGCACTAGTGTATAGACACAGGACTCTGCCCCTGAGACACTGGGTTAGAGTCCCTCTAGTCACACTAGTGCTCGGCACCGCAACAGTGCTGCCAGGAAGAAACAAATTAAATAACTAAAGCGCAATACATGCGAACTGCACCGCTCTGGCGGACGCCACTAACCACCCAGACAAGGGAGGAAAGCGCTAGACTTACGCACGGCGTCGTACTGGCGGATGCAGCTGCTTAATGCGGTACTGAAGGTGCCCAGCTCTGAACGGCATCATATGGTGCTGAGATGTGGAAGCACCGTGGCGCAGACCAAGCCACTAGTAGGCGCTGACTCTAACTCTATAGCCCTATAACATACATATCCAAGGGAGGGGAGTTATAATGAGTCAGTCACCAGATACATGCATGCATCCATCATCACTCACACAATATACAATAGGAGTCTATACTAGCGCATAGCCGTGCGGCCATGCAACTCTTTTAAAGCAGCGTCCTTCCGGGACCTACCTAGTGGTCTAATGGGAGCACCAACAGGACCTGAGCATGTGACCTCAGTCCTCCAATGAGAGGACTTCCCACGGGCATGTTCAGTGGGCCGAAATAAGGACTTAGTCCCAAGAGCTGCTTGCTGCTGGCTATTGCAGGTTACTATAGCTGAACTCCGATTGGCAGCAGTAACCAAGCCAACAGCAGTAGACTGAGCAAGATGCCGGGAACAACATCTTTGCTGAGCAGGCTCCTCTGTGGCCGGAGAGGAATGGGAGACCGCAGAGGGCAAGGCTCCGGATTCCTCCTGTGCAGAAGCAGGAACCCGATGCCTAACATACATGAACAATCAACATGCGTTACTCTGGGAATTCCACTGCACTGAAATGTAGAGCAGCCTGCGGCTAGCCTTCTGACTGAGCACTCAACCTGTTAGCCACAGGTGTTTTTAATCAAAGAAAGGCCACTACCCCTCCACAGAGATATAGACTTCAGTCTGGGGAGTGGATTTACATAGGTTCCCATACAGATGAAGACTTCAGTCTAAGTGAGGATTGGCATTAGGTTAGGGTCCTGGAAAACGAGAAATGCCTTACCGTGGATTCCAGGTACACAAAACTTGGCCATTTTATGCGCTAAACCTTCTCAATTTTTCATACTTCTAATACAGTAATGCAATTTATTTTTCATATTTCATGTTTGCATGTTATGGTGCTACAGTGTGCTTCCTTTTTTGTTTGAATGTATACAAGTTGGTGACTCCCAGTTAAGCACCTGTTCACACTATGTTAATGCTTTGATGTGACGGTCAGTTTTTGAGATTTGGAGATTTTATCATGCTCAGCAGCCAGAGCTCTCTCAGAAAGTGTCTTTAGCACTGCTGATGGTGTACTGACGGATAAGCGATGCCGGCTGTCCCCTGAAAGTGTAGGCCACCTAACTTTAATAAAGATGAACAAGATTTTCCAAAGACTTTTGCACCCCAATCGCAAAGGCGATATTTTTAGTGTGCTGCATTGATCTCACATAATATCTGTGATATCTTTAGTGTGGCTTCGGTGTCTGCTGTTGCTGCAGATGTTAACACTAAGGCCGGGGTCACACTTGCGAGGAACGCGCATTCGGACCGAAGAGCTCAATTGCATAGAAATATATGCAGCCGCACACTCCGGTCCCGGCGGCACTGCCGGGTATTGAGATGGGCGACTCGTAGAAGTTTCTCGCAAATGTGACCCCGGCCTAATTTGTGGAAATGTGAACAGTCATGGTTGGTCTCCATCTGATGGGTTGGCTGGAGTAGACACTGTGTAGGTCACTAAAATACTATTTCTACTATGGTAGAGGAAGATGTGTTTGTCCCTATTATACTATTGCTACTCTGGTGAAATTAATGCTACTTTGTTGATGTCTGCCATTTATTTTTGGAAATGTGTAGACTCCTCATTGGGTCTTCTTTATGTTTGTTGGCGGTAGCAGTAGACCTCCACCACCCTTGAGTCAACTACCCGTGTCACTATCCTTACATTTTCTGACAACAGTAGTCTATGAAACTGATATTTGTGCCACCTGAGTGTGGCTGAGCATCAAAGGAGGTTGAGCTGTTGCATGTCATAAAAAAGGGCTCTCAGCACAGCAGGCCTACACCGATCCCTCAACCATCTCGTCTTAACTTCAAGCTCAATCCAAAGCTGTAAATGCTGGCCCAGACCCTGATACCTCATACATGGCTGATTGCTGCAGCACCATTCTAAAATTTTTACTGTGGGTAAATTGAAGCCATTTTCCTTGTGTCTGACACTAATTTGATGTGATTTTTTCTTTGCAGCTTTGGGCCGGTTTCAAAGTATTGTGCATGCGTTTTTGCCTCACATTGAATTGACGTTCGGGGAATATACGACTAAATTGGACAATACTGCAAATTCAGGATCATGAGCCGACCCGAACATTGAATATTCGCTTATCTCTAGTCACCTCTCACCTAACTAAAATATTTTACTACTCTCTTTCTTTTGGTATTTTTCACTACGCATTTATAAATGCCATCATACCCCTATACTTAAAAAAACAACCCCCGACCAGGAATGTGCTGTTAGTTATAGACCAGTTTCTAATATTCACTTCATATCTAAACTCTAAACTCCTGGAAAGCTTGGTCCACTCCCGTCTAATCTGCTCCGTTAGGAATGGCGGAACGCACCAAATATTAAAGATGATAATAGGGTGCGTTTGCAGCCCGGGGTCCACCGTGCAGAGGTGATAAACTACTGCTTGGTAATGGCGGATGCATTATGGCGGTATAAAAGACCACACACAGGTTAATCTTCACCCAGTGTGTACAGGAGCGGACTGTTACATAACAGAGCCGCACTACCACGGAACATAAATACCGGAGTCTGTTTAAACTCACAGAGCTCGGCAAGGGAGCGCACAGAATGCAGTCACAGAACTCTGCCCCAAGGACACGTGGACAGAGTCCCTCTAGACCTTCTGAGCGTGCGGAGTCGCACCTGTTGTGAGTTCATTTTCCCCTTTGCTCCTGAGGTCTGGTGAACTCCCTCTTCTGGTGAAGGAAGGTAGTGAGCCTGATTATCAAGCATCTGAGCCTAATGAGGATGACTGGCTGAGTGGAGTTACGGACTGGATAGAAGGCTGCCGACGCCCTTTCTGCCCTGTGGGTGATTTCTCTGAGGTATTCTTAGAGACCAGTCTGAAGTCCTGCTCCTCTAAAGCTAAGTTTTCTACTCTGTTTTTGCATTTGTGTTTTGACCTTGTTTTGCTTTCTTTTTCTGGAGTTCTTCCATTCCCTGCTGGGGTGAGCTGAATTCCTTTTTGCTCTGTCTTCAGAAAATACCTGAGTACTGATGTAGTATTTTTTGAAGCCTAGCGTCTTCAGGGTCTTTTTTCATATCAGTCTGTTGGCCATTGTCTTTGAAAGTGTTTTTGCAGATTGCAGACAGCAACCGTCCTTTCCTGGCCTATTTAGTTAGTTTGGGCCCCATCATTTGCTCAGTCTATCTTTCTATCTGTGTGAGTGTTTTTTTCATCTTGCTTCACCGTCATTATATGTTGGGGGCTGCCTATTTCTTTGAAGGCCCTCCAGAAGTTTTTGGGTTTTGCTAATTTTTATCGGAAATTTATAGCAACATTTTCTAGTATTGCCAAGCCATTGACTGATCTGACTGAGAAGGGTGCTGATGTGTTGAATTGGTCTCCGGAGGCTGTTTCTTCCTTTCAGGAGCTGAAGCGAAGATTCACCTCCGCCCCGGTTGCAACCTGATGTCTCACTCCCGTTCCAGGTAGAGGTGGATGCTTCTGAGATTGGTGCAGGAGCTGTTTTGTCCCAAAAGGATCCTGTAACATCTAAAATGAATCCCTGTGCTTTCTTTTCCCGAAAGTTCTCTCCATCTGAACGTAACTATGATGTGGTGAATTGGGAACTGTTGGCCATGAAATGGGCATTTGAGAATTGGAGACATTGGTTGGAGGGAGCTAAACATCAAGTCGTGGTCCTCACTGACCACAAGAATTTGATTTACCTAGAATCGGCTAAACGCTTTAACCCTAGACAGGCTAGGTGGGCCTTGTTTTTTACACGTTTTGATTTTGTGGTCTCTTTTCTTCCTGGAACTCAGAATGTCAAGGCAGACGCCCTCTCTAGGAGCTTCTTTGCTGATTCTCCTGTGGTGACCAGGCCTGCTACCATCTTAGGCGAAGGGGTAGTGTTGTGAGTTCACTACTGAGGGCCGGTGAACTCCCTCTTCTGGTGAAGAAAGGTAGTGAGCATGATTTTCAAACATCTGAGACTAATGATGATGACTGGCTGAGTGGAGTTGCTGACTGGATATAAGGCCGCCCACGCCCTTTTTGCCCTGCGGGTGATTTCTCTGTGGGATCCTTGGAGACCAGTCTGAATTCCTGCTCATCTAAAGCTAAGTTTTCTGCTTTGCCTGTTGCATTTTTGCTTTGCCTTTGTTTTGCTCTGTTTTTCTGGATTTCTGCCATTCCCTGCTGGGGTGAGCTGAATTCCTTTAGCTCTCTTTTGAGAAAGTACCTGAGTGCTGATATAGCTTTTGAAGCGTAGCTGCTTCAGGGTCTTTTTTCCATATCAGCTTGTTGGCTTATTTTGTTGAAAGGGTTTTTTGCAGATTGCAGACAGCAACCGTCCTTTCCTTTCCTATTTAGTTTTGGGCCCCATCGTTTGCTCAGCCTATCTTTCTGCCTGTGTGAGTGTTTTTTCATCTTGCTTCACCGTCATTATATGTTGGGGGCTGCCTTTTGCTTTGGGGTCTGCTCTGGGGCAGTTTAGATTTCCTTTTCTGTCTTTAGGCTATACAGTTCTCCAGCTGTGATCGAGGGGTCTAGGGCACCGTAGGAACCCCCCACGGCTACTGCTAGTTGTGTTGATAGGTTCAGGGGTCTGCAATCTGATAGTTGCCAACTTCTCTGGGGGTTTCTGGACGTAGCTTCTATTTTTGTGTCTGCCTCCTACGGTGACTCAATCATAACAGGGTAGTTCTTTCTGCCATCTCGCCTGATTTGAGACGTGCTCTGGAAGAGTTCCAGGAGGACAAACCTGAGCATTGTCCCAGTGGAAAGTTGTATGTTCCTGACCAGTGGAAGAAGAGAGTGATGTCTGAAGTTCATTGCTCTGCATTGGCTGGTCATCCAGGTATTTTTGGTACTAGAGATCTGGTGAGTCGGTCTTTTTGGTGGCCCGCCTTGTCTCATGATGTCAGGAATTTTGTGCAGCCCTGTGGGACTTGCTCCGGTCTAAATCTTGTTCTCGTTCTAGTGGGTTGTTGATGCCTTTGCCGATCCCCAGGAGGCCATGGACCCATATTTCAATGGATTTCATCTCTGATATGCCTGTCTTTCAAAGAATGACTGTTATTTGGGTGATTTGTGATAGGTTCTCTAAGATGGTTCATCTTGTACCACTCCCTAAGTTGCCATCTTCCTCTGAGTTGGTGCCCCTGTTTTTGCAACAGGTGGTTTGCTTGCACGGCTGTTATGATTGAGTCACCGTAGGAGGCAAACACAAAAATAGTAGCTACGTCCAGAGAACCAGAGAAGTTGGCAACTATCAGATTGCAGACCCCTGAACCTATCAACACAACTAGCAGTAGCCGTGGGGGGTTCCTACGGTGCCCTAGACCCCTCAATCACAGCCGGAGAACTGAATAGCCTAAAGGCAGAAAAGGAAATCTAAACTGCCCCAGAGCAGACCCCAAAGCAAAGTCAGCCCCCAACATATAATGACGGTGAAGCAAGATGAAAAGACAATACACAGACAGAAAGATAGGCTGAGCAAATGATGGGGCCCAATCTAACTAAATAGGAAAGGAAAGGAAGGTTGCTGTCTGCAATCTGAAAAAACCCTGAAAATGAAAAATGCCAACAGACTGATATGAAAAAGACCCTGAAGACGCTAGGCTTCAAAAAATACTATATCAGTACTCAGGTCTTTTCTGAAGACGGAGCAAAAAGGGATTCAGCTCACCCCAGCAGGGAGTGGCAGAAATCCAGAGAAAACAGGGCAAAACAAAAGCAAAACACAAATGCAAAAACAAAGCAGAAACTTAGCTTTAGAAGAGCAGGACTTCAGACTGGTCTCTAAGAATCCCTCAGAAAAATCACCAGCTAGGTAAAAGGGCGTTGGCAGCCTTATATCCAGTCAGTGACTCCACTCAGCCAGTCCTCATCATTAGGCTCAGGTGTTTGATAATCAGGCTCACTCCCTTCCTTAGCAAGAAGAGGGAGTTCACCAGACCTCATTGACAAAGGGGAAAATGAACTCACAACACACGGCATTCCTGAGAACATTGTATCTGACAGAGGAGTTCAGTTTGTGTCTAGATTTTGGAGGACTTTCTGTTCCAAGCTGGGAATTCAGTTGTCCTTCTCTGCTTTTCACCCTCAGACCAATGGGCAGACAGAGAACAAACCAGACCATGGAGTCGTATTTAAGATGTTTTATTTCCGCTGATCAGGATGATTGGGTTTCATTTTTGCCCTTGGCCGAATTTGCTTTAAATAATAGAGCTAGTTCTGCCACTTTGATGTCACCTTTTTTTTGTAACTTTGGGTTTCATCCTCGATTTTCTTCAGGGCAGGTGGAAGCCTTCTGCCTGCCCAGGTGTTGACACTGTGGTGGAGAGAATGCACCAGATCTGGGATCAAGTGGTGGATAAGTTATCTCTCTCCCAGGAAAAGGCCCAGCGGTTTTCCAACCGACATAGGACCATTGGTCACCAGTTTAAGGGTGGTGATATGGTTTGGTTATCATCAAAAAATATCGCTATGAAGGTGGCTTCTCCTAAGTTTAAGCCTAGATTTATTGGACCTTACAAGATTTTGGAGATTATTAATCCGGTCTCTTTTCGTTTGGCTCTTCCTGTCACATTTAAAATCCATAATGTGTTCCATAAGTCCTTGTTGAAGAGGTTTGTTGAACCAGTTGTTCCTGGGGTGGCACCTCCAGACCCTGTATTGGTTGAAGGTAACATGGAATATGAGGTAGAGAAAATACTGGATTCCCGTCTGGCTAGACGGAGACTCCAGTATTTGGTTAAGTGGAAGGGTTATGGTCAGGAGGATAATTCCTGGGTCTCTGCCTCTGATATTCATGCCAAAAGATTGGTGCGTGCCTTTCATCGGGCTCACCCTGATCGGCCTGGTGGCGTGGTTGAGGGTTCGGTGACCCCTCCTCAAGGGGGAGGTACTGTTGTGAGTTCATTTTCCCCTTTGCTCCTGAGGTCTGGTGAACTCCCTCTTCTGGTGAAGGAAGGTAGTGAGCCTGATTATCAAGCATCTGAGCCTAATGAGGATGACTGGCTGAGTGGAGTTACGGACTGGATATAAGGCTGCCGACGCCCTTTCTGCCCTGCGGGTGATTTCTCTGAGGGATTCTTAGAGACCATTCTGAAGTCCTGCTCCTCTAAAGCTAAGTTTTCTGCTCTGTTTTTGCATTTGTGTTTTGACCTTGTTTTGCTTTCTTTTTCTGGAGTTCTTCCATTCCCTGCTGGGGTGAGCTGAATTCCTTTTTGCTCTGTCTTCAGAAAATACCTGAGTACTGATATAGTATTTTTTTAAGCCTAGCGTCTTCAGGGTCTTTTTTCATAGTCTGTTGGCCATTGTCTTTGAAAGGGTTTTTGCAGATTGCAGACAGCAACCATCCTTTCCTGTCCTATTTAGTTAGTTTGGGCCCCATCATTTGCTCAGTCTATCTTTCTATCTGTGTGAGTGTTTTTTTCATCTTGCTTCACCGTCATTATATGTTGGGGGCTGCCTATTTCTTTGGGGTCTGCTCTGGGGCAGTTTAGATTTCCCTTTTCTGTCTTTAGGCTATCTAGCCCTCCGGCTGTGATCGAGGGGTCTACAGTCATGGCCAAAAATTTTGAGAATGACACAAATATTATATTTTCACATGATCTGCTGGCCTCTGGTTTTTATGTATGTTTGTCAGATGTTTTTATCACATACAGAGATATAATTGCAATCATATTATGAGTAGCAAAAGGTTATATTGACAGTTAGAATGAGTTAATGCAGCATGTCAATATTTGCAGTGTTGACCCTTCTTCTTCAGGACCTCAACAATTCTCCCTGGCATGCTCTCAATCAACTTCTGGATCAAATCCTGACTGATAGCAGTCCATTCTTGCAAAATCAATGCTTTTATTTTGTCTGAATTTGAAGGTTTTTGTTTGTCCACCCGTCTCTTGATGACTGACCACAAGTTCTCAATGGGATTAAGATCTGGGGAGTTTCCAGGCCATGGTCCCAAAATCTCTATGTTTTGTTCCCTGACCCATTTAGTTATCACCTTTGCTTTATGGCAAGGTGCTCCATCATGTTGAAAAAGGCATTGTTGATCGCCAAACTGCTCTTGGACGGTTGGGAGAAGTTGCTCTTGGAGGACATTCTGGTACCATTCTTTATTCATGGCTGTGTTTTTAGGCAAGACTGAGAGAGAGCCCATTCCCTTGGCTGAGAAGCAACCCCACACATGAATGGTTTCAGGATGCTTGACAGTTGGCATGAGACAAGACTGGTGGTAGCGCTCACCTGGTCTTCTCCGAATAAGCCGTTTTCCAGATATCCCAAACAATCGAAAAGGGGATTCATCAGAGAAAATGACTTTACCCCAGTCCTCAGCAGTCCACTCCCTGTACCTCTTGCAGAATATCAGTCTGTCCATGATGTTTTTCCTGGAGAGAAGTGGCTTCTTTTCTGCCCTCCTTGAGACCAGGCCTTGCTCCAAGAGTCTCCGCCTCACGGTGCGTGCAGATGCACTCACACCTGCCTGCTGCCATTCCTGAGCAAGCTCTGCACTGCTGGTGGCTGATCCCGCAGCTGAAACACTTTTAAGAGACGGTCCTGGCGCTTGCTGGTCTTTTTGGGCGCCCTGGAGCCTTTTTGGCAACAAGGGAACCTCTCTCCTTGAAGTTCTTGATGATGCGATAGATTGTTGACTGAGGTGCAATCTTTCTAGCTGCGATACTCTTCCCTGTTAGGCCATTTTTGTGCAGTGCAATGATGACTGCACGTGTTTCTTTAGAGATAACCATGGTTAACAGAAGAGAAACAATGATGCCAAGCACCAGCCTCCTTTTAAAGTGTCCAGTGGTGTCATTCTTACTTAATCATGACAGATTGATCTCCAGCCCTGTCCTCATCAACACCCACACCTGTGTTAATGGAGCAATCACTGAAACGATGTTAGCTGGTCCTTTTAAGGCAGGGCTGCAATGATGTTGAAATGTGTTTTGGGGGATAAAGTTCATTTTCTAGGCAAATATTGACTTTGCAAGTAATTGCTGTTAAGCTGATCACTTTATAACATTCTGGAGTATATGCAAATTGCCAATAGAAAAAATGAAGCAGTAGACTTTGTAAAAATTAATATTTGTGTCATTCTCAAAACTTTTGGCCATGACTGTAGGGCACCGTACGAACCCCCCACGGCTACTGCTAGTTATGTTGATAGGTTCAGGGGTCTGCAATCTGATAGCGGCCAACTTCTCTGGTTTTCTGGACATAGCTTCTATTTTTGTGTGTGCCTCCTACGGTGACTCATTCATAACACACACCTACGGACGCCACTATAGATACTGACTATGGTGGAGTGTCAAGCAAGTGCACCGTGGAGTGACGAGCAAGTGCACTGTGATGTGTAGAGCCCCCGGTGGACACTGATGCCAGTCTGACTCTACCTACACATAAGCCTGGGCCCTTAACAGGCTAGGCTGCACAACACATGCATACCAAGGGTAAGGGTTTCATAATGAGTCATTCACCAGAGACATTCATACATCACTCACTCCACATGGTCTAATCTTTTTCTATATTAGTGCATGGCCGGGTGGCCATGCAAACCTTTTATAGTTGCAGCCTACCGGGACCTTCATGGAGGTCCAATCGGAGCAACACGACCTGAGCATGTGACCTCCCTCCAATGAGAGGTCGTCCCACAGGCATGCTCAGTAGGAGAAAAGCAGGACTTAGTCCCAGGAGCGTCTGCTCGAAGCTGACTCATGCATGGTACAATAGCTGAGCCTGGAAGAGCAACCAGATGCCTAGCATTAGTCTGGGCAAGACGCTGGGACTGAGGTCTCTACTGAGCAGGAACCTCTGTGGCTGCAGAAGAATGGCAGACCGCAGAGGACATGGTTTGAGATTCTCCCTGTGCAGTGGCAGGAACTTGACGCCTAACACACTCTTTCTCGGATCACACTCTTTTTGACTCTCTACTATTTGGTTTCAGCTCTTTACACTCTATCGAAACTGTGCTTACTAAAGTCACTAACAATCTATTAACTGCTAAAATCAAATGGTCACTGCTCCCTGCTGATTCTCCTGGATCTCTCTGCTGCATTCGACACCTTGGATTGCCAGCTCCTCTTCACTACGCTCCGCTCTATTGGCCTCAAGGAAGCTTTTCTCTCCTGGTTCTCCTATTTATCTGCCAGCTCTTTCACTGTCTCTCATTCCTCTCCTTGTCCCTTACTATTGCGGTTCCTCAGAGATCAGTCCTAGGTCCCCTTCTCAGTCAAACGGCGCTCCTTCCCTTCCGAGCTCTGCCATGCGCCCAAACAGTGGTTTATCTCCACATATGGGGTACCAGCGTACTCAGGACAAATTGCACAATAACTTTTGGGGTCCAATTTCTCCTGTTACTCTTGGAAAAATGAAAAAATTGGGACTTGAATTAATTTTTGTGAAAAAAGTTAAATGTTCATTTTTTTTAATTCAAAAACTTCCTGTGAAGCACCTGAAGGGTTAATAAAATTCTTGAATGTGGTTTTGAGCACCTTGAGGGTTGCAGTTTTTAGAATGGTGTCACTCTTGGGTATTTTCTATCATATAGACCCCTCAAAGTGACTTCAAATGTGATGTGGTCCCTAAAAAAAATGATGTTGGAAAAATGAGAAATCACTGGTCAACTTTTAACCCTTATAACTTCCTAACAAAAAAAAATGTTGGTTCCAAAATTGTGCTGATGTAAAGTAAACATGTGGGAAATGTTATTTATAAAGTATTGTGTGACACATCCCTTTGATTTAAGGGCATAAAAATTCAAAGTCGAAAAATTGCGAAATTTTCCAAATTTTCGCCAAATTTCCATTTTTTTCACAAATAAACGCAAGTAATGTCATAGAAATTTTACCACTATCATAAAGTACAATATGTCACGAGAAAACATTGTCAGAATCAGCAGGATCCATGGAAGCGGTCCAGAGTTATAACCTCATAAAGGGACAGTGGTCAGAATTGTAAAAATTGGCCCGGTCATTAACGTGCAAACCACCCTTGGGGGTAAAGGCAAGTTTCATCTCTAATTCACGATCCGCATCAAATTCAAGGTCACTACTGTCCCACAAAACTGGATTGGTAATATGAATTTTAATTTCTTGCACCAAGGAAGAGCGATCCAATGCTGGGATCTCACTTGCTTGTCTCTGCTGGTACTGGTAAGTTGGGCTCCCTCTACTGTCCGAAGAGGGAATGTATATCAACATCAATGCCTCCTTTGTACTGTATGCCTTTTCCTCTGCCATCATTCCTAGAGGCCTGTACAAAGGGGGCAGTTGCTTTTTTCATGATGCGTTTTTTGACGTGAGTGCGTCCAAAAAAATAAATGCTAGAGGTTGCGTTTCTAGTGAAGAGACGCACACCGGAAAAAAACGCATGCGCATGCGCCCCTATCTTTAACATGGGGGGCGCATGAACATGCATTTGTGTGAAAACGCGAGCGCGTGCGTCCCTTCACTAGAAACGCAACCTGTAGCAATTTTTTTGGGACGCACTCCCATCAAAAACCGCTTGCGCTCGGAATGCGCAAAAAAACGCATTGCAGTCTATAGGAACGCATATGTGCGCAATGACATGCACACCATACGCGATCCCTAGGCATGCGTTTTTTGAACTGCGCATGCCCAGGGACTGATTTCAGCCCCTCCCAAATGGGGTGTGTACAAAGGAAGTCCTCTCGGACTGCAGGACCGAAAGAGAAAGTAAGAATGTTGTTTAATAAAAAAAACCGCTCTCCGCTCCTTCTTTTGGGTCTCTGATGTCAAGGAAATTGGTTTTCCTTGACATCAGAGACCCATTGGACATATCGGCATGATGCGTTAAAAAACGCAACGCATGCATGCTTATGTATGCGTTCATGCATGCGTTCGGTGCGCTGTGCACCGAACGCTAATGTGAAACCAGCCTAAGAGGGCAGTTTCACACCACCACTCCACAACCAGCAAATATAAGTTACATTCAAGCTACACACCTAATTTTCTTTCCTTTCTCAGATTTCAAATTGGGTTTCACAGTTATGCGGAGACAAACTGATTTGGATTTCACAATGACTGACTGACTGCACTTCAGGAAACTTAAAAGCAGAACAGTGCCTTGGCAATAGCTATCAATTTTATCTAAAAATTTTGGTGAACAATGCTTTAAAAAACGCAGTCTGTTTCCACAGTCTGTCTCCATCTCTATCAGCATGGCCGGCAACACGGTCAACAGCATGGCCGGCAACACGGTCAACAGCATGGCCGGCAACACGGTCAACAGCATGGCCGGCAACACGGTCAACAGCATGGCCGGCAACACGGTCAACAGCATGGCCGGCAACACGGTCAACAGCATGGCCGGCAACACGGTCAACAGCATGGCCGGCAACACGGTCAACAGCATGGCCGGCAACACAGTCAACAGCATGGCCGGCAACGGCAACACTGTCAACAGCACGGGCGGCAACACAGTGAACAGCGTGGTCAACGGCAGCGTGGTCAACGGCACAGGCGGCCCGTGTTGTGGTCCGGGCTTCACCCATATGTAAGAGGGGAAAAGCAAGAAAAAGCCGGGCCAAGTGAGGTAAGAACTAGTGATGAGCTGTTGTTGTTATTATTCCATGGCACTCTACACGTGAAAAGGAATAAACATAAAGACAAGTGCAATAATCCTGAACAATACAAAGCAAATTTATACAAGAGGAGAGGACCCTGCCCACGAGAGTTCAGTCTACATGGGACGGGTGAGGATACAGTTGGCGAGGGTAGGGCTGGTCGTGCGGTGGTATGGTGGACAAAGGGTTACTGCAGGCTGTAGGCTTGTTTGAAGAGGTGGGTCTTCAGGTTCCTTTTGTAGGCTTCTACACTTGGCGAGTCTGACATGTTGTGGTAGTCCGTTCCAGAGTATGGGGGAAGCACGGGAGAAATCTTGTATGTGGTTGTGGGAAGAGGAGTAGAAGACGAGATCCTGTGAGGATCGTAGGTTGCGTGCAGGAGCGTATCGGGAGAGCAGGTCACAGATGTATGGAGGAGACAGACCATGGGTGGCTTTGTATGTCATGGTTAGGGTTTTGAACTGGAGTCTCTGGGCAATGGGGAGCAAGTGAAGGGCTTGGCAGGGGAGACGGGTGGATTAGTCAGGCTGCAGAGTTAGAATAGATAGTAGGGGTGCAAGAGTGCTAGAAGGAAGGCTGGAGAGGAGGTCGCAGTAGTTAAAGCAGGAGATGATGAGGGCATGAACTAGTGTTTTTTGCAGTTTCTTGGTTAAGGAATGTATGGATCTGGGAAATATTTGAGGTGGAAAAGGCTTGGATATGTGACTTGAAGTAGAGAGCAGAGTCGAGGATTACCCCGAGGCAGCTAACTTGTGGTACTGGGGAGAGCGAACAGCCTGATTGTTAGGTCTGGAGGGCTAGAGTGAGATGGAGGGAAGATGAATTCCGTTTTGTTCAGTTTCAGAGATCGAGCAGAAAAGGAAGAAATAGCAAACAGACATTGAGGGATTGTGGAAAGGAGGTAATGTCAGGTCCAGAGGTAGTTCTGTGTGTCAGCATAGAGGTGATACCGACAGCTGTGGGACTCTATGAGCTATCCCAGGCCATAGGTGTAAATGGAGAAAAATAGGGGTCCTAGAACTGAGCCTTGGGGGACACCAACAGATAAGGGGTGAGATGAGGAGGTAGAGAGAGACAGTGAAAGTCCAGTCTGTTAGATGTGAAAGGATCCAAGATAGGGCTAAGTCAGTGATGCCAAGCAATGAGAGACACAGTGGACCACTCTCTGCTACTACAGATTCTAAGGTGGAGGACAGGTCCAGGAGGAGGAGAGTAGTGTTGCTTGGCTTTTGCAGTTAGTTAGTCATTGGTGACTTTAGGTAGTGCAGTTTCAGTTGAATGATGCAGTCGGAAGCCAGATTATAAGCGGTCAATTAAGGAGCAAGAAGAAAGGTGGGAGGACAGTTCGAGACGGACATGCTGTTGGACACATTTTGAGGCGTAGGGAAGAAGCGATGTGGGGCAATAGCCAGACACAGAGGATTGGTCAAGGGAGGGATTTTTGAGGATGGGTGTATAACTGAAGCAGCAATAAGGATAGCAATGTTTTTGTTAAATTATTTACAACCTTTACACTCTTTGCCTCTTCTCCCAGCAGAATGGGGAGTTTTTCTAGCTCCTCCATGGACCTGAAGTCTGCAGAGGTCATTGAGTTTTCTGAAGATCGCGTGCTCCCCCCACTCACAAGCCGGCATTAGTAGAATAACTTCACTAAGTTGCCGCCGGGATACTCGCGCTTTATGCGCATGAGCGGTTTCCAGACACAAACATGCTGACAGTGCCTCTTTAAAGGGAATCTGTCACCCTTTTCACTGATACAATCTTATTATGGTCATAAACGTAATAGGGTGCTGAAGCAAATGATACCTGTGTGCCTGTCATCGGTTTTTAGTTTGTCTGCATTCCCCATTACAGTGCCTGGTAATGAGGTGTTCCAGGCTCCCTGCCCAGAAGATAGTAGCCCCCTCTCTGTAGCTGTTGTGGATGGATTTACTTTTGATTTGGGTAGATTTACCCCTGTGCATACTGTGGCCTGTCCTAATTAGACAGAGTCTTATTGAGCGCTCAAGGAAGGAAAGACGCCAGACTTGGTTGGCAGCAATACCTCCCAGCAAAACTCTGCAAGTTTATTGAATATACTTGGTTTTATCAGTTGTACAGAAAGGAGTGGTTACTCATTAACATAAAGGCTTTACTTCTTAGCTAATTGGTCAGTTTTAATGCATAAACATATATGGGCGTCGACCTAAGGTGACTTAAGCATCAGATGATATACTGCTCTTTGTCTTACAATGTCAGCAATGTTCTGATATCGGCTGGCACATCTGGCCTAAACTTCCTCTTTCTATGTCTGGGACAAATATCACAAGACAATGCTATCATAAGATACCATCTGCTCCCCAGACTCTCTCATGGTGGGGGCAGTAGGTCATTTCCACCAACTAGTTACAAGGTTCAAACTGTATATAGCCTATAGCAGGCAAATGAGATCTATATGAAATACATATACATATATATTTCCATAACATAGCAACCCTGCCTAGCTCCTCCTGAGCATGTCAGACAGGATCCCTGCTCTGCAGCCCACACCTGCACACTGTGAATCCACTATAGCAGGGCAGTATTCCGCCCTCCATTAGCTTCAGACCTCTTGTTTATAGCTCCCCAGCAAGGCAGTCTTGTCCACTAACTAATATTTGATAGTAGCGTGACCACAGGTCGCGAGTTCCGAGACACACTGACGGCCCCTGGAAGCTGGCAACTATGACACAATGGCGTAAAAAAAAAGTCACCAGAGGTCACAGCTAGTGAGTCACAAGCTGTGTAGTCATCACCTGTCACAGCAGCGGATTTCGGGGCTGTCGGTGTGTCTCAGAGCTGGCAGTCACGCTACTGTCAACCCTATTTTTAATAACCAGACAATATAAAGTTGATAGCTGCAGTAGGCAAATGTTTTCTTTACCTTTTAACTATTGGCTGAATATTCTAAATATCTATCCATCTATCTCTGCACATCTTTGTCACATAAAAACACATTCATTTCAGCATCATGCATCTTACTCTGGGATGTCACACGGACATGTGAAAGAGGCCTTAATGCTGTCCTCCTCCTCTGGGCAGAGGAGTTGTTTTGCAGGTCTGTGGATATAGGAGATGGAACACATTCTCTTCTTGCCCCAGACAGAAGAATTGACAAGCTGTTCTATTTGCGACTCGCTGTTCTATTTGCGACTCCCATAGAAGTCTACAGGAGCTGAAAACGCGTGCTGTGTAAATCACTGTAGTTTGAAAGTAGCCTTCTGGAGGATAATAGAATAACTTTGCAACCAAGAGAGGTAAAGGTTCATGGAGGGTGGCAGCTCTTGAGCACACAACCACAGCCGTGGAAGTTACCACAGTTGCTGCTCAGGCTGCTAGCGAGGCTTCAGCTACTTTGTCCACTGCCATCCCTGTTCCGACATTATCCCGCCTCCTGCTGCCAGATAACTTTTCTTGTGATAGCCAGTCTTGTAGGGGATTCGTGAGCCAATGTGCAATACACCTTGAGATCCTGGCTGCACGTTTCCCCTCAGAGCGGGCCAAGGTGGGATTCATAATATCCCTCTTGTCGGACAGGGCTTTGGAGTGGGCCACGCCATTGTGGGAGCACGACAATCGTGTGGTGCAGTGCTCCGCAGGTTCTGAGCTCTCTGAAACAGGTTTTTTTGGGACCTCGAGTCACCCACGATATGGCGCTCCAACTGCTGGCATCAACACAGGGTTCGTCCATAGTCAGCCATTTTGCCGTCCACTTCCGGACTTTAGCGTCTGAGTTGCAGTGGCCAGAAAAAGTCCTCATTCCTGTTTTTTGGAGGGGACTGTCTGATCATGTGAAGGATGCCCTGTCCACCAGGGAGATTGCCGCCACACTGGAGGAGCTTATAGCAGTTTCCACTCGCATCGACCTTCGCTTTAACGAGCGAGGGTTCGAGCGAGGGTTGGAGCGAGGGTTCGAGCGAGGGTTGGAGCGAGGGTTGGAGCGAGGGTTCGAGCGAGGGTTGGAGCGAGGGTTGGAGCGAACCCAGTGTAAGCAGTGGTTTCGGCTGGCTCCCACCTTCGCCGAACCTCCGGAATCTCCTGGCCAGTCGTCCGAATCACATAAGGCCATGGAGGTGTCTCGAGCGGGTTCTAAGTCCCAGACCGCTCTTGCACGCATGGTTTGTTACATCTGCCGGCAGTCACGACATCTCGCCTCCAGATGATCTCAGCGTTTGGAGGAAAGTCCTCGTTTAGTGTCCTTAGGAGCTGGATCACTAGATGCAGCGGCGCCTTCTTCTAAACAGACATTTAAAGGGACATTTACAATTGGCCCATCCACCCAAATGGTATATCTTTGCGGGGATTCTGGGGAGGAGGGCAACTTCATGTCTTCTACCTTCGCCCGACAGCACGCAATTACACTAGTTATGCTCACCAAGCCAGTGACTATTCGGGTGATAAATGGGTCGACACTACCATCGCAGATAACCCATCAGACCGTCCCTTTTACTTTATCCATGTCTCCTTCCCATCAGGAGATCATCTCCCTGCTTGTCATTCCCAAGGGAATTGATGAGGTCCTCTTAGGGATGCCGTGGCTACAGTATCACTCCCCTCATATAGAGTGGTCCTCAGGGAGAATTCTGGGATGGAGTCAATCCTGTGTTGGTGGATGTCAGAGGGAGTGCATTCAGGTTGCTACTACTGAGGTAAACGCAGATCTTTCCTCTCTTCCCAAACACTATTGGTCCTATGCGGACGTATTCTTCAAGAGGGCGGCGGAGACCCTTCAGCCTCATCGCCCCTATGACTGCCCTATTGACCTCTTGCTTGGTGCTGATCCTCCCCAGGGTCGAGTTTCTCCTCTCTCTCTCCCGGAGACGGAGGCAATGTCTCAGTACATCTGGGAGAATCTGGCAAAAGGCTTTATTTAAGTCTGTGTCACCTGCAGGGGCGGGTTTTTTTTTCGTGCAGAAGAAAAACGGAGAACTACGGCCATGCATTGAATACAGGGGTCTTAACGCCATCACCGTTTAGAACAAGTACCCTCTGCCCCTGCTGATATCTGAGCTCTTTGATAGGCCGCGGGGAGGGAGGGTCTTCATTAAGCTGGATCTGCGGGGTGCTTACAACTTGATTTGCATCCGTGAGGGAGACGAATGGAAGATGGCATTTAACACCAGGGATGGGCATTATGAATGTATGGTGATGCCCTTCAGGCTCTGTAATGCTCCTGCCATCTTCCAAGACTTTGTGAATGACATTTTCCGGGATATGCTCACCACCTAGGTTCATTTACTCTCCAGATATAGACTCCCACCGGAAAGATGTTTTCAAAGTCTTCGATCTCCTAAGGGCAAGCTAGCTCTATGCCAAGATGGAGAAGTGTGTGTTGGAGGAGGAGTCCTTGCCTTTCCTGGGCTATATCATCTCGGCCCAGGGGTTAGTCATGGATCCTGCCAAACTACAGGCGGTGATGGATTAGCACGAGCCTCACTCCCTCAAAGCGGTGCAGAGCTTTATGGGATTTATAAACTACTACAGCCAATTCATCACGCACTTCTCGACTTTGGTAGCTCCCTCGGTTGCCCTCATCAAGAAGAAAGCAAATCTTAAATTGTGGTCAGAGGAGGTCTCCAATGCCTTCCTCTCCATTAAGTCCAACTTTGCTAGCGCTCCCATTTTACATCGCCCCAATGTGGATAAACCATTTATTTTAGAGGTGGATGCCTCGTCCGTCGGTGCCGGAGTAGTCCTGTTCCAAAAGGATGCTTAAGGTCGGAAGCACCCTTGCTTCTTTTCCAAGACCATCTCACCGGCGGAGAGGAACTATTCCATTGGGGACAGGGAGTTGCTAGCCATGAAGTTGGCCTTTTCTGAATGGAGACAACTCCTGGAGGGGGCTCGCTATCCCTTCCAAGTCTACACTGACCACAAAAATTTAGTTTATTTACATACCGCCCAGCGGCTAAATTCTCGCCAGGCTAGATGGTCTCTGTCTTCTCCTGTTTCCATCAGAACATGGAAACTTTTCAAAAGGATGAGATGGTAGATCTTTACTGTGAAGGAAGGAGATAAATTCAGAATATTGTCATGTTCTTCACATGTATCCGGTGTGATATTATATGATCATGTGCAGTCAAATCAGAAAGCGTAAGAAGTGTTCCCGATCTGCTGGTACAGTCATCTGTGCGATTATCTGTAGTAAACTCCTCTTTACACTGCTCACCACCCCTTACATATGTCTCTGTAGTATCACTATGGGTCAGATATTCACCCTGATGATCCTAATTAAAATTGGGATTTTCTTGTTTACAGTCCTGTGGAAGAGGAAAGGGACATCTCTGTGCTGTTCCCCAGATATAATTGCTATTCAGCTGTTCGGTTTGTATATTTTACAGTGTAATTTTTGCATTGCTTAATCAGTTAGATTTATTACTAATGTCTGACATATTGATATGCGCTATCTGCTGGCCAATATTTGCTATTCATTATACCTTTAAGTTTAATTTAGTAGTCATATGGGTGTGTATTCACTGCAGTTCATGTGTCACTTCCTCTCAGTAGCCTTTTTTTTTTCTTTTTTTTACTTTCGGTGAGACAAGACACACATATACTGGCTTGTGAATGCATTAATTTTTTATGAAGAAAAGGTTTTTTATGAAGAAGAAAAGGTGGAAATGATGATCTTTTAAGCTCACAGATTATAGCTGAGACAGAAGATGGCAGCACTGAATTTTTTTTTTCCTTTGCTGAACCAAATGCCCCATTGTCTTTGGAAACACTCTTTAATGAAAATGAAAAAGATCTGATCGGTGAATCACAAGTAGACAAAGGAATTCCAAATCCAACTTATTATCCAGTCAAGTCAAGAACTCCAGTATTGGACACCTTTCCATTAGTGGAAAAAGATTTATCCATCAGTACTATTGCTTCTCCTATGCCAGCATATAATTTATCAAAATCAGAGCATGAAGCTTTTTATAAACATTGTGATAAAAAAAAAAAATCAGATAAAGAGGCAACGGTTGTTGTAATGGATGCTTCTTTGTATATTCTGCAGGAAAGTGGCAAATGACCCTACGAATGTTTGTAAAAATGTATTGGAATCTTTGATAATGGAGGGAGAAAATTTAGGGGTAATTAATAAAAAAACTAAAACTTTTTTTGAATGAAGATTTTCCTGTTACCCCAGTGTTTTACGGTCTCCCCAAAATGCACAAACGTCCAATTATATCAAGTATAGGATCATTTAATGAAAACGTAAGCATTTGGATTGACAGACATCTACAACCCCTAGTTTCCCGCACTCCTGGCTATTTAACACTAGAACTACCGGAGGGGTCATTTTGACCCTTTTTGCTATTTCTTTTTCCTATAATTTCTAAAATTTTAACAAATGAGTTCTGACTTTTTGTGACTTTTATTTATTCATTGGTATATTTTAGGACACAAAAATGAATTGTAACTTTTTCAGGGGCCCGGATTTTACAATTCATACCTATAAGTACTGAAGGGGTCAATTTGACCCTATACATAAAAGTAGTAGTAGGCAAGTCATCTAATATTACAGAGTATAGAAAATCACAGTGCTTCTCCCTAGTTGTAGAGTGTAATTGTACAGTATCTTTGCATATCAGGGATGATTCAGCATTTTGTTTTGTCTAAACTTGTCTGAACATGTTTGATCCATGTCTCTTGTAGCGATTTCTGTCTGCACTTCAGTAGCAAACATTACAGTTGAAGCTACAACTCTGCATGTTTGTACAGTATCGTTTTATTACTTCTGCGATCTTACAAGTCCCTTTTTGCTACGTATATTTGAAGCATGAGTAAGCAGCCGCATGCTATGACCATGTAAAAGGAAAATGCGAGCTGTACTTGATCTTAACACTGTTCCTACTAAGTTAAAATAAATGTTCTTTAATTTGATGGCAACAAAAAAGTTATTTTTACTCCAGAGTCAGTACTTTTGAATGGGGGTCAAAATGACCCCTAATGGTACTTATAGGTATTATGAAACATGCAGTAGTTCTAGTGTTAAAAAATAGTACTTCAGTTTTAAATCAATTAAAAACCTTTGAATGGTCAAGTTTAATTGTTTTGTGTCATACGACATAATGAATTTATACTCATGTATTCCTCATGAACAGGCTATAACAGCAATTTTATAGTTCCTACAGTGATTCACTGAAGAAATTATATCTTTTAAAGTATAAATTCTTTATGTTTAATTCTGAATTCTATTTTCAAGTAACTGGAGCCTCGATGGGATCACGATTCTCACCATCCTTTGCAATTTTGCTTTCTGAATCGAATATTTTTTCAGGCTACATTGAGTGGTATGGGCGCTATGTGGATGATCTCCTAATCATATGGAGGAGTGATGTGGCAACCGTAATACTCTTTGTACAATATGTTAATAAAAATTCTATCAACTTATGGCTCACTGTTTCTTTTTCAAATAATAAAATGGATTTTTTGGATCTCACCCTTTTAGGTGATCGTGATAGGAAGTGCATACATAGCACTATTTTCCGTAAACCAGTCAGTTGTAACACTTTATTAAGAGCAGTCAGTTGTAACACTTTATTAAGAGCTGTTAGTTGTCACCCTGTTCACACCACCAAAGCGATCCCATATGGGGAATTTATAAGAGCAAGGAGATCCTGTTCTGACGAAAAGCTTTTTTCATCACAGGAGTGCACTACAATGAGAAATAGACTTCATGTTAGGGGTTATAAAAAAATAGCATCGACAGTTCGCTTGAAAAAGCTAGAAGTATCACAAGAGAAAAAACTTTGGGAAAAGCTGCATGCTAAATCTACAAATAACACAAAAACATTCAGTATCTATTTTAGACTTCAGTTTAATAAAATAAAAAATATTTTAAAAAACGCATTTCTATTCTATATCAGGACAACATACTAAATCAGATTCTTGCGAGAGGTTTCAGGTGTGTTTCTAAAAGAGGAAAATCCTTGGGAGATGTTTTAACACAAAGTGACTTCCAGCAAGACTCTCATTGCAGTAATACAACATGGCTATCCACTAACTGTTTTTTTAAATGCGCAAACACTAAATGTAACATGTGCAAATACGCATTCAAAACGCATGTGATTAATGAAAGGTTTTTTATTCAGTCTTTCATTAACTGTAACACGCAACAAGATATTTATTGCATTCATTGTGAATTTTGTGATTTGAATTATATTGGTTGTACAAAAAGAAAATATCGGAACATATTCAGAATATTAACAATAAAAATGCATCCTATTAAGGAGCTACCAAACATTTTGTTGAAAGGCATGATGGAAATCTTGATAGTTTTCGCTTTTTGGCATTGAAAAGGTTTTTCATCCTAAAAGAGGAAATATCCAAAAAAAACTGCTCCTTCGGGAAGTTTTTAGGATTATCCAGTTAGATACAAAACAACCAAAAGGATAAAATTATCACAGATACACCATGTATAATTATTAAGCATAAAATATGTATGATAAATATTTGAGAAAAAAATATTTTTCTTTTATAGTTTTTTTTTAGTAGTATACACTATATCATATTAATGCAATAAATTTAACAATGGTTTATTTCATGTATACATTTATATATATATGAAAGATAATAATGAATACAAACCTATTTTAATAACCAGCCAATATAAAGTCAATAACTGCGGGCTACAGCGAGCAAATCTGCTTTACATTTGCTGGTCAATCAATAGCATAGTGAAAGCGAGGGAGGGAAAGGACAAAAAAAGCGATCATAAGTCCAAAAATAGATAAAGATAATATTTATTTATTGTAACAAGTTTAAAACCAGGTTGCAATTATAATGCACAAAAATAAATAATACATATAAATACATAAAGTGCTGTGTGGAAAAACTATATCAACAATATGAACACACAAATCCAAAAATAATTAGTCCAAAATTGACCTATGACTAAGGGTGCCTTTGTGCACCGGAAACGCGTCAGGTGTTTTTTGCATTTTAATCATGGCATATTAGCCCAATAAAGTTTTTTTCATTTATGCCGGTGTGCTGAACGAACCTTTTCTTCTTGTGGACATTTGCTGTGCTCACCAGCGTATTCATGCACCCACCTGTGGATCAATGAACTCAGCCCAAAGTGGTTTTCATTTGGATGCGATGCAAGCTCCCAGTCCTCCCTCTCCTGCATAACTGAAAAGGTACTCTCTCTCCCTCCTGTTTGGACGCTCGAGAGCCAGGAAGGAGGACGAAGACCCTTTATTTTAGTTTTTGAGCTAAGATAATGTGTGCTATATTATATATTACCCCTATAAAAGTTATTGTTTCTACCTTTCATTTCTCCTGAATGTCACTTCATTCTCTGCACCCATTTTGTTTACTTGCGCTTCTACTGGAAAGGTCAAGGTCCCCTTGTCTGGGTGCCGACAATGCCGAGTGACCGCCGCTGTCAGATTATTAAGACAGAGTGCTAGCATGAAGGAATTAACACCAGGCAAAGTGGTGGTATAAGGGTACGCTCACACTTG
This sequence comes from Dendrobates tinctorius, assembly GCF_039654945.1. NCBI lineage: Eukaryota > Metazoa > Chordata > Amphibia > Anura > Dendrobatidae > Dendrobates > Dendrobates tinctorius. Next base: position 11,611,488 of record NW_027361743.1, on the reverse strand, counting down.
TGGGGTCATATTGCGCAAATTTTTAGGAGGAGGGAATTGTGGTACCCTAAAAATTACTCTCAAAACTTTACACATATTACCCTGTAGGGCTAGGTGTACCCTACCCCTCCTGAATATTTGGGGCAAATTAGGTTAAAGGGGGCAGAGATCTGACCCCACAAAGTTGCTAACCGCCATATTTAAAATGGCAGCTAACAAGGCAACTTTGTGGGGTCAGATTTCTGCCCCCTTTAACCCAATTCGCCCCAAGCCCTACAGGGTAACTGAATACACACAAAAGATGCTCATGGCATCTTGACTCCATAGAAGACATGCACACAAAGAAAAAGGAGTCATGAAGCAGATGCACTAAAAGTTTGTTTATTCAATTTTCTTTATGAAAACATTACATATACATGAATGTAATTGTTCATGGGTGAAAAAAAAAAGTTTGGTTTGCTCACCCACAAAGTTGCCTTGTTATTAACCGCCATATTTAAAATGGCAGCTAACAGGGCAACTTTGTGGGGTCAGATCTCTGCCCCCTTTAACCCAATTTTCTACAAATTTTCAGGAGGGGTAGGGTACCCCTAATCCCTACAGGGTAATGGGTGTAAAAAGTTTTGAACGTCATTTTTAGGGTACAGCAAATGTTGACCCCAAAAATGTGCCCCCTTGAACCAGTTACACCCCAAAAATCTGGAGAAATTACCCCACTCTTAAAGGGGTGCCCTACTAGCTCTGCAAAATTGGGGCAAATTGAGTTAAGAGGTCTAAGAATCTGCGCAGGTCCTAGGGTGCCAATCTCCACGATAGGTAGGGAGGAGTTAGTATAGGGGCTTCTCTAGGGATAATTCAGTACTATTTTCTTCATTTTTCGGTGGTTATAAGGCCCATCCAGTTAAAGAAAGTCGGTATTTTCATAGCATTCTACGGTTTTCCAGCAACTGTCCTTTCTTCTCTATATATAAAAGGTTTCTAAGCATTTTTTGAGGGGTTGCGTTGATTCTTAAAAGTGCACTCGCTGAAACTCGCGAAAGGGAACTTGAATAAATCTCCTGTGTATGAATATCGGCACATGGTCTAAGGTGTGGGAGAGATGCATTAGATAAGTGGAAAATCTCCAATAATGAATATGGGAAGGAAGTAAGCAGGATCCCTGCAATAAACAGGAATGTATATCCCTGCTATATAAATGACAGGAATAGCCGCATATATAGGGTAGGACATGGCGGTTGTTTGATGTACGGAATGTCCTCAGTAACTAGCGCAATCATAACATATAGAATGTCATTTTTGCTTCCAGAGGGGTCGGCGCCATGGAGCGCATGCCCAGTGGCTGTGAGGCGCATGCCCAGCGTGTGAGGCGCGCTCCCAGCGTGTGAGGCGCTCCACAGAGCGAACACGCTGATGACGTATGCGGCCCAGCCACAGGATGTAAGGTAAACAAGGGACCGGAAGTGTCGGCTTCCCGGGACGCCATGGCGCGAACATACAAAAGAAGGTAATGCGCGATTATACTTACACATGAACACATAACGGCTACCCGTGATACACCACAGAGATGACCCCAGTCGACTCCCCTGATGAGATTTGACGAAACGCGTCGGAAGCTAGGGGTATCGCGCTCACCAACCATGGGGATGGTAAATCAGAATGTGACCCTGCTATTTTGGTGAGATCGTTCCGTTTTTATGTCATTTGTCTAGTGTCATAATAGTGCCCTCATCGAAAATAGGAGGCATTTAATGAAGTTTATGTGGATACATGCATACGTGTGGGATCAAGACCCTGAATGAGGGAACACACGTTGGTATTCGGAATTGTATATCTCAATGATGACACACTTTTATTAGGATTATGTCAATTATATTTTGTGTATTGTATGATAACTAGAACCTGCAGCAAATGCGGGAATTGAAGCTGTGTGGTGCTGTGTGGTACTATGTGGCAGTAGTTTGGATATAATCTGCCCAAACAATTAGATGGATCTCTTTATGATGAGGGTAGTATTGGTGTGCCAAGTCTGGAAGTGAATTTTTGATACTATAAGACGGTTGGGCATGCACTCTCAATAAGAGAATAACTGTATTAATTGTGCTGGCAAGTTACAATATCTAATGTGAAGCATAGAGATAATTTTCTATATGTATCCTATGTCTTTGGAGGGGTTTGGCCGCATAGGATTAATTCATGGCACCCAATGAGTGAATATATGTTTGGGATGCATTAGAAGTGATGATCAGTGTTGGAGCCATCAGCTTTTTTCTTTTCTCTCTACTTGTTTGTTTGTTTAACCTGAGCACCTTGCACCTTGAGATTTTATACTAATTTAATAAAAGTTATAGTTTATAATTATTCCTATCCATTGGCTGCTAAAATAATATAAGAGGTCTAAGAATCTCCTCTCAAACTGACCGACCCTACTTTAACATTGAAGTCAATGGCGGAACAAGGTAAACTTGGGCAGTTTTCCCTGGGTCCCCTTAGGGGGGAGCGCAATGTTTGGGGTGCCCTTCGTCCTAAGACAGTTAATGTGAAGAAAAAAAAAGAAACTGGAGAATCTTGGAGCAACTCTGTGTGGACAGCAATTAAAAGGGAATCTGTCACCCCTTTCACTGATACAATCTATTATGGTCATATAAACTGTGTTCCAAATTATTATGCAAAAAGAGTTTAGGAGTTTTAAGGTTAGAATTTTTTTGCTTTTCATTTAAACTCATTGATGGTGATGTGTGTCAGGGCTCTTTATATCACTGAAAGCAATTGCAGATACCTGTGCATATTAGTTTGGCAGGTGTGTCCAAATAAAGGCAAGACTACTTAAGAAGGCTGTTCCACATTATTAAGCAGCCTACATTTTTTGCCAAAATGGGAAAAAGGATGTGTCGGCTGCTGAGAAGCTACAAATTGTGGAGTATTTAGGTCAAGGCATGACTACAATCAACATTGCCAAGACACTTCATCGTGATCATCGCACAATCAAGTAGTATGTAGCTGATTCCCAGCACACACGTGAGCATGCTGATAAGGAAAATTTGAGGACTCTTTCCAACAGGCAATTCCATCAGGTTAAAAGAGCAGCTGCAAAAATGCCTTGTCATAGCAGCAGACAAGTTTTTGAAGCTGCTGTTGCCTCCAACGTCCCCCGAACAACAAGATGCAGGGTCCTTCAAAGGTTTGCAGCTGTGCGTAAGCTATCCTGTCGACAACCTCTATCCACTTGACACAAGCAGAAACGGCTCAAGTGGGTCAAACGATACATGAAGACTGACTTCCAAACTGTTTTGTTCACCGATGAGTGCCGTGCAACGCTCGATGGTCCAGATGGATGGAGTGGAGGATGGCTGGTTGATGGACACCCCATGAAAACACGGCTACGGCGCCAACAAGGAGGAGGTGGAGTAATGTTTTGGGCTGGAATCATGAGGAGATTGTCGGCCCCTTTAGGATCCCTGAAGGGATAAAGATGAACTCCATAATCTATGTGGAGTTTCTAAAACAGCACTTCCTGCCATGGTTCAAGAGGAAGAACCGTGCTTTCCTCAGCAAGATTATTTTCATGCATGATAATGCACCGTCTCATGCTGCAAATAACACATCTGCATCTCTGGCTGCTATGGGCATAAAAGAGGACAAACTTATGGTGTGGCCACCATCTTCCCCTGACCTCAACCCCATTGAGAACCTCTGGAGCATCATCAAAAGGAGTGTCTATGATGGCGGGAGGCAGTTCACATCTAAGCAACAGCTCTGGGAGGGTATTCTGTCCACACGCAAAACAACTGAAGCACAAACCATCCAAAAACTGACAAATTCAATGGACGAGAGAGTTCAGAAGCTTCTTTCGAACAAGGGGTCCTATGTGCAAATGTAACATCACCGAGAATAAAGTCTTGACTTGAAAACTGTTTGATTTCATTTTGTAATAAGCTGATAATGCTTATAATTTCACAACTGACCATTTTTTTGTACAAAATAAAAATAAAAAGGTTGAAAACTCTGCTGAGCATAATAATTTGGAACATGCATTTTGAGTGTTTCTTATTTTTAAAAATATACTGTTTTCATAGGCAGTTTGTTCAAAAACATTGCAATTATACTAGAATATTAGATGACTGGAAAATAACAATGACTGCAATTCATATAGGTAATTTAGAGAAAATAGGAGGAAATATTTTTTGCATAATAATTTGGAACACAGTGTACATAATAGGGAGCTGAAGCAAATGATACCTGTGTGCCTGTCATGCGTTTTAAAGTTTGTCTGCATTCCCCCAATTATAGTGCCTGGTAATGAGGTGTTCCAGGCGGTCTGCCCGAAAGATAGTACGGCCCTCTATAATTACCCAGCCTAGCTCCTCCTGAGCACGTCAGAGACAGGATCCCTGCCCTGAAGCCCATGCCTGCACACTGAATCCACTATAGCAGGGCAGTGTTCCACTCTCCTGTTTGCATTAGCTTCAGACCTCTTGTTTACAGCTCCCCGGCAGAGTGACATCATTTGGTCACGTGATATGGGCGTGTCTGAAATGCAGCCCGAAGTTTCACTTTAGGAAGGAGCCCATACAGTATAGCCTAGACTGTACTACACATTTTATGATGGTGTGAAATAAAGAATTGTTTTTGATTATTCAGCTGTGTGATCCGACAACCTTTTTTTCTCTCATCAAGACACACATACTGGCTTGTGAATGCATTAATTTCTGACCACAACATCAAAATGCAACCCGTGTCAGCGACTTCAGAGAAAGTTACTGCATTGTACCCACAAGTAATGTACTGTATCCAGGTTTGAATTGCACCAAAGCTGTGGTCCTGCATTCAAGTCTACGGACGCTAAACATGCAAATGATCCTGTCAGCTCTCCATCTTGGAATACGAAGTAAGAATTGTCTCACAGCCCGTTATCCACTAGCTCTACCTCCATTCGCCTTATGTGGAGACTGAATAATCGCTCCGGTGTAGTCCTCTTGCTGGACAGAACTAGTGATGTGAGGGGCTCAGGAACCTCCATTGTGATGTCCTTGTTCAAATCTGTGTCCTAAATACTCCGACTCCTCCATGGAGAAATAGACAGTGACATGCTAACACCTTATAGGAACCTCTGCAGTCAGTAGCTCAATCATCTTGCAGGTGAATTCAAGAATTTTCTTGTCACTGATGTCTTCATGTATCAGGTGGTGAGATGGAGGCTCCATAGCTGGGCTCAGAGGACTTCCCCATCCCTCAAAAAATGGGGCCTGACAACACTAAAGGTTTTCCTCACTACTGTGTAATCCTCTCCAGATAGCCGGAAGAGGATCTCTAAGGTGAGGTGTAATATCCTGAGCCATCTTGTTCCTGTCTCTATCCATCCTTTATGGGTCAATCAGGAAAAATTTCTTATAAAGATCACTGGGAGGATTCAATGTTGTAGAGACCAGTCTCCTCAGCTCCGTCAGCGGCTTCTCATGATAGGAACTCATGCCCAGGCGATGTAGGTAGGTCATACAGGCATGTGGAGGCCACACACACACTACTGAGCATCATTTCCTTGTCTTGAGGCATTTCAATTGAAGTTGTATCAGCCTGTAATTTGATTTTCCACTTTGATTTTGGGTATCATTCCAAATCCAGACCTCCACAGGTTATTAATTTTGATTTACATTGATCATTTTTGTTTTATTGTTCTCAACACATTCCTCTATGCAAAGAGTAAAGATTTGCAACTGCTATCTTTCATTCAGTGATATCTAGGTATGTGGTATTTTAGTGTTCCCTTTATTTTTTTGAGCAGTGTATGTTGGAAGAACAACCCAACCGTTGCATTTGAGATTAAATTCACATAGACACAACATCTACAGGTTTTCTACTACATGGAATTTCAAGTGATTATTCCATTATACACAATAAAAATTAGTCCCATTGAAGATATCATAGCAACATCCCCAATAGAACAAAAAAAATAAATAGGGAGATTTATTGGGTTAAATAAAGTTTCTTAATTTTTTTTGTAATTATACATGAAATATGCTTTTTTTACATCATAGTTTCATTATTGTCACTTGAACCAGTAAGAAATAAATTGTTCCACTTTTAGCAAAAGTTATAACATCCTTTCCCCTATTTGCAATTTCTCACCTTTGACTATTAGACAATTCATTCTCTCACTATCAATTCCACTATATATTAATTTATTATCATTACCTGGTCAACATAATTTATTAATTTTCAACCACATTATTATGCATGTTTTTAAAGAATATCCACATAATAAAGTAGTTATCCTAACACAGCCATTTGCTGGTCAGCATAAGTCAATCACTGTTTCATCTCTCGTTCTAATTAGTGATGTCCTGATAATCCTACACCTGCTCCATAAGGCGATCAGAATAAATAACCACTAATAAGAAGCTTATTTCCCTCTCATTCTCATACCTATTATAATTTTAATCCTTATCCCCTTAATCTTTTAATGAATCTCATGTTCTGAATATCAGTGGCCAATACAGATCTGTTTCAAGAAATGTCGTAAGCCATATGCAGGACTATGAATGTTATTTAAGTCACAAACCCTTGTAAAGTGCCTCACGCTGCTTTTCATGCTATTTCACTCCATTGTCCGTTGTACCTTCATCCCCTGTCATAATTGTCACTCATTGTGAAGTAATCACGAGGATTATGTGTTTTATGTTCGTGTTGGTTCACGTCCCATGGTGAATAGTCAAACTGTTGGTTTCAATTTCTAAATAATATTAAATACATAAAGGTAAATATAGCGGCACTAGTATATAAAAACTGGATCAGCTGCAAGTACAGGGAACCCCTACCACAGTGGGGCAACTTTAAACACTTAAAACATAGAAATAATATGTACTCGCGCTATGATTCAGATATATAGGTGCATTACTGATCAATCTTAACTACCTGTAAAGATGTAGAAAGATTTTTTCATGGAGGAAGTGCGGTTTATAGCATCCGATGAGAGTTCAATTAGACGAACTAAAATAAAGGGACAGAGAGTATATGGGAATTTTGCACTCACAAAGGATAAGGTGTATAAAAATTATTAGTACATATTTTTTTAAAAAGAGGGAGTATCATGTGCAATAATAACAGTGTAATGAGTGCAGTAGTTTAAACCTTTCAACTTGTGCAAATGAGCAGGGAAAAAATAACTAAAGGTAACACTGTGAATTTTGTACACAGAAACCTCCAAAGGCTAAATACCCACTGTTATAACGATAACACTGATGGTGCTAGGAGTGTTTTGGTGTAACCAAGGGCCAAAGACTTATAGCACCGTGCCAATAGGTATAAGGCTGCACATTAAGGTGCTGGAAGTGCTTCACTATATGGCAGCCCATGTCAAATACCTGCGTTCTAAATGGTGTTAATAGGTCCAACCATTAGGTTATAGAGAACTTAGCTTGGAATGAAACTTGAGTATCTCCGGAGTAGCAGTGAGTTCTGGAGCGTTGTCCCGGCCGGTGAGAAGCTCACTATGTCAGACACTGAGGTGCGTGTAGCCGCGGTGAACGCTGGCAGAGCCTGCGCGCTGACAGGACCTGCGTGACGTATTCGGGTCACGTGACTAGCAGAGTCACATGGTGCCCAGCAAATAGCTACGGTGTGCAAAAGGAGCCAATTATCCTACGCGTTTAGGAATTACTGTGGATTCCTTCGTCAGGGATGCTCCTCCTGTGTTGGTGGCTTTAAATACCGTTGGCTCATTAAACCCTACTTCTTCAGTCAAAAGCAAACAGTTCAATTTCATTGTTTAATCCCTTTGGTTTCAGGGTATTTAGTTCAAAGATCCATCGAGTCTCTTCCCTTGACATCTGATTTATAAAATTGCCTTTGCGCCAGTCTTTAACTGTTTTAATGCCCATTGCTTTTACACCCTTAACGGACCCTTTATGGAATAATTTAAAATGTCTGGATAAGGGGTGATTATCAGCATTGTTTCTGATGTTCCTAAGATGTTCCCCAATTCTTTTACAAAGAGGACGTATAGTTCGTCCTACATACATTTTATGACACGGGCATTCAATGATATAAATTACTCCTGTAGTGTTGCAGGTTATAAAATCCTGAATTTGAAACTGTATTCCACATTGGGAAGTGACGGATTTTTGTTTGGTAGGGTGTAATGTCCTGCACATTTTACATGTATGGCAAGGGTAGAAACCTTTAACTTGTGTTCTAAAGGGACCAATCAGAGTGCTTGAAGTTCCGTACTGTGGGGGCAATGATGTGGCCCAAGTTTTTTGCTTTCTGGAAAATGAATTTTGGATGTTGAATTTATCCCCAATTATTTTATCTTCTTTCAAGAGTTCCTAATGTTGGTATTAGAATTATATTGTGTAATAATAAGGATAGATATTAGGCCTGAATTTTCTGATTGATATTCCCCCCTTTATTATTATAAAGGAGTTCTCTGGGGATATTTTTAACCTTGTCTTTGATCTTCAGTAGAAATTCTTATTCCTAGCCCTTATTTATGAATTTATTAATAAGTGTATCAGCTTCTTTGCCATAATGGATTTATGAATTTATTAATAAGTGTATCAGCTTCTTTGCCATAATGTGATGGGCTTGAGCAGTTTCGATGCAGTCTCATGAACTGGCTGTGTGGCACGTTTAGTAGCCATCTAGGTAGATGGCAGCTGTTCATGGAAATATAACTATTAGAATCAGTTGGTTTCATATATGGGCATGTTTTGATCTTGTCTCGACCGATAAAAATATCTAGATCTAAAAAATGTATCCTCTCTTTACTAATAGTGGCGTTAAAATTTAAAAATTGATCTAAAGATTCTTCCCCCCTTTCCATATAAAAATAATATCATCTATAAAACGTAACCATAGGGCCAGATCGGCGCACAGCACGCACCCCTGGTAAATGTGGAGGTCTTCCCACCTTCCCACAAAGGTTAGCGCTACTGGGCGCGAATCTGGTCCCCATGGCTGTACCCCATTGCTGGGTGTAGTAGTGCGCCTCATGTTTAAAAGAATTATGTGTTAAAATAAAAAGAGCGCATTCCTTAGTAAAATTTACCATATCTGGGGAAAAGGTTTGAGTTTTGCTTAGAAAGTGGCTGAGTGCTTCCGTACCTTTATGATGTTGAATTACTGTATATAAGGATGTAATGTCTAACGTACCTAGAATGAAATGATTAGCCCATTCATTCAATATCTGTAAAATATGTTTAGAATCTTTCAAATAGGCTGATAGGGTTGATACAATTTTTTGTAAATGACAATCAACATAATGGGATAGGTTGCCAATCCCTGATATAAGGGGACGGCCTGGAGGGTTCTTTATATCCTTATGGATTTTTGGTAAGTGATAGAATACAGCGGTTCTAGGGTGCGGGGTATCTATATACTCATATTCTTGTTTGCTCAGTAGTACATTGTCCAATTCTTTTAGTTATCAGATTACTTAATTCAATTATATATTTATCTATATTTATCTATCTTTATACAGTTTCATGTGTTTGTATCACCTAGGATTTGTCGGGATTCTTTCTACAATGCCCCCACCTTTGTCTGCGGGACGGATCACAATATCCTTATTTTGTTGTAATTCACGGAAAGCCTTTTGTTCTTTATTAGTGAAGTTATACATTTATACTGGGAGCATTTTTATCACTAATCTTCTTTAGGTCATGGATTACATTTTTTTGGAAAGATTTAAAGGCCTCCGAGTATTCATTTATTGGGTTGAATTTAGATTTAGCTTGAAGATTAGTGGAATTGAGCAATGTTTAAATTTCATGTTGTACGGACATTGTGGTCTCAATGGAGTCTTTTGAAGAAAGTATTTTTTCAGCGCTAATTTGTGCATAAATTGTTTGATGCCAATAAAGGCCTGAAATTTAGAATTTAGTTGCAGGAACAAATTTCAGACCTTTCCTAAGTAGGGACTCTTCATTAGCTTTAAGTGGATATTCAATTTTTTAAATTCTGAGCATTGTCAGTTTATATGGTGATAACTCTGGAACGCTTCAACAAATTCCATTGATTTTTTTCGTGGCACATTATAAATTGCAATTTTCAAACTTTGAATGATTATTCCTTTAATCCAGATAGTCATTCCACACAAAAACATTAATAAATAACATTTCCCACATGTCTGCTTTACATCAGCACCATTTTTAAAACGCTAATTTATTTTGTTAGGCTTTTAGGAGGTTTAAAAACGTAGCAGTAATTTTTAATTTTTGCTTTTAGGAGGTTTAAAAATGTAGCAGTAATTTTTAATTTTTTTCAAGAAAATTTACAAAATTTATTTTTTGAGGGACCTATCAATGTTTGAAGTGACTTTTGGGGTGCTATATATTGGGAAACCCCAAACATGATGCCATTTTAAAAACGGCACCCCCTGACACATTGAAAACTGCTGTCAGGTAGTTTATTAACCCTTCAGGTGATTTTCAGGAATTAATACTAAGTGGTATAGCAGGAATGAAAGTGTTTAACACCTAAATGTCGCTGACTTCTGAACTGACCACTATATCCGGGAGACTCTAAGGCCGCTATTTGGCCATGAACTGCTATGGCAAACATCAGGACCACACAATCATGATCTCTGTGTGTCAATTAGATTGAAGCGGAAGCCCCCACAATCTATTAACCATTTATTTGATGTAGTCACTTTTGACAGCAGCAACTAAGGGGTTAAACAGATATGGAAGGTGTCAACACTGATGGTTTGTGATACGGCAAGTTGTCAGCTACAGTGGACAGCCGACAGCTGCAGGATTGTCACCTGTATGGGGATGATATTCTCTTATATCTGAGGTCAGTTAAAAGACGTATTGGATGTCATTAAGGGGTTAAGTTGAAGATTTTTTTGAAGATCATAGTTTATCTCTTTAGATTTTTTCTTTTTTTGGGAGAGTTCCCCCCCTGCACGCCCTGTTACGGTTTTTTGGGCGGCCATTTGAAAAAACGAATTTGTTGCTCTACTTGCGTTTGATTGTTGAGTGCTACATGCCTCAGTTCTAGTTTTTGTTCTTACTCTTGTATTAGTCTCTGGTTCAGTTACATCGTGGCTGATATTATTATATGGTGCTTCAGTTATTGTACTTAAACTCCAAACCTATTGTGAGTCAAAGTTGGAGTAGTTTGGTCATTATGAGTATTAATTAATTGAGACTGGTTAGTATTTTGAGATGAGTATTTTGAGATTATTATGTATACCCCTCCTTACATGTAAAGCGCCATGGAATAAATGGCGCTATAACAATAAATAATAATAATAATAATGAGCCTGCAGTTCATAACAATAATAATTATGAGCCTGCAGTTCCGATTGTTAGAATGTCTTCCAAGTGATCTGATTGGTCTGGTGTATAGTAATGATTAGGGGAGGGGGTAAGTCGAAAAATTATCTTCTGAAATAATTATGGATAGATTGCTACCATTAATATGATTCAATGGTTTCAAATTCCTGTTCGTCGTTCTGCTATCTATAGTCATAATTAGGAATAGCATCACAACCGAATTTCTTTTTCTTCTTCTTTTCAATTATCTCCTTTTCCTTATTGTTTATGCGGATTTTAATACTATTGGACAGATTTCTAATTTCTGGGTGATTGTTATACGGATCTGTTAGGAATCTGGTTTCTACCATGCCTATGCAGCAATCCAGATCCTCACATTTGTCTCCAGACGCTAAGTCCTTCTTCCCAGCTTCTGAGCATGCCCATGGGACGAGCTCCCATTGGAGTTCTGGAGTCAGGTGCTCAGGTCCTGCTCCTGATTTCATTGGTTCTGCTCAAGGCTCTGGAGATTTCCAGCAGGTCCCGTACGCTATATAAAGTGCGCATGGCCGTTCCGCCATGCACTAGTATTTCATACTTGCTGTGTGTTTGCTGATGGATGCTTGGACTGGTGAATGACTCATTAAATACCCCCTTCCTTGGTTATTACGTGTGTGAGTGATTGTGTTCAGCCAGTATTAGCGCCAGCGCGCCCAAGCTTCAGCCTTGCTAGCAACTAAGCATCCTGCATCGCGCTACCAGCGTAGCGGTGCCTTTTCTGCGGCTCAGTTCTCGCCGCGCTGCTGTAGCAGCTGTTCTGGCGCTTGCAGTTGCGACATCCCGCATCCTATTTTTACGGTAGGTCTAGAGGGGATAGACCTGGTGTTTAAGGCTATTTCTGTGACCTCTAATACCATGTCCACATCGCTGAAGTCTGTGACCCTATACAGACTCAGCGTTATTTATGTTTTTGTTGGCAGCACTGTGCATATAACAGAGTCTGCTTTAGTGCACTGGGTGCAGCTAAAACCCTGTGCGCATTACCGCCTGAGTTTAGCAGCGGTTGCTCCATCTACCGCACGGTGGACCCCAAGCGGTGAACGCACTTTATTTTAATTTTATTTAGTGCGTTCGACCGCTCATAACAGGATCAATATCTTTAAAAAGTTTTGAGATTTCACTTTTATTGGTTATCAGTTGATTTTTCCTTTTACTGATGATAAAGGATACAGCCTGCTTAGAAAAGCCTTTTAATAGGTTATCCCACTCAGCCAGTGTGGATTAATCTCCTATATCCCCAGATAATGGTTTCTGAATTAATAGACCTTTTGGTATACAATCAAAGGTTAAAGGTTAAATATCTTTCCAAAGTAACTACCTCCCATAAATCTCTCATTTCTTTTAGTAATAATTGTTCCAGTCGTTTCAGTGACTCTTTAGCTTTATGTATAATATCTTCACTAAAATTATTAGTGGATAATCTTTTTTGTCCCACGTTAAAAAATGTCTGGACATAGTCAATCCGATCCTTCTATCTTCCCATAGGTCACTCATAGTGAGATTTATAATAGTGTATTAATCAGTAATGGGAATATACTGCTGCCAGCTATATGTGGTAAAAAATAAATAAATAAAGGTAAATATAGCGGCGCTAGTATATATAAAATGAATCAGCTGCAAGTACAGGGAACCCCTACCACAGTGGGGCAACTTTAAACACTTGACTTAGGAAAGTCTGACTGACGGCTTCACTCTAATGACCCCTCCCAAAACCCACACTTACCCCTTCTTAACTTAAATAAGACACGACTGCGTGACATTGGATGTAAAAGCCAACAGCAGCCCCGTTTATTAACACCAAACAAGCAATAAAATTTTATCCATAAACGTAGAAATATTTCATAAACATAACCACCAGCAAAAGGAGGGGGGGTAAATGAAGAGTCCATTGTACATGATTGCAACACCAGCTCCACCACGTGCCCTCAGCCGCACCACACCGGCTCGAGGACACCCAGCCGAGTGTTGCCCAACCAATGTCCTGCTGGGACCCAGCCCAGCAGGGACCCACGTTAACATGCCCCGCTGTGACCCAACACAGCAGGGTCCCACGTTAACATGTCCCGCTGTGACCCAGCACAGCTGGGACCCACCTTAACCAAGTATACCATTGCACCACCAGGGGTAACCCGCTCCTGCACTGGGTTCACCCCCCCTGCTCTTTGTGCAATCCACCGACTTCAAATACCCCCCTCCTTTCCGCCGACTGCTGCGACAACGTCAAACCTCTTCTTCTCTTCACCATGTCGATCTCCAGAAGATCCTAAAATTAGGGCGGGAGGGCGGGACAATTCCGGACGTCTGCAAGGTAAGGAATGACCATCCCCCCACAGTTCTGCACTATATATCCATCCCACAACTGACCACTCCTTGCCAACTCACATTGCACAATAAGCCCCATAGCTCCAACCCACACCTTCCCCACAAACACAAAGCACTACTGACCACTCCCTGCCAACTCACATTGCACCATAAGCCCCATAGCTCCAACCCACACCTTCCCCACAAACACAAAAGCACTACACCTTACCCTTCACTAACCCTCAGGCCTAGCATCCCTCCTTAGTCATGTGCGCCCTCCCTGTAGCCCCTTTGGGGCAGGCGTCCGGGCTTGCCTTGACTTAGGAAAGTCTGACTGACGGCTTCACTGTAATGACCCCTCCCAAAACCCACACTTACCCCTTCTTAACTTAAATAAGACACGACTGCGTGACATTGGATGTAAAAGGCAACAGCAGCCCCGTTTATTAACACCAAACAAGCAATAACATTTTATCCATAAACGTAGAAATATTCCATAAACATAACCACCAGCAAAAGGAGGGGGGGTAAATGAAGAGTCCATTGTACATGATTGCAACACCAGCTCCACCACGTGCCCTCAGCCGCACCACACCGGCTCGAGGACACCCAGCCGAGTGTTGCCCAACCAATGTCCTGCTGGGACCCAGCCAAGCAGGGACCCAGCCAAGCAGGGACCCACGTTAACATGCCCCGCTGTGACCCAACACAGCAGGGTCCCACGTTAACATGTCCCGCTGTGACCCAGCACAGCTGGGACCCACCTTAACCAAGTATACCATTGCACCACCAGGGGTAACCCGCTCCTGCACTGGGTTCACCCCCCCGCTCTTTGTGCAATCCACCGACTTCAAATACCCCCCCCTCCTTTCCGCCACCGCGAGCACGTATGACACCTTGTACGTGAATGAATCAGCTGCAAGTACAGGGAACCCCTACCACAGTGGGGCAACTTTAAACACTTAAAACATAGAAATAATATGTACTCGCGCTATGATTCAGATATATAGGTGCATTACTGATCAATCTTAACTACGTGTAAAGATGTAGAAAGATTTTTTCATGGAGGAAGTGCGGTTTATAGCATCCGATGAGAGTTCAATTAGACGAGCTAAAATAAAGGGACAGAGAGTATATGGGAATTTTGCACTCACAAAGGATAAGGTGTATAAAAATTATTGGTACATATTTTTTTAAAAAAGGGGGTATCATGTGCAATAATAACAGTGTAATGAGTGCAGTAGTTTCAATCTTTTAACTTGTGCAAATGAGCAGGGAAAAAATAACTAAAGGTAACACTGTGAATTTTGTGCACAGAAACCTCCAAAGGCTAAATACCCACTGTTATAACGATAACACTGATGGTGCTAGGAGTGTTTTGGTGTAACCAAGGGCCAAAGACTTATAGCACCGTGCCAATAGGTATAAGGCTGCCCCTTAAGGTGCTGGAAGTGCTCAGAAGTGCTGCACTGTATGGCAGCCGATGTCAAATACCTGCGTTCTAAAAGGTGTATTATTTCTATGTTTTAATATTATATACTAGCTGAAGAGCCCGGCGCTGCCCGGGCATGGGCATAGTAACTAACTGTGGTTAGTTGCAGACAATGGCTGGGAACTTATGTTCCCGGGGATGCTAGATTTCTCCCACCATGGCAGTGTCTGCTGAGGTGTTGTCACCTACATTCACTTTTATATATAGAGATATGCTTTCGCTATGTTCCACACCCTTCTATCATTCACATTGCTGTTCCCCAGCTCACCTACCTCTCTTGCCCTTCTCCCTCCTATAGACTTTCAGCCCTACATTTTTATTGACTCTGAATTTGAAGAAATGTCTCCCTCTAGTGGTCTGCTTCGTGATTGGTTGGTGATACACACACATACATACATACATTCACTTTTATATACAGATATTTAAATTCATTTTTTTGTACAATATAGTAATTCACTGGAGCCATTTATTTTTTATTAATTATACACACATTTTAACATTGTTGATCTCAGTTTCTAAGTAACATTAAATATTTAAATTCACTATAATTATGTATAATAAAGTAATTCACTGGAGCCATGTATTTTTTAATAATTATACATTTTATTACAATTTTATAACACCATTTATAAACATTTTTTAGGTTTTTTTTCCATTTTAATTTCATTTTTAATCATGTTTTTAATTAATATGCAATTAATATTAAAATATATACATAAATACTTTTACGTTGTTTTGATTAGATGATGGTAGTGTTTTTCTTCTCTTTCAATGGTTTTCGTCAGACACTGCGGCTCACGCAAGTCCACAGGGAGGATCCTACGCCTGATTTCGTTCACTTTTTGATGCATATTCGGATCCTGACTTCATTTTTCTGAATTTTTTTTTTGTAAAAAAAAACTTTTCTACTTTCACTTTTGCACTACAAAATATAAAATATTGTTATTATCATGAAATGTCAATATAAATTTTATTTTGCTAAATTATACATTAATTTATCAACATATCATGTGTTGGATTTGTGAATTCTGACATTGTCTGTTTGAATTGTGATCCCATTGGCGCCGTGATTTGAATTTCTGTCTATTTAAAAAGCAAGCCTTCTCTGGCTCTGATGAAGAAGTCATTTAGACTTTGAAATGCGTTGATTGTATGTGAAACATGTGTGGACCCATCATTATTTAGGAGCTTAAGCAGGTTCTGTGCAAACATCCAGTTCTGGTCGCCCCAGACTCTAGCCAAAAATTTCTGTTTCAGGCGGATGCTTCAGAAGGCGGGTTGGCAGCTGAGCTGCCTCAGTAAATAAATGGGGAAGAATCTTTAGTTTTGCTGTTATGCCAGAAAAGCCACTTTTACTTTACTGAACACTGCTTTGGTTTATACTGTCCCATAATAAACCCGCAAGCGTTCCTGTGTCTACTTCTGAAAGCAACGGAGTAAGTCCTCACAACGGTAATGCCTTTATATAGTACAGTGCTGTGTAAATTAATTGGGACAAAGCATATTTTTAAGTAAAATCGTAAGTTGGTTACCAGTCAGTGATTCAAACCAGTTAACAGGTGTGAGTGTACAACCTTGAGTAACAAAATGTGGTTTGACTGCTTTTAGTCAGAAAATAAGAGCTTCTATTGAGAGGTTGTTTCTGTGAGGAGTGGTTTAGTGTACTTTTTCTCTCAGTGTGATTTGTGCCTGTAAAAATGGATGTTGCTCCACAGAAGAGGTCTAGAATTATTACTCTTAATGAACATACAAGTCTGACTGTAAGAGAAATTGCTTCCACCGTTGGTATTTGAAAATCTACCGTTTCAAGAATAATTTGAAAACACAATGAAACTGGATCATTTTCTCCAAAACAAAAAGGGAAATGTGGATGGAAAACGACACCAAGAACTGATAAAACACTTATCAGAAATAGTAAAATTAATGCAAGAAAAACAAGTAAAGACCTCCAAAGAGACTTCTTCGCTGCAGGTATTGATATTAGTGATTCGACTGTACGGCGCAGGCTTCTGGAAGTTGGTCGGAGGGCAACAAAGCCAGTAAAGAAACAACTTCTGACATCTTCAATGAAGGCAAAACGACTCACATGGGCAAAAAAATATAAATCTTGGACAACTAGCCAGTGGAAAAAGGTAATTTTCAGTGATGAAACCCATCTTTTTGTTCAAGGGTACAGAGCAAGTGTTGTTAGAAGAAGCAAAAATGAACCATTGCGAGCTGATCATATTCAACAAACTGTAAAACACCCTCAAAAAGAGATGTTTTGGGGCTTTTTTACAGCTAATGGTACAGGGAGCTTATTTCCTGTCGATGCTATGATGAATTCATCCAAACACATAGTCGTTTTAAAACGTTTTATTGTGCCATTCATGCGTAAACTTGAAGGGACATTCCAACAAGATTTGGCTCCATGCCACAATTCCAAGTGGGTGAAGAAATTCCTGGAAGAAAATAAAGTAAACGTGCTGGACAATTCACCACACTTAAATCCTATAGAAAATTTGTGGAGCATTGTGAAGAGACGTCTTGGCAAAATAGACTGTACAAGCAAAGAACGCATGATAAACAGTGCCATATAAGTGTGGTTCCATGCTGAAGAATTGAAGAATTTATGCAAAAACTTGGTAGAATCAATGCCAAAACGCATTGAAAATCTCATATCTGCTAAAGGAAGACATATTTCTTACTAAAATTAGTATGTAACAGTGCATTATAACATTTTATTAGTAAATATTCAAAAATGTGTTTTTTTGCTTCTTCCCCACTTAATTTGCATTGTCACACACCTCTTCACAATCACACATGGTAATCCACTTCCTGATTGGGCCTGATTGGGTCTGTTTGATGTTATCCTCCTCCTTACCCTCATCATCCGTAGCCATTACAACACCAGGGTCAACGTATTCCATGATGCAAAAGTCACTAAATTTTTCTTTATATCCCTGTCTCTGAGCTGTTGCTAGGGACAAACATATCTCGCTGAACACATGAAATTCTGGCTTCATATCTATGCAACTGTGTTCACCCCATCCTTTTTTATTTGTTTTCATAGGTGGTTTCACATTAATAATTTATTTGTTTGATTTCAGTATGATTTCTCATTGTCTCCTCATTATCCACCACTAGAGATCACCATGTTTAACGTCTTCTGGCCTGCTACAGGCAGTTTAATTTTTGGAAAGGGTGTCTATGATGCCCATATTAGACTATAAAATAATGTACCCCCCATGGGGAAATTGCGTGTACGGACAGTACGAGTCTAGGAGACCAGCTCCTTTGTAATGGGCCTTTAGTTTTTGGAGGCACTCATCCATATTTCCTCAAAGGGGGAATTGTGGTGTGGGGAATTTTGGGTCAAGTCAGCCCTTGCATTCAAGGCAGAAGGAAATTCTATGGCAGTACCAACTGAAGACTGTGAAGCGGGTTATCATGGGGCCTTCCACTATGTGTGTTCACAAGATTATTGGAGGGCATATGACTTGGCAGAAGGGCAGGTTTTTCAATGCATCAAGAAAGAGTACGGGAGTACAAAATGCTTTATGTAAGGTGGACTTTCCTGGGCCCTTCCAGCATGTGGGTTCAAAGTCGTATTGGGAGTGCAGATTACTTGGCAGCAGAGCAGGCCTGTCAATGAATAAATAAGGAATAAAGGAGTACAAAATGCAAAATTTGAGGTGGATTTTCCTGGGCCCTAACAGTATGTGGGTTCAAAGGCGTATTGGAGAGTATATGACTTGGCAGCAGGGCAGGCCTTGCGGTCAATGAATTAATAAAGAGTGCGGGAGTACGAAATTCATAATGTGAAGTGGATTTTCTGGGCCCTTCCAAGGGTTCCAAGGTGTATTGGAGTGCATATTACTTTGCAGCATTTAAGGCCTGTTAATGCCTAAAGAAAGTGTACAGGAGTACAAAATGCTTAATTGGAGGTGGATTTTCATGGGCCCTTCCAGTATATGGGTTTAAAGACATATTGGAGTGCATAAGACTTGGCAGCAGGGCAGGCCGTGCATTCAATGCAACATTTTTTATGGGGGCCCTCCTGGACAGCTCGTGAAAAGGGGTATATGGGTGCGTCATAATTCTTGGCAGCTTATCCACTCACTGCATAGGCTACAACTGTTTAGGAGACCCACTGTTTAATAATGGCCCTTTAAGCAGAATAATGCTGCCTGATGTCCCTGTAAAAACAGGCTCTGTGACTTTAAGAGACCCTCCTTCATAAATGAAACAAGATGTGTCTGCTTATGTGTCACACACCACATGGACTGCTAGGGTTGGTAAATGTTACAATGACATTTCCCAGTGAATGCATTAGTATTGGTTGAAAGCAATATTAAAGTGGAAAAATGCTGCGTACATAGCCCAAGTGGGGAACATTTTGGCCAGAGGTTATTTATTTTGCCTTATATACAAGTCATTAACCTGGAAAGGATGTACCTTAACATATTTCGTTTTGGTATGTTTTTAGTGCACCGGTAAAAATGGCATGAAACAATTGATAAAGCTGTGAAGTAGGAGTCAGAAATGCTTCCAGGGGCGATCACCATGCTTTTGGCCAGAGGTTATTTATTTTGCCTTATATACAAGTCATTAACCTGGAAAGGATGTAACTTAACATATTTCCCAGCAAAATCCGTTTTGGTTTCGTTTTGGAATATTTTTTGGTGCACCGGTAAAAATGGCATGAAACTATGGAACAATTGGTTAAAGCAGTGAAGTAGGAGTCAGAAATGCTTCCAGGGGCGATCCCCATGATGTCCCCGTGTCATTTCAGCAGTGTTTCCATCATTTTCAGACAGTTTCAGAGCCTAAAACGACCCCAGAGGGGGATTGCGGTAAAAATATTCCTGTCTCCTATAGACTTAACATTGGGCTTGTTTTTCTGTCCGAGTACCCGCGTATTTCAATTTGCTCGACCCGAACAACGAGCACCCAAACATTTTAGTGCTCGCCCATCACTAGACATAATGGAAAATCTTTATTTGCA
Organism: Dendrobates tinctorius; assembly: GCF_039654945.1. Taxonomy (NCBI): domain Eukaryota; kingdom Metazoa; phylum Chordata; class Amphibia; order Anura; family Dendrobatidae; genus Dendrobates; species Dendrobates tinctorius. The sequence goes on along the minus strand of NW_027361743.1, from coordinate 11,591,414 downwards.
TAGCTCTATGGAGCTTAGATTTGCCATAAACAATGGATGCCTAGAGAAATATCATAAAAAATGGGATCATTGGAACTCAACATTTCCTAGGCCCTAAATTTATTACTCATAGTTTACATTTACTGTATTTTTCTTTTACAAAGAGCGTGGGTTTGCTTAAGACATTTTTTTTACTTTTCTTTCTCCCTTTCTTTCTCTCTCTATATAGTACTTTATTATTATAGTAGACTGTTTTTTTCTTTCTCTCTCTATATAGTACATTATTATTATAGTAGACATTTTTTTTCTTTCTCCCTTTCTTTCTCTCTCTTTATAGTACATTATAGTATTTTGAATAATAAAACAATGTAAGGTACACATATGGATGTACAATGTTGGCTAATCATTTGTGTTGCTAACTTTGAGTTCTCTAAATTTGTTCCTATTCCAATTTATATAACCCTTCTTCGCTTCCCTATCCTTTGTTTCTGTTTACTTTACCTTTTACCCTTTTCCCCTTTATTCCCGTAAAACTCAATAAATATAATTGAAAAGAAAAATCCAGACCTTCATGGGATGAATATTGATTTTGATTTGCATTTATCATTTTTATGTTTCATTGCTCCCATAGCATTCCACGCATATAGTGAATAAAGATTTGCAACATCAATATTTAATTCAGTGATATCTAGGATGTAATATTTTAGTGTTCTCTTTATTTTTTTGAGCAGCTGATATTATTAAAAATAACGGAGCTCCCAAACAGGTTTTTACAAAATTATAACAATTCCCTCATTATTTACCCTTTTTTACTACTTACAGGCACTTGTATTTACACACATTCCTCTGCTCTACACTAATAACTAGACAGTACAATAAGAATGAGAAAACCACAAAACTAAAAAGTTGTATAACAGATGAGCCAAGGTTTACCCCATGTGTAATATTTAAAGTTATAGAACAAATATGCAAGTTCCTGCCATCGGCAAAATACATAGATGTTGGTGAAGATTGCACATAAGATATATCTAACCCCATTGTGAAGTTGTTGAAAATTACACAGGTTTGTTCCTATGTCTCTGGAAACCCTCACACGTCCAATCATTTTACAACCAAATTAACAATTGTTACAAACCCCCAAATATAACAGAAATCATGGAAAGTCTACTAAGGTAGACAGATTAAGCTGCAACCCATAATGATATCCTTGTTATGGGGGACTTTACCCGGATATTAAGTGGGAAACAGAGACCTGCGAAACTCATAAAGGCAACAGGTTTCTGCTAATAATCAAGAAAAATTATCTTTCACAATTGGTGCAGAATCCAACCAGAGGAGCAGCACTTTTACACCTAATACTATCTAACAGACCTGACAGAATAACAAATCTGCAGGTTGTTGGGCATCTAAAAAATAGCGACCACAATATTGTACAGTTTCACTTGTCTTTCGCTAGGGGGACATGTCAGGGAGTCACAAAAACACTGAACTTTAGGAAGGCAAAGTTTGACCAGCTTAGAGATGCCCTTAATCTGGTTGACTGGGACAATGTCCTCAGAAATAAGAATACAGATAATAAATGGGAAATGTTTAAGAACATCCTAAATAGGCACTGTAAGCGGTTTATACATTGCGGGAATAAAAGGACAAGAAATAGGAAAAACCCAATGTGGCTAAGCAAAGAAGAGGAGCACCTTACTCACCACGGTATTCACGGTGGAAAATGAAATGCTAGGTGAAATGCCTAGAGACACAGAAAACCCTATATTAAAGAGGTCACCAATCTTACCCAAGTAGAGGTGTGTAACCGGCTAAATAAGATTAAAATAGATAAATCTCCGGGTCCGGATGGCATACACCCACGAGTACTAACAGAACTATGTAATGTAATAGACAAACCATTATTTCTTATATTTAGGGACTCTAGTGACGGGGTTTGTTCCACAGGACTGGCGCATAGCAAATGTGGTACCAATATTCAAAAAGGGCTCTAAAAGTGAGCCTGGAAATTATAGGCCAGTAAGCCTAACCTCTATTGTTGGTAAAATATTTGAAGGGTTTCTGAGGGATTTTTAACTTCACATCAGCATGGGTTTATGAGGAATCGCTCCTGACAAACCAATCTAATCAGCTTTTATGAAGAAGGTAAGCTGGTGAGTCATTGGACGTGGTATAACTTGATTTTTGATTCCGTGCCACACAAGAGGTTGGGGTACACAAAATGAGAATGCTGGGTCTGGGAGAAAATGTGTGTAAATGGGTAACTGGCTTAGTGATAGAAAGTAGAGGGTGAGTATAAACGGTATATTCTCTAACTGGGTCGCTGTGACCAGTGGGGTACCGAAGGGGTCGGTGTTGGGACCTATTCTCTTCAACGTATTTATTAACGATCTGGTAGAAGGTTTACACAGTAAAATGTCGATTATTTGCAGATGATACAAAACTAAGTTGAAAACTTGGGCCAAAACGTGGCAGATGCAGTTTAACAATGATAAATGTAATAAGGAATCAATGTCACCATTACACACTGAACGGGAAACCACTGGGTAAATCTGATATGGAAAATGACTTGGGGATCGTAGTTAATGATAAACTTATCTGGAGCAGCCAGTGCCAGACAGCGGCTGCCAAGGCAAACAGGTTCATGGGGTGCATTAAAAGAGGTCTGTATTCACATGATGAGAGCATTATACTGCCTCTGTATAAATCCCTGGTTAGACCGCACATGGAGTACTGTGTACAGTTTTGGGCATCAGTGCTCAGGAAGGATATAATGGAACTGGAGCAAGTACAAAGGAGGGTGACAAAATTAATAAATGGGATAGGGGACAAAATAAATTCTCCGAGGATCTGTTTATACCAAGAAAGGTGACGGTCACAAGGGGGCATTCTCTGCGTCTGGAGGAGAAAAGTTTTTTCCACCAACATAGAAGAGGATTCTTTACTCATGATGTTCATGGGGATATTCAGTTGCTACACATGACAGCAACATCAGAGAAAATGGCAATTTTACAGTGCTAAAAAAAATTCCAAACCCCTTTCTGACTTTTTCTAATGAAGACTGAATGGGCAAAATCAGCACGATTAAAAAAGAAAAATCTTCCATATATGAGGGCTTATTGCATTTTCATTTAAAACTTTCAGGGAAAAAATACCTGCAGGCATCCAATATATTAGTTGTGTCAGGAACATACTCTTATGGGTAAATACGGTAGCAATTTGAACACAGTTGTGGTACAAACACAACCCAAAGGCGAAGCTATAACTAACACTGTACGTCCCTCCCTTGGCTTAGGAGAAAATACGTTATAAACTCAGTGGGGTGTAAAACTGATCTCTCTCTTCCCTTTGGAATGATTGGTACAGATTGTTAAATGTTTTATTGGTGTTCTGTCTTTTTTCTTTTTTAATCATAGAGGAATATTAGAACTCATGAACTTTTGTGTTCGGAACACTTAATAAAATATGTACGAGTTGTGAAATTACAAATTGCTCCTAAATTCCCAACTCTCTCTCTTTCTTTGGATTTGTTTTTGCAATATTCAAGCGCTATGCATAAAAATAAATACATTTTATTAGTAAAAATACATGTTTCATGGGGAAAAAAGTAACTTCAAGATCGTTCCATCCCAAGAGCCTTAATTTTTTATTTCATCGATTTTGCAGTTACCTGTTATTTGTACGAGTCATGTCCGCTATTTAAGGATACATATACATTGATTAATGTTTAACTTTTCTTAAAGTGAATGAAGTAAGAAAATAAACAAAGTACCATCCTATTTTTTTTCTAAAGCAGTATGTTAAAAAGGAGCAACGATGACAATTCAGTGTTGTATTACAGTTTAAAAGAAGCTGGAAAAACATCCATTTGTTTCTGTATGAGAAAAACTGATGAAATACTGGTAATAAAATCTGACACAAAGACCAAACGTTGAGGAAAACATGATCCAGTTGCTGATACCGGTCTGATTTTATAACGTACAAGAAAAAAAAGGAAGACTGAATGAGGCCATAGAGCACTTGCACAAAAGAGGTTTTCATGATAGTTTTATCCACATAAAACATGGTGTAATAGTTGTGGAAATGTTGCAAATTTGTGCTTGTTTTTACTTTTATTGCACTTCAAATGCGGAAAATCAGCTATATACAGTTGTGGCCAAAAGTATTGACACCCCTGCAATTCTGTCAGGTATTACTCAGTTTCTTCCTGAAAATGATTGCAAACACAACTTCTTTGGTATTATTATCTTCATTTAATTTGTCTTAAATGAAAAAACACAAAAAGAATTGTCCTAAAGCCAAATTGGATATAATTCCACACCAATCATAAAAAAGAGGGTGGACAAAAGTATTGGCACTGTTCGAAAAATCATGTGATGCTTCTCTAATTTGTGTAATTAACAGCACCTGTAACTAACTTACCTTTGGCACCTAACAGGTGTTGGCAATAACTAAATCACACTTGCAGCCAGTTGACATGGATTAAAGTTGACTCAACCTCTGTCCTGTGTCCTTGTGTGTACCACATTGAGCATGGAGAAAAGAAAGAAGACCAAAGAACTGTCTGAGGACTTGAGAAACCAAATTGTGAGGAAGCATGAGCAATCTCAAGGCTACAAGTCCATCTCCAAAGACCAGAATGTTCCTGTGTCTACCGTGCGCAGTGTCATCAAGAAGTTTAAAGCCCATGGCACTGTGGCTAACCTCCCTAGATGTGGACGGAAAAGAAAAATTGACAAGAGATTTCAACGCAAGATTGTGCGGATGTTGGATAAAGAACCTCGACTAACATTCAAACAAGTTCAAGCTGCCCTGCAGTCCGAGGGTACAACAGTGTCAACCCGTACTATCCCTCGGCGTCTGAATGAAAAGGGACTGTATGGTAGGAAACCCAGGAAGACCCCACTTCTTACCCTGAGACATAAAAAAGCCAGGCTGGAGTTTGCCAAAACTTACCTGAAAAAGCCTAAAACGTTTTGGAAGAATGTTCTCTGGTCAGATGAGACAAAAGTAGAGCTTTTTGGGCAAAGGCATCAATATAGAGTTTACAGGAGAAAAAAAGGCATTCAAAGAAAAGAACACAGTCCCTACAGTCAAACATGGCGGAGGTTCCCTGATGTTTTGGGGTTGCTTTGCTGCCTCTGGCACTGGACTGCTTCACCGTGTGCATGGCAAATGAAGTCTGAAAACTACCAACAAATTTTGCAGCATAATGTAGGGCCCAGTGAGAGAAAGCTGGATTTCCTTCAGAGGTCATGGGTTTTCCCGCAGGACAAGGACCCAAAACACACTTCAAAAAGCACTAGAAAATGGTTTGAGAGAAAGCACTGGAGACTTCTAAGGTGGCCAGCAATGAGTCCAGACCGGAATCCCATAGAACACCTGTGGAGAGATCTAAAAATGGCAGTTTGGAGAAGGCACCCTTCAAATATCAAGGACCTGGAGCAGTTTGCCAAAGAAGAATGGTCTAAAATTCCAGCAGAGCATTGTAAGAAACTCATTGATGGTTACCGGAAGCGGTTGGTCGCAGTTATTTTGGCTAAAGGTTGTGCAACCAAGTATTAGGCTGAGGGTGCCAATACTTTTGTCTGGCCCATTTTTGGAGTTTTGTGTGAAATGATCAATGTTTTGCTTTTTGCTTCATTCTCTGTTGTGTTTTTTCATTTAATACAAATTAAATGAAGATAATAATACGAAAGAATTTGTGTTTGCAATCATTTTCAGGAAGAAACTGAGTATTTCCTATCTGACAGAATTACAGGGGTGTCAATACTTTTGACCACAACTGTAAATTGACATTATTTTACTCCAGTGGTGCTGGTTAATTTTCGCTGATTTTTTTTTTCTGTGTGAACGAGATCTTATTTCCAATGCTGGTACTCTGATACACTGCAGATCTGGAGCTAATACAGCAGAAATTACAAAGTGTCTGCTTTTTTCATTTCCGTACGAGTTTCTCTACACTTTGATGGTCGATAACAAGGAGAAAACACTACGGCTGATAAAATTTTAGCACCAGATTAATGTGCATAATCCATCTTTATTGCATTTATTTCATAGCTTGACATGCTAACTCTCTATTGGCAGGGACTAAGATTTTCAAGGTTTCTGTTTTTATCCCAAATTACACCAGAACAGAAAAAAAAGTGTATTCAGTTTATCATTTTCATTTTTTACAGCAAACATACTCAAAAAATCTTTGCAATTTTTTACTGAATTTCACTCAAACCACACACAGAAAGGAATAGACGTTGAGAGGTCCTTGTTAGTGATGAGCGAACGTGCTCGCCACTACTCGTTACTCGCTCGAGTATCACTTTACTCGGTGTACTCGGCGATCACCGAGCATTTCCGGGATTACTCGGTGGGAACTCGGGTTTCCACCCAGCACTTTTTGCGGACTTTAGAGAACCAATCACGGTGCAGGGATTGTCTGCCAGGCCATGAAACGCCGCAGCCATCTTTGTTGTGGTCGTGCAGTGTTTGGCTGTCCGCACAGCATCATCAGGGGTATAAGAGACCGGACGCCGCCCTGCTCGCCGAAATTCAGCTCCGGATTTAGTTAGTGTAGGGAGAGCTGATGCCGATATAGGGTCAGAATTGGGGATTTATTAGTTAGTGTGGGATCTACCATCCTAAATACTGACATCAGCTAAACCAACAGTCCTTCTAAGGACTAATTCCGAAGCATATAGGTTCCAGTGTTAGGCAGGAAGGGGATTGTACGTCGCTGTATACACATCAGTGTAAGGCCTGCAGGCACTGTATGTGTGTGTATATAGAGTATTGCATACATCAAGAGGGTCCATTCCATTCCTGTGTAATGGTGGTGCTGCTGCTACCTGTGGGATATACAGTATTTGCTTTATATAGCTAGCCCCAGGTGTAATTGGAATACAGGCCACATATTTTTTGGTGCGGTATCTCCGTGCCAGCTCATATCTGTGCGTGCTGAAATTTTGGCCATTTTAAGGCTTTTTTCTTTTTTGCTTAGCTGTTATTTTTGCTGAAATAAAGCAGTATTTAGGCCAAAAACGAAAAAAAGGCCACCCAATTTTTGGTGCGGTATCTTCGTGCCTGCTGTTATCTGTGCCTGGTTAAAATTTGGTCAGGTTACGGCTTTTTTCTCTTTTTTGCCTGGCTGTTAAAGCAAGATTCAAGCCCAAAAAAAAAAAACACAGGCCAGCCATTTTTTGGTGCGGTATCTTCGGGCCACGTCACTGATCTACAAAAAATTTTTTCTGGCATGGACATTAAGAACAATTTTAGACTAATTTGAGGGTGCTGAATTGAAATCTGATCTTATAATTTCTCTATCACATCACGTTTTTGCGCTATAGGTATATAGCCCATTTTCATGAATTCCATGTAGTGTATGAAAAGTGCCGGTTTATACGGTTGCCTCAGCGACATAGCTTGGCATCTGGCGATAAGAATGCCATCCATGATCCTCTAGTGGATAGGAAGAACATTGTCTTTCCTCCCTTGTACATAAAACTAGGATTGATGAAGCAGTTTGTCAAAGCTCTCAATCACAGTGGAGAATGCTTTAACTATATATGTTCAACTTTTCCTGGTCTTAGTGAAGAGAAGAAAAAGGCTGGAATATTTGATGGACCTCAAATAAGAACACTTATGAGAGACCCAAATTTTATCACATCAATGAATGAGACAGAAGAAAGAGCTTGGATTGCATTTTGTAATGTGGTGCAGAATTTTCTAGGGAATAAGAAAGCAGACAACTATGAAGAGATTGTGGAAGAGCTAATAATGAGTCTGCGAAATCTTGGATGTAGAATGAGTATCAAGATTCACTATTTACACAGCCATTTGGACTTTTTTCCAGAGAACCTTGGGGATTGTGAGCGAGGAATAAGGGGAGCGTTTTCATCAGGACATTAAAACAATGGAAGAACGGTATCAAGGCCGGTGGAACTCACATATGATGGCTGACTATTGCTGGAGCTTGATGAGAGACAAGCCAGAAGCTGTACATCACAGATCAGCCAAAAAAAAGAAAGTTCAAATAACTGCCATTTGCCATTCATCTGTGTGTCATATATATGTGTTTTTTATATTTTGTAGTTTAATTCTGTAAGTATATTTGATGTGCTGTACATAGACTTTGTAATCTTTGTTACTCCTTGATTAACAATATACAAAATGTAGCACCAAAAATCATGTTTTTATCCTAAAAAAAGTTCGATAGGAGTAATTTTCATCAAAAATTGAAAATATCTCGAAATCCTGATGTGATAGCCAAAAACGGAGTTCATATTCGTAATCAGCAGACAAAATTGACTTAAAATATGTTTTAAAACCTTTTGCCAGAAAAATTGCGTTGACCAGAGAAAAAATCAGTAAAATGGCAAAAATTTCACCACGCACAGATAAGTATCTGTGCGTGGTGAAATTTTTGCCATTTTACTGATTTTTTCTCTTCTTTGCCTGGCTGTTAGTTTTGCTGAAATAAAGCAGTATTTAGTACAAAGAAAAAAAAAAAAAACAGGCCAGCAATATTTGGGTGCGGTATCTTCGGGCCAGCTATTATCTGTGCATGGTGACTTTTTGCCATGTAACTGCTTTTTTTCTTTGTTGCCCGGCTGTTAGTTTGGCTGAAATAAAGCAGTATTTAGGCCACAAAAAAAACAGGCCAGCCATTTTTGGGTGCAGTATCTTCAGGCCAGCTATTATCTCTGCGTGGTGAAATTTTGGCCAGTTTATGGCTATTTTCTCCTTGTTGCCTGGCTGTTAGTTTTGCTGAAATAAAGCAGAATTTAGGCACAAAAAAATAAAGGCCACCCTTTTTTTCATGCGGTATCTTTGTGCCAGCTGTTATCTGTGCGTGGTGAAATTTTGACCATTTAACGTTGGTTTACTTTTTTGGGCCTGGCTGTCACAGTCGTTATATCCAGCAGTCTTTTGTATACAAAAAAAAAAAATAATAGAGAATTAATACAGTCTGTTATCTCAGGCTGAGGCCCGGTGTATCTGTGGTGGAAAATTGTTTGCATTGCAGGTATACTAATCACATCTACTTTTTCTCACAAGAAATCCATTTGTATTGAGGTTTTTAAATCTTTCAGTAGTCATTTTAAAATGGGCAAAGCAAGGGATGGGGAAGTGGATGTGATGCCGATGGTGCATGCACAGGACGAGGCCGTGGTTAAGCAGAATATGGGCCACAGCAAGGACCCACATCTGCATACTCAACCTTCCTGTCACAATTTCTAGGGAACCGCACCACACCACTATTGAATACAGAGCAGTGTGAAACGGTTGTTGGTTGGATAGCGGATAATGCTTCCAGCCAGTTAGTCATCACCACTATCAACACGTCTTCCACACGGTCAAGTCTGAGTAGCTGTGACAGTGGACCGGATATTACTCACCCTGATACTCCTTCCTCCCACCATGCCGAGTGCCCTGAGACAATTGATCCCATAGTCGGACACTCCGAACAGCTGTTCGGTTATCCATTTGGAGATTTGTGCCTCTCGCCCGCTCCACTTGAAGAGGGGCAAGATGATATTCCATGTAGCGATGCACAAATCTTTGAGTAGCCATGGTCACCTGAGGTGGATGATGATGATGAGACACAATTGCCGGAAAGTCAAGAGGAGGAGCAGGATGCGGATTTGGAAGACGAGGTGGTGGATGACATAGTGACTGACCCAACCTGGCAGGAGGACATGCAGAGCGAGGAAAGCAGCACACATGGGGAAGGAGGCATATCACCCCAACAGGCAGGAAGAAACAGTGTGGTGTCGAAAGCAGCACACATGGGGAAGGAGGCATATCACCCCAACAGGCAGGAAGAAGCAGTGTGGTGTCCGCAGACAGAAGGCGTGCATCCACTCCCCGTAACACCAACAGGACGGAAGTGGCCATTTCTTCGGTTAGATCTTCCTAAGTCTGGTTATTTTTAAAGACTCTGCTGATAACCCCAAACAGGCCATGTGCAGCACCTGCCATGCCCGCATCAGCAGGGGTAGCAAAACTACCAACCTGACCACCACCAGCATGGTTAGGCACATGACAGCAAAGCACTCGACTTTGTGGGCCGAACCCCAGCCTCCATGAACACTGTCTGCAGGTGACAACACTGCTTCTTCCACTCTTTCGCGTCCAAGTCAATCCCTAGTTCACCATGCTTGTGAAGATGCCTTGGGCCCTGCACCTGTTGTTGCCCACAGTCAACCAGCACCATCATCAAGCCTGTCCACGTCCTTGTCCCAGCCCAGCCTTCAGTTGTCTATACCCCCATCATCAAGCCCGTCCACGTCCTTGTCCCGGCCCAGCCTTCAGTTGTCTATACCCCAGTCATTGGAATGCAAGCAGAAATACGCAGCCAATGCCCCACAGGCCACAGTACTTACTGTAATTCGCACATATCTTGTCTGCTTGAGCTCGAAATGTTGCCTTTTAGGCTCGTTGGGATGAAAGCTTTTCACAACTTGATGGTGGCGGCCATCCCAAGGTACTCGGTCCCCAGTCACCACTCTTTCTCCCGTTGTGTGTTGTGAGCTAATTTTCGGGTTTGCCTCTGGTTTCTGGTGAGGGTTATGGAGCTGGCTGTGCTGACAGAGGAGTAGTGAGCTCTCTATCTGGACTCCCTCTGTTGGTGAAGGAAGGTAATGAAGCTGATCTAAATGGCAGAGACCGGCCACCTGAGGAAGAGGACTGCGATTGGACATCAGGAGTTTCTGATTGGATTTAAGGCAGCCGACTCCCTAGTTTCTTGCTGGTGATTTTTCCCTGACTGTGGCTTCTGGTTTCCAGTTTGGTTCCTGCCTTCCTAAAGCTAAGTTTTCTCTGCTATTGTTCATATGAGTTTTTGTCTGGTTTTCTTAGTTTTTGTGTCCAGCCAGCCCTGGCTGGGACTGGGCTGAATCCCCATTTTGTCTCTGATCAGTTTATCTCTTTTGCTCTGTCTTCAGAATATACCTGAGTGCTGATATAGTGATTTGAAGTCTAGCGACTTCAGGGCCTTTTTCTATCAGACGAGTTGGACATTCTTTTTGGCAGGGTTTTTTGCGTGATTGCAGACAGCAGCTTTTCTTTCCTGTCCTTTCTAGTTAGCGAGGGCCCCATCGTTTGCTCAGCCTATCTTTCTACCTGTGTCTGTGTTTTCATCTTGTTTCACCGACAATACATGTTGGGGGCTGTCTATTGCTTTGGGGTCTGCTCTGGGGCAGTTTAGATTTTCCCTTTCTTTCTTTAGGCTTATTTACTTCTCCGGCCGTGACGAGGCGTCTAGGACCACCGTAGGCACGCTCCACGGCTACTGCTAGTTGTTGTGGATAGGATCAGGGGTCTGCAATCCGCTAGTTACCAACCTCTCCGGTTTTCTGGGCTTAGCTTGTTTTTTGTTTTTTCCTCCTCGGTGACTCATTCATAACAGTTGTGCCATGCCTGCATTACACCAGCATGTGTCCCACAACATTACCCATGCCCTCAACAATGCTGTTACTGGGAAAGTCCACCTAACCACGGACACGTGGACAAGTACCCGTGGGCAGGGACAGTACATCTCACTGAGGGAACACTGGATTAATATAGTGGAAGCTGGGACCCTGTCGAACCTTGGGATAGAACACATCCTCCCCACTGCGAGGTTTGCGGGCCAGTCATGGCTGCCCCTCAGTCTACAGCTCCTGCACCTCATCCTCCTCCTCTTCTTCAACTTCCATCTCTGAAATGAACACATCACTCAAAGCTGGAAGCACTGCAGCACTGCCTTAGCCAAGCGGCAACATGCTGTGCTGAAGCTAATTTGCATAGGTGACAAACCGCACAATGCAGAAGAGTTGCGGACAGCGCTGAAAGAGCAGTCAGATATTTGGCTGAGACCGCAGAACCTACAGCCAGGCATGGTCATGTGTGACAATGGCCGGAACCTGGTGGCGGCTCTGAGGCAAGGTGAGCTCACTCACGTACCTTGCCTGGCTAATGTGCTAAACCTCGTGGTTCAACGTTTTCTCAAAAGCTACCTGGAGCTACGCCGGCTGTCTACCAATTTTAGAAAGTCGACTAAGGCTTCAGCCGCTCTGGCCGTGCTTCAGCAGCGATTGCAGATTCCGGCTCACCAACTGGTGTGTGATGTCGCCACGCGTTGGAACTCTACACTGCATATGTTGGAAAGGATTTGTGAGCAGAAGAGGGCAGTTGATGACTACCAGCATCAACAAGGCCGTAGATATTCAGTTGCAACTCCACACATAAGACCTTAGGAGTGGACATGGATGTCAGACATATGTACCATCCTCCAGAACTTTGAGGACTGCACCAAGATGGTGAGCGGTGATGACAGCATCATTAGCGTCACCATCCCACTTGTCAGCATTCTCAACACCTCTCCGCTCACAATTAAAGATGATGCATTGAAGGCAGAGCATGAGGACATGGAGCAAGGAACCATACAGGGTGATTACACTCAGCCCAGCCTCATGTCGTCGCAATGTGGATTGGTAGAAAGTGGAGGAAGAACAGGAGCTACTTTCATGCGCTATAGACTGTACTACAAGCACAGCTGTCATACCGTCTGTTCAGCGGGGATGGCCTGAGGACAGGGAGGATGAGGAGGACGACACCACGGTTAGTCGTCCTCTTGGTGAAGACACGGAAGTCTTGCCTGATAGTAATCTGGCACGCATAGCTGACTTTATGTTGCGCTGCGTTTCCCATGACCCTCGCATAATTAAAATTTTCTGGGACACTCATTACTGGTTTTTGACACTTTTAGACCCAAGGAAATCTTTCAATCTCTTCTTCCAGAGACAGAGAGGTCTACAAAAATGTTGCAGTACCAGAGGTCCCTTGTAACAGAACTACTGAAAAAATTCCCATGTGAGAACGCTGGCAGCAGACGTGAGTTTGTTGCACGGCCAAGGAGTCCAAGCAACAGAGACAGAAGTCCAATCCAGCTCAGACAGAGGAACAATAGCAAAGTGCTGAGCCAGTTATTTCACCCCCTCACATCGTGTCGCCACAGAGGCAAGGGGTGGTGTCACAAGTGCAATGTTTGGGAAGATGGTGAGGAAGTATCTTGCAGATCGTACAAACGTCCTCCGTGATTCCTCTGTGCCTTTTAATTATTGGGTATCCAAGCTGGACACGTAGCATGATCTGGCTCTCTGCACCTTGGAGGTCCTGGCCTGCTGCTAGTGTTCTGTCAGAGCGAGTTTTTAGTGCCGCTGGAGGAATTATAACAGATAAGCGCATCCGCCTGTCAACTGACAATGTAGACAGGCTGACTTTTATAAAAATTAACAAGGGCTGGATTGGCCCAGACTTCTGTACACCAGCGAATGAAAACTTTGAAACATAAACTAAAATAATTTTTTGTTTGGTTGGGGAGGTGTATGCTCATGCACCTCTTCACAATCACACACGGTTATCCGCTTCCTGATTGAGTCTGGTGTTCACCTCCTCCTTATCCTCATCATCCACAACTAGTAGAACACCATGGTCAACTTATTCCACTATGCAAAAGTCACTATATTTTTATCTGTCTCTGAAATGTTGCTAGAGACAAACATATCTCATTGGACACATTCTGGCTTCATATCTATGAACCTGTGTTCGCCCATCCCTTTTGTTATTTTTTTCATTGCTGGATTCATTTATTTGTTTGATCTCTGAATGATTTCTCATCATGTTTCCTCATTCTCCACCACTACATCACCATGGTGAACGTGTTCTGGGCTGCTACAGGCAGTTTAATTTTTGGAAAGGGTGTGTTATGGGCTGGCGGAACGCACCAAATAATAAAGAAGGTATAAGGTGCGTTCGCAGCCAGGGGTACACCGTGCAGAGATGGTAACTGCTGCTTGGTAATGGCGGAGGGGGGCGTGGCCTGTATGCAGACCAGAGAGGCCACATACCTCACAGGCTCCTGCTTCTCCGGACTTAAACCGGCTAACAGCACTCTATATTACCTCTCCTCCTCCCTGTGCACAGCAACGGCTCCTGGAAGGTCCTGGGCACATGATGACCCGAGGGAGAGCGCAGAAACTCAGTTCCCCGCCGAAGCTCCCGAACTTCTTCCCCCGAGGACAAACTGCACATACTGCAGGTAAAATTGCTGCGGCTTCCCCCTCAGCTTCCTTCCACTCATCGGGTGGCTCTGGGGGGAGGGGGGCTTCTGACACTCACAGCAACCTGTCTCCTATTACTAAAGGAGACATGACTTTCTGGCCTCCATTCGTGCTTCCCTAAAGGAAGATATGCAGTCCATGCTGCAAGAGATTAGAGGGGAAGTCTCATCCCTGGGGGAGAGAACTGCTCAAGTCGAGAGCAAGATGGCTGAATATGCCAAGACTATAAATGCACTAGTGGATGAGAACGAAGCTTTGAGACAGGATATGGCTGTGGTCCAGGATAAGATCACGGAGGAATAATGTGCGTGTCAGGGGCATACCGGAGGACATTCCAGATAAGGATATGGCTGACTTTTTGCTTACATTCATGCAAACTGTACTCCCAACCTTGCTCCCCAGGGATTTCCTGATTGACAGGATACATAGACTCCCCAAACCCCGGCATGTGGACCCAGCCTTGCCCAGAGACACTTTGGCGCGCGTCCACTTCTATACTACCAAAGGCGCCTTCATGCAGGGGATGAGGAAACCCCCTGAGCTCCCTGCTGAATACCAAGGCTTACAGGTGTTCCCAGATTTATCAGCGTCCACGCTGGCAAGGAGGCGAGAATTCGCTCATGTTTGTAAGGCACTACGTGATGTTCATATCCGATACAAATGGGGATTCAATCCTGTCAGGCTGATAATATCTTATGAAGGTCGTGGGGTGGTCTGCCAATCTCCTAAACAGGCTGAGAACAAGCTAACCGACTGGAAGATTTCCTTTGCTCCCCGCCAGAACCCGATGGGAAAGAAAATTGTTCAGGACTGGATTCAAACTTGAAGAGGAGGATGAGACGCTGTCCAGATGCAGGACTCTGCTTTGAGGGTGCTACGGATTTTGTCACCGTTTTTTTTTTCTTTTTGCTCCAGCACCCCGTCCAAGATAACTCTCGGTTATTTTCCATCTTTTTGGGAGTGAACCTTGGAACTGCCGTGAGCTGGCATTTACCTGCGGTCTAAGACTGACCACTCAGGCGTTTCACTGCCTGACTAGCCTGGCCTTTGGCCTAGTGGCTGCATTACTTGGTGTTTAGAATTTTTTTTACTTCTCTGTTTTGTTTCCCTTGTCTCCTGTTTTTTAGGTGCACCTCCGAGATGGGTCTTTTTAATGTGGTTACTGTGGTTCTCTATGTTGCCAACACACGAGCCCAGATGCGGATGATGTGGGTTCATGAAGATGTATGTGTGATAGCAAGTTTTATAATGTATAATTATGAGTGTTACCATTATGTCTTTAAATGTTAGGGGGTTGAACTCCCCCTGTAAGAGGTCCATCCTATGGAAAGAGGTGAAAAAATCAGGTGCCAAGATTATCTGCCTACAGGAGACGCATCTGATAGAAGCTGATAATTTTAGGCTGCGTCACCCACAGTTCTCTAATATTTACTTTGCTAATAATAACACTAAAAAGGCTGGGGTGTGCATCATCTTTAAAAATACATTAGCCATCAATTAGAAGATCCTGCGGGCAGATTTCTGTCCCTCATATGCACATTGAATGGCGAGTTGCACACTATCAGTCATCTACGCCCCAAATCATTCGCAACAGACATTTATCCGCAAAGTACTACATAGAGTAGATGGTCTGGCACAGGGTGAAAAGATTTACTGTGGAGACTTTAATCTTCCCATGGACAGGGATCTAGACTGCTCACGAGGTGGCATTCGGCCTAGGGGGGAGTTGAAAGGCATAGCCAAAGAATATCATCTAAACGATTTCTGGAGGTACTCCCACGCGAGTGAAAAAGATTATACCTTTTATTCCTTCCGACACCGTACATATACTCGGATAGACCATATTCTGGTGGATACTTCAGTACTTCCTAGGTGTGTCTCCTCCAGCAAAGGACTAATTACCTGGTCTGACCATGCTCCCATTGTGTTACAGATAGCGTTAAAACATCTCACTACTTCCATGTTAACGATAATGGGGAAGTTTCAGATGAAACGCTATGGGCTGTGCCATAAAGTGGTTATACGGGGATATCTCATACAACAAGCCTCCATACTGAAGCGTAATAGAGGGATACGGGATGACCTCTTAGCTAGACTTGACCAGTTGGAATCACTGAATAAAACCTCACCCTCGCAGGCGGTGTCGGATGAGATATACGGGGTTCACTTTCAGTTGGGGGAGGTTTTGCTTTCTGCCTATGCCCGTAATTTACGTAAGCTTAAAACTCACTGGCACGTAGGGTACGTAAACGAGAGGCTAAATCCAGAATAGATGGTTTACAAGATCAGAATGGGTGTCTGGTTAGGAATCCGATTGACATCGCGGAGACATTTGTAAAGTACTACTCCCATTTATATAACTTACATTCTGACCCGCAGACCCGTCAACCTACTCAGGTAGCAATCGATTCATATCTGCAATCAGTTAATTTACCGCGTGTATCCCAAGAACAATTATTATTGTTAAATGCCCCATTTAAAGAAGAGGAGATCAAAAAAACTATTATAAGCAGTAAGCTACACACCGCGCCTGGTCCGGATGGACTGTCAAATGAATATTATCGCACTTTTCAGGAACTTCTGGCCCCATATCTATTGAGGTTGTTTTCAAGTTGGCGGGATTCAGGCAAAGTTGCTGCCCTTAATTTGGAAGCTACTATTACCACTCTCCCTAAGCCAGACCCCTGATAGTCCTGGGAATTTTAGACCCATTGCTTTATTGAATTGTGATTTAAAGATATATACCAAATTGCTAGCCTCCCGCCTTCATTTGATAATCCCCTCTCTTGTCTCTCCTGACCAGGTCGGTTTTGTGGCTGGCCGGGAAACCACGGATGGTACCCGACGAATGTTGAATCTCATTAGGGTGGCGGAACTGTCGGGCCTTCCCAGTGCATTCCTGTCCTTGGACGCTGAGAAGGCCTTTGATAGGGTGCACTGGGGATATTTGGGAAGTGTTCTTAGGAAGTTTGGTTTGGAGGGCCCCATCCTTTCGGCGATTTTAGCCATATATTCCACCCCATCAGCCAGAGTCCTAGCCTCTGGGTTTGTATCTACCCCCTTTTGATCACTAACGGGACGCGACAGGGATGCCCACTATCCCCCATTATATTTTCATTATGCATGGAGCCACTTGCGGAGAAAATCCGTCTTAACTCTGGTATCTCAGGTCTGATGGTGGGCCCGGCTGCTCACAAGATCGGTCTTTACGCGGACGACGTTATCATAGCCTGTGTGGACCTGGAGCGGTCATTTTCGGCCGTCATGGTTGAACTAGAGGAGTTTGCGTCAGTATCCTATTACAAATTGAATGCATCCAAATCAATGGTATTCCCTGTCGCGGTCCCTTTGGTTACCAAAGCTGAATTAGAGAATAAGTTTCCCTTTCGTTGGACTGATCAGGTTATCCCTTACCTTGGTATAAAGCTTACACACTCTCAACATATCATAGAGGCGAACTATACTGCTTTATTCAGACAGATAAAGACCGAGCTGGACACCTTACATCTGTTTATGACCTCCTGGGTGGCTAGAATTAATATTTTCAAGATGAAAATTCTCCCCAAGATATTATATTATTTCAGATGTCTCCCTTTGAGGGTCCCAAGCAAAATTATAACAAACCTTCAGCGCTTAACAAATACATATGGGCCCACAAAACTCCTCGAGTGGCTAAGTCCCTTCTGTATTACCCTTATGATCTGGGGGGAATGGGATTGCCAAATTTGATGGTGTATTATAAGGCCTCAGTGGTAGCAGGGCTGCGGGATTGGTGGCAGCTAGATAAGGATCATAGATGGTTGCAAATCGAAAATTTCTATGCGACTAGAGGCTCCACCCAATTTATGTTAGAGGTTGAAGCCTTTGGGCAGCGGCCTTGTAATCTCCCTCTACCAACCATGTCTACTGCACTGCATTTTTGGAGACAGACGGTCCCGACTCTTATTAAAATCCCGTTAACTGAAGTGTCATTGAAGGCGCTAGAATTACATATCCCGTATATAGATTTACAGCCATGGGTACTGGCTGGGGTAAAATCACTTCATCAGCTGTGTGACGGCACAGCGATTAAGCCGTTTGACCTCCTAGTTGCAAAACACCCAGATATTCGACATAGATTTTATCAGTTTTTGCAACTAAGACATCTTATACACACTACACAACCGTCGTACTTCTTTAATTCTAACCTAGACCGTACAGTAAATGGCCTCTTCCTGATGCCCGGACCTAGTACTCACAATGTATCTATCTTGTATAGAGCCCTGAATGATCCTGACCCAGAGGTTAAACTGCAATTCATGAGACAATGGGAGGATGACTTGCAGGTCACCCTAGCGCCTGATGGGTGGCGGGAGGCGGTGTTAGAGGTTCGGAGAGTTTCCTCATGTTTAAACCAACTGGAACAATTGAAAAAAGTCCACTTACGCTGGTACTATTACCCAGTTAAAGTTGCTCACTTTGCCCTCAGTGCTCCCCATTGTGTTGGAGAGGCTGCGGTATGTTGGGGACACTTAGCCACATGTGGTGGTCGTGCCCGAAATTACTACATTTTTGGGCTAGCCTAGAGGACGTGATAGGTGAGGTAACTGGGATCCGGATGGCCTTACAACCCAGTATGGTTTTATTGCATATCGGTTTGGATGAGATCCTGTGTGTGTTCAGAGGAGTGTTCTCACATTTTATAGCCACTAGACTGGCAGTGGCATTCAAATGGAGAGTGGCCAGCGCTCCGACCATACAATTTGTGATTGACAGGATGAACCTTCATTGCCAATACGAAAGGGCTCTGGTATTATCTGCGTCATCTAAAAAGAAAAAGTCCCAGATTTGGGAACCATGGCTTGGTAGCCGTCTCTCCTTCAATCCACCGTGATGATGCTTGTGCTACTTCGATTCAGGGTCTGATATTCCCTGCCCGCGAGGAACCCTGCTATGTGTCTAGCTTATATGCCACTTTGATATTCAGGAACCTGCACTTTAGCAGGTCAGTTTCTGTTAAGACCTTTGATCTAAGTAATTTACAGTCGTATACTTAGGTGTACCTACCCCCTTTTCCCCCCTTATTCCTTGCCTCCTACGTTTGTACCTACCCCCTTTTCCCCCCTTATTCCTTGCCTCCTACGTTTGTACCTACCCCCTTTTCCCCCCTTATTCCTTGCCTCCTACGTTTGTATGTCTGTTTTCTTGATGTATTATTAATCTACTCTGCACTGTTTGCGGAATTGATGTGTTTTCCTGTTTAACTATGTAAAATTTCAATAAATATGATTTTGGAAAAAAAAGGTAATGGCGGACGTTGTATGTACAATAGAGGAACACACGGGGTTAACGCCACCTAGTGTGTACAGAGGCGGACTCTGTTACCTCACAGAGCCGACCGACCGCCAAACACAAATGCCGCAGCCTGTTTATGCTCACAGAGTTCGGCAATGTGAGCACTGGTGTATAGACACAGAACTCTACCCGAGACACTGGGTTAGAGTCCCTCTAGTCACACTAGTGCTCAACACCGCAACCGCGAAGCCTGACCAGACACATCTAGGATGCTGTGTCCTGTTAGAAGTCACAGGGTGCAGCTGAACGTTGCTTACCGCACAGCGCAGCTCTGGCGGACGCCACTGACCAGCCTAAACTCAGGCCTGGAAAGCGCATAGGACGCGCACGGCGCCACACTAACGGATGCTGCAGAACCTGCGGTAGCGTGGTGCCTTAGGTAGCTTGGCGCACACAGGCGCTAGCATGTGTGAGGAGCTGGGAGCACTGCGGCGATAGACAGTGCCACACAACACAGCGCTGACTCTGAACTCTAACCCTAATACCATGCGTATCAAAGGGAAGGGGTTTCATAATGAGTCATTCAGCGGTTCACAAGCATCCATCATCACACACATCTCTACCAAACACAGTGTATTTTAGCGCATGGCCGAGTGGCCATGCGAACCTTTTATAACAGCGTCCATCCGGGACCTTCCTGATGGTCCAATCCGAGCTGGAGAAGGACCTGAGCATGTGAACTCCGATCTCCAATGAGGGCATGCTCAGTAGACCGAAAGGAGGACTTAGTCCCTGGAGTAGTTCGCTGCTGACCAGCATGTGTTGCTATAGCTGGACCAGGGGTGGCAGCAGCAACCAAACCCACAGTGCTAGACTGAGCAAGATGCAGGGAATGTTCTGAGCAGGCTCCTCTGTGGCTGGAGAGGAATGGGAGACCGCAGAAAGCAAGGGTTGAGATTCCTCATGTGCAGAGGCAGGAACCCGACGCTTAACAGGGTGTCTATGATGCCCACAGTTATACTTTTAAAATATGTGGAACCCCAATGAGGAAATGTTTGTCAGCCTATGCACTGCGTGTATTGGCGTTCCAAGTCTAGGAGACACGCTCCTTTATATTGGGCAGAGGTTTTGATGAGGCCTTCATCAATGTCTCCTCATTCTTCGCCAGTAGATCACCAGGGTTAATGTTTTGTGTGCTGCTGCTATAGGCTATCCAATTTTTGGCAAGGGTGTCTCTGATGGCCATATTGTAGGATTAAAAAATGTACCCCCCATGGGGAAATGTTTGGCAGGCCATGCACTGCGTGTATGAGCATTACAAGTGTAGGAGAACCGCTCCTTTACATTGGGCCTAGTTTTTAATGAGGCCTTCCTTCATCAATGTCTCCTCCTTCTCCACCAATAGATGAACAGGGTTAACGCATTCTCTGCTGCTACAGGCAGTCCAGTTTTTGGCAAGGGTGTCTATGATGCCCATAGTATACTTTTTAAAAATGTGTACCCCCCCATGGGGAAATGTTTGTCAGCCCATGCACTCCATGTATGGGCGTTACAAATCTACAAGACCCCGTCCTTAACATTGGCCCTAGTTTTTAATGAGGCCTTCATCAATGTCACCTCCTTCTCCGCCAATAGATGACCAGAGTTGACGAGTTCTTTGCTGCTACAGGCTGTCCAATTTGTGGCAATAGTGTTTTTATGATGCCCTAGCATACGTATTAGGGGCCTTTTAGGCCCCCATGCTTACTTTTTTGCTATTATCTGCAAAATTACTTACGTTAGAATTTTGAAACTCCAGGTAATCCTCAAGTATGTCGTTGTTGGTAATATCCAGTTCATATAATTTTTTTCATAGGCATTTCGGTGTAACAATGCTTTTTTGGTGAAAACCACATCTGTACAGATTTGGGGCCTTTTTAGGCCCCCATGTATTTTTTATCATGTTCTCAGTAGTGTTTGTGTCTCAAGTTACTTTATTTGTACTCAGTAATGCTGGTGGAGGGGCCAGGGTGTGGATAATGCCATATGAGGATGTCATGTGATTTTTGGAGGGCGAGATAAGGCCATGACATCATCTCAGGTCCTTCTGAACACAGTAATGAGCTGTGTAGAGAGTAAGGCCTCTTTCACACTTCAGTTTTTTGCATCAGTTATAATCCGCCAAAAAGGCGGACAAGCGGATCCGTTCTCAACTGATGTGAACGGATGGCACAGGATCCGTTTTCAGACGGATCCTGAAAATGAAGAAATTTAAAGGAATCGCTGGCCGGGAAGGAGAGAGAGAGAGAGAGAGAGAGAGAGAATGTTTTTTTTTTGTCCGGCACCCAGGTTAAATCAGTGTTTTCAGGATCCGCCAGAGAAAAAAACGTTACAAGCTCCGTTTTGAAATTTTTGAGAATGGTGACGGACAGCAACTTTTGGCGGATCCTCACAAAAAACGGATGCAACGGACAGCAATCCGTCACAATCCGCCATTAATGCAAGTCAATGGGAAAAAAACGGATCCTCAAAAAAAATTTGAGGATCCGTTTTTTTTCAAAACCTGGCGGATTGTGACTGATTGTAAAAAACGGAAGTGTGAAAGAGGCCTAATGAGGACAGTATACACTGAGCTAATTGTGAAGGACCTGAGATAAGATAAGATGTTGGGAGGAAGTCTGATTCAGTTTCAGTTTCTACAGACATCCAGAGAATTGTATAACACCTAAAAGAAAGTATAAAAGGTAAGAGAAGGTGAGAGGAGGGAGGGGGCACTTTACACTTACAGTGTGTCACTCACAAGCAAAGAGTGGACAACCCTGTTTGTGTTCATTGTTTTTTCTTTTAGTTTGCTAACGTCTAGTCAGCAATGGCACAGTCTTCCTCCAAGCCTCTGAGTGACCAAGAGATTGAAGCAACTGTGTTTCAAAGTGATGATGAAAGTAAACTCTCTTTGTCCGATGACGAGTACCTGCCACCAGAGCATCAAACATCCTCAAGTGATTCTTCTTCTGATGATGAAGAAGTGAATACAGTGGATCCTCAAGAAGTGATAAGTAGTGTTATGAATGGCGGAACACGCTAAATAAAAATATAAATAAAGGGTGTTCGCCACTCGGGGTCCACCGTGCGGTGATGGAAAAACCGCAGCTAGAATAAGACAGAGCACTAAGGCGGTAATGTGCACGGGGTTAACTATCACCCAAGTGCACAAAGCAAGCTCTGTTGAAGTCACAGAGCTGCAAGTAGTAAATAACTACAATGGTGCTGAATCTGTTAACTGCACAGGTACTCAGCAACACACAAGCGGTAGATGAACAACGGAGTAGTTGTCTAACTGCACTACATCCACAAGGACCTACCGTATTAACTTGTGAGTAAAGCGTCGCAACTGTGAACGCACAAATAAGCTGCAACTGCAGCGCGGCGAGAATAGTGCCGCAGAGAGACACCGCTAAACGCAGGAGCGATATCAGATGCTAGCAGGTGATAATGGAGCATTGGCGCTGGCGCTAATACTGGCTATAGCTCATTCCCTCACACAGACGTAATAACCAAGGAAGGGAGCTTCAAATGAGTCATTCACCAGTCCATGCATCCATCAACAAACATACAGCAGCAAGCATGACTACACTAGCGCATGGCGGAACAGCCATGCGCACTTTTTATAGCAAACGGGACCTTCCGGAAGTCTCCAGAACTCTGAGCTAGACCAATGGAATCAGGAGCAGGACCGGAGCACCTGACTCCTGAACTCCAATGGGAGATCGTCCCACGAGCATGCTCAGAGGATGGGATGAAGGACTTAGCCTCCGGAGAGCGTTGCTGCAAAGCAATCTCCTCAGCAATCTCTTCTGCAGTGGACAGAGAGCAGGAGAATGCAGGATGTGAGGGTCTAGATTCCTGCATAGTCAGGGCAGAAATCTGACTCCTAACAAGTAGAACATCCAAAACGAATGTTTTTTGGGACAGTAATCCTACATTAGTTGGACGTTCTGCAATCCATAATATTGTGAGACAGGCTCAAGGAGCTGTGGGAAGTCCCAGTTACTTTTCCCCTAAAGACGTAGTTTGCACTTTTTTTATGACAATATTGCAGAAGAAGTCCTTTTATGTTCAAACCTAGAAGGAAGACGTATCGCTTCTGCAAAAAATAAGTCTTGGAAAAATATCTCAAAAGAGCAACTTTATGCATACATTGGAATTTTACTGCTGGCTGTGTGAAATTTGGAAAAAAAAAAATTTTGGGGGTGTTTTTGGTGAAAAATTATAATTAAAATTTTGTTTACTAATCATATTTTATTTAGCAGTTTAAAAATAAATTTGTAAAAGTTATATGTGTGTTTTTCCATATGATTTGCATGGGGGCCTAAAAGGCCCCCAATACGTTAATATGAAGATTTCTGATGTCACGCATACTAGGTTAATAATTTTAAGCCAAAATAAATGTTACTGCCCCCGGGGGAACATATTCTTCTAATTTATTCATTTATCCTGTGTTACATCCTCTTCTAACCGAGTGTATACCTCTCCAATATGAAAATAGACAAATCCTATTAGGTTACATTTGTATTTATATCCCTGTCTCTGAGCTGTTGCTAGGGCCAAACATATCTCGTTGAACACATTCTGGTTTCATATCTATGCACCTGTGTTCGCCCTACCCTTTTTAGTGTCTTTCATAGGTTGATTCATATTATTATTTTATCTGTTTGATTTGAGTATGATTTCTCATTGTCTCCTCATTAGCCACTACTAGATCACCATGGTTAACGCGTTCTTGCCTGCTACAGGCAGTTTAATTTTTTGCAAGGGTGTCCATGATGCCCATATTAGACTATAAAAAAATGTACCCCCCATGGGGAAATTTTTTTCGGCCCATGCACTGCGTGTATGGACATTACGAGTCTAGGAGACCAGCACCTTTGTAATGGGCCTTTATTTTTTTGGAGGCCCTCATCCATGTTTCATCCAAGGGGGGATTGTGGTGCGTGGACATTTGGGTCAAGGTGGCCCTTACATTCAAAGCATAAGGAAACTATATGGCAGGACCAACTGAAGACTGAAGTTGTTTATCATGTGGCCTTCCAGTATGTGCGTTCACAAGCTGATTGGAGTGCACGACTTGGTAGCAGGGCAGGCCTTGCTGTCAATGCATAAGGAAAGAGTACAGGAGTACAATATGCATAATGTGAGGTGGATTGTCCTGGGCCCTACCAGTATGTGGGTTCAAAGCCATATTGGAGTGCATATTACTTGGCAGCAGGGCAGGCCTGTCAATGCATAAAGAAAGAGTACAGGAAAACAAAATGCATAATGTGAGGAGGATTTTCCTGGGCCCTTCCAGTATGTGGGTTCAAAGTCATATTGGAGTGCCTATTACTAAGCAGCAGGGCAGGCCTTGCGGTCAGTGCATACAGAAAGAGTATGGCAGTACAAAATGCATAATGTGAGGTGGATTTTCCTGGGCCATTCAAGTATGTGGGTTCAAAGGCGTATTGGAGTGCATAATACTTGGCAGCAGGGCAGGCCTTGCGGTCAATGCATACAGAAAGTGTACAGGAGTACAAAATGCATAATGTGAGGTGAATTTTCATGGCCCCTTCCAGTATGTGGATTCCAAGGTGTATTGGGGTGCATATGACTTGGCAGCAGGGCAGGCCTTGCTGTCAATGCATAAAGAAAGAGTACGCGAGTATAAAATGCATAATGTGAGGTGGATTTTCCTGGGCCCATCCAGTTTGTGGGCTCCAAGGCATATGGGGGTGCAAATGACTTGGTAGCAGGGCAGGCCGTGCATTCAATGCAACATTTTTTATGGAGGCCCTCCTGGACATCTCGTGAAAGGGGTATTGGGGTGTGTCGTAATTCTTGGCAGCCCATCCACTCCCACGCACTGCATTGGCTGCAACAATTTAGGAGACCCACTCTTTAATAATGGCCCTTTAAGCAGATTAATGCTGCCTGATGTCCCTGTAAAAATAGGCTCTGTGACTTGGTCCCTCCTTCATAAATGAAACAAGATGTGTCTGCTTATGTGTCACACACCACATGGCCAGCTAGGGTTGGTAAATGTTACAATGACATTTCCCAGTGAATGCATTCGTTTTGGTTGAAAGCAATGTTAAAGTGGAAAAACGCTTCAAAAATGCTGCGTCTGAACATAGCCCAAGTGGGGGAGGAACATTTCGGTCAGGGGTTATTTATTTTGCCTTATATGCAAGTTAACCTGGACAGGATGTACCTTTCCCAGCAAAATCCATTTTGGTATGTTTTTTGGTGCACCGGTAAAAATGGCATGAAACAATTGGTTAAAGCTGTGAACTAGGAGCCAGAAACGCTTCCAGGGGCGATCCCCATGATGTCCTCGTGTCATTACAGCAGTGTTTCCATCATTTTCAGAAGTTTTTAGAGCTTAAAAGGACCCCCGGAGTAAAAATGCTCGGGTCTCCCATAGACTTACATTGGGCTCATTGTTCCTGAGTAGAGTTGAGCGACTTTGGTCGGATCGGGTTTCGTGAAACCCGAATGAAACAAAATAAGTTTCAGATGAAACTCATCCGACTAGAGCAAAACAAAGTCGGAGTTTCGTCCGAAACCCGACCCCAATGCAAGTCAATGGGAAATAAAAGTCGGACGAAACTCCGACTTTTTTTGCTCTAGTCGGACGAGTTTCATCTGAAACTTATTTTGTTTCATTCGGGTTTCACGAAACCCGATCCGACCAAAGTCGCTCAACTCTATTCCTGAGTATTTCAATTTGCTCGACCCGAACAACGAGCACCCGAGCATTTTAGTGCTCGCCCCATCACTATTCCTTGACATTGAAGAGGAGCTACATATAGACACAGCCAGCACTAAAATTGATTTTAAGCTATGGCCCAATTTATTCCATCAGTAGGGTACTTGTACATGTGAGTTTTACATTGTTAGGGCTAGCGGAATGCACAAATTAATATAAAGATGGTAAGGTGCGTTTGAAGCCCGGGGTCCACCATGGCGAGATGTTAACTGTTGCTCGGTAATTGCGGACACAAAATGGTGGTATCGCACTGCACACACGTGGGTTAAACGCCACCCGGTGTGTAGTTGCGACGAGCTACTTCACAGAGTCGCGGAACTGCAGAGCATATACCGTACCCTGTTTGCTGTCAAAGGGGACAGATGAATCAGCGCTAGTGTGCGGCCTCAAGACTCAGCCTCAAGGACGCGGGGTAAGAACCTCTCTACACCCACGAAGCGCACGGCGTCGCACCTTGTAGCTTAACGCCATGAATTAGCCGCCATGAATTAGCAGCACACGTCTGTGTACATTCTAACATCTTTGTTGGAAAGGCAGCTGTATTTTAACACCACGTCCTGTCTTGCATGACGTATGTATAGCGACACTTATGAGCATTATTCCTCATATATTATTTTTGTCAATTTGTCTTTCAGCCTGTCACTGCACTATTTCTAATATTTCCTTTCTAGTGTCTGTTTTTCATTAAAGATTATTAGCAAAATGCACCTAAACATAAAATGGTACAGACTAGTTCGCTCACAAAGTTCAACCACCTCTTATCCTGCTACACGTTTACGTACAGCAACATTTATGTGCTTTAGTCCCCCTTTTTCAGCTTCTGGTCCTGTCTCGTTTATGCTTTTTTTGTCTTATATTTCCTTTCTAAGGTGTCTGTTTTTAAAACAAAATCAAAAGCAGAACACACAAAGGGGCAAAAAAAATTCAGTTATGGTGGCACAAGCCTGAGAGAAACTGGTTCTAATCCCCAAAAAATGAGAAACAAAAGGCACCTTAAAAAGTATAAAGCCATTTTTTTTATAAAAAAAAATAGAGATGCTCACACTTTAGAGTGCGCATAAAGAATCAATTGAGTCACGCTCTAAAGACAAGCGCCTGTGCGGCACTGGAAGTTCAACATCATTTAATGTCCAGTACTAACTTTATTTGTAGAGTATTTTGTGAGGAATTGCACTTTTACACGCCTTGCATTTCTGATAAAGGGTTATATTCCCTTTATTATAGCTCTCAGTACTAATAATGGTTGCACTGGGTATTATTGTAATTGCTTTCTAACATTATGAATTAGCCGCATATGTCTGTGTACATTCTGACATCTTTGTTGGAGGGGAAGAAGAATTTTATATTAGCACTATGTTCCTTCTTGCTGGATATATACGTATGTTAGGGCTGGTGGAACGCACCAATTATAAAGATGGTAGTAAGGTGCGTTCGCTGCCCAGTGTCCACCGTGCAGAGATGTTAAAGGGAATCTGTCACCCTTTTTTTTTTGCCTATCAGCTGCCAGCATTGATATCAGGGGCTTATCTACAGCATTCTGCAATGCTGTAGATAAGCCTCCAATGTAACCTGAAAGAACGAGTTACGTTATGCTCACCGAGGTGGGTGGTCCAGTCCGGCGCCTCCCTTCTTCTTGCGATGCCGTCTTCTCCCCGTCCTGTAATGGCTCCGACGCAGGCGCACTGCTCTGCCCTGTTGAGGGCAGAGCAGAATACTGTAGTGCGCAGGCGTCGGGAGACGTCTGGTGCCTGCGCACTACAGTATTCTGCTCTGCCCTCAACAGGGCAGAGCAGTGCGCCTGCGTCGGAGCCATTACAGGACAGGGAGAAGAGGACGCCACCGCATGAAGCGTGGCGCCGCACCGTGACACTCATCGGACTGGACCTCCCACCCCGGTGAGTATAATATAACGCGTTTTTCTTCTCTTTCAGGTTACATCGGAGGCTTATCTACAGCATTACAGAATGATGAAGATAAGCCCCTGATGTCAGTGCTGGCAGCTGAAAGGCAAAAAAAAGGGTGACAGATTCACTTTAACTGCTGCACGGTAATGGCGGACACTAAATAACGTATCGCACTGGACACACATGGGTTTAACACCACCCAGTATGTTGTAGTGACGGGCTCTGTTGCTTCAGAGCCACGGTACCACATAACACAAAATGACGTACCGTTTACTGTCACAGGGCACAGCTGAGTCAGCGCTAGTGTACGGGCACAAGACTTTGCCCCAAGGACGCGGGGCAAGAGCCTCTCTAGACCCACTAAGCGCACGGCGTCTCACCTGCGAACACCACTAATAGACACTGGCTACTCCTACTTGGCGTTGATGCTAGCCCCTGACTCTGCCTCCTACCTGCACTATCAGCCTAGGCTCTAACTGGCAAGGCTGAACACAACACATGCGTACCAAGGGTAGGGGTTTCATAATGAGTCAGTCACCAGAGACATTCATACCTGCACACACCACTCACTCCATAGTGTCTATATTAGCGTGTGGAACTAGTTCAGCACACAAGGCTGAGAGGAAATATGGCGAAAGAGCCTGGGGCGCCAAACCAGGTGAGCTCCAAAAACAAGGCGGCCTGGAGTGCAGCGGCTCACTAACAAGCAACAGTCAGTGAGCGATATTATTTTTTGTGCCTCATTTTCCAGTCTCCGCAGGTGCCATTATGCAGTCACATGGCGCTGCTTCCCCTCCCTTGTACCCAATCCTATCCCTTGTGCTGCCCCCGAGAAAATGGCGATAAGCGCGCTTCCCCGGGTGTATATATACCCTATTCGGATCACGTGGTCCACTAGCGGTCACGAGGGACGCCGGCGCTCACGTGGTGCAGTGACGTCACTACGGCCGGTCACATGACTGTGATGTCATCAGTGGGCGCCGATTCTTCTTTACAGCGCTCATATCTGTATGTATATGTACCGGGTGGAGCATGTCCGGGGGGCCGCCTGTGCAGATCAGCATCGAGTCTTCCGCAGAGAAGCAGGTGCAGGAGGTGGGGCTGGATGGCTCGGAGACGTACGTGCAGCCGCTGTCTATGTCGCAGAACCTGGCCCGTCTGGCGCAGAGAATAGACTTCGGCCAGGACTCTGATGAAGAAGGGATCGGAGATGGCCTCCTTCCCCGGGAGAACGACTGGGGGGAGCAGCCGGAGGAGGAGGAAGGTGAGTACGCTGAGATCGGCCGATGTGACCGGGCATTTGACTTCTTCCCAGTGGCGTAACTACAGAGTTATGGGCCCCAGTGCAAACTTTCAAATGGGCCCCCCCATGCCAAAATACACAGACGTCTCCGCTCACATTGTACCCGCGCCTCCGGCAGCTTTATCGTTTTCCTCGTCCATGAGCCGTCACTAGCTGTGTGCGCAGGCTCAGTATTGTGTGCGCAGAAGTTTCTGCATCATTTCTTGGCAGCAAAAAAACAAAGCCTCTAAAATGTTGTGTTTTTCAGTGCATTTAGGCCGGGTGCCAACGATCCGGATGTGGCAGCGCTTTGGACACAGAGCATGTTCACTGCATCCAGAGCGTTGCCATTTATTGAACGCAGGTGACTCATCTGTGATCACTGAACCGGGCGGCTTCATCACCTCATGAGGAAGCTCTGCCGCTGTGCAATGATGGTGGTGATGAGGCTCTGCCGCTGTGCAATGATGGTGGTGATGAGGCTCTGCCGCTGTGCAATGATGGTGGTGATGAGACTCTGCCGCTGTGCAATGATGGTGGTGATGAGGCTCTGCCGCTGTGCAATGATGGTGGTGATGAGACTCTGCCGCTGTGCAATGATGGTGGTGATGAGGCTCTGCCGCTGTGCAATGATGGTGGTGATGAGGCTCTGCCATGATGGTGGTGATGAGGCTCTGCCGCTGTGCAATGATGGTGGTGATGAGGCTCTGCCGCTGTGCAATGATGGTGGTGATGAGGCTCTGCCGCTGTGCAATGATGGTGGTGATGAGGCTCTGCCGCTGTGCAATGATGGTGGTGATGAGACTCTGCCGCTGTGCAATGATGATGGTGGTGATGAGGAGGCTCTGCTGCTGTGCAATGATGATGGTGGTGATGAGGCTCTGCCGCTGTGCAATGATGGTGGTGAGGAGGTTCTGCCGCTGTGCAATGATGGTGGTGAGGAGGCACTGCCGCTGTGCAATGATGGTGGTGAGGAGGCACTGCCGCTGTGCAATGATGGTGGTGAGGAGGCACTGCCGCTGTGCAATGATGGTGGTGAGGAGGCACTGCCGCTGTGCAATGATGGTGGTGAGGAGGCACTGCCGCTGTGCAATGATGGTGGTGATGAGGCTCTGCCGCTGTGCAATGATGGTGGTGATGAGGCTCTGCCGCTGTGCAATGATGGTGGTGATGAGGCTCTGCCGCTGTGCAATGATGGTGGTGATGAGGCTCTGCCGCTGTGCAATGATCGTATGAGGAGGCTCTGCCGCGGTGCAATGATGGTGGTGATGAGGCTCTGCCGCTGTGCAATGATGGTGGTGATGAGGCTCTGCCGCTGTGCAATGATGGTGGTGATGAGGCTCTGCCGCTGTGCAATGATGGTGGTGATGAGGCTCTGCCGCTGTGCAATGATGGTGGTGATGAGACTCTGCCGCTGTGCAATGATGATGGTGGTGATGAGGAGGCTCTGCTGCTGTGCAATGATGATGGTGGTGAGGAGGCTCTGCTGCTGTGCAATGATGATGGTGGTGATGAGGCTCTGCCGCTGTGCAATGATGGTGGTGAGGAGGCACTGCCGCTGTGCAATGATGGTGGTGAGGAGGCACTGCCGCTGTGCAATGATGGTGGTGAGGAGGCACTGCCGCTGTGCAATGATGGTGGTGAGGAGGCACTGCCGCTGTGCAATGATGGTGGTGAGGAGGCACTGCCGCTGTGCAATGATGGTGGTGAGGAGGCACTGCCGCTGTGCAATGATGGTGGTGAGGAGGCTCTGCCGCTGTGCAATGATGGTGGTGATGAGGCTCTGCCGCTGTGCAATGATGGTGGTGATGAGGCTCTGCCGCTGTGCAATGATGGTGGTGATGAGGCTCTGCCGCTGTGCAATGATCGTATGAGGAGGCTCTGCCGCGGTGCAATGATGGTGGTGATGATGAGGCACTGCCACTGTGTAGTGATGGTGGTGATGAGGCTCTGCCGCTGTGCAATGATGGTGAAGATGAGGAGGCTCTGCCGCTGGATGATGATGGTGGTGGTGATGAGGAGGCCCTGCCTTTAGATGATGGTGGTGATGAGGAGGCTCTGCCGCTGAATGATGATGGTGGTGGTGGTGATGAGGAGGCCCTGCCTTTAGATGGTGGTGGTGATGAGGAGGCTCTGCTGCTGGATGATGGTGGTGATGAGAAGGTTCTAACTTTAGGTGGTGGTGATGAGGAGGCTCTGCCGCTGGATGGTGGTGGTGATGAGGAGGCTCTGCCGCTGGATGATGATATTCGGCTTATGAGCTGTAGTTTTATTGGCATCAGTTTTGCAACATTTTCCTGACTTATAATTCCAGTTTTGGAGGCTCTGCCCCTGTGCAATGATGGTGGTGATGAGCCTCTGCCCCTGTGCAGTGATGGTGGTGATGAGCCTCTGCCCCTGTGCAGTGATGGTGGTGATGAGCCTCTGCCCCTGTGCAGTGATGGTGGTGATGAGACTCTGCCCCTGTGCAGTGATGGTGGTGATGAGCCTCTGCCCCTGTGCAGTGATGGTGGTGATGAGCCTCTGCCCCTGTGCAGTGATGGTGGTGATGAGACTCTGCCCCTGTGCAGTGATGGTGGTGATGAGACTCTGCCGCTGTGCAATGATGGTACGAGGAGGCTCTGCCGCTGTGCAATGATGGTGGTGATGAGGAGGCTCTGCCACTGTGCAATGATGGTGAAGATGAGGATGATGATGGTGGTGATGAGGCTCTGCCGCTGTGCAATGATTGTGGTGATGAGGCTCTGCCGCTGTGCAATGATTGTGGTGATGGGGCTCTGCCGCTGTGCAATGATGGTGATGATGAGGCTCTGCCGCTGTGCATTGATGCTGGTGATGAGGCTCTGCCGCTGTGCATTGATGCTGGTGATGAGGCTCTGCCGCTCTGCAGTGATGGTATGAGGAGGCTCTGCCGCTGTGCAATGATGGCACGAGGAGGCTCTGCCGCTGTGCAATGATGGTGGTGATGAGGGTCTGCCGCTGTGCAATGATGGTGGTGATGAGGCTCTGCAGCTGTGCAATTATGGTGGTGATGAGGCTCTGCCGCTGTGCAATGATGGTGGTGATGAGGCTCTGCCGCTGTGCAGTGATGGTGGTGATGAGGCTCTGCCGCTGTGCAATGATGGTGGTGATGAGGCTCTGCCGCTGTGCAATGATGGTGGTGATGAGGCTCTGCCGCTATGCAATGATGGTGGTGATGAGGCTCTGCCGCTGTGCAATGATGGTGGTGATGGGGCTCTGCCGCTGTGCAATGATTGTGGTGATGGGGCTCTGCCGCTGTGCAATGATGGTGGTGATGAGGAGGCTCTGCCACTGTGCAATGATGGTGAAGATGAGGATGAAGATGGTGGTGATGAGGCTCTGCCGCTGTGCAATGATTGTGGTGATGAGGCTCTGCCGCTGTGCAATGATTGTGGTGATGGGGCTCTGCCGCTGTGCAATGATGGTGATGATGAGGCTCTGCCGCTGTGCATTGATGCTGGTGATGAGGCTCTGCCGCTGTGCATTGATGCTGGTGATGAGGCTCTGCCGCTCTGCAGTGATGGTATGAGGAGGCTCTGCCGCTGTGCAATGATGGCACGAGGAGGCTCTGCCGCTGTGCAATGATGGTGGTGATGAGGGTCTGCCGCTGTGCAATGATGGTGGTGATGAGGCTCTGCAGCTGTGCAATGATGGTGGTGATGAGGCTCTGCCGCTGTGCAATGATGGTGGTGATGAGGCTCTGCCGCTGTGCAGTGATGGTGGTGATGAGGCTCTGCCGCTGTGCAATGATGGTGGTGATGAGGCTCTGCCGCTGTGCAATGATGGTGGTGATGAGGCTCTGCCGCTGTGCAATGATGGTGGTGATGAGGCTCTGCCGCTGTGCAATGATGGTGGTGATGAGGCTCTGCCGCTGTGCAATGATGGTGGTGATGAGGCTCTGCCGCTGTGCAATGATGGTGGTGATGGGGCTCTGCCGCTGTGCAATGATTGTGGTGATGGGGCTCTGCCGCTGTGCAATGATGGTGATGATGAGGCTCTGCCACTGTGCAATGATGGTACGAGGAGGCTCTGCCACTGTGCAATGATGGTGAAGATGAGGAGGCCCTGCCGCTGGATGATGGTGGTGATGAGGCTCTGCTGCTAGATGATGATGATGTTGGTGGTGATGAGGAGGCTCTGCCTCTGGATGATGATGGTGGTGATGAGGAGGCCCTGCCACTGGATGGTGGTTGTGGTGATGAGGAGGCTCTGCCGCGGGAGGATGATGGTGGTGATGAGGAGGCTCTGCCGCTGGATGATGATGGTGGTGGTGATGAGGAGGTTCTGCCGCTGGATGGTGGTGATGGTGATGAGGCTCTGCTGCTGGATGATGATGGTGGTGGTGATGAGGTTCTGCTGCTGGATAATGATGGTGGTGGTGGTGGTGGTGATGAGGAGGCTCTGCCTCTGGATGATGATGGTGGTGGTGATGAGGAGGCCCTGCCACTGGATGGTGGTTGTGGTGATGAGGAGGCTCTGCCTCTGGATGATGATGATGGTGGTGGTGATGAGGAGCCTCTGCCGCTGGATAATGATGGTGATGAGGAGGGTCTGCCGCTGGATGAGAATGATGGTGATGAGAAGGGTCTGCTGCTGGATGATAATGATGGGATGAGGAGGGTCTGCCGCTGGATCATGATGGTGATGATGATGGTGGTAATGAGGAGGCTCTGCCGCTGGATGATAATGTGGTAATGAGGAGGCTCTGCCGCTGGATGATAATGATGGTGATGAGGAAGCTCTGCCGCTGGATGATGATGGTGGTGAGGAGGCTCTGCCGCTGGATGATGATGGTGGTGAGGAGGCTCTGCCGCTGGATGATGATGATGGTGGTGAGGAGGCTCTGCCGCTGGATGATGATGGTGGTGAGGAGGAGGCTCTGCCGCTGGATGACGGTGGTGATGAGGAGGCCCTGCCGCTGGATGGTGGTGGTGATGAGGAGGCTCTACTTTTAGATGGTGGTGGTGATGAGGAGGCTCTGCCGCTGGATGATGATATTCGTCTTATGATCTGTAGTTTTATTGGTATCAGTTTTGCAACATTTTCCTGACTTATAATTCCAGTTTTGGGGGCAGGTGCAGTGTTTTGTTTTGTTTTTTTTGTTTTTTTTTTCCCATTTAAAGGATTTCATAATTTTATACTTTTATGGACCTGGAGATACAAAATGTTTTTGTTTTGTTATTTTGCACTGGGAAAAGCATGATTCAAACTAGGGTCTTTGTTGCAGGTCCGTGATCTGTTTATTCTGTTTTTCAATTTACTGTTTGTATAAGAAATGTTTTGTTTTTGTTTGTTTTGAATACATACATACAAAAAAAAAAAAAAAAAAAAAAAAAAATCTGTCTTTTTCCCTCTCATGACACTCGGGGACTTTCATGACTTGCACCATATACTGTGATATTACAGCATTGCAATATCTTGTGCAATTACCGACCTCCAATGATCAGGATGCTCTGTCCGTCATTGACAACGGTGCTTACACTGTGTGCAGTGGCCTCCGCTCCTGATCCATGTACCAGCTCAATATGTGCACGGTGGATGATGGGAGGGGTTAAATCGGTGCACTTCATCGTAAGTATTTAGCTGCAGAATCTTCCCAGCAGAGGAGCGGCCGCCTCCGATCTCAGAATCAATGGGTGTTTTTTAGGGAATCTGTCACCTCATTCATTCTCCCCAAACCACAGGGCGCAGATCCCAGCAGCACCATCGGAGCCGGGTGTATTCGTTTCTGACATCCTCCAGTGGTTCAGGCAAAATATAGTTATTAGATAGGGTCGAGGCCTATAAGGCAGAGACCAGTACTGGTCCAGCTGATTGACAAGTGTGTCGCTATACAGTTGTGGCCAAAACTATTGACACCCCTGTAATTCTGTCAGATAATACTCAGTTTCTTCCTGAAAATGATTGCAAACACAAATTCTTTGGTATTATCTTCATTTAATTTGTCTTAAATGAAAAAACACAAAAAGAATTGTCCTAAAGCCAAATTGGATATAATTCCACACCAAACATAAAAAAGAGGGTGGACAAAAGTATTGGCACTGTTCGGAAAATCATGTGATGCTTCTCTAATTTGTGTAATTAACAGCACCTGTAACTTACCTGTGGCACCTAACAGGTGTTGGCAATAACTAAATCACACTTGCAGCCAGTTGACATGGATTAAGGTTGACTCAACCTCTGTCCTGTGTCCTTGTGTGTACCACATTGAGCATGGAGAAAAGAAAGAAGACCAAAGAACTGTCTGAGGACTTGAGAAACCAAATTGTGAGGAAGCATGAGCAATCTCAAGGCTACAAGTCCATCTCCAAAGACCTGAATGTTCCTGTGTCTACCGTGCGCAGTGTCATCAAGAAGTTTAAAGCCCATGGCACTGTGGCTAACCTCCCTAGATGTGGACGGAAAAGAAAAATTGACAAGATGTTTGGATGTTGGATAAAGAGCCTCGACTAACATCCAAACAAGTTCAAGCTGCCCTGCAGTCCGAGGGTACAACAGTGTCAACCCGTACTATCCGTCGGCGTCTGAATGAAAAGGGACTGTATGGTAGGAGACCCAGGAAGACCCCACTTCTTACCCCGAGACATAAAAAAGCCAGGCTGGAGTTTTCCAAAACTTACCTGAAAAAGCCTAAAACGTTTTGAAAGAATGTTCTCTGGTCAGATGAGACAAAAGTAAAGCTTTTTGGGCAAAGGCATCAACATAGAGTTTACAGGAGAAAAAAAGAGGCATTCAAAGAAAAGAACACGGTCCCTACAGTCAAACATGGCGGAGGTTCCCTGATGTTTTGGGGTTGCTTTGCTGCCTGTGGCACTGGACTGCTTGACCGTGTGCATGGCAAATGAAGTCTGAAGGCTACCAACAAATTTTGCAGCATAATGTAGGGCCCAGTGTGAGAAAGCTGGGTCTCCCTCAGAGGTCATGGGTCTTCCAGCAGGACAATGACCCAAAACACACTTCAAAAAGCACTAGAAAATGGTTTGAGAGAAAGCACTGGAGACTTCTAAGGTGGCCAGCAATGCGTACAGACCTGAATCCCATAGAACACCTGTGGAGAGATCTAAAAATGGCAGTTTGGAGAAGGCACCCTTCAAATATCAGGGACCTGGAGCAGTTTGCCAAAGAAGAATGGTCTAAAATTCCAGCAGAGCATTGTAAGAAACGCATTGATGGTTACCGGAAGGATCAACTTTATTCTCATTTGCACAAGGAAAGACTAGAAGCAATGGGATGAAACTGAATGGGAGGAGACACAGATTAGATATTAGAAAAAACTTTTTGACAGTTAGAGTGATCAATGAGTGGAACAGGCTGCCACGAGAAGTGGTGAGTTCTCCTTCAATGGAAGTCTTCAAACAGAGGCTGGACAGACATCTGACTGGGATGATTTAGCGAATCCTGCTTTGAGCAGGGGGTTGGACCAGATGGCCCAGGAGGTCCCTTCCAACTCTACGATTCTATGATTCTATGATTCTATGATTCTATGAAGCGGTTGGTCGCAGTTATTTTGGCTAAAGGTTGTGCAACCAAGTATTAGGCTGAGGGTGCCAATACTTCTGTCTGGCCCATTTTTGGAGTTTTGTGTGAAATGATCAATGTTTTGCTTTTTGCTTCATTCTCTTTTGTGTTTTTTCATTCAAGACAAATTAAATGAAGATAATAATACCAAAGAATTTGTGTTTGCAATCATTTTCAGGAAGAAACTGAGTATTATCTGACAGAATTGCAGGGGTGTCAATACTTTTGGCCACAACTGTAGAAGAGATCTGCTAATAACGGATTAGAGCAATGAGGGAAGAAGCCGGACCCTTTTATAAATGATATTTTCCTGAAATCCTGGACATTTTTAGAAATGAATATACCCGGGTGCAATGGTGCAGCCCTGCTCTAAGTTATGCTGCCCGCATTTTGGGCAAAAATCATAGAAAAAATCCTAAAATCAATACTTTATTATTAAAAGACCTGAAAAGGTCACACCACAGGGTGAACACAAGACCAAACAAAAAACCGTGTCCAATTATATATAACATATAATAGGGGAATTCTAGGGGTCCCTAATGCAGTCTAATGCTCACTCCTTCCTTGCCGCGGAGGTTGGCACCCTAGGGGGGACGTTGTGGCGCCCCCGCTCAACGATGTCTATCCCTAGAGACCCTATTATACCTTGCAGCCACTAGGGGATCCTTTCCCCGATAATAAAGGGACCCCTAACATTAGACAGAGACAAACCTACAATAAGGAGGACCCTAATCCCCAAAAGGATTAAAAACATAAGGAACACATTAATATGATTTTATTATGGTGACAAGTATTGATTTTAGGGTTTTTTTCTATGATTTTTGGTTTGAGACCCTTGGACATTGACACTGATTTCTGCCCGCCTTTTGGGCAACATGAATCAGGTGAGAGGTTCCCTTTTCAGTGGTCGCTGTTAGTGCTACAAATGATATAAATCGCTGTACAGGTGACTATAAAAAAAACTTTGTAGAAATCTGCTGCTTTCTCCACTGCTGAGCCACTTCATTCCCTGCATTCTGAACTCACCACCCACTCTAGGGAACAAAAAACTGCTTAAATGTTTCTTGGGTGTAATAGGACAGACTGTCAGCTCACTGAGGGATGTGATTACAGCTGAGGGGTTGTGTCAGCGTTGAACTTCATGGGTGTATTCCTCCCACACGTCCCAGATTTCTGCTTGATCGACAGTTTGGACAAGCAGTAACGTCGGCCTCTTGCGCTATGGCAGCGCATTGGTATCACACGTTAATGAATCAGATTAGTTGCGTTGTATTCGTGTGTTCTGGATGAAATGGTTAATTATGATTTCTGTTGCACTAATTATGGCCGTCATTCCCCTGTCAGGCCTGGTCAAATTCCAGCCATCGCTCTGGCCGTGGGACTCTGTGCGGAACCATCTTCGAGGCTCGCTGACGGAGATGTGTGTATTGTACGATGTGCTGACCGTGGTGAAAGACAAGCGGTACATGCACCTGGACCCTGTGTCCCAGGAGTCCCTGACCCCAAAGCAGGTAAGGACGCCCCAGGGGCCACTGGGGTGGTCAGTAGGCTCATTCTGTGTCTGCTTGCACGGAACAGAGACCCCTACGTGCACACCCCCAGGAAGGAAGAAACGCACGTCAGGGTCTCTGTTCCCTGCTCTCCAGGCCACTTTACAGGTTATAGTTATCTATTATTCATGGCTATTTTGCACATCAGCCACTAGAGGGCGTCTATCTCACACTTGCCTTTATTCTGCTCACTAATTTGCATTTTCTATCCATGTTAAACTTTTTTTTAACCCCTTCATGACCCAGCCTATTTTGACCTTAATGACCTGGCCATTTTTTGCAATCCTGACCAGTGTCCCTTTATGAGGTAATAACTCTGGAACGCATCCTAGCGATTCTGAGATTGTTTTCTCGTGACATATTGGGCTTCATGTTAGTGGTAAATTTAGGTCGATAATTTTTGCGTTTATTTGTGAAAAAAAACTGAAATTTTGCAAAAACTTTGGAAATGTTGCAATTTTCAAATTTTGAATGTTTATTCTGTTAAACCAGAGAGTTATGTGACACAAAATAGTTAATAAATAACATTTCCCACCTGTTTACTTTACATCAGCACAATTTTGGCAACAACATTTTTTTTTTGTTAGGAAGTTGTAAGGGTTAAAAGTTGACCAGCGATTTCTCATTTTTACAACAAAATTTATAAAACCATTTTTTTTAGGGACCACCTCACATTTGAAGTCGCTTTGAGGGGTCTATATGGCAGAAAATACCCAAAAGTGACACCATTCTAAAAACTGCACCCCTAAAGGTGCTCAAAACTACATTCAAGAAGATTATTAACCGTTCAGTTGCTTCACAGGAACTAAAGCAACGTGGAAGGAAAAAATGGACATTTTTAATTTTTCCAACAAAAATTTTGATTTAGCATCAGTTTTTTTCCTTTTCACATGGGCAACAGGATAAAATGGATCCTAAAGTTTGTTGGGCAATTTCTCCTGAGTACACCAATACCTCATATGTGGTCATAAACCACTGTTTGGGCGCACGGCAGGGTCCGGAAGAGAAGGAGCGCCATTTGACTTCTTGAGCGGAAAATTAGCTCCAATCGTTAGCGGACACCATGTTGCATTTGGAGAGCCCCTGTGTGCCTAAACATTGGAGCTCCCCCACAAGTGACCCCATTTTGGAACCTAGAAACCCCCCCCCCTCCCAAGGAACTTATCTAGATGTGTGGCGAGCACTTTCAACCCCCAAGTGCTTCACAGAAGTTTATAACGCAGAGCCGTGAAAATAAAAAATCATTTTTTTTCCTCACAAATGATTTTTTAGCCCGCTATTTTTTATTTTTACATGGCTAACAGGAGAAATTGGACAACAAAAGTTGTTGTGCAATTTGTCCTGAGTACACCGATACCCCATATGTGGGGGGAACCACTGTTTGGGCGCATGGGAGAGCTCAGAAAGGAAGGAGCGCCATTTTGGAATGCAGACTTTGATGGAATGTTCTGCGGGCGTCACGTTTAAAGAGCCTCTGATGGGCCTAAACAGTAGAAACCCCCCCACAAGCGACCCCATTTTGGAAACTAGACCCCTCCCCCCAAGGAGCTTATCTAGATGTGTGGTGAGCACTTTGAGCCCCCAAGGGCTTCACAGAAGTTTATAAACGCAGAGCCATGAAAATAAAAAATAATTTTTCTTCCTCAAAAATGATTTTTTTAGCCCGCTATTTTTTTATTTTCCCAAGCGTAACAGGATAAATTGGACCACAAAAGTTGTTATCCTGAGTACGCTGGTACACCATATGTGGTGGGGAACCACTGTTTGGGCGCCCGGCAGAGCTCACAAGGGAAGGAGCGCCATTTGACTTTTTGAATAGAAAATTAGCTCCAATCATTAGCGGACACCATGTCGTGTTTGGAGATCCCCTGTGTGCCTAAACTTTGGAGCTCCCCCACAAATGACCCCATTTTTGAAACTAGACCCTCTAAGGAACTTATCTAGATTCATAATGAGCACTTTGAACCCCCAGGTGCTTCACAGAAGTGTATAACAGAGCCGTGAAAATAAAAAATCATTTTTTTCCTCAAAAAATTATTTTTTAGCCCACAATTTTTTATTTTCACCAGGGTAACAGGAGAAATTGGACCCCAAAAGTTGTTATACAATTCTGAGTACGCTGGTACCCCGTATGTGGGGGGGAACCACTGTTCGTTCACACGTTGGGGCTCGGAAGGGAAGTAGTGATGTTTTGAAATGTCGACTTTGATGGAATGGTCTGCGGGCATCATGTACGTCTGCAGAGCCCCTGATGTGCCTAAACAGTAGAAATCCCCCACAAGTGACCCCATTTTGGAAACTAGACCCCCCCAAGGAACTTAGCTAGATGTGTGTTGCGCACTTTGAACCCCCACGTGCTTCACCGAAGTTTATAACGCAGAGCTGTGAAAATAAAAAAAAATAATTTTTTTTCCTCAGATTTTTAGCCCACGATTTTTTTTATTTTCACAAGGGTAACAGGATAAGTTGGACCCCAAAAGTTGTTGTCCAGCTTGTCCTGAGTATGCTGATACCCCATATGTGGGGGTAAACCACTGTTTGGGCACACATCGGGGCTCGGAATGGAGGGAGCACTGTTTGACTTTTTGAACGCAAAATTGGCTGGAATAAATGGTGGCGCCATGTCGCGCTTGGAGACCCTGTGATGTGCCTAAACAGTGGAAACCCCTCAATTCTATCTCCAACACTAACCCCAACACACCCCTATCCCTAATCCCAACAACCCCAACACACCCCTATCCCTAATCCCAACCCTAATCATAACCCTAACCCCAACACACTCCCAACTCTAACCCTAACCACAAGCCTAACCCTAATCCCAACCCACCCCTAGCCCACCCCTAATTTCACCCCTAGCCCTAATTCCAATCCTAATGGAATAATAAAAATATTTTTTTTTTATTATTTGTGCCTGCCTATGGGGGTGATAAAGGGGGGGTGTATTTACTTTTTTTTATTTTGATCACTGTGCGAGTTTATCACAATGATCAATATGAAAAAATGAATCTGCAGCCGGCAAATTCCGGCGGGCGCACTGCTCATGCGCCTGCCATTTTCCAAGATGGCGGCGCCCATGATCCGAGACGGCCAGAGGGACTTTGTAGGTACCGTGGGGGGAGCGGAGGGAAGGGGGAGGGGAGCTGATGGTAATGGCGGTGGCAGATAGCCACCGTCCGTCAGTGGTGGGGGCTGATCGCCCCCGCCAGTCGGTGGGGGAGGGGGTCGAGTCTCGGTCTCCAGCCATGGCCGATGCTATTGCAGCATCGGCCATGGCTGGATTGTAATATTTCACCAAATTTCATTGGTGAAATATTACAAATCGCTCTGATTGCCTGTTTCACTTTTAACAGCCAATCAAAGCGATCGTAGGCATGTCGAGGCTGTCATGCCCCCTGGGGTTAACTATAAAGGGTCCTCTGTGGGTGGGTTGGGTGACCTTTCAGTGACCCCGGTCACCCGACCCACAGGGAAGGGGGGGCAGTCAATTCGTGATGCCACATAGACGTCATGGGTCGTATTGGCACGACTTTTCATGACGCCTATGTGGCGTCAAAGGTCGGGAAGAGGTTAATACACTGGGTAATTCCCCATTATATTTATTCTTGCTCTTTTGTTTATTTCCTAAATTTTACCCCTGATACGTTTTGACTGGCTCTGCTCTCTATACCCCACTTTGGGCTTATTGGTCTTACCAGATGTACCGATTGCTATTTTTTCTTCTTCTTGCATATAGGTTTTACCATTACAAATCTATGTATGTATTATGGTTCTGGAGTAAAGGGATTTCTGTTGTCCAGTCTCCCTTTATGTATTTGTTTTATTCCAATAAAGTTTAGATTTCGGTTTCTATATGGGCTGTTTGGCTTCCCATTACTTTGGTTACTGAGTATTAATATTTTATAGTAATGGTATCACTTACTACTGAACAGAATTGATATTGACTCTCTGCTCACTGCTAATTCATGATGTAATGGGTCTGATTGTAATGTGTATTGTCATCAGTAACGGCGAATCAAAACTATATAATATAATGCTTTCTATAGAGTGTGTCAATCATTTGCCCCTGATATTCAGCCATTGTGCCTCCCCAGCTTCCCCACATGCGGTATGACGGCCCCCTTGGGCACACACGCATTCCTCCTCTCGCTCCCTTCCCTCCTGCGCTCTGGTCTTAGCTCTGTGCACCGAGGCTCCACAGAGCAGACGCGACGTAGTGATGTCAGCGCATCTGCTGAGTCTCCCAGGGTCAGATGTGACCCTGGGCGGCGCTTTTCCCAGGTATGAACTAGCCCATTCAACTGGCTGAATCAGTGTGAGCTCGTGGATGACATTTATGTGGCATATTTTTGTTGTGTAGAAAAACTGGACCCCACAGTTTGGCGTAAAAGGACCCTTTTATTCCCTATGGAGTAGCCAGAAAAAGCAGAGTGCAGTTTTCACAAGTCAGCCAAGGAACTAATAGGGTGGCAGTCAATTATTTGCACAGCTGTCCCATTGTGCAGGGGTTAAATTCTAAAGACATACTGATGGGGCTCACAATCTAAATTCCCTATCGGGGACAGTGCCAATAATGTCTGTAAAGCGCTGTGGAATTAATAGCGCTATATAAGTGAGTAAAATTAAGAAAAGTGCTCCTTGTGCCTATCCATGTGGGACTCGGTGGTCGAACGCACCACAATCAGTAAGATATCATCTGTTCAGAGGATTGGTGAAATTGTATCTTCACTAGACTCTTTTTAATATTAGACTGGCTCCCATCGATCAGCTGTTTTCAACTGCTGCCAGATGTGGATTAAGCGGAGTAGCTCTTCTCCTATCATTGAGTGACGGCCGGTCTTAGGTGCTGCAGGACACCTCCTACTGAAGTGAATGTATCGGAGGTTCTTGGTCACAGTGTACGGAGCTGTGCCGCTCCAGCTCTGCAATATATGTAACAGCACAGCCTGATGCTGATGATCCACGCTGAGGATATATAGTATATGTCGTAATTGAGTGATTGTCTTTTCTTTTCAGAGTCAGCCTGGTTTACTGTTGGTTTCTAAGCGGAAATCTCTCCTGGGCGCTGCCCAGATCCTATTGAAAGGTGGTGAGCGTCTGTCTAAGTCTGTGGCGGAGAACCAGGAGAACAAGAGGCAGCGCGACTTTAACTCCGAGCTGCTGAGATTACGCCAGCACTGGAAGCTGAGGAAGCTGGGGGATAAGATCCTGGGGGACTTGAGCTACAGGAGTGCAGGTAGGAAGCTTTCATCTTGCATCCTCCTATGTGGGGGAAGCCATATTGGTTTTCACATTGCTTTCCGAGAAATAGGTGAAAATAGTCATCCAAATAATAGAACATGAGATAAGTCTGTGATTGGGACAAAGTGAGTCCAAGAGCTGGAGTGTAACCAAATCCCTCGTACCTGATGGACCGAAAGAGCAAAAGCCGCACAGCCACAAGTTTAGGTGCAGAGATGATTGGTAAAGGGGAATAGGACTGCATGCAGTGTTTTTTTTTTTTAACTGCCAAATCGATAGAGACCTTTTCAGAACCCGACAGCCTCCATTACAGGGTCTGATGTAAAGCTGTCCATACACTTAGATGTGGATCCACTGAACTCCTGTGTACAACCTAATGCTCAACCTAAACAATTATGCACATGTTTTAGTAGGGCTAGTGGAGGATCACATGTGGCAGTGACTTATCCCCCCAAGAAAAGAACATGATTGAGCAGAGAAATTCAACATGTCCAATCCCTCTATCTCCCAAACATTGTTTTCTGCGTGAGAGTTAGGAGGCCTCCATATACGTCACATGGTCTACAGGTTCCCATCGCTTTACTCCGTTGCGTGTCTGGGTAAATCGCTTACGTAGATGCTAGTAAATGTTGAACATAAAGTGATCACATATAGTTCATCGATGTCAGATATTTGTCCCCCCTTCATAACTTGCCATCCCTGTATAATATGGGATGCCCCGCTATCCGCCGGTCGTCAGGTAGAATCG
The DNA here is from genome assembly GCF_039654945.1 of Dendrobates tinctorius. Lineage (NCBI taxonomy): Eukaryota > Metazoa > Chordata > Amphibia > Anura > Dendrobatidae > Dendrobates > Dendrobates tinctorius. The sequence goes on along the minus strand of NW_027361743.1, from coordinate 11,547,020 downwards.
GGTCTCTCTGTTCCTGTTCTGACGTCTCCCCTTTTTCCTATTGTTATAGGGTCGCTCTTTCCTCACCAGGGAACATTTGAAGTCATAAAGAACACGGACATCGACTTGGATAAGAAAATCCCTGAAGATTACTGCCCGCTAGATGTGCAGATCCCCAGCGATCTGGAGGGATCGGCTTATCTGAAGGTGTGACGTTTATATTTTTATTATCTTTAGTTATTAATAGGAGCCGGTCAGCGCAGAATATGTAGGCATGTCGGAAATTATTCAGTATAAATTGTTTGGGGTTTTTTTTTTTTTTTTCATTAAAATCCCTGGTGTTTTTCTGTATAGGAGGAGTCCAGTGGGCGATCCTACTAATGGTTAACGGCTATCCATGCATGCATAAAGGGAAGACTGTCAATCACTAGTTGGACCGCCCATTGGACTCATATACACACAACACCAAGGATTTCAATGAATAAAATACAAGTTATACTGAAATTGATCCCACAGATGTCTATCAATCTGATCAGCTCCTTCCTGCGTGCGGATCGGAGACCATTTGTAATAGGACAGGATTCTGTTAAGAATATTCAAAGCCTGAAAAGTGCCTGCAGTTCGCCCCAATGTCCTAAACTAAGGGCCCCGTTACACGCTTCAATGTCCCAGCGATCCAACCAACGATCCGACGTGGATGGGATCGCTGGGACATAGTTAGCTGATCGCTGGTGAGCTGTCACATAGACAGACTCACCAGTGATCAGGACCAGCGAGCAAGCTGGTATCCAAGGTAAACGGGGTATCTAAGAGCCGCGTGGCTCTTAGATACCTGCTGTTTACCTTGGATACCAGCTCCCAGCGTCACTGATCATTGGTCTCTCGCTGTCACACGCAGCGATGTGTGCTGGCCAGCGGGAGACCAGCGATCAAAAAACCGCCCTGGACGTTCGAGCACGATCAGCGATACCCGGCGGGGTGGTTGGTCGCTGATGTGTGTCACACACAGCGATATCGCTGGCGAGATCGCTATGGCGTCATAAAATCAGCGATCTCGCTAGCGATCTTGCTGTGTGTGACGGGGCCCTAACCCCCCCCTTCATGTCAGGCAGATGGTGGTCCAGGAAGCTAACGGGTTACTTCCTTACTGACCTCCCCCTTCTGACTTGTGACTGTCATAGCTGGGGACCATGCTGAGAAGACAGAGGCCATTTCTAACACCTTCTGCCTTCTGTGTTTCGGGCTACAGATGCACTGAGTACGCACAATGCAGTGAATGGAAGCAGCGGCAGTGCTGACGCTTCTGTAGGACCCGGTGGCCAGATGACCGCCGGGGATTTGCCCGACACAGCAGAGCTGAGGAGCCTTGTAGATTGGCATTGCCAGTGATTTGGGCACAGCAGGAGGCTTCCCCTCCACCTTTTGTGGGTGTTTTGATTTTTTTTTTTTTCCCCTGTTCTATGCCATGAGCTTTATCTTATAACCTATTGATTAATCGGAGAACCGAATTCGTTTGGTTGCAGGTTTCCATTCAGAAGCAGTCGTCAGATATCGGGGACCTCGGTACGGTGAATCTGTTCAGAAGGACCTTACCCAAAGCCAAGCCCGGTAAGTTTTGTAGAACGGCTTTTGCTCCATAGTGGAGTTGCTGACAGCAAGCGAAGATCCTGATCATGAAAAATAAAGTATATTGGACACACAACTTTTCTTACACGGGAATTGGGAATCTGTAAAAGTGAGAGAATGACATCACAGTGGGGGGAGGGCTGCGCTCATCCATTACTAGCAGTAGCTGCAGCTCCCACCTCTTTGCTTCTTATTTATGATATGTGTCACGTGTGCCAGGACAACCGTTCTGTGGTGCCATCTGTTGAGGATCCTTCCAGCACACTCAATATTTAATTGCCCCCTTGCTTCCTGATTGCAGGGACGCCACATTGGCAGACGAGGCTGGAAGCCGCACAGAACGTCCTGCTCTGCAAAGAAATATTTGCGCAGTTGTCTCGTGAAGCCGTCCAGATCAAATCCCAAATTCCTCACATCGTCGTCAAGAACCAGATCATCTCCCAGCCATTTCCTGGTAAGAAATACATTCCCTACAGTAGGGGTCTGCACCCTGTGGCGGTCCGGCAGTTGTGAAACTACAACTCCCAGCATGGCTTGGGGGGCCATCGAGTAACCTGGAGTGCCAAAGGTTGCTGATCCCTATTCTACAGACTTTTTTTTTTTTTTGTCATGTGTATTAATGATGAACGAGCCTGTTCGGATAAGGTGTTACTAATCAAGTATTTTCAGTGTGCACGAGTCTGTTCGACAGCCGCAACATGTGGGGGGGGGATGCCTGTTTTTTAGGCAATCCCTGCATGTGTGTCAGCCGCGGCGACTCGAGCATAGTATTAGAGCACACCAAAATGCTCAATTCAGGACCTCTTTCTCACTCTCTCGCAATCTTGCCTTCCTCGGCCTTGCAGAAACATGGCTGACACCACCTTCCCTGCTGTACTGTGTTACGGTGGCCTCCACTTCACCCACACTCCTCACCCCGGCAACAGACACGGTGGAGGAGTGAGTCGTCTTTATTCTAACTTCACCTTTAACCCAATCCCACCTCTACCCTTCCTTATCCTCCCCTCTTTTGTTGTCCACTCTGTCCGCATCTACTCTCCCTCCAACATCCAAGTGGCCATCATATACCGACCTCCGGGCCCGACCATTGCCTTCATTGACCAATTCTCTACCTGGCTTCTTCACTTTCTTTCCACTGACATCCCCACTATCATCATAGACACTTCAACATCCCCACTGATACCCTTCAGTCAACAGCCTCCAAACTCTTGTCCATTACTTCATCTTTTGGACTTGCTCAGTGGTCCTCCTCAGCAACCCACACAGACGGACATGCATTAGACTGGTCTATCTAACTTCACAACCTCCCCTCTCCCTCTATCTGACCACCATCTACTTACTTTCTTATCCCTGTCCTCCTCACCTATCACCCATGTCCAGCAACATGCACACCCCCGCAGAAACCTCACACACCTAGACACCCACATGCTCTCTGACTCTATTCTACCACTGGATTCCATATCCTCACTCCATGATACAGACAGGGCCACTGCTTTCTACAATGCCACTCTCGCATCAGCTTTTGATACGGTCGCCCCTCTCGTTCATGGCAGAGTGCGACGTATCAACAGACAACCCTGGCACAATAACATCACTAAAAAGCTCCGGCAAGTGTCCAGGGTTGCAGAGCGACATTGGAAGAAAACAAATTCGCAAGATGACTTCACTGCATTCAAACAGGCAACATTCGGTTTCAAATCTGCCCTCACTTCATCTAAACAGGCCAACTTCACATCCCTTGTATCTACTCTATCCTACAATCCCAAACAGTTATTCAAAACTTTTAACTCCCTCCTCCGCCCCCCACTGCTCCCTCATCTCTGCTGAAGACTTAGCCACACACTTCAAAAATAAGATCGACCAAACAAGGCAAGCCTTTATTGTTCAACCACCAAAACCCCTTTGTATACCAGACCAATGCCCAAACCCCATAACCTCCCTCTCCAACATCACTGAAGGGGAGCTTGTCTCTACAAATCACACCTCACCTCTCGTGCACTAGACCCCATCCCACCTCCTCCCCAACCTCACCTCCACACTTATCCCATCCCTAACCCACCTCTTCAACCTATCACTAACTTCTGGTACTTTCCTTTCTGCTTTCAAACATGCCACAATCACGCCTATCCTTAAAAAGCCAACCCTTGACCCAATGGCTACGTCCAGCTATCGCCCAATATCACTGCTCCCATTCGCTTCCAAACTCCTGTAGCATCACGTCCACGCTGAACGTTCCTCCCACCTCTCATCTAACTTGCTCTTTGACAATCTACAATCTAGTTTCCATCCCCATCATTCCACTGAGACTGCCCTGACCAAAATTACTAACGACCTACTTACATCCAAAGCGAACGGACAATACTCTATACTCCTTCTAGACCTGTCCTTTGCTTTCGACACATTTGACCACTGCCTCCTACCACAGAGTCTCTCTTCCTTTGACATCAAAGACCTCGCCCTACCCTGGATCTCCTCATACCTTTCCAACCGCACATTCAGCGTCTCCCACACTAACTCCTCATCCCACCTTCTCTCTGTTGGAGTTCCCCAAGGCTCTGTTCTAGGACCCCTACACTTCTCATTCTATATATTTGTCTAATGGATTCCAGTACCACCTTAATGCCGATGATACTCAGATCTACCTCTCTGGCCCAGACGTCACCTCTCTGCTGTCCAGAATCCCGGAGTGTCTATCAGCCATATCCTCCTTCTCCTCCCGCTTCCTCAAGCTCGAGGTGGACAAATCTGAACTCATCATCTTTCCCCCATCTCACAGATCTTCATTACATGATCTATCTATCACAATAAATGACATCACGCTTTCCCCCATACCGGAAGTCCGCTTCCTCGGAGTAACCCTTGACTCTGCCCTGTACTTCAAACTGCACATCCAAGCTCTCTCCACCTCCTGTCGCCTCCAGCTCAAAAATATTTCCAGAATCCGTCCTTTCCTCAACCCTCAATCTACTAAAATGCTTGTGCATGCCCTCATCATCTCCCGCCTCAACTACTGCAACATCCTTTTCTGTAGCCTCCCTGCTAACACCCTCACACCTCTCCAGTCCATCCTTAACTCTGCTGCCTGACTAATTCATCTCTCTCCTCGCTACTCCCTCTGCTTCTCCCCTCTGCAAATCTCTTCACTGCTTCACATTCCCTCAGCGTATCCAGTTCAAATTACTAATACTGACCTACAAGGCCATCTACAACCTGACTGCTCCATATATCTCTGAACTAATCTCCCGATATCTTCCCTCACGTAATCTCCGGTCCTCCCAAGACCTCCTTCTCTCCTTCACACTTATTCGCTCCTCTTCTAACCGCCTCAAAGACGTCTCCCGAATAGCCCCCAGTCTCTGGAATTCTTTGCCCCAACACGTTTGACTATCATCCACACTCGGCTCCTTCAGACGGAACCTGAAAACCCATCTCCTCAAGAAAGCCTACAGCCTGCAATGATCCCCGCTGCCTCCTCACCACTACCGGAGATATCACCTCAACCAACTAACAATGTAGTACAAAAACTTGGCACTCAAAAGAAAAATTGATTTGACAGTTCCTTTATTGTAAAAGGCATCCAGTTAAATATACTTCTTTTACTTCTTTAAACGTTTTCGGTCATACAATTGACCTTCATCAGAAACAGAATTTTTTTCACAGTTGGTTTTAACTGGGTATATTCATTAATAATGTGGAGAAGCAGACGTCTGGGAAGCAGCAGCTACTGAGGATGAAGGGACACCATTCATGTAGGAAACCACCAGACCCACGGGTTTGACACCTTGGGTTATACAGGGACCGGTAGATCCAATAATTGGTGTGGGTGTCCAGAAATTTGTACTGTAATATATTCAGGAAACTATCCTGTATTGTTTGTGACAGGCATGAATGTCCACAACTGGGTGCTGTGATTATCCAAATGGTCTGTCCTGTCCAGGGAGGCAAATGTGACACAGGGAGAGTGAACGCACTGTTCAGGAGAAGCACTGAGGGTGCAGAGGAATAGCGCTTGGTCTGTGGCTGGACGCATGTGTTGCTGGTATGAGAGACGCTGCTGCAACCCCCCAACCTACTGTCTCCTTCCCCACCATCCTGTGGAATGTAAGCCCGAAAGGGCAGGGTCCTCTCCCCTCTGTATCAGTCTGTGATTTTTAGCTTGTTTACTGTAAGTGATATCTGTAATTTGTATGTAACCCCTTCTCATGTACAGCACCATGGAACCAATGGTGCTTTATAAATAATAATTAGCACTCGAGCATGCCCAGAGAACACTTTATCAGAGCACGCTCACTCATCACTAATGTCCATCGGTGTGTACCTATCATTATTGCGTGTAATTACCCCCTGGGGAATAGGGGGCTCCCATACCAGCATGCAGCATTTATCCCCATCATGCAGAACATACTCCTGATATTGGGGCAGTGATGTTCCCAACCCATGAACAGTTACCACTCCGTTCCACCACTCCAGAACTAAACTCTCAATCCCCACATACGTATTGATATTTTAAATAAAACTACAGATTTAATAATTTGGTCTTTGCTTAATAAAAAAATACATATATATAATCTCAAATTATGATTACATCTGTAATGATATATTATACATAATCCTATTTACTGTATATACTCGTGTATAAGCCGAGACCCCCTAATTTTGCCACAAAAAACTGGGAAAGCCTATTGACTCGACTATAAGCCGAGGGTGGTGCTGCACAAGGGTTAATGGTGGCCCAAGAAGTTGTTCCATAGATAAATACCTCCCCATATATTGCTGCTACTGCTTCAATTAAGAAAAAAAAAAATAACATACTCACCTCTCGTCGCTGGGGGCTAGGTGCCGGTGTCCTGAGCAGGTGGGGACACCGGTGCGCTATGTGGGACAGGTGCCAGTGTCACCGCTGTCTCAGGCCCCCGGCACTGGCGATATTCACCTGTCCTCGTTCCATCGCCGTGCGCCGCTCTGTCTCCCGGGTCTCTGCAGTGACGTTTAGCACAGGGCGCGCACTAACTACGTCTTTGCGCCCTCTGACCTGAACGTCAGTCAGAGGATGCGGAGGACAGAGCGGCGCGGCGGTGGAACGGGGACAGGTGAATATTGCACTACTCCCCCACCTCCCCCGTCATACTTGCCCCCTCTTGGCGCATGGTCTCTGCAGCCCCTGCTCCTTCCATGTTCTTGGCGCCGCAGCTCTTCCAGGTTTCAGCAGTCACGTGGTACCGCTCATTAAAGTCATGAATATGTGCATACTCATGACTTTAACCCCTTTCCTTCACTGGACGTAATATTCCGCCCATGTGCCCTGGGCCCTAATTACCATGGACGGAATATTACGTCATAGCGATAAGCGGCGCCGACGTGGTGAGCGTCGCTTATTGCGGACGGGTGTCAGCTAATTATCATAGCTGACACCCGGCACAATGTGTCAGGGGTGGTCACGGACCGCCCCCGACACGTTAACCCCTTGTACACCGCGATCAAACACGATTACGATTGTAAACTATTTTTACAATAAAAAGCGTCTTTTAGCGTGTGACAGCTGCCAAATATAAAAACCGCCATAAATAGTAAATCAAACCCCCTGTTATCACCCCCTTAGTTGGGGAAAAATAATAAAATAAAAAGTATTTATTTACATTTTCCCATTATGGTTAGGGTTAGGGCTGAGATTAGGGTTAGGGGTGTGTTGGGGTTAGGGTTGGAGTTAGAATTGGGGGTTTCCACTGTTTGAGCACATCAGGTGCTCTCCAAACGCAACATGGCGTCTGATCTCAATTCCAGCCAATTCTGCGTTGAAAAAGTCAAATGGTGCTCCTTCCCTTCCAAGCTCTGCCACTTTTGCAGTCCAATTTCTCCTGTTACCCTTGGTAAAATAAAAAAAAATTGAACCTGAAGTATTTTTTTTGTGAAAAAAAGTTAAATGTTCATTATTTTTTTTTTTTTTAATATTCAAAAAATTCCTGTGAAGCACCTGAAGAGTTAATAAACTTCTTGAATGTGGTTTTGAGCACCTTGAGGGGTGCAGTTTTTAGAATGGTGTCACTTTTGGGTATTTTCTGGGTATTTTCTATCATATAGACCCCTCAAAGTGACTTCAAATGTGATGTGGTCCGTAAAAATAAAATGGTGTTGCAAAAATGAGAAATCGCTGGTCAACGTTTAACCCTTATAACTTCCTAACAAAAAAAAATTTTGGTTCCAAAATTGTGCTGATGTAAAGTAAACATGTGGGAAATGTTACTTATTAAGTTTTTTGTGTGCCATATCTCTGTGATTTAAGGGCATAAAAATTCAAAGTTGGAAAATTGCGAAATTTTCGCCAAATTTCCTTTTTTTTCACAAATAAACGCAAGTTATTTGAATTAAATTTTACCACTAACATGAAGTACAATATGTCACGAGAAAACAATGGCAGAATCACCGGGATCCATGGAAGCGTTCCAGAGTTATGGCCTCATAAAAGGACAGTGGTCAGAATTGTAAAAATTGGCCCGGGAGTTAACGTGCAAACCACCCTTGGTAGTGAAGGGGTTAATGAGTGGTACCACGTGAACGCAGGGGCGCAGAGACCATGGAAAGAGCAGGAGGACTGCAGAGACCGCACCAGGAGGGGGTGAGTATGATCTCTAACACTCGCGCTCCCCCGCCGACCCCCAGTATAAGCCGAGAGGGGGACTTTCAGCCTTAAAAAATGGGCTGAAATTCTCAGTTTATACTTGAGTATATACGGTATTTTGATTTTTTTATTTTTTCCTATTTTTGCTAAAAGTCATAAAATTAAAAAGTAAAGTTTTATATACTTATTACACACAACCTTAAACACAATTTTTTACATTTTCTATTATTTAAAATGTACTATTTTAATTGTTTTTATACAGTGGTCTGCATTCTACTTCGATGTTCTGAAATGTCACTGCATAGATCAGCTGCACAAGATCATGTGGGAGCGAGGAGCCGGTTGAAAGCTAAAGCCAGGCTCCCCATAGAGAAGGCAGAGACGGTTTATCACCACGTCTGCTCTCTCTATGGCTGTGTACATAGACCTGTGATCGCTGGGTTTTGCGAGGGAGCAGGAGCTGCTGGAACCTAGGAGATCCAGACAACTCTGCTATGCACCCACAAGATTGCATTTACTCAGAGACATAAAATAAAAAAAATACATATCTATTGTTGGAATGCCCCACCCCTTAGCGACAGAGCCAGTTTGCAGCTTAATGACCAGGCCAATTTTTACAATTCTGACCACTGTCCCTTTATGAGGTTATAACTCTGGAACGCTTTAATGGATCCCGCTGATTCTAAGACTGTTTTTTCGTGACATATTGTACTTCATGTTAGTGGTAAAATTTCTTCAATAAGTCTTGTGTTTATTTATGAAAAAAACGGAAATATGGCGAAAATTTAGAAAATTTTGCAATTTTAAAACTTTAAATTTTTATGCCCTTAAATCAGAGAGATGTGTCACACAAATTTCTTAATAAATAACATTTCCCACGTCTACTTTACATCAGCACAATTTTGGAAGCAAAATTTTTTTTTGTTAGGAAGTTATAAGGGTTAAAAGTTGACCAGCGATTTCTCATTTTTACAACAAAATTTACAAAACCATTTTTTTTAGGGACCACATCATATTTAAAGTCATTTTGAGGGGTGTACATGACAGAAAATACCCAAAAGTGGCACCATTCTAAACACTAGACCCCTCAAGGTGCTCAAAACCACATTCAAGAAGTTTATTAACCCTTTAAGTGCTTCACAGGAACTAAAGCAATGTGGAAGGAAAAAATTAACATTGTACTTTTTTTTTGCAAAAAATTTACTTCAGAACCAATTTTTTTTATTTTCACAAGTGTTAAAAGAGAAAATCAACCACAAAATTTGTTGTACAATTTCTCCTGAATACGCCGATACCCCATATGTGGGGGTAAACCACTTTTTCACCACACGGCAGAGCTCGCAAGGGATGAAGCGCCGTTTGACTTTTTCAACGCAGAATTGGCTGGAATTGAGATCGGATGCCATGTTGCGTTCGGAGACCCCTTAATGTGCCTAAACAGTGGAAAACTCCAACAAGTGACCCCATTTTGGAAATTACACCCCCTAAGGAACTTATCTAGATGTGTGGTGAGCACTTTGAACCTTCAAGTGCTTCACAGAAGTTTATAACGTAGAGCCGAGAAAATAAAAAATCCATTTTTTCCCACAAAAATGATCTTTTCGCCCCCAAATTTTTATTTTTACAAGGGTAGCAGGAGAAATCATACCCGCACAGTTGTTGTGTGATTTGTCCTGAGTATGCTGATACCCCATATGTGGGGGGAACCACTGTTTGGGTGCATGGGAGAGCTCGGAAGGGAAGGAGTGCCATTTTGGAATGCAGACTTTGATGGAATGGTCTGCGGGCATCATGTTGCGTGTGCAGAGCCCCTGATGGGCCTAAACAGTGGAAGACCCCCACAAGTGACCCCATTTTGGAAATTAGACCCCCTAAGGAACTTATCTAGATGTGTGGTGAGCACTTTGAACCCCCAAGCACTTCACAAAAGTTTATAAACGCAGAGCCGTGAAAATAAAAAGTCTTTATTTCCACAAAAGTGATTTTTTTTTTTTAGACCCCAATTTTTAGACCCCCAAAGTTGGTAAATAGTGGAAACCCCTCAATTCTTGTTCCAACCCTAACCCCAACACACCCCTAACCCTAGTCCCAACCCTAATCCTAATTCTAACCCTAATCCTAGTTCGCCCTAACCCTAATTTTAACCCTAGCCGTGACCCGAGCCCTAACCCTAGCCCAAACCCTAACCCTAGCCCAAACCCTAACCCTAGCCCAACCCTAGCCCTAACTCTACCCTAACCCTAGCCCAACCCTAACCCTAATGGAAAACTGAAAAAAAAAATATTTTCTTTATTTCATTATATTTGCCTATATAAGGGGGTGATAAACGGGGGGGGGGTTATGTACTATTTTTTTTTATTTTGATCACTATGATCGTTTATCATAGTGATCAAAATAATGAATGGAATCTGCCAGCCGGAGCCGGCAGATTCCCGGCGGGCGCACTACGCATGCGCCCGCCATTTTCAAGATGGCGGCGCCCATCGGAGGACGCCGGCGGGACGTGGGACCACCGGGAGGGGACGGAGGGCCATGGAGAGGTACCGGGGGGGGGGATCGGGGACCCTATTTCTCTCTCCTCTGATGTGCGATCACATCAGAGGAGAGAGAAATTAAATGTAAAATCGCGGCTTTTTTTTTTTTTTTTGCGGTCGCCGTTATAGGGTTAATAACGGCGATCGCAAAAGCGGGGTCGGTAAAAACCGACCGATTCATGTTCTCTGGGGTCTTGGCTACCCCTGGCAGCCGAGACCCCGGAGAAAATCCGACACTGGAAGGCGCTATTCACTTAAATCACAGCGCCGTGAATTAACGGCGCTGTGGTTTTAGTACCCTTAACTACCGCCGTTAAAAGGCGTATCGGCGGTCGTTAAGGGGTTAAAGAGGACTTTTCATCAACTTTTTCATGTTGATTTAGACAAACAATGCAGTAGAGGCTGCAGAGATGAAATATAAACATTTGTATGTTTTGTTTTTTTTTATAGTTTTGCCTTTCCTTTGTGGAGATAATTGGCAATCAATTTCTGTGCCAAGAAGCAGCTACAATGGGGACAGAAGTAAAAATCTTGTACCCCTTTAAAATGTGGCGGTCACATCAATAGTCCATGGCTGCAGGCCCAGAGTCCTGTGATCCTCCTACGGCATGCTGGGGTCACTGTGCAGCACGACGCACGCATGGTGGCACGCATGGTGGCACGCCAGGTCTACTAATCAGAAGAGGCGTGGGGGATCTCAACAGGTAGAAGGAGGGTTCTCGGGACTCTGGTGCTCCGCTCTAGTGATCATCTATGGAGAAGTCATAACTTGCATATTGCTGGGACCCGCACCAAGTTTGAGAACTGGGTTTTGCTTTGTCCCATCTGGATTGTGTGCACAGTAGTGATGAGTGAACGTACTCGGATACCATCTTTTCTGAGCATGCTGGGGCGTTTTCCTGTTATTGTGTAGTGCTTGTCTATTATGTTCAAGTTCCCGCTGCTGCATGATTTGCAACTGTTAGACAGCCTCAGCATGTGTGGGGACTCCCTAACAAACAGTAAAAATCCACATGTGTGTTCAGGCTGTGTAACAGCCTCAAATCGTGCAGCAACAGGGACTCGAACATAATATACGAGCACTACAAAATACTAGGATAACGCCCCAGCATGCTCAGGTAAGACGTTATCTGAGTGCGTTCGCTCATCACTAGTGCACAGCCCCAGTCATTGTCTATGGGACTGCCGGAGATCGCTGAGGACAGAGGTTGGCTCTTTCCAGCCATCCCATAAACTGGGATCCCTGTATTCAGCAAGTTCTTTTCTCCCTATATACAGTTAGGTCCGTATATATTTGGACAGAGACAACATTTTTCTAATTTTGGTTCTAGACATTACCACAATGAATTTTAAACAAAACTATTCAGATGCAGTTGAAGTTCAGACTTTCAGCTTTCATTTGAGGGTATCCACATTAAAATTGGATGAAGGGTTTAGGAGTTTCAGCTCCTTAACATGTGCCACCCTGTTTTTAAAGGGACCAAAAGTAATTGGACAATTGACTCCAAGGCTATTTCATGGACAGGTGTGGGCAATCCCTTCATTATGTCACTCAATTAAGCAGATAAAAGACCTGGAGTTGATTTGAGGTGTGGTGCTTGCATTTTGAACTTTTTGCTGTGAAGGAAACATGGCGGTCAAAGGAGCTCTCCATGCAGGTGAAACAAGCCATCCTTAAGCTCCAAAAACAGAAAAAACCCATCCGAGAAATTGCTACAACATTAGGAGTGGCAAAATCTACAGTTTGGTACATCCTGAGAAAGAAAGAAAGCACTGGTGAACTCATCAATACAAAAAGACCTGGGCGCCCACGGAAGACAACAGTGGTGGATGATCGCAGAATAGTCTCCATGGTGAAGAGAAACCCCTTCACAACAGCCAACCAAGTGAACAACACTCTCCAGGAGGTAGGCGTATCAATATCCAAATCTACCACAAAGAGAAGACTGCATGAAAGTAATTACAGAGGGTTCACTGCACGGTGCAAGCCACTCATAAGCATCAAGAATCAAAAGGCTAGACTGGACTTTGCTAAAAAAACATCTAAAAAAGCCAGCACAGTTCTGGAAGAACATTCTTTGGACAGATGAAACCAAGATCAACCTCTACCAGAATGATGGAAAGAGAAAAGTATGGCGAAGGCGTGGTACAGCTCATGATCCAAAGCATACCACATCATCTGTAAAACACGGCGGAGGCAGTGTGATGGCTTGGGCATGCATGGCTGCCAGTGGCACTGGGTCACTAGTGTTTATTGATGATGTGACACAGGACAGAAGCAGCCAAATGAACTCTGAGGTATTCAGAGCCATACTGTGTGCTCAGATCCAGCCAAATGCAGCCAAACTGATTGGTTGTCGTTTCATACTACAGATGGACAATGACCCAAAACATAAAGCCAAAGCAACCCAGGAGTTTATTAAAGCAAAGAAGTGGAATATTCTTGAATGGCCAAGTCAGTCACCTGATCTCAACCCAATTGAGCATGCATTTCACTTGTTAAAGACTAAACTTCAGACAGAAAGGCCCACAAACAAACAGCAACTGAAAACCACCGCAGTGAAGGCCTGGCAGAGCATCAAAAAGGAGGAAACACAGCGTCTGGTGATGTCCATGAGTTCAGGACTTCAGGCAGTTATTGCCAACAAAGGGTTTTCAACCAAGTACTAGAAATGGCAATTCTTCCGGGCATGCTCAGTATTAAAAAGTGGATCCGTTGCCGGATTCCGTCAAATAACGGTTGGCAACGGATCCGCCGCCCATAGGCGGCCATTATGACAAATGGCGGATAGCGGCGGATCCGTTGCTATCCGCTGTTTTGACGCTGACATAAAACGTTTCATTGTCCGTCCACTCAACACAGCGGACGTCAAAATTATGGCGGATCCGTCCAAAAACGGATCCAACGGATGAACATTCGTCAAAATCCGCCACTAATGCAAGTCATTGGGGAAAAAAACGGATCCGTCATAAAAATGACGGATCCGTTTTTTTTTTTGTTTTTTTTTGCAAAACGGCGGATTTTAACTGATGGCAACAAACGGAAATGTGAAACAGGCCTATTGCGTGCATATGATGCCGATACAGCCATATAGTGCTGAGCTAGAAACAGTCAGCATGTATGTGGGACAGGAATCTAGTATTCAGATCTTTTAAAAATAGAATGCGCTTTATCCATAGAAAAAAATCATAATCTAAGCCACAGATTGAAATGTTACTCATTGACCGACTGCGGCGGAGCAGAATTTAACATGAAGGTTCATCACGGCGAGTCTGTGGGTCTTCAGCCTGTTTTGCAAAGCTCTGTGCGACGACCACCTGAACCACAACACCGCGCCACTGGGGCAGCGCCTTTTTTTTTTTTTTTTTTTTTTTTTTTTTTTTTTTTTTTAATATATATATAATTATGGCTCACATCTGCCCATTTTTAATATCCTAGTATGTTGTGGAGAATCCCTATTTAATCAATTAGCTATCTGTACTCCAAAAAAGGTGATAAATACAGATCGTGCCTCAGAAATCGTCTCATGTTGTCACATTGATTGAGCGTTTTGGTGATTAATTAATTTAGAATAAGTAAATAATTTCTTTATTTTTTGTGGCTTTTTGTACACAGCTGTGATTTATTAGTTACCCTTCCTCCCATTATTTATCAGTAACCCTTCCTCCCATTATTTGGTTGTAACCCTTCCCTTGCATCATGGCTTGTGTCCGGACGTCAGCAGAGTGGCAGTGCAGGGGTTAAGTGTGCCGTTTCGCGGCATCTGATGTTCCTCTGCTCTTTGTTCCCGTTTTTCGCTGTTATAAATGAGCTTTCTTTGTGCTCCTGGAAGGAAAATCCAACAGATAAAAGGAGACCCAGCGGAGGCCTCAATGGCTGCTCCAACGCCTCGTGTTTGTGCCGCGCTGCAGTCATTAAACGCAGTAACAAAGCGTCTCCGGGAGCGCGATACAATGTCCTTAAAATATCCACTTTTCCGTGTTAACGAGCCGGTTGTTGCTGTAGCTGCGGCGCCCCCCGCAGGCTGCTCTTTGTGCGCATCGATAGAGCTGTGATTGTTTCGGGCTCCTCGGCATAAAGAGGCTCAGCCAGAGAGCTGCACGCCGTGCCGTTTCCTTGGTTGCCTTTGTGCTGCGCGCATCCATCGTGGGCTGAGCTCGGGCCGTTCTCTGGCGCTGCGCACGGCCTCTGTGTGTACGGGGCTTTGTATGCAGCTCACTGGGGTTACTGGTAATCGTCCCACCACAACAGATAAAGACCCCTCGTCTACCCAGCCAGGACACTGAGATGGTAGACATAGAGGAGGTGGCTACCTCCAGTAGGGGGCGCTTTAGAACCACCCTTATCTTTTCTGCAGGAGAGCTGCATTCTTTTTATTTTTTTTTTTTTATTGGGAGCATTTCCTGACCAAAGTCTTCCTGCTCCAGCAAGAAGTGCCCCCATAAATCACCATCCATGGTCTCTCATCCAGTATCCTGTTCTGCACTGTCCCCAAAAACATCCGTGTGTCCCTTTCTATTGGTTTGGCTTGTGTCCTTGGTCATTAAGCTTTTCAAGTGCTATGAAGTAAATACCAGTCAAGGAGCCGCGAAGACTTCACGCAGGAGAGATTCTAGATTTATTACACAGCCAACACCTGCTTCTGACAGCAGCGATTAGAGCAGTTTAGCCTCTTAAAGGGGTCACCTGGCCTTAAGCTACAAGTATGCAGTCACATTGCGTGCACTGCTATTAGGCGTCAGGTTTCTCGCTCTGCACAGGAGGAATCCCGAGCCTTGCCTTCTGCGGTCTCTCATTCTTCCCCAGCCGCAGAGGAGGCTGCTCAGCAGAGGCGTCGATCCCTGCGTCTTGCTCAGGCTAGCACTGTCGGTTTGGTTGCTGCTGCCACCTCTGGTCCAGCTATAGCAGCCTGCACTAGGCAGCGGCAAGCAGCTCCTGGGACTAAGTCCTTCTTTCGGTCCGCTGAGCATGCCCTTGGGACGACCTCTCATTGGAGGTCGGAGGTCACATGGTCAGGTCCTGTTGCTCCGATTGGACCGCTAGGAAGGTCCTGGAAGGTTGCAACTATAAAAGCCTCGCATGGCAGCCCAGCCATGCGCTAGTATACCGTAGAATTATGTTCGTGTGTGTGATGATGGATGCATGTTTCTGGTGACTGACTCATTATATATTCCCTGCCTTTGGTTGTGTATGTGGTAGGGACTTTGAGTTAACTAGCGCCAGACCGTGCCATCCAGCACTAGGCACGTGTATACTGCGTCTAATTAGCAGCTACTGCCAGTTGCAGCGCCGTGCTCTATACATGCACTTTCCAAGCCCTAGTTAGGGTGGTAAGTGGCGTCTGCCAGAGTGGTGCTACACGCTAGTAGTGCGCTAAGTCTATTAGCGTAGTCTCTCCTTGGTGCCTCAGTTGTGGCGCCGCGCATTGGTGGGTTTAGAGGGACTCTAACCCTGTGTCTTTGGGGCAGAGTCCTGTGACTGCACTCCAGCACTCACCTTGCAGAGGTCTGTGAGCGTTAACGGGCTACGGCGTTTATGTTCCACGTTATCGAGACTCTGTGAAGCAAAAGAGTCCGCCTCTACACACCGGGTGACAGTAACCCGCGTTTGTTCATCTGTTATACTGCCATTACCGAGCAGCAGGTAACATCTCTGCACGGTGGACCCCAGGCTGCGAACGCACCTTTTACCATCTTTATTGTTCGGTGTGTTCCGCAAGCCCCTAACAACTGCACACAGGATTTTCCAGTGACGGTCATTTGACCAAAATTATGCAATTTCCATACCTACAGCCACATCCAGACTAGACGTGTCCGGCCTCTCTCCATAAACTTACATTGAGCGAGGCCACACATGTCTAGTCAGCACATACCTGCAGTCACATAGCTGCTGCTCCTGGCGCTGGAGAATCCTCACAGCGCTCAGGATTTATTCCCTCCATTTCCCCAGCAAACCTGCTGTGACTGCTGGGGAAACGGTTGGAAGACCGGTAGCCACTAAGTGGTAACAGGGCTGACCCTGCAAGTAGTCACAATGCAGGGACCATACACAAGGTTTGTTTGTAGTCTGTTCCTAAGGGAAATAAAGCTCCCTTTTGTACAGTTGATCTGTTTTTAGAATAATATCGTAGTAATTTATTATTTTATATATATAATATTTTTATTTTCTTTTGTATTCCCTCAGGCCTCCAGCTTTCCATCTCATTCTGTCACTCCACAAATGACAAGAAGTCTCAAAAGTCGTCTTCCGATAAGGTAAACCCAGAAGATCATCTTTACGTCCTGGAGCACAACCTGCACCAGCTCATGAGAGAGGTGAGACATCAGGAGGGATGGGGAGGACCCTCGAGTTACTACTCCTGGCACAGAATTCAGGGCTGACTTCTCCTATCTCCCCTTTATCTGCTCAGTTCCACAAGCAGACAATAAGTAACATCGTGATGCCCCATCCAGCCAGCGCTCCGTTTGGTCACAAGCGGATGCGACTCGCAGGACCGCAGGCGTTTGACAAGAATGATATTAATGCCATGCAGCAGAGCGAAGGCCTCCTGGAGAAGATCATCAAACAGGCGAAGCACATATTCTTGAGAAGCAGGTGAGCGCGCACATGGAAGATCAGCGGGTTTCCTTCCATGATCGCAATGTACCATTAACCCCTTAACAACTTGAGAGGTAGATTTTCATTATAGGTTGTTGAGGATGCTATGACGCGGGCTCAGGAGCTGATCCTGCTACAGACGTCTGCTGTGTTAAGAAGCTGGAATCTGCCTGTCACTGCAGCAACTAGTGCCTGCTCAGATCGCTGCACTTTAACCATATATAGAGGTTGGCCACTACTTGGACAACCCCTTCTCAATCCCTGTGTTTCCCCTGCGTAAAATAATAACGCTCATACTCCTCTCCGGTGTTGTTGCCATTCCAACGCTGTCGGCAATGGCTCTCCCTGGGAGTATGTGACATGTCACGCAATCCCTGCAGCCAGTCAACGCTGGCTTCACCCTCCTCCTTCGGATAAATCAAGACATTTGGAGGAAGTGACAGATCAGAAGCATCTCTGACTTCCTCCAGATGTCAACTATAGCCGTAGGAGAGGAGAAAGAAGCCAACGCTGGTTGGCCTTGGGGATTGCTTAACGTAATGTCATGCCATCCCTGGAGAGCCAGTGCCGACAGCACTGGAATGGCACCAGCAACGGAGATGAGTTTAGGTGTTTTTATTTTACTGGGGAAAACACAGGAATTCAGAAGGGGTTGTTCAAATAGTGGATACCCTCTTTAAATGTTATGTTCAATCCCTAACAGCGTCATTTAAATGACTTCATTACACTACACAATCATAGGGGAACTGATGAAACCTACTGAAGACCCCTTTAACAACCAGGTTAGTTCTCATGAATGTTCATCACAGGCAGAGCTCTGTAGGAGAACTGCGATATCGCTATATACACAAATCTGAGGTTCAAGTTCTCTAGGAGGACTAAAAGAAAAAATAAACTAATAATGGGGGAGGGGGTGTTTTGCACAATATAAAAATTCCAGTCTTCCCCAGTTTCCGCTATTAAAAATACAGAAATAAGAAGCATAAAAAAATAAGCAAACATATTGGGTATTGTCCAAAAAATCTGATCTATCAAAATATAAGATTGTAAAATTATTTATACTATTCGTTAGATGCCAAAAAGGAAAAAAATGTCAATTTCCAGTTGCCGCACTTCCCGATGCAAAAACTACAATTAAAGGTGATCACAGTGTCATATTCAGCCCAAAATGATTGTCACGCTGGCGATTTGCACGGACTCTTAGCGCCACCCTACTCACTGCGATTCCTTCTCTGCTCTCCCTGTTGTGGGCTGTCTCGTTGAGCTGCCTCTTGTAGCATTTCAAACACTGCTGCATCTTCCTGCTATTAAGTCTCCACCTACACCTCGTATCAGTGTCTCTGACCCTCCGGTCAGCTACTGCAGACCAAGGACTGTCCTGGAGAGGCGCTTGGTGACTTCCGGCAGCCCAGCTTATCCTCACCATCAGAGGCTGTAGTGAATACCCATTAGTCACTTATTATGCCCCTCCAGGGTAAGCCGAGTCCATGGCGCAATGGGTCCACACTCACCAGCCTTACAAAGATATCAAACATCAGCTCAAGTCGCAAAAATACAAGCCCTTATACCGGTCGTGGGCATTACAGGTTCCCGTTCATTTGATAGCTCCAAACTGGCCAAGACGGGCTTGGTATGCGAAGCTGGTGAACATGCTCATGGACATCCCCTGGAGACTTCCAGATCGTCCAGATCTTCTCTCACAAGGCCCCCTCTTCCACCAGAGTTCTCAGTTTCTGAGTTTAACGGCATGGCCATTGAGGCCGCAGTCCTGAAGGAAGCTGGGTTTTCTCACAAGGTCATCCAGACCATGATTAGAGCGAGAAAGCCAGCATCCTCACGCATCTACCACAGATGTTGGAAGGCCTTCTTCCAGTGGTGTGAGGAGAACAGTTTGTTCACAATGTCCTTTTCCCTTCCTTCCGTCATTGGTTTTTTTCAAGCGGGTCTCGACTCAGGCCTTTCGCTCAGTACCCTTAAAGGTCAGGTGTCCGCTCTGTCAGTTCTCTTCCAGAGAGATCTGGCTTCTCTTTCCCAGGTGAAGACTTTACTTCATGGTGTCACCCACCTGGCGCCACCTTACCATCTCTCTCCAGTCATGGAAAGTGGCCTTCCTAATTGCCATCACGTCTATCAGGAGGGTTTCCGAGCAGGCAGCATTGTCTTGTCGTTTTCCTTTCCTGATCCTGCACCAGGACAAAGTAGTTCTCCGACCCGTTCCTCCTTTTCTGCCCAAGGTAGTTTCTGCTTTTCGCCTCACCTGTGTCTCCCAATGAAGCGATAAAGAAAGAGGGATTTTTGGTACTTACCATAAAATCTCTTTCTTGAAGCCCTCAATGGGGGACACAGCACCCTCCCTGTATGTTTTTTTTACCGTGTTGGCCTACGTGCCTTTGTTTTTGGGTTGGTACATATGTTGAGCTTCTCCTACTGCTTTATCACCAACTGAGAAAACAAAAAGCACAAATATCCTGAAATAAAAAGTAAAAAATAAGCTGCAAATAAAGCATAAAGGTAATAATAATAATAATTAATAATAATAATAAGGGTATTTAGTAAACATAATTTTGATCAAAATAATGTACAAGCCATCCCGCCATGTCACGGCAACCCTTGTGGGACAGTCCCTACTCTAGTATTTAAAACCTTTTCACTTGCCAAGTGACGTGAATGTGAACAAGGATCGAGCGGCTGAACCACTAGTAAAAGCTTAGGCCAGACAGGATGGCTTTCCCAGCTCAGAAAGAGGGCGGTCACACCCATATATGCACTGAATGCACAATGAAATGAATAAAAAACGAATCTGAACTGAGAAAAGTAAGTTAATGTGTATGCACAATTTGAGTGCATATTAACACATGACCATTAACCAGAGAAAACAGAAAGCAAAAAGCACAAATATCCTGAAATAAAAAGTAAAAAATAAATTGCAAATTTTTTTTTTAGCACCGAGTTGCTTTGTGCTTGTCGGTGGGTGTATACTGCTGAGGAGGAGCTATTGTTTTGCATAGTGTCGGCCTCCTAGCGACAGCAGCATACACCCCATAGTTACCTGTGTCCCCCAATGAAGGCTCCAAGAAAGACATTTTATGGTTAGTGCCAAAATGCCTCTTTTCCTTTCCTTGTTTATTTTGCGATTTAAAAAAAAAAAAAAGTTGTAAATACAAACCCCCAAAAACAGTTTGTTTTGTTTTTTATTGGCAATTTCATCGTACTTTGAAAAGTTTTACTTATGTTTTAGTACATTGTACAGTAAAATTAATAAACCACACTCAACCCAGAAAAGAAAAATCAAGCCTTTGTACAACTATGTCGACAGAAAAATATTTTTTTTAAAAATGTCTTTTTGGAACCGGGGAGGAGAAAATGAGAAATTGTCATTTAAAGGGGAATTCCCAGTTGTTAAAGTGATGCCCAATCTTTAGGACGTGCAGTCCCTTTATGATTAGTGAGGATTCTTCCTGGAGGTCATCACTTGGGACAATTGATTTCCCTGCCAGGGACAAAAAACGAATATTGCAGTTGCATACCATCTCCAGCAGGGAGTGTCTGTACACTAGCAAGATCAGCGGTTCTATACTGCATGATCATTGCCAGATTTGATCCTGGGGGGTTTAACCTTTTTATTGACCATGGTACCTAAGGGGGGGTGGAGTTAGGCTGGGGGCAGAGGTAGCAGGAGATCTCCTTCTCCACCCAGAGCCCTCCCAGCATCATTTCTAGTGTAGGGGGAGTTTTTCAGTTTAATAATTTTTCAGGAAGGATCCAAATGAGATTCTGTAAATGCAGGTAAACGTTCTGAGCATACATTTCTAATGCACATTGAATCTATTTTTTTTTCTTGTCATTGTAGGACGGCCCGCACTATAGACACCCTGGCCAGCAGAATCGAAGACCCTCAAATCCAGGCCCACTGGTCCAATATCAACGACGTCTACGAGTCCAGCGTGAAGGTCTTAATAACTTCCCAAGGTTATGAACAGATCTGCAAGTGAGTGGCGGTGTCTGTATACAGGCTATGCCTGCCTGATCCCAACCATTAGCCAAAATTTGAGTTTCCAGCTCGTGCAAAACTACAAATCCCAGCATGCTCGTCATGTTTAGAGTTGCAGCAGTTAGAGGCTGTAATTGTAGACTTTTGGGTCTATTCAAAAGCAATTCATTTATGTTACTTTAGCAAAGCATTGCACACTGATAAAGGCACGATCAGTTTCCTGGAGCCATATTATTACGGGTAGCCTGGTGGTCAGAAATTATCAAAAATGTCTACAGGGTGGGCCATTTATATGGATACACCTAAGTAAAATGTGAATGGTTGGTGATATCAACTTCCTGTTTGTGGCACATTAGTATATGGGAGGGGGAAACTTTTCAAGATGGGTGGTGACCATGACGGCCATTTTGAAGTCGGCCATTTTGGATCCAACTTTATAAATCGCCCACCCATGTGTACCCATATAAATTATTTCCCTTTAGATTACTTTCTTTGTGATTTTTCTTCCTCCAGGTCAATTCAGTTGCAGCTGAACATCGGGGTGGATCAAATAAGAGTCGTCCACAGAGATGGCAGAGTGATCACCCTGTCCCATCAGGAGCAAGAGCTGCAGGACTTCCTGCTGTCCCAGGTGAGCCTCCATCTTCAACCTGCACTCCAGCAATATTCAACTCTGTTACCCTCTGACAGTTGCATTTTGGACACTTGTGTTATGTGATCCCAGTCTGACAACTGGGTGCTAACTGAGGCTCTATGCTGCAGGCACAGTCTTGTGACATCATCGCTGAGACTCGGACAGACTGGCTCACTGTTTCACCATTGTATTCAGCTGTTTCTGCAGAGGCTACACCACTGCCTCCACTCCCCACAAAGCTCTGCCCTCTTCTTTATGTCCTCCCGTGCAGCTGAAGATATAATTTCTTGGTAGAGCAGATGAGACCATATAATGATTAGTTGCAGTTTTAGTAGATTCTGTACATGGCGTTGACAGGAATACCTCCTGCTTGTAAAAGCTGACATAAAGAAACCTATCACGAGCAGGAGGCAGGGAGATTTAAGTTGCATTAAACAGGATACTGTGAGAGTCGTGGGACCCGAAAGGGGTATGCGAGGGCTGGGCTGTAGTCGCTACTCACAGTGCCATATAAATTGGCTAAACTGCCACGTTCAATGTTATCTCAGATAGCATATATAGTCGACTATCAGCTACAGCAATGCTGGTATATTACGGTGGTCTTAAAGGTTGGACCCCACCAGTTATAGTGATGGCATATCCTAGCGATAATCCAACATTTTATAATAAGGAAAAACGTCTTAACCTGTACTGCCTCGGACAATTTCTGGTTTTATGCTTTTGGAAGAAGGTGAGGAAGAAATAAATAACAAGACTCCTCACCTCGTGTTTGTGTCTCGTTAGCAGTTTTGGGGCTTGTTTGCTGTAGTTTGGAATACCAGCATTCATGTCACCACACAATGAAATGAAAATCAGGAAAATAAGTCAAGTGCTGTGAAAATAAACCACAATTCTGCCATTGTATATTGGGTTCCGTTTTTATGGCATTCATTGTGCTGTAGAAATAACTAACTATTAAGTGGTTTGTTTTGGGTTTTTTAATTTGAGCTAACTTTTTTATCATTTGGTTTCTTGTTTCACCATTTTTTAAGACTTTTTAATTTTTTTTTGTCTATGAAGGTATGTCAGGGCTTGTTAATTTTCATTTTTTTTGTGCGCTAAGCTGCCCATTTTATTGGTACCATCTTGAGTTACATTTCAGTTCGGATGGGGGGGTTCTGTTTTTTTCTTCTTGTTTTTTTTTTCACTTTTATAGGTTACATTAATTTTATATTGTGATCAGACTTTTGCAGACATGGTGACACTGTATATGTTTACTTTTACCGTATATACGCCAAGTTTTTCAGCCCCTTTTTGGGACTGAAAAAGACCCTCTCGGCTTATACACGAGTCATATGCCATGAAGCGGAGGGGAGCGGGGGAGCAGGAGACATCATACTCACCCTCTTGGCGTCTGCATATCAGGCTCTGCTACATCTCAGTCCCGGCGTCTGCATCTCTCTTCCTGTCTTCTTCCTGTGCGGTAATGTGACACCGCTCATTAAAGTCGTCCACTCCCATAGGGGTGGAGAGCATATTCATTACTTTAATGAGCGGTACCTGTGCTGTTCCATGCATGTTTCTAGTTAAAGAAATGTATTTATGTTTTTTCGCTTGTCTCTGCTGCCATCTACTGGCCAGACCATTTAGTTCCTCGGTCTTTCCTTGTTCAGCCTATGGGGAGGGGCTTCTCTTCAGCCTCTTCTCTTCCTGTTTGCTCAGTCATCGGCAGACATCTTACCTGAGAGAACTGTTCTCCCTCATGAGCTGAGGAAGCAAAGTCTTTTGACCCGCAAGTAGCGACTCCAGAGACAAGCTCCATGCAAGAGACTCAGTGTAATGTTTGAATCGTTATCTACAGAATAAACCAACATTGTTCTTCATCACAACGCGTGTATGCTTATCTGAGAAGCTGCTAAGGGTCATGTCTGCCTCGCTTATTGGATACACAAAGGTAGGAACTTCTCTCACTTACATGTCTGCATACCTTTAATCGCCATTAAGTGGGGACAGAACAGTCAAAAGACTAGCTTGTCGGCCCATACAAGTCAGAAGACTACTTTTAAAGCTCATAAGCAGCTAGAAAACCTCCTTATAGCCCAGCACCCCAGCTACAGATCTCCATCTGCCCCGTCTCCCTATGTGTAATCTGCCCAGCAACAAGCCTCGCACACCAGTCTGCCTGCAGCAGTGCACGTCTGGACAAGCCTAGAAGTAGCTCCACCACCTGCCACATCTTGCAATAACTCTGCTCGTACTGTTAATGAGGACTGTCTATGCACCTGCTGTTTCCTTCTGGCCACATCGCTCCTAAAGGCCTGCAGTACTCCATACCTCATTACCGCGCATCAGCGATCCGCGAACCCCCAAGTTTCGCCAAAGCCACTCTGGGAATCTCATCCGGGACCTCCCGCAGAGCCGCACAGCGATTTTCGGACCCCGATTCAAAAGTTGAATTTTTTAAAGAGACAGTACACCTTTATTCAAAATGGCCGAAAAAGACCTCGGACAGGTCCCTACTGATGAAACAGTGCAAATACAACCTGATACCGTCCACGATGAAGCCCAGGAGGCAGACCCCACATCTCAAGCAGACCAAGTCACCCGACCAAAACGTTCTGCCAAACCAACTATAAAGGTGCTTGAAAACTATCACAATATGAAAGATGAGCTATGTGATCACCTGGAAGAACAGTGGGAATGCGTCACCTCTTATATGTCAAGACTCGAATCCTCATCAGGCAACGCCGCAAGCTTGCAATCCGTCATGGAGCGGCTGAACACCGCCCGTGAAAGGTACAAGAGACTATCAGCAAAGTACATCGCTCTTCTAAAAGATTTTAATTCTGATGAAGCTCTTCCAGACCTCAGTGAGGCGCTAGAGACGGACAAGGAGAGAGACGCCAAGGTCCAACATGCCATAAACAAGGCTGAACACCGTATCTCTCACCTGCAAGAAACCAGGTCACACCGATCGACCTCATCTAAACGTTCCTCTCGGTCATCCAGGGCATCGTCCTCAAGAAGTTCAACCATGAGCGACAGGATACTAGAGGCCCGCATAAAGGCAGAGGAATCCAGAGTGAGACGTTCTTTCACTGAGAGAGAAGCTAAGGCAGAGGCAAAAAGGGCAGAAGCAGACATGGAAGCAAAAAGGGCAGAAGTGGAAGCAAAAAGGGCAGAAGTGGAAGCAAAAAGGGCAGAAGTGGAAGCCAAGAGAGCAGAAGCAGAAGCGGAGGCTCAGCTGAAGATTCTTCGGTCACAGATGGAAGAGGAGGTCGCACTAGCTAAAGTGAGACTACTTGAGCAGGCGTTGATCCAAGGTCCTGATGCAGCTAACTTGCCACCACTGGAATCAGACGATCCAGTCAATCGCACGAAAGACTATGTACTAAACCAGCTACCTGTAGCAACCCCGGTCTACAGTACCGTCCAAGTCGACGACACCAAAACCTCCAACGTACTCCCAGAGATACCTTCTCAAACACAGTCACCACAAGATGGCAACCAAGTGTTTCCTGACCCACCTTTACAGCTCAAGCGGTATTCGTCAGATTCTTCAAGGGCTAAACCACAGCTCAACCCTGCAGCAACATCATTCTATCCGGGAACAGCTCATCCATTCACACCAGGCGGCCCATACGCCCCAGGGGCATCACGAGTCGTCGTGGCAACGAGTGGTGAGAAGTCGGATATGTCCGAGTTCGCCAGGTTCATGGTGAGCAGAGAGCTAATCAACACCAGTCTTACGAAGTTTGATGATCGTGCAGAGAGCTACAGGGCCTGGAAAGCAACCTTTAAGGCAGCCATCGCCAATCTCAACCTAACTGAAGAACAGGAACTTGACCTCCTGATAAAGTGGTTAGGTCCAAGCTCTTCAACCCGCGTCAGGAGCCTCAGAGCGGTCCACGTGGGACAAGCAGAAGCAGGTCTCGCTGCCGCATGGCAAAGGCTGGAACGCACCTTTGGCAGCGCAGAGGCAATAGAGAAAGCCCTATTCAAGAGACTGCAGGATTTCCAAAAGATCAACCTTAAAGACGTCCACAAGCTGCAAGACCTAAGTGACCTGCTAATGGAGCTGGAGCTCGCCAAAAGAGACCCTCGTCTGTCTGGGCTGTGCTATCTGGATTCAGCCCATGGAGTAAACCCGATCGTGGTGAAGCTGCCATACAGCCTGCAGGAAAAGTGGGCAATGTCAGTATCAAGATACAAAGGAGTGAACGACGTTACCTTCCCTCCATTCATCCACTTCTGCAGGTTCATCGATGAACAGGCCCAGATGAGGAATGACCCCAGCCTCGACTTCCTAGAGTCCAACGCTTCGACAGCCGCACCAACTCCTGCGCCAAGGTATGAAAACACCACATACAAACGCAGAGACACTAAGAGAGCTGTGAGCGTTAGGAAGACCGAGCTACCGTCACCTGCAACGCCCACAGACGAACAGAACATCGTCTCAACACGAGATAAATCCTTTAATCGTGAATGTCCCATCCACAAGAAGCCACACTCGTTGACCAAGTGCAAAGGGTTTAGATCCAAAACCCTACAGGAGCGCAAGGAGATCCTCACAGAGCTCGGGGTTTGCTTCAAATGCTGCGCATCACTTGAGCACATGGCCAAGGACTGCAAATCCACAGTCAAGTGTGGGGAGTGCCACAGCGAAAAGCATGTTTCAGCCATGCACTCAACCCGAATAGCTAGAGACACACCGGCTGCAGTCACCACTGCTCCCGCTCCAAGTCATGGCGGGGAGCCACAGAATCAGACCGACACCGCCACAACTGTCTCCTGCTCATGCTCAGAAGTATGTGGAGAGGGCCGCATGGAGAAATGTTGCGCCCGAATATGCCTCATCAAGGTTTACCCCGAAGGACATCCAGAAAAGGCAATGAAGGTGTATGCCATCATAGACGACCAAAGCAACCGGTCCCTGGCAGGAGCCAAATTCTTTGAAGCCTTCGGAATTAGTGGACCATCAGAGCCCTACACCTTGAACACCTGCTCAGGCCGCATAGAGACTAGCGGCAGAAGAGCCCAGGGATTCATCGCTTCTCCTATCAACGGGAAGACTGAAATACCTCTGCCAACGCTAGTTGAATGTAACCAAATACCCAGCCATAGGAGTGAAATTCCTACCCCAGAAGCTGTACTTCATCAGCCGCACCTGAAGCACCTCGCAAGCGTCATCCCACCTATGGACAACAACGCGGAGATTCTACTCCTGCTCGGCAGAGACAACCTGAGGGTACACAAGGTGCGACAACAGTGCAACGGACCTGACTACGCACCATACGCCCAGAGACTGGACCTCGGATGGGTAGTCATAGGAAACGTGTGCGTTGATCGATCAGAAATCGACTCCTTCAGGACCTACGTCCATGGAGACGGACGCACAACCTGCCTAAGGCCATGTCCTCATCACTATGAAGTGAAAGAGAAGCCCCCAGACTCAATACAGCTGCCTGACATCGCTTCTTCTCTGCGTACCGACAACTTGGGAAGATCAGTCTTTCACATCACCAAGGACGACGATAAAGTAGCCTTGTCAGTGGAGGACAGAGAATTCATCGACATAATGGACCGTGAGTTCTCTAAGGACAAAACCGACCACTGGGTCTCTCCATTACCCTTCCGATCCACCAGGGTAAGACTGCCAAACAACCGAGACCAAGCTCAGAACAGATTCAACTCTCTTCAACGTTCAATGAACCACAAACCTGAAATGAGGGAGCACATTGTCGCCTTTATGGACAGAATATTTCGCAACAACCACGCGGAACCCGCTCCTCCCGTGAAGAAGAACGAAGAGTGCTGGTATCTGCCTTCATTTGGTGTCTACCACCCACGGAAACCGAACCAAATCAGGGTTGTCTTTGACTCCAGCGCCAAACATGGAGGCGTATCACTCAACGATGTCCTCCTCACAGGTCCCAACCTGACGAACAACTTAGTAGGAGTGTTGCTGAGGTTCAGGAAAGAACTCGTCGCCATCACTGCCGATATCGAACAGATGTTCCACTGTTTCCTAGTCAGGGAGGACCACCGGAACTTCCTCAGATTCCTGTGGTTCAAGGACAACGACACCAACAAAGAGATGGTGGAATACCGTATGAGAGTCCATGTCTTCGGGAACAGCCCTTCACCCGCAGTAGCAACCTACGGTCTCCGAAGGACCGCATCAGAGGGAGAGTCTGAGTATGGCACAGACGCAAGAGACTTCGTTGAAAGAGACTTCTATGTAGACGACGGGCTCAAATCACTGCCCACTGAAGAAGCAGCCATTGATTTGCTCAAGAGGACCCAAGGTATGCTGGCCCAGGCAAGGCTCAGGCTTCATAAAATCGCTTCAAACAGCCCGACCGTAATGAGAGCCTTTGATTCGGGTGATCACGCCCCTGGATTCAAGGACATTGACTTGGGGCTAGACAGCCCACCCGTGCAGAGGAGCCTAGGCATCAGATGGGATCTCGCAGCCGACTCCTTCGGGTTTCAAGTGAATTGCTCGGACAAACCGTTCACAAAACGTGGTGTCCTCTCCATAGTGAACAACTTATTTGACCCGCTGGGGTTCGTGGCGCCCATCACCATACAAGGCAAATCCTTGTTGAGACAACTATCTGAAACTGTCAAGGATTGGGATACCCCGCTCCCCTCCGACAAAGAGAAAAAATGGGAAACTTGGAAACAGTCGTTGTGCGGATTGAACAATATTCACATCCCGAGATGCTACACCAAAATCTCCCTTGCCTCTAGCGGAAGGAAAGAACTCCACGTCTTTTCAGACGCCTCCACAGAAGCCATAGCGGCGGTTGCATACCTGAAGGTGATGGACGCCAGCGGGCAAAGCTACGTCGGATTGGTGTTCGGCAAGGCGAAGCTAGCCCCGAAGCCCGACCACACCATCCCCAGACTCGAACTCTGTGGAGCCGTCTTGGCAGTGGAAATTGCTGACTTCATACTACAAGAACTGTGTATCGAAATAGATGAGGTCCAATTCTACACCGACAGCAAGGTCGTTTTGGGTTACATCTACAATACATCGAGACGATTCTACGTGTATGTCAGTAACCGCATCGAAAGGATCAGGAGATCCTCCAAACCGGAACAATGGCGTTACGTACCATCGGAGCTGAATCCAGCAGATCTTGCAACCAGACCCATGTCTATATCTTCTTTCGTTAACTCTTCTTGGCTTACAGGTCCAGAGTTCCTGCTGAGACGGTCAGAAGAAGGTGTCCAGGAAGACTTCAGCATCCTAGATCCAGACAACGATCCAGATGTCCGAACTGAGGTCCATACCCTGACCACCAGTGCTGAGAAAACATCCTACCTCGGCTGCCAACATTTTGAACGTTTCTCCAGCTGGTTAAGACTCGTCAGGACTGTTGCCAGGTTAGTGCACATCGCCAGATGTTATCGTGCAGACTTTAAAGGCAAGGACTGTCATCGCTGGCATGTATGCCACAGACCTCTTTCTGCTGAGGACATCTCCCGTAGTGAGTCCCTCATTATACGCCACCTCCAACAGAGCGAATTCGCCACCGAATGGAAGTGCTTAAATAACAAACAGCAGATTCCATTAAGAAGCCCCCTCGCCAATTTAAACCCAGTAATGGACAGCTTCGGCTTACTGAGGGTTGGCGGTCGTTTAAGCCAGGCTCGTTTCGGTGTCGCAGAGCAAAATCCTCTCATCATTCCCAACAAACACCACGTTACAGTCTTACTGATCCGTCATCATCATGAAAGGGCTGAACACCAAGGCAGGCAAATTACAGAGGGCACTCTACGGTCTGCAGGCCTCTGGATTGTCGGGATGAAGAGACGTGTAGCACAAATACTTTACGATTGTGTGCACTGTCGCAAAGTGAGAGGAAAGCAACTGTGCCAACAAATGGCCGACCTACCTACAGATAGACTTTCCATGGAACCACCTTTCACCTATGTGGGCCTAGACGTTTTCGGACCATGGATGGTATCCACACGCAGAACTCTTAGCAGCCGTGCGGACAGTAAGCGGTGGGCTGTGCTATTCACCTGCTTGAGCATCCGAGCCGTTCACATCGAGGTGTTAGAGTCCATGGATACCTCCTGCCTGATTAACACCTTGAGAAGATTCCTCGCCATCAGAGGACCAGTAAAGCAGCTGAGGTCCGACCGCGGCAGCAACTTCGTCGGTGCATGTAGAGAGCTGAACAT
Source organism: Dendrobates tinctorius (assembly GCF_039654945.1). NCBI lineage: Eukaryota > Metazoa > Chordata > Amphibia > Anura > Dendrobatidae > Dendrobates > Dendrobates tinctorius. The sequence goes on along the minus strand of NW_027361743.1, from coordinate 11,516,864 downwards.
CGACACCAAGCCAATCCAAGACCAGCTGGCAGACAAGGGTTGCACCTGGATCTTCAATTCTCCTCACAGTTCTCACATGGGAGGCTCCTGGGAGAGGATGATCGGAATCTCACGCAACATCCTGAACTCCATGCTAAAGGACGTCAACTCCTCGAGACTCACGCACGAGACTCTAGTGACTCTTTTAGCCGAAGTCTCAGCCATCATCAACTCGAGATCCCTTGTGCCGGTGTCAATGGATCCAGAGGTACCAACCATGTTGACTCCCAACATCCTTCTTACTCAGAAGATCGACAACGCGGTAATTCCCAGCGGAGACTTCACTCATGCCAACACCTACCAAAGACACTGGAAACGAGTCCAATATTTGGCCGACTACTTCTGGAACCGATGGAGGAAGGAATACCTTACCATTCTTCAAGGGAGAAGGAAGTGGCGACATCCCAAGCCGAATATCAAGGAAGGAGATCTGGTCCTCATGAAAGACCAGACCACTGAAAGGACTGACTGGCCTCTGGGACTTGTTACCAGGACACTGCCTAGCCAGGACGGCAACGTGCGGAAGGTGGAGCTGAGGGTCTTTAGGAAGGGTGAGACGAAGATCTTTGCGAGGCCAATCCATGAACTCGTCCTCTTACTGCCTATCGAGAGCGCCACTACGGGATGAGCGTTCTGCACCCGAAGTTTGGCCGTTTTTCTGATTTTTTTGAACTTTAATTGTTGCATTTAACATGCCCTTTCTTTTAGGTTTATTATTATTATGGACAATAGTGGAATCCCCATAGTGAATTCCAGACGGGGAGTGTGCTGTTCCATGCATGTTTCTAGTTAAAGAAATGTATTTATGTTTTTTCGCTTGTCTCTGCTGCCATCTACTGGCCAGACCATTTAGTTCCTCGGTCTTTCCTTGTTCAGCCTATGGGGAGGGGCTTCTCTTCAGCCTCTTCTCTTCCTGTTTGCTCAGTCATCGGCAGACATCTTACCTGAGAGAACTGTTCTCCCTCATGAGCTGAGGAAGCAAAGTCTTTTGACCCGCAAGTAGCGACTCCAGAGACAAGCTCCATGCAAGAGACTCAGTGTAATGTTTGAATCGTTATCTACGGAATAAACCAACATTGTTCTTCATCACAACGCGTGTATGCTTATCTGAGAAGCTGCTAAGGGTCATGTCTGCCTCGCTTATTGGATACACAAAGGTAGGAACTTCTCTCACTTACATGTCTGCATACCTTTAATCGCCATTAAGTGGGGACAGAACAGTACCATGTGACCGCACAGGAAGAAGACAGGAAGAGAGATGCAGCAGAGCCTGATATGCAGACGCCAGGAGGAGTGAGTAGCACTAGGGGAGGGTTAGCCATGCCATATTCACCTGTCCCCGTTCCATCGCTGCGCTCAGTGTCCCAGGTCCTCTGGCTGTGACGTTCAGGTCAGAGGGTGCGATGACGTGTTTAGTGCGCGCTCTCTACCTCAACAGTCACTGCAGAGAGCCGGCGACACTGAGGAGCAGCGGGCAGCAACGAGAGGTGAGTATGTCATTTTTTTTTTTATTTAATCGCATGTGATGGGGCCACCATTAACCTTTGTGCAGCATTATATGAGGCGTATTTTAATATGGAGCATCTTATGGGAGTAAAAAGAAGTGAAGGATGGCACTCACCGTTCTAATATTGAAGACTTAATTAAGTGATAAAATCATTGGCACAGGAGCAATGTGCTAGGTGCGGTATACGGCCATTTCGCGCTACTGCGCTTCTACGGGTCCTGATCAGAACCCGCAGAAGCATGAAACGGCCATGGTTCGCACCTAGCACATTGCTCCTGTGCCGATGATTTTTATCACTTAATAAAGTCTTCAATATTAGAGCGGTGAGTGCCATCCTTCACTTCTTTTTACTTGTTTGTTTCATGGATTGAGCACCAGTTCTTTGTGAGTATAAGGCGTTTTTATCATGTGTGTGACATGACCTCTAAGCATACTGCTGAGGTTGTAGTGGTGCAGCAGTGCCAAGTCTTTTTTCTATTTATTGACATCTTATGGGGCCACCATTAAACTTAGTGCAGCATTATATAGGACATATGTTACTATGGAGTATCTTATGGGGCCACCATTTTACTTTTATTAGTAGCTATTTTTGTTTTTGAAATTTACCAGTAGCTGCTGCATTTCCCACCCTCATCTTATACTCGAATCAATAAGTTTTCCCATTTTTTTTTTGTGGCAAAAATTAGGGGGCCTAATACTCATAATACTAGCTTATACTCATGTCGGCTTATTCTTGAGTATATAGGGTGTATTGGGAAAAGGAGACTTGGGCTTTTATGGGTTTTTGGGTTGTTTATTTTTTTGTTTTTTGCCTTCACGCCACTCCTAAGGGACTTGAACTTGCGATCGTGACTTTTAATATCTACTGCAATACTGAAGTGGTGAAACAATGTCCTATGGAGCGAAGCCTCCGGCTGGAGCACAAGCAGTCCCTTTATGAGCAGGACATACATTTATATTCTCCATTGCCTCCTGTGTGTTCTCAGATGTCTCAGCACCAGATCCTCGCTGTTCAGCAGTTGGCCAAAGTAATGGGTTGGCACGTCCTTAGCTTCAGCAACCATGTCGGTCTGGGCCCAGTAGAGAGTATCGGCAACGCGTCATCCATCACTGTGGCGTCTCCCAATGGGGATTATTCCGTCTCAGGTATGTGGAGCTGTTCTCTCTGGTCTCTCCGTTACTTTCCCTCCCTCGTCAGATCATTAAATAAGAAATGCAAAAAAAAGAGAGAGGACAGCACCTCCAAAAATCATACAGTGATCTAATGCCACTAGGCAAAAATATATATAACATGAGGTTCTTGGTTTAACATTCTGATTGGACTGTATGAAGCCCGAGGTTTGCCGTGACGTAGCAGTGGGCTTCATACAGTCTGATCAGAAAGTTAAACCAAGAACCTCATGTTATATATATTTTTGCCTAGTGGCATTAGATCACTGTATGATTTTTGGAGGTGCGGTTCATGCTCTTTCTTTGGTCATTAAATAAAAAGTTTGCTCTATAGATTGACTTTACAGCAGAAAAGGGAAGAAGAGCACAACCTACTGTAGCATAAGTAATGTATGTACGCAGTGACTGCACCAGCAGAATAGTGGGTGCAGCTCTGGGGTATAACACAGGATGTAACTCAGGATCAGTAATGTATGTACACAGTGACTGCACCAGCAGAATAGTGAGTGCAGCTCTGGGGTATAATACAGGATGTAACTCAGGATCAGTAATGTAATGTATGTACACAGTGACTGCACCAGCAGAATAGTGGGTGCAGCTCTGGGGTATAATACAGGATGTAACTCAGGATCAGTAATGTAATGTATGTACACAGTGACTGCACCAGCAGAATAGTGGGTGCAGCTCTGGGGTATAATACAGGATGTAACTCAGGATCAGTAATGTAATGCATGTACACAGTGACTGCACCAGCAGAATAGTGAGTGCAGCTCTGGGGTATAATACAGGATGTAACTCAGGATCAGTAATGTATGTACACAGTGACTGCACCAGCAGAATAGTGAGTGCAGCTCTGGAGTATAATACAGGATGTAACTCAGGATCAGTAATGTAATGTATGTACACAGTGACTGCACCAGCAGAATAGTGAGTGCAGCTCTGGGGTATAATACAGGATGTAACTCAGGATCAGTAATGTATGTACACAGTGACTGCACCAGCAGAATAGTGAGTGCAGCTCTGGGGTATAATACAGGATGTAACTCAGGATCAGTAATGTATGTACACAGTGACTGCACGAGCAGAATAGCGAGTGCAGCTCTGGGGTATGTATAATACAGGATGTAACTCAGGATCAGTAATGTAATGTATGTACACAGTGACTCCACCCGCAGAATAGTGAGTGCAGCTCTGGGGTATGTATAATACAGGAGGTAACTCAGGATCAGTAATGTATGTACACAGTGACTCCACCCGCAGAATAGTGAATGCAGCTCTGGGGTATAATACAGGATGTAATTCAGGATCAGTAATGTAATGTATGTACACAGTGACTACACCAGCAGAATAGTGAATGCAGCTCTGGGGTATAATACAGGATGTAACTCAGGATCAGTGATGTAATGTATGTACACAGTGACTGTACCAGCAGAATATTGGGTGCAGCTCTGGGGTATCATACAGGATGTAACTCAGGATCAGTAATGTAATGTATGTACACAGTGACTGCACCAGCAGAATAGTGAGTGCAGCTCTGGGGTATAATACAGGATGTAACTCAGGATCAGTAATGTATGTACACAGTGACTGCACCAGCAGAATAGTGAGTGCAGCTCTGGGGTATAATACAGGATGTAACTCAGGATCAGTAATGTATGTACACAGTGACTGCACGAGCAGAATAGCGAGTGCAGCTCTGGGGTATGTATAATACAGGATGTAACTCAGGATCAGTAATGTAATGTATGTACACAGTGACTACGCCAGCAGAATAGTGACTGCAGCTCTGGGGTATAATACAGGATGTAACTCAGGATCAGTAATGTAATGTATGTACACAGTGACTCCACCCGCAGAATAGTGAGTGCAGCTCTGGGGTATGTATAATACAGGAGGTAACTCAGGATCAGTAATGTATGTACACAGTGACTCCACCCGCAGAATAGTGAATGCAGCTCTGGGGTATAATACAGGATGTAACTCAGGATCAGTAATGTAATGTATGTACACAGTGACTGTACCAGCAGAATAGTGAGTGCAGCTCTGGGGTATCATACAGGATGTAACTCAGGATCAGTAATGTAATGCATGTACACAGTGAAGGGATTACAGAGAACCTGTCATCTGATTTATGCTTCTCAAACAGCATGCAGCATGAATCAGAGCCTGGATGCACAATTGAAGCAAGGTATATTTGTCTCTGAAATACTCCAGCATTTCAGAGAAAATAAACTTTAAAGGGGTATTCCCATTGCCAATAATCCTATCAAAAAATGTAGTAGGCATAAAAATAATATTAGCAAATCCCTCCAATTATAAATGTAGTTTAGTTTTTCTGATTTCCTATGTATCTTTTGTCTTGTGCAGACATTGCAGGACCTTAAGTATCAATGGATATGACCATTAGCAACTAGCTGTCATTTCATCAGTAGATGTAACCATGTTTTCAATCAGGCTCTCTGCCCCTACATTATGCTGTTCTCCGAATAAATCACAAAAACCTGCTGGCAGATTCCCTTTAATCGGAATATTGGTCCGCTAATTATTATACTATATAAGGTTTAATCTAGATTATTTATTTGATTCTGATCTATTTATCTCCTCTGTATCGTGTACATCCATCGCACATCGAGTACAATTCCCCTCGTCTAGGTTATGTATCAGAGTGTCGGCTGCATTTACCAATCTCATATCTAATGATTGTATCTATCAATCACACATTGAGATCCCCCACTCAGCATTTTTCTCTTTTTAATCCACCCCCACAGATCCTGCATTCAGAGAACAACTCCTATCACGTATCTGGCACCCAGACTTTTTACCCCCACAGATCCCGCAATCACTGATTACACCCTCTGCGGATCCTGCATGGAGTGATCGACTCCTCTCATATACACGTCCTGCACCCAGCAATTTCTCTGGCCTCTCGTTTGCTGATCGTTGTCTTTGGCGTACTTGAAAAATATGTTAGACAGTCGCATCACCTGCAGGGAGAGCGTAACAGTCAGTCAATACCTGTATGTGTTGTGGTTGTCGAACAGCTGTGGGGATTCGAACATATTTTCTGAGCACGCCAAAGTCACCTGGTTAGCACCCGAGCATGCTCAGATAACACCTTATAGGACCATGTTCGCTCATCACTGGTGATGTTCCTTTTTTCAGAGGAGTAGTTTTGTATTGCCGACTGGCTCAGTGCTGCGCTCCTATTGATTAGACCGGTACTCCTGTATAATATGGATTTTCTGTATATATCCCTTGCAGTTCGTAACGGACCGGAGAGCGGCAGCAAAGTCATGGTACAGTTCCCCCGATGTCAGAGTAAAGAGCTCCCCAAGAGCGACGTCCTGCAGGACACCAAGTGGAATTACCTGCGAGGAACCTTTAAAGAAATCCAGTGGAATAAAATGGAGGGGCGCAACTTTGTATATAAAATGGAATTACTAATGGCTGCACTGACGCCGTGCTAAACTGTGTAAATAGTCACTATATTCCCAGCACACAAGCAGGGGATCACCTAAATTGCTTTAATAAACAAGATCTTTTTTTATAGTTTTTTGTTTTCTTTCCTATTTTAATAAAAGGTTGTCTGACTTCAATAGTGATCTGCTGTGATCGCTGAGGTGGTGCTGCTGCCAGCCACACATTCTCCCTACAGTGGCCTCTACAGGTCAACAGTAGAATTACATGGTAGCTGTCCAAAGTAAATTGCGGTGCATTAGAGAGGAACAAAAATATATACGCAGGACCCGGATCTGTTGTTCACATTGGCACTTCATGGCAAACTGACTAGTGTCCTGTGAATTTCCTTGTCCAGAACTTGAATGAGAATTTCCTTGGCACCTCTGGTATCTACTAGGTCCCTGTAAATTCATGACTGTGCAATGCTCTCCATGACATCACTGGGACCTTCCAGAGGTGCCAAAGATGCTGCCATTCGAGTGCCAGCCAAGGAAATTTGCAGAACTTTGGTCCATATGCTAGAGTTACCGACATGGATGCCAATTCATATTTTTTGCTAATCTCTACCGTCCATGTAATGCACAGACTCGCTGTGTCCCTGGGGAACCAGTTTCTATAAAGTTCATAGCTTGGGAACCAAAAGTTGCAACGTTTTGCACAAATTATAGTTGCACAAAAAACGTTTCAACTTTTGGTGTTTCTCCGACTGTCCGGGCCTGTTCTGTCACCTTTCTGAAAAACGGAAGGCGCTTCACGTTGCCTAACAGGACAGACTCTAAAAGATCATAATTTTTCTGCAAATGTTTTCAAATTTGTTTCAAGACAGAATTTTGGAGCAGAGTTGCCCTAAAAAATCGTTCAAAAAAAAAAAATGCCGCTCTATTCAGTTTTATGTTTTTTATATATATTTTTTTTTTTAAGCGGCTCCTAATGGAATCTGTTCCAAGCATATCTTAAAAACATTGAGGAAATTAAAATCCTCAAAAACAAAAGCTACAAAGAATGGGTATGTGCGCACATTGTCTTTTAAACTCGAGCGAACCTTACTATTTGTCAAGCAGAAAACTCTATTATATAGGAATCTGGTTTTTTTTTTGTTTGTTTGTTTTGCTTTTTTCTTTTGGGGGGGTTCTTCCTGAGCATTTTCTCTTTCGTCTCATTGGGGGACACAGGAACCGTGGATGTATGCTGCTGTCACTAGGAGGTTGACACTATGCATGAAAAAAATGTTAACTCCGCCTCCGCAGTATACACCCCTCTGACCGGCTGTAGGACAATCAGTTTTGCTTAGTGTCTGCAGGAGGTGGACAGGGGTCTCTTGTAGACCCATGCCTACCTCAATGTGCGTAGTTCCTTTTCATGTAACCATGGAGGGATACAGAGTAGATTTGCTACATCTGTGTTCCCACACCGGGGTCATGAGTACGGCGTGTACTGCCACCCCGTATCCTCATGATTCCCACGGGCAGGACCCTATCCCCTAACACAGGACTCGTGTTCAGGTGGCCGCTCGTGGTCCTGACCTTCGTCTCCCATCACTCTCCCACCAGAGCCTGATGATCGAGAGAGACGCCCTGCAGAAAAGGTTTGGGACAACAATCTTTTCATGCAGATAAACAGAGATAAGAGGCTGCAGCGTTGTATGATCTGCTCACCAGCCGCTCTGGCTGAGGTGACCGCTGTAATTAGCACTCGAGCTTACAGCACAGGGCTCTATTCTTATCTTAAGAGCCAACACTTACTATTAAGCAGTGCGGTTCCAGCATCCTCCCGTGGTAGCGTGATGGCCTGGGCTCCAGCAGGAGCCCAGCATGGCCGACGATAGATTCCGGCTCCTGGCAGGCTCCGCTCCCCCGGCTTCCTCTTCCTGTACCAGCGCCATCTTGGTGCTCCAGGAGGCTAGAGCAGGGCCCCACCCACCGCTTCCGGGCGGGGATTTCCTAAGGCTTTTAAGCAGCGGCAGGGCTGTTCACCTCGCTCTCCCTCATCAGCCTATGGGCGGCAGCTGTGGCGGGGACACAGGTCGTGGGTATGTGCGTACTGCCCTACAGGTTGCTCCCTCACTCCACTCTCTACCCTCGACGGTCGGCACCAGGTAAAACTTCTCAGTATGCCCAAGGGAGAGCAGTCCCGCTCCTCATCCGCTTCAGTGACCCTGGTCAAATATTTTGTATGTACCAAATGCAATGTCAGGCTTCCTTCAGGTCAGTCCTCGCCACTCTGCTCAGATTGCAGCAGACCTACGGTGTCCCCTACGCTAGAGAGCAGGTGCAGCCCCCCCGTTTTGCCTTTCAGAGCTTCCACATTACCCCTGGAGCAGGAGGAAGCCACCTTGCCTGCCGCCCAGGGGCCATCCATCGCCACGGGAGACTGAGTGTCCAGGATGGGCCCTCTTCCTTATCTAAGTCCGTGACCGACCTTACCCAAGGTATCACAGACCTTGGTAACGGTGCTTGACAGATTGCCACTTCAGACTCCAGAGGACACAGAAGCACCAAAGGAGCCTCCTTTTGGGCCTTCTAGAGGCCGTAAAAGGTTTAGACAGGACCACCAACCCAGGTCCCCTTCTCACTCCATCTCACCGCCAGAATTCCTCTGGCTGTCTGCCTGCTCCCGGTCCTCAACCCCGGAATCAGGCGAGGCATTATCAGAGACACACTCAGAGGAGGGTTCTGAGTACGGGCCAGAACAGTTCCAGAGCGTTAAGGATATGGTTCAGTGCCTCATTGCCGCAGTCAATGAGACCTTTAGCATTGGGGACGCCACATCAAAACCGAATGATCAGGTTTTTTTCATTTAAGCATTATAAGTATCCCCTCTAGGGTCTTTGCCTCCCACAAGGATTTTGAGGAAGTGCTGGCCAGGGAAAGGGAAAACCCAGCCAGGCGGTTTCAGAGAGAAAGTCGTTTTGGGATTCTATACCCCTTCCCTCCAAATCTCACCGCCAACTGGACCGCCTCCCCTTCGGTGGATCCACCAGTGTCCAGACTCGCTACCAATACAGTCCTCCCACTCGCCAGTGGGGCAGCCCTAAAGGATACCAATGAAAAGAGGATAGAATCCCTGGCAAAATCCGCCTTTGAGGCAGCAGCCACTACATTGTGTCCAGCCTTTGCCTCAGCCTGGGTAGCTAAGTCTGTTACAGAATGGGCCAAACAGCTTAGACAGGGCATATTGGCCGGGGCACCACCAACGGACCTGGCGGAGTTCGCAGATCCAATCTAACATGCCGGGAGGTATATGGTATCAGCAGCCCTGGATGCCGCGTCTTGCACAGCTCAAGCATACAGTAACATGGTAGCCGTCCAGCGGACGGTCTGGCTAAAGGCTTGGCAGGCTGATTTGTCCTCAAAGAAATCTGTTTCAGGGCACCCGGCTCTTTGGGTCAATGTTAGATCAAATCATTAAGGATGCATCGGGGGGTACAAGCTTCCTTCTCCCTCAGGCCAAACCTCGTCGATATGTTTTCAAACGTAGGGCTCAGCCCTTTCGCCGTACCCCAGCGACATGCACTTATGCTCGGGACCCGCAGAGGTCGCAAGCACCGAGAGACAGGAGGAAGGTATCATTTTGGGCCACCCCGTCATGGCATTCCCGCAGTTCCAACAGCAGACCTACCAGGTCAGGGCCGGGCAGAGATACTTCAGCCTGACGCCAGCAGGGAGTCCAACTCCCCAGTACCCCTCCCAGACTAGGAGGCCGCCTTCTCCTCTGCAGAGATGTCTTGCAGAGTTCAGTAGAGGATATCTGGGTAAAGGAGGTAGTATCAACAATCAACAGGATGCAAGATAGACTTCAATGTACTTCCACGAGATCGCTTCTTTCTATCGCAGCCACCAAAAGACGCTGCTATGGCTATAATTTTTTTTTGCGGCAATCGACTCTCCTCAACGCAGGAGTAATTGTCCCCGTTCCCGAGCAAGAACGTTTTACCGGCTTTTACTCAAACCTGTTTGTGATACCAAAAAAGAATGGCTCAGTTCGTCCCATACTAGACCTCAAAAAGCTAAACAGATGGGTCCGCTTACGCCATTTCAGGATGGAATCGATTCGGTCGGTAATTGCGTCTATGGAGGATCAGGAATTACTATGTTCCATAGATATCCGGGACACCTACCTGCACGTCCCCATTTTTCAGGGACATCAGAGGTTTCTGCGTTTTGCTGTCCAAAAGCAGCATTTCCAGTTTGTGGCCTTGCCATTTGGGCTGGCAACAGCCCCCAGAAATTTTGCAAAGATTATGGCAGCCATGGTAGCTATATTAAGGGTCAGAGGCATAATACTGGTACCATTTCTCGACAATATTCTCATCAAGGCGCCACCTTTGCTCAGGCCCAGGAAAATCTAGCAGTAGTTTTAAACACGCTGTCCCAGTTTGGTTGGATCATAAACGGGGAAAATTCCCACCTAACGCCAACACAACGCCTAGAATTCTTAGGTATGGTAATCGACACACGCCGCTCAAGGGTCTTTCTCCCAGAAAGAAAGTGGATTACCCTCCAGCAGGGAATTCGCTCTCTGATGAAATTCCGGCTTCTGTCCTTTCGCGCTGCCATGAGAGTCCTGGGAAGGATGGTGGCAGCTTCAGAGGCAATACCCTTTGCCCTGTTCCTTTCCAGGATACTGCAGTGGAACATCCTCCATCAGTGGGACAGGTCCATCTCTTCGCTGGATCGCCCCTTCCTCCCTTCCATTCAGACCAGGGAGTCCCTCAAGTGGTGGCTGACCTCCCCCCTTTTTCATCTGGGACGGCTTTTCCCCCCCCGTCCACTGGCAGGTAGTAATTACAGATGCCAGACTCCTGGGCTGGGGTGCGGTATTCCACCACCTGACGGTCCAGGGACGATGGTCGAGGCAAGAATCCTCACTATCAATCAACATTCTAAAACTGAGGGCGGTCTTTCTAGCACTTCTGCATTGGGAAAGATACCTCCACAACCAGCCAGTCCGGATTCAAACGGACAATGCCACGGCGGTGGCATACATCAATCACCAAGGGGGATCCAGAAATCCCCGGGCACTCGCCGAGGTATCCAGAATCTTCAACTGAGCAGAAACCGCAATTTCGGCAGTTTACATTCCCGGCACAGACAACACGGCTGCCGACTTTCTCAGTCGGGAGGGGCTCGCGGCAGGAGAATGGTCCTTACACCAGCACGTGTTCCGTCAGATATGCCAGCTATGGGGGACTCCAGATGTGGACCTCCTGGCATCGCGACAGAACAGAAGGGTCCAACAGTTTGTCTCAAGATACCGCGATCCTCTAGCAATAGGGGTCGACGCGCTGGTCATTCCCTGGACACAGTCCAGACTCCCTTACCTGTTTCCACCCCTTCCTCTCCTGCCCAAACTGCTAAAGAAGATCAAGGCAGAAGGGGTGCCGGTCATATTGATCACCCCGTACTGGCTCAGGAGGGCCTAATTCGCAGAAATTATCAATCTTCTCACAGGCACCCCCTGGAGACTCCCCGACAGACCAGATCTCCTGGCTCAGGGGCCGTTTTACCACCCGAATTCTCGGTTGCTGAATTTGACGGCATGGCCGTTGAAACCACAATACTGAGAGCAGCGGGTTTTTCGGACCAAGTCATTAATACAATGATCCAGGTTAGGAAGCCATCCTCTTCCAGGGTCTATTATCGTGCCTGGAAGGCCTATTTTGGCTGGTGTGAGTCGAATAACATCACACCTATGCCCTGTTCCCTGCCATCTGTCCTAGCTTTTCTCCAGGCAGGGTTAGATGGCGGTCTGGCCCTGAGTTCCTTGAAGGGCCAGGTAACCGCTCTCTCTATTCTTTTTCAAAGAAATTTGGCCTCCCGCTTACAGGCTAAGACCTTTCTGCAAGGAGTGGCACATGCGGCCCCTCCTTACAGATCCCCTGTGGCTCCATGGGATCTTAACTTGGTCTTGAAAGCCTTGACAGGTTCACCCTTCAAACCCCTCAAGGAAGCTCCCATGTCTTTGTTGTCCAGGAAGGTGGTATTTCTCGTAGCCATCACCTCTATTAGGCGGGTTTCAGAATTAGCGGCATTGTCCTTTCGCCCTCCATTCCTAATTATGCACCAGGACAAGGTTGTTTTGCGGCCTCCTCCTAACTTTCTTCCCAAGGTGGTATTGGCCTTCCACCTGAACGAGGATATAATCCTTCCGTCATTTTGTCCCGCTCCAACCCATCCTCTGGAGCGTTCTTTGAATAAGCTAGACCTGGTCAGGGCGATAAGGATCTATCTGGCCAGGACCGCTCCCTTCAGGAAGGTGGACTCGCTCTTTGTTATCCCCAATGGGGTGAGAAGAGGCCTGCCGGCCTCTAAGGCAATAATTGCCTGCTGGATCAGAATGGCAATTCTGGAAGCTTACCGGGTGAAGGACAGGGTGTCCCTTGCTGGGGTCAAGGCCCATTCAACCCAGGCGGTGGGCGCCTCCTGGGCGGTACACAACAGGGCATCAGCCATGCAGTTCTGCAAGGCTGCCACATGGTCCGTGCATACCTTTTCGAGGTTCTATAAGGTCCTTACCTATGCTTTAGAGGATGCCAGCCTAGGCAGAAGAATCTTGCAGGCGGCAGTGGTGAGTTCTCCGACCTAAAGGAAGTTTCTGTCTTTTCCCACCCCAGGGACTGCTTTTGGATGTCCCACGGTTCCTGTGTCCCACAATGAGACAAGAGAAAACAGGATTTTGGTTGCTTACCGTAAAATCTGTTTCTCAGTCTTCATTGGGGGACACAGTGCCCTCCCATGATTTTATTTCATGTAATGAATATATGATGATTTACATGATAATGTCTCCTCTTACTGCTTTTTCACTAACTGATTGTCCTACAGCTGGTCGGAGGGGTGTATACTGTGGAGGCGGAGTTAACATTTTTTTCATGCATAGTGTCAACCTCCTAGTGACAGCAGCACACACCCACGGTTCCTGTGTCCCCCAATGAAGACTCTGAGAAACAGATTTTACGGTAAGCAACCAAAATCCTGTTTTTCTGATGGATTTGGAAAAACGATGTCAAAAGTCTCCAAAAGAAGTCCGATTGTCTTCTTAGCTTTCCCATTAACTTGTATGGTAAAGTACGGAGTGTCTACTGAGCGGAAAAAAATAACAGAATGGCACGTTACATTTTTTTTAGTTTTGTTTTTGGGGGGGTTTATTAACCTTTCGGCTTTTTTTTTTTTTTTTTTAAGAAACCTGAAACAATTAAAAGGCGTTCAAGAGACTGAACATATGTACAGCAAGTCTTTTTACATAGAAATACAGATGTTCAATCTTTTTATAGAATCCGCCTGAAAAAAAGATGTGTGCATATTGCCTGTGAGCGATTCCTGAAGCAATTCCTCTAAAAAGTCATCATTTTTGACCACCTTTTAAAAAAAAAAAAAAAAAAATCTCCGTGTGCACATAGCCTTAAAACGGTAAGCCCAAGAGCCATCGGTTCCCAGTGAATGGGTGTGTCAACACTGATTTTTTTTTGTGTGTGTGTGTTATCAGAGCAGAAACTCTCCAAAAAATAAAAGCAAAACTTCTCAAAAACTTGCAGTTTCTGCTCCGAAAACTCAGCAAAAAGAAGTTGTGTGCATATGGCTAGTGCTTGTTTTTCGCGGTTTGATAGCTATGGGAGATTATTGCCCTCTATGAAATGTCTACATGCTTTTTACTACCGCAGTATGTAAAGAAATGAAAATCTTTTGGAAGAACTTGAATTTCCAGTTTGTTTAGTTTGTATGAAAATTTAATCCTCTGCTAAATATAACGTGCAGATCAGCGGTGAACGTGCCCAGAGGCCTCCAAAAGATCTAGAAAAGGGTTTCATATAGCGGTGACATGGGAGGCATGTTCTCCCCGTAGTTCTGGATAGACACCCCCTGTTCACAAAGTTCATACCCACACTAGAGGACACTCTTCAACTCTGACTGCTCATCTATGGAAGCCCAAACCATCAACTTATTCTTGATGTTTCTTAAGGCAACTTTCACTTCAAAATACCAGAACTTCTAGGGAGCAGACCATGGCGTTGTCAGTGCTACGCTTCCTAAGGCTCACGCAAAGGTAATTTTGTGGGGTTTTTTGTGGGTTATTTTTCCCCTTTTCTTTATGTAATTTTGAGCTCCAAATTCCTTCTTCAAAAACCCTTTCTATTCATTTCCAGGGTAAAACCGCTCTGCTATTCATATAAGGAGATTTTCTTCCTGTCAAGGTTTGGAAAAATTTTAGTAATGGTGGTCATAGAAAATGGGTTAGAGGCGAGTTTAATAGCCAGAGATGCGACGCAACGCAGTCACAAGCAAAAATGACTTTAAAATGTCATGTTGTAATAACTTCACCCCTTTATTGATGGTCCAACCAACGCTTTCCTTTATTTAAATAGATCATATATGAATCCTAAATGGAAACTGCAGCACCAGTTTAGCGCTGTCCGTAGGAATGTGCCTAATGACAAACCTGTGCCACATTTATGGACCTGCTCTGTGTTTATACATGTGTCCCCAGAGGCATAGCTAAGGGGTTTAAACTTCTGAGTAGGTCCCTAACCATGTAACCCTGATTACAACTATGATTGGGTCATTCACTTTCCCATCTTTTTCCATCTCGCCCAGACGACATGGCAGCTTCTTCCAGCCAGGACCCGTCTGCAGAGATTACAAGAATGACACACCGTGAGGAAAATAAGTATTTGATATACTGTCAATGCCGATTTTGCACATTTTCCCACCTAGAAAGGATGGAGAGATCTGTAATTTGTATCGAAGATACACTTTACCTGTGAGAGGCAGAATCTAAAAATAAAATCCAGAAAATCACATTGTAGGATTTTACATAATTTGCATTTTATTGCATGAAATAAGCATTTGATACAATAGAAAAATAGAACATAATATTTGGTTCAGAAACCTTTGTTTGCAATTACAGAGGTCAGACGTTTCCTGTAGCTCTTGACCAAGTGTGCACACACTGCAGCAGGGATTTTGGCCCGCTCCTCCATACAGATCTCCAGATCTTTCAGGTTTCGGGGCTGTCGCTGGGCAACATTGGGTTTCAGCTCCCTCCAAAGATTTTCTATTGGAGACTGGCTCGACCACTCCAAGACCTTTTAATGCTTCTTACGGAGCCACCCCTTAGTTGCACTGGCTGTGTGTTTCGGGTCAATGTCATGCTGGAAGACCCAATCACAACTCATCGTCAATGCTCTTACTGAGGGAAGGAAGTTGTTGGCCAAATCTTGTGATACATGAATCCATCCATCCTCCCTTCAATACATTACTGTCGTCCTGTCCCCTTTGCAGAAAAGCACCTCCAAAGTTTGATTTTTTTTTTTTCCCCCACCATGCTTTATGGTTGCGACGGTGTTATTGGGGTTGCATTTTTCATTCTTCCTCCAAACACGGCGAGTGGATTTGATACCAAAAAGTTCTATTTTGGACTCATCTGACCACATGACCTTCTCCCATGCCTCCTCTGCATAATCCATATGGTCACTGACAAACTTTAAATGGGCCTGGACATGTGCTGGGGTGAGCAGGGGGACTTTGTGTGCCCTGCAGGAATTGAATCTATGATGGCGTTGTTACTAATATTAATATTTGAGACTGTGGTCCCAGCTCTCTTCAGGTTATTGACCAGGTACTCCTGTGTAGTTCTTGACTGATTCGTGAGCTTTCTCAGAATCAACCTTACCCAACAAAGCGAGATCTTGCATGGAGCTCCAGACCAAGGAAGATTGACAGTCATTTTGTTTTTCTTCCATTTTTTTCACAATTGTGCCAACAGTTGTTGCCTTCTCACCGAGCTGCTTGCCTGTTGTCCTGTAGCCCATCCCATCCTTGTGCAGGTCTACAATTTTGTCCCGAATGTCCTTAGCTCTTTGGTCTTGGCCATGGTGGAGAGGTTGGAGTGTCATTGTGTGTGGACAGGTGTCTTTGAATTTGTTTCCTATATTAAACAGGTGCAATTAATATAGGAAATGAGTGCAGAGTAGGAGGGCTTCTTAAGGAAAAACTAACAGGTCTGTTAGAGCCAGAATTCTTGCTGGTTGGTCGGTGATCAAATACTTATTTCATGCAATAAAGTGCAAATTAATTATGTAAAAATCATACAATGTGATTTTCTGCATTTTTTTTTTTTTTAGCTTTTGTCTTTCACAGGTGAAGTGTACCTACAATAAAAATTACAGAACACTCCATTCTTTGTAGGTGGGAAAACTTGCAAATTTGGCAGTGTATCCAATACTTATTATTCCCACTGTATATGACTTCTCACATTTCCAGAACTGTCAACATCTATCCCCGACCTGCACAATCTCCTCATCCTGTTGATACCCCAATAATGCTGAGCTTCTCCTGCCATATGTGGCCCCATACTGCACCTACTGTGTGCCCTCTAATTTTCCTCTTATTGGATCCCTAGATTCCGCTTTCATTGCACTCATAAAGTATTCTGTCAACAAAAGTGCCCTACAAACACTGTAAGATACCCCCACCGTGAATTCAGCCACAGTTCCCTCCACACGCACAGTATGATGACCCAACTGTACCCCACCCCTCAACTCCCCCAGAAAAATATGGCAACCCCAACACAGTATGATGCCCATCTGTGTCCCCCACACAGCCTTCCATGCAGTATAATGGGTCTGCAAACAGTATAATGGCCCTAACATAGTATGATGGGCCTCACACAAGCCTTCACACTGTATAATTGCTTGCATACAGTATGAAGGCTCTCACATAGCCCTCCAAATATTATAATAGCCCCCATATAGCCTTCATAGAGCTTAATGCACTTCCCTTAGTCCTCCATACTGCTTAATGTACTTCACATAGTTCTAACTATAGTATAATGCACTCCCCATAGTCCTCCATATAGTATAATGCACCCCATAGTCCTCCATATAGTGTAATGCACCCCATAGTCCTCCATATAGTGTAATGCACCCCATAGTCCTCCATATAATATAATAGACCCATAGTCCTGCCTATACTATAATGCATCCATTGTCCTGCACATAGTATACTGCACCCCATAGTCCTCCATATACTATAATGCACTTCTCATAGTCCTCCATAGACTATAATCCCCATCATCCTTCATGCAGTATAATGCACTCCCCATAATCTTCCATACAGCATTCTGATCACAATTTTCTCACTGATTTAAAAATGCAATACTAACCTCTTTTCCTCATACCCCGCTGCTCTAGTCTCTGCAGCGAGCGTTCTCCAGAAGCACTGCACGTCTCAGCGTAGCAGGCGACTTATAGTGACATCATCACGCCCGCTGCGCTGAGACGTCAGACGCCGAGGAAGAGTGATGGGGGGAGCGTCGGCTAACACTCCCTCTTTCATTGTTTCTTTCAACTGTATCGGTATCCAGGATGCCAATAATAGTTGCATATAGTTGGACTTGCGACAATGGGTGGGGGAGTCCGGTGCCTCTTGAAGGAAGTATTTGGCTTAAAGCGCTGGTGTCTGTTTCTTATTTATGGACTTTTCAATGAAGGTAAAAGAAGTATTTTCCGCATAACATCCCATTGAAGCGATTCCAGTTCGCTGGCAGGATGAAACAAGTGAAAGGTTGACAGGTCCCATTAGGTCAGCTTCAATTTTCCAGTTCAGCGTCACTGGAGGGAAGTGTTGTGGGGGGAGAAGTTGTTTTCCCTCTCAGCAGAGACGAGTTCTTTCTGCATCGGTCCTCACTGTCGGATGGTACCAGACATGATTTACTCTCGTAATGATAATATGCGCACAATGCAGGCTCTATAGCATTGTACGGCAGTATGGCGGACGGCATCTTTTTGTTGGATTTGTGCTATCCGTTTTCTCATATATAAACACATCAAACGAAAAACCCACAACACGCAAGTAAAACATTCCCACATCTGTGTCAACATCTCAACGGGAGGCGCCCAGCAGCTCATTCCGCTGCACCGCTGTGCCGAAGTAATAATACATAATGTGACATGGCAGATCAGGAAAAATCCAACCACAAACAGCTCCACATTCTTAAAGGGGTTCTCCAGTGAAAACAAGTCCTCCGTTATCCACAGGATAGGTGCTAACTCGCTGCTAGTGGGAAGAGGGGAGATCGGCACTGGTGATGAGCGAACATGCTGGGATAAGGTGTTATCCGCCATGCTTGGGTGCTAGCCAGGTGTCTTCGGCGTGGTCAAATAATATGTTCAAGTCCCCGCGGCTGCATGTCTCGCAGCTTTTCGACAAACAGGTAATTATGCACGTGTTGGGGCTGTCAAACAGCTGCAATACATGCAGCCGCGGGGACTGGAACATATTTTTCGAGCACGCCGAAGACACTGGGTTAGCACCCGAGCATGGCAGATAACACCTTATCCCAGCACGTTCACTCATCACTAATAGGCACAAAGGGGCACTCTTATCAACGAAAATGAGCACCAGTTCACATTCCCGACCGCCACTCCATTCATTCCCTGTGGGGCAGCTCCAATGAGAATGAGTGACTGGAGCGGCGGTCAGGCTTGTTCAGGTGTGCCCCATGGCCCTACAGGACCGATATCAGTAAACAAATGACACCACACACTTTAATAATGGAAGAAAAGTGGCCGTGAGTTTATTTTGGGTCAATAATAAATAACCAAACCGTTAAATAAATAATTCCATAAAATTATTATCCAATATAACCATACCAGAGAAACAATCCGTCCCTTAACGGGCGATTTTCCCAAAAGCCAGGGCTCACTGAGACATGCCCCCCCCCCCAAACCACACAGCCACTTCTCTACCATAGAATGCAAATCCAAATTAAAAATGTCCAGTGCAATGTCGGACAAATGAACCAAGTCCTGTCTATATAAGCCCGAAATAAAACCCTCAAGCCCTGTGTGCCGAAAAGAAAAACCATTAATCAATGGTAAAAATTTTTGAATGCCCCTGTTAACCCTTATACGAATCTTATTCATGAAATATAAACCATTCCTCTTACATAAAAGTCTGCGTATGATCTCCGAGAAAACGAAGTCCGTATTAGGAAAGGATTGTTTCAAAACCGAAACATCCAATCTCATTAATGCGAGCAGGTCCAAAGTCTTCATTTTCCCTAGATCATTACCACCAATATGAAATATAACTAAATCAGGACATGGAAAAAACCTATAACATTTCTTACGTGGTGAACGCCGCTGATCGCGGCCGGGTGTCAGCTGATTATCACAGCTGACACCCGGCACAATGTGTCAGGGGAGGTCACGGACCGCCCCCGACACGTTAACCCCTTGTACACTGCGATCAAACACGATCGCGGTGTACCGGGACTTAAAGGGAAGCATCGGCAGGGAGGGGGCTCCCTCCATGCTTCCCTGAGCCCCCCACGGCAGCACAATGTGCAGCGCTGCTGCCGGGGGCTCTTTCCCTACAGGCCCCCAGATCCAAGATGGCGACGGGGGCCTTCAGGGGCCTGTAGGGAGCGGACTTCCTCACTGCCTGCAAAGCGCAGGCATGAGGAAGTCTGCAGAACTGCCTGTGACAGATCGCTGATCTGTCACAGTGATCTGTGATGTGACAGATCAGCGATCTGTCACAGGACAGTGATGTCCCACCTGGGACTATGTAATAAAGTTAAAAAAAAAAGTGTAAAAATAATTTAAAAACAATCGCTAAATAAATTAGTAAAAAAAAAAAAAAAAATATTCCCCAATAAATTCTTTTTTTGAAAATAAAAAAAAAAACAATAAAAGCACACATATTTGGTATCGCCGCGTCCGTAGCGACCCGCCCTATAAAACTGTCCCATTAGTTAACCCCTTTAGCGAACCCCTTAAAAAATAAAAATAAAAAACGAAGCAAAAAATAATGATTTATTATCATACCACCGAACAAAAAGTGTAATAACGCGCGATCAAAAAGATGCATATAAATATCCATGGTACCGCTGAAAACGTCATCTTGTCCCGCAAAAAACGAGCTGCCATACAGCATCATCAGCGAAAAAATTAAAAAGTTATAGCTCGCAGAATAAAGCGATGCAAAAATAATTATTTTTTATATAAAATTGTTTTCATTGCAAAAAACCGACAAAACATAAAAAAACCACCTAAATGAGGTATTGCTGTAACCGTACTGACCCGAAGAATAAAACCGCTTTATCAATTTTACCGCATGCGGAACGGTGTAAACGCACCCCCCCAAAAGAAATTCATGAAACGCTGGTTTTTGTTCATTCTGCGTCCCAAAAATCGGAATAAAAAGCGATCAAAAAATGTCATGTGCCCGAAAATGGTACCAATGAAAACGTCAACTCGTCCCGCAAAGAATAAGACCCCACATGACTCGGTGGGTCAAAATACGGAAAAATTATAGCTCTCAATATGTGGTGATGCAAAAACTATTTTTACAATAAAAAGCGTCTTTTAGCGTGCGACAGCCGCCAAACATAAAAACCGCCATAAATAGTAAATCAAACCCCCCGATATCACCCCCTTAGTTAGGGAAAAATAAAATTAAAAAAAAGTATTTATTTCCTTTTTCCCATTAGGGTTAGGGCTAGGGTTAGGGCTCAGATTAGGGTTAGGGGTGTGTTGGGGTTAGGGTTGGAGTTATAATTGGGGGGTTTCTACTGTTTGGGCACATCAGGTGCTCTCCAAATGCAACATGGTGTCTGATCTCAATTCCAGCCAATTCTGCGTTGAAAAAGTCAAATGGTGCTCCTTCCCTTCCAAGCTCTGCCATGCGCCCAAACAGTGTTTTACCCCCACATATAGGGTATCAGCATACTCAGGACAAATTGCAAAACAACTTTTGGGGTCCAATTTCTCCTGTTACCCTTAGGAAAATAAAAAATTTGGGGGCAAAAATATCATTTTTGTGGAAAAAAATGATTTTTTTATTTTCACGCCCAGGCGTTATAAACTTTTGTGAAGCACTTGGGGGTTCAAAGTGCTCACCACACATCTAGATAAGTTCCGTGGGGGGTCTAGTTTCCAAAATGGGGTCACTTGTGGGGAGTTTCAATAGTTTAGGTACATCAGGGGCTCTCCAAACGCACATGACACCTGCAGACAATTCCATCAAAGTCTGCATTCCAAAACGTCACTACTTCCCTTCCGAGCCCCGACATGTGCCCATACAGTAGTTTTTTCCCACATATGAGGTATCAGCGTACTCAGAACAAATTGGACAACAACTTTTGGGGTCCAATTTCTCCTGTTACCCTTGGGAAAATAAAAAAATTGGAGACTAATTGATCATGTTTGTGGAAAAAATACGATTTTTTTATTTTCATGCCTGGGCATTATATACTTCTGTGAAGCCCTTGGGGGTTCAAAGTTCTCACCACACATCTAGATAAGTTCCTTAGGGGGTCTAGTTTCCAAAACGGGGTCATTTGTGGGGGGTTTCCACTGTTTAGGTACATTAGGGGCTCTCCAAAGGCAACATGACACCCGCAGACCATTCCATCAAAGTCTGCATTCCAAAACGTCAATACTTCCCTTCCGAGCCCCGACGTGTGCCCATACAGTAGTTTTCTCCCACATATGGGGTGTCAGCGTACTCAGGACAAATTGGACAACAACTTTTGGGGTCCAATTTATCCTGTTACCCTTGGGAAAATAAAAAAAATGGGTACTAAAAGATGATGTTTGTTGAAAAAATACGATATTTTTATTTTCACGCCCGATCGTTATAAACTTCTGTGAAGCACTGGGGGGTTCAAAGTGCTCACCACACATCTAGATAAGTTCCTTAGGGGGTCTAGTTTCCAAAATGGGGTCACTTGTAGGGGGTTTCCACTGTTTAGGTACATCAGGGGCTCTCCAAAAGCAACATGACACCCACAGACCATTCCATCAAAGTCTGCATTCCAAAACGTCACTACTTCCCTTCCGAGCCCCGACGTGTGTCCATACAGTAGTTTTCTCCCACATGTGAGGTATCAGCGTACTCAGGACAAATTGGACAACAACTTTTGGGGTCCAATTTCTCCTTGTACCCTTGGGAAAATGAAAAAATTGGTGACTAAAAGATCATGTTTGTGGAAAAAATACGATTTTTGTATTTTCATGCACGGGCGTTATAAACTTCTGTGAAGCACTGGGGGGTTCCAAGTGCTCACCACACATCTAGATAAGTTCCTTGGGGGGTCTAGTTTCCAAAATGGTGTCATTTATGGGGGGTTTCTACTGTTTTGGTACATCAGGGGCTTTCCAAACGCGACATGGTGTCCGATCTCAATTCCAGCCAAAAACGTCAAATGGCGCTGCTTCCCTTCCGAGCTCTGCCATGCGCCCAAATAGTGGTTTACCCCCACATGTGGGGTATCAGCGCACTCAGGACAAATTGCACAATATCTTTTAGGGTCCTGTTACCCTTGGAAAAATAAGAATTGAGGGTGAAAAGATCATTTTTGTGGAAAAAATATGATTTTTTAATTGTACGGCTGTATGTTATAAACTTCTGTGAAGCCCTTGTGGGTTCAAAGTTCTCACCACATATCTAGATAAGTTCCTTGGGGGGTCTAGCTTCCAAAATGGGGTCACTTGGGGGGGTTTCCACTGTTTAGGTACATCGGGGCTCTCCAAATACGACATGGCGTCCGATCTGAATTCCAGCCAATTTTGCATTGAAAAAGTCAAATGGCGCTCTTTCCCTGCTGAGGTCTGCCATGCGCCGAAACAGTGGTTCCCCCCCACATATCAGGTATCTGCGTACTCAGGACAAATTGCACAATAACTTTTGCAGTCCAATTTCTCCTGTTACCTTTGGTAAATTAAAAAAAATTGAACCTGAAGTATTTTTTTAGTGAAAAAAAGTTAAATGTTCATTTTTTTTTTTAAATATTCAAAAAATTCCTGTGACGCACCTAAAGGGTTAATAAACTTCTTGAATGTGGTTTTGAGCACCTTAAGGGGTGCAGTTTTTAGAATGATGTCACTTTTGGGTATTTTCTATCATATAGACCCCTCAAAGTGGCTTCAAATGTGATGTGGTCCGTAAAAATAAAATGGTGTTGCAAAAATGAGAAATCGCTGGTCAACTTTTAACCCTTATAACTTCCTAACAAAAAAAAATTTTGGTTTCAAAATTGTGCTGATGTAAAGTAAACATGTGGGAAATGTTACTTATTCATTTTTTTGTGTGCTATATCACTGTGATTTAAGGGCATAAAAATTCAAAGTTGGAAAATTGCGAAATTTTCAAAATTTTCGCCAAATTTCCATTTTTTTCACAAATAAACGCAAGTTATTTGAATGAAATTTTACCACTAACATGAAGTACAATATGTCACGAGAAAACAATGTCAGAATCACCGGGATCCATGGAAGCGTTTCAGAGTTATTACCTCATAAAGGGACAGTGGTCAGAATTGTAAAAATTGGCCTGGTCATTAACGTGCCAACCACCCTTGGGGCTTAAGGGGTTAAGTTCTCTTTTCCCAAAAAACGTAGACATTTCTTTAACAAAAAATTAAATTGGAAAATGGTAGCAGGGGAAAGATCTGAATGTAAAAATAAAGGACCTTGCACTTTAGAACGGATTTCAACCCATTTTTTTAAATTACTGACAGGGAATAGGACCGAGTCATGGAAAATATCAATCTTCAATCTAGCCCCCCTTCCCAATTGATCTGTTTTTGATTTTCTTATAAACAAAATTATATACAGCTCGTGAAGCTCAACATCAGAAATCATCAGTCCGGAAGGTTCCGACTTTTTTGAAGAAATTAACTCGCCTATATGCAAAGCACCAAAAAACGCAATTAAAAATGCTGTTGAAAATAATGATGTTTCGTACGGATTCAAACAAACCAAATTAAAGGATAAGCATAGATTTTTTTAACAATGGTAAAGAAATTGGACGTCTCGCATCCAGCTTGAAATTGTTTTTCCTAAATCCTTTCAAAAATTGCTTCAAAGGAAAGAAAGCTGTCAAAGGAGGGGAGCCTATGAGTTTGAGAAAGAATGAAACACCAGCGATCAATTTAGTTACTGCTGAATAGGACAATCCTTTAAGTACTAAATATATTTAGCAAATTTTAAACCAGATACTGGATCCGAAGTTTTTGGATCCAAATCATATAAGTTACAAAAATTGTACCATTTTAACCATGCAGCCGAGTAATCGGCCCATGATCTTTCAGATAACGACTGTTGAATGAAATAAGGTATCAGATTGATATCAAGTCCCAAAATTCTTGAGGGCAAGGTGTTGCTTCGACAGCTGCCTCTGGAACCTGTTGGCAAAAAATTACTCGATGACTTGTCAATAAGGATTCCGTAGCCTCTTTCCAGTGACTAGAGCCAACATTTGCCTTAATCCAATTGTTAAATTTTAGGCAGAGGAGTGTCAATTGTCTCAAGATTATTGAAGCCCATCTATTCTTAGATGAAAGGTTGTTGACGGACAAAAAAAACCCCTTGATTTTCTGAAAGTAAAACAATCCTAGAATTCCGCATAAATCTTCCCCAAAGAAAAATGCCTACTAGAATAATTCCAAAACCATGGAATTTTGATTCAAACCTATAGCTATCCATTGAGAGGGCAACCTCTGAACAGTCCATTGAGAGAAAAGAATTGCACAACCCGCCGTGGGGAGAACAGAAAAATTGAAAGGAAAAGAATCTGCAGATATAAAATCCGACTGCCAACAAGATTTGACGTTAAAATCCGATAAAAAATTTTTGCCAAATCCTGGCATCTTCCTTCAACTCCGCACCAACTCGGATATGAGACTTGGGAGACGATAGACCTTTCGTAGCTTTGTAAAGGCGTCTTGAAAATGGTCTGCCTATGGGAATAATTCTGAGTGCAAAGTTCAGCAATCCTAATAAAGATTGCAACTCTTTTAGTGTAACCTTTTCCTTGCTAATAAATTTTCGACAAAGCATCATGCAGTTTTGAAACCTTGTCCAAAGGGAGCCTTGATTTCATCATGGTAGAATCTAAAGTAATACCCAAAAATTCTATACATTTGGAAGGTAGTACCGTTTTTTCATGCGCAATTGGAACGCTAAAAAATTCACATAGCTCTACAAAACCGGAAAGAGCATGTAAGCAATCTGGGGATGTAGCTGGTCCCACAAACAAAAAATCATCCAAATAATGTAGTATTCCTACATTGCTAGTAGTAGATTCTAAGACCCAATGTAAAAAAAGAAGAAAATGTTTCAAAGTAAAAGCAAGACAGAGAAAAGCCCATAGGCAAACATTTGTCGAAGAAAAATTCATTATTGAAATAAAAACCTAAAGAGTTAAATCCCATTGGATGCATCGGAAGGAGTCTGAACGCAGATTTAATGTCAGATTTTGACATTAAAGCGTTCCGGCCAAATTTTTTTAGTAGGAGAATGGCTGAATCAAAAGAGGCATATGTAACTGAGCTTGCCGCCTTGTCAATTTGATCATTCAATGAATTACCATGTGGGTACGATAGGTGATGTATTAAACGGAAAGAGCCTTGCTCTTTCTTAGGAACAATGCCTAACGGAGAAATCCGAAAATTTTTGAAAGGAGAAGAAAAGGGACCGGCAAACTTACCTAGCGAGATCTCATTCAAAATTATTTCACTTGCCACCTGTGGGTGCAACCTTATAGAAAGGAGATTGATAACAATTGAACAGCCAACACCCTCGAAGGGCGGTACGTAAAACCCTTCTGAAAAACCGTCAAACAATAATTTGCTAATCTTCTTGTTTGGATAAATGCTTAGCAAATAGCGCATGTTTTCCACCTTCACCGGAGTCAAGGCCTTTTGTGTTAGCGTCCTTAGCAGTTGACAGCTGGGTTGACTGCTTTTTGAAACACTTTGAGGCGGGATGAGAATTCCCACAAAAAGAGCATTCATGTTTGAATTTACAGTTGTGACTCCACTTACAAAAGGAGTCATTGAATGCAAAGCAAAATCCTTTTTTAACAGCGGGGTGGAAAATTGTCTGGAAAAAGCCTGTCTTTGGGGAAGCATCAAATTAATCCACAATCCAACATCCTTAGTCCCCCAGTGAACTTGAGGGTGAACGGCCAGTTTCTGTCTACATGCTTCATCGTAATGAAGCCAAGCTAATCCACCAAAATTTCTATATGCCTCAAGGATTATGTCCAAATGTTGAAAAAGACTACTACATAAATTTGGTTATTTCTCACCAATGACAGCAGAATAAATGGAAAATGCTTGGATCCAATTATTGAAGGACTTGACTGAGCCCTTCCTAGAGTCGTCTGACTCAAATTTGTCGTCTTTTTTTCCAATTTATTTGGCTGTTCTCTGCGAGGAATAAGAGAGAATAAATCGACGTTCTGTCCATCCCAAATAAGTTCCTTAATAGCGGAACTTAAATGGAATCCAAGTGGTGATAATTCACAAACTAAAGCTTCTTTAAACGTATTCTTATTTGCATTGCCTCTCAAAGGGAGAGGATTATTAATTAAATCAATACTAGCTGGCGGCCGAGGAATTGGAGCGATAGCTCCGCCTAAAGCCTCTGCCAGAACATCTTTAATTTTTTTAGTTCACTCTGACTAGAAAATAAAGACAAGTTCAAGTCCTCATCCTTTCCATGGTTTAAGGATGCTGTAGACTGTTCTGCTGTACAACCTGCGCTCGAGCCCTCCATGTTGGGCGAGCGCAGCTGAGAGGTGCCTGCAGGTGAATGGTCCTCTTCTTCCTCAGATGATGTCGCTTGCTGCGCTGGGGGCAGTGTGGTAGCCAGGGCAATCTGTTTATTGGCCGCCGCGGTGCTTTTACGACCGCAGCGCCCGTCTGCCCTGCCGGCGGAATCAGCTGACATACCCGGCCTTTGATGATGACGACGACCGGTGTCCCGCATTGGGCTGCGGGATTTCGTGGTAGGAGGACGGCGAGACTTCCTGGTTTGCTCCCTGACAGGAAGTCTGGAGCGCCGCGGTGAAGTAGTAGAATAGGCTGCCGGGGGTCTCCTACTTCTCCCTACAGATGGGGGTGCCGCGGTTGAGGCTGGAGGCTGACCCGGAGTCTGGAGCTGGGTACATGGAGCTGAGGTAGGAGAGGCAGCGTCAGGCCCTGCGGATGAAGGTCTAGTCACCAGGCAGTTTTTTAGCCATCCCAGACCTCCCTCCTCGCCGGCTCTTGCTAAAAGTTGCTGAAGAAGAGCTTCCATCTTTATAAGGAATCTTCTTTCTTCAGGAAAATGTTGTCTGAGGTAAAAACTGCCAGTGCAGGGCTTTTTATAAACACAGAAAAGCCGCCAAATGTCTCCAGCCAATCCAGGCCCATTAAAACGTCGCCAAGGAAACCAGCCAGAAACCAGATATGCCCTTCTCCACAAACCACAGCCCACTTTTAACCCATTTGTTTTTTAAATAAAATTAAAACAATAAATATTACGGCCCGTATGGCCATGGGACCCCCCCTTTATGTATTTGTTTATTGCGGGGGGGGGGGGGGCTGACATTCTAATGGGGATTCCATTTCCCTGTTCTGCCAATCAGTGCAGGTTTCAGAGGTCGGACCCCCATGATCCATAAGTTATGGCCTATCCTGCGGATGGTTGGTAACCTATCTTCACTGGGCAACCTCTTTCAGTCTTCTCTTTTTCAATGACTGTGCCGACCCTGGGATCGAGATGTTGAGTTAAACATTAATGAGTGGTAACCAGCCTTAGAGAATTTTTTTTTTTTTTCACAGAAACTGCACTTGTCCATTTTCCTTGTCTGGTTTTGCGGTTAATCTCTATTTAAAAGGTTTGTTCCCTTTCAATACATTTTTTCTCATAGGCCACGTTCACACTATCAGTATTTGGTCAGTATTTTGCCTCAGTATTTGTAAGCCAAAACCTGGAGAGGAACAATCAGAGGAAAAGTCTAATAGAGACACGTCACCACTTCTGTATTTATCACCCACTCCTGGTTTTGGCTTACAGATACAGAGGTAAAAAACTGACCAAATACTGAATGTGTGAATGTGGCCATAGGCTCAGCGAATGTTTCATGTAGTCATGCTCTGTTAGTGCCATAATGGTGATCCAATTTTTTTCTGTTTTTGGTTTGTTTGGTATTCGTTTTCTTCATAGGTCTAAAAAAAATGATGCTTTAAAATTCTAGGGGTATTCCCATCTCCAAGATCCTATCCCAATATGTAGTAGGTGTAATAATAATATTAGCAAATACCTTCAATTAGAAAAGTAGCATAGTTCTACTGATTCGCTATGTCACTTACCCCATGTGCAGGCATTACAGGACCTTAGCTATCCATGGTTAAAACCACTCATATACTGACAGTAGCTTGTGGTTGTAACCAAGGATACCTAAGTTACTGCAATGCCCTGCACATGGGGTAAGCAACAAAGCGAATCAGAAGAACTATACTACATTTCTAATTAGAGGTATTTGCTAATATTATTATTACACCTACTTCATATTGGGGTAGGATCTTGGAGATGAGAATATGCCTTTCATCTTCTAACTTTTAGGCCTCATTCATACATCCATTTTTCACGTACGTATTTTATTCATGAATTTCAAGAATTGAATACACACTTGTAATAGTCTTTGGAAATGTTCACATGTTTTTCTTTTTGCAGGCCAAGAAAAATTGTGTATCAAAATCGCCCATTAAAGTGAATAAAACCATCCAATAACACGAACAAAAATTAGATGCTGTACGATGTCAGCTGTTGTACATTTTTTACTGTTAACCTTCTTGAGCGCAATACCGCATGTGTACGTACTTGGCTTAGGAGCTGTAACCACTCCGTGCAAGGCATGTGCTAGCTGTAAGGTACAGCTGGCACTTGCTATTTAAAGGAGTGTTTCCTTCTCCAAGATCATATCCCAATATGTAGTAGGTGTAATAATATTTGCAAATACCTCCAATTAGAAATGTAGTATAGTTCTTCTGATTCACTATAACTCATGTGCAGGGCATTGTGGGAGCTTAAGCATCCATGGTTACGACCACTAAGAACTAACTGTCACTATACGAGAGGTTGTAACCATGGATACCTAATCTACTACAATGCCCTGCACATGGGGTAAGTGACCTAGCTAATCAGGAGAACTATACTACATTTGTAATTGGAGTTATTTGCTAATATTATTACAAAAACACATACTACATCTTGCTATAGGATCTCAGAGATGGGATTAACCCTTTAAAGCAGCATTTAAATAGCAAGATTTCTCCTGTCCCCGCTATCTTGGTCCCTGGAGACCAGTACTGTATTGCAGTGTATAGTATAAGCAATCAAACAGTTAAAGTCCGCTAGGTAGAAAAAAAAAGTGTTATAAAAGCTTAAAAAAAAAAAATAAATAAAAATAAAATCAAAACGCCAGATTTGCAGCTCCTCCCAAAACTGCAATAAAAAGTGATCAATACGTTGCCTCTATCCTAAAACAGCAGAAAACTGAAATATTGAAGCGTCTTAAAAAATGACGACAAACACATTTTTTAATTTTTTAAATGTAAAAAAAATGATAATTTTTCACTACTAAAAAAGTTATGTCTCTTGGAAGAAAGGAAAAAACAAAGTTGAAAAATTAAGGGATTAAAGGTTCGTAGGTAGGACAAGTTTTATTTTTGCATAAGAGAAAAATAGATGCTGCACTGAAGGTAAAAACGGACGTAGGGACCAAAAATGGACGAAAATCGGGTTCAGCACGCTAATTTAAAAACCGTCGTTTTTGTTTTATACAGAAAAAAATGGATGTCTGAATGAGGCTTTAGTGAAAAACAGACAACACTAGGATGCAGGATCGATGGCGTACATGCACAATCCATTTTTCTTTTTTTCTATACAACGCCATTGATTTGAATAGGCGATTATGATTTGCAAGTCGGATCAAAATTGGACTTGCCTCTGCGTTTATTCACGGACCATAGATATAAGGGGTTTATGTTAAAATAAACACATACGATATGTGATAAGGGGCCTGGTCCCTGCATTTGCCATATTACATACATGCAGCATTGAAACAACCCTAGCCATTGATCACTGTAGCTTTTTTTTTCTGAGAACATGAAAGGTTAAAGGGATTGTCCACCTTTGGGGCTAATATTTGGAGTTTTTTATTACTTAAATGTATTTACTTGGGGCTAAAAATCATTTTTGTAATTGGGTTTCATTAGAAATTTTGCACCGTTTGCCTTCTATAGCCTACATCCATTTCTGGCTACAGAATGAGTTAACTAAGTATCTATCAGTGAGCTCTTTCTGGCAAAGAGTTTTTAACTCTTTTATCTGTTGGGGGGTTTTTTTAAGCTCAACTCAGCTGATTCATGAATATGAAGCCTGTAAAAGCTAAACGGTGCTAAATCTTTAATGAACAAGAATTGCAAAACTGATTTTTAGACAAAAATACATTTAAATAGAAAAAAATTGAACAGCCCTCTCTATGATTATGTCGAGCAGCAGAGAACGCTTGAAGTGTGATTCACAGTGACATTTATAAAACGTACAATATATTTCCACACAGTGCGTTACAAGCGCTGACGACTCGATAGCATCGGTTCCAGGTAGTCACAAATTACACGTAGACTGTAAACAATAGGCTCCATACAGTGCACCATAAGACGGCATAAATGTACACGGAGACCCGCCGTCACCATGGAGAGCTCAAGTTATAGCGGCTCGCCGGAGAGTCGGCCTCCTCTGTGGAGCGAAGGAATCTCCACTGACCGGTTGTATCACTGATAAGGCTCCGGAGACAATGGAGAGCACCGGTCGCTCATTCTGTGCTTTCTCTTGCAGACTCCAGTCCATCAGATGGGAATGTTTGTTTTTTCCGATTGCTAATGACAATACTGCAGACCCCTCTCAGTAGTGCTGCATCCGGTGGGTAGGAATTCGTTACCATAGCAACATATCGGACAAAACTCAACTCCTCCCCACCCGCACCCCCGATCACTGGTAAGCATGACATTTCACTGGACAGTAGTCTCTGTGGCGGCTTGAGGTAGGTGATCCACAGCTCAGTCTGAAATGATACGTAGCTCGATCTGTTCTGCTGCAAGTGACGAGAGTGAAGAAAGTCATTATAGGCTATTAAAGGGTTTACTCCGATCTTTACAAATACCAAGATATGCTATATCACCTGTAGGACCCCCCACCCATCCTGGCCCCAGGCTCTAATTTAGTGCAGTATCCCCTTCTAGGTGTTCCATGCGCAGACACCCCTGTACAGGGAGCTCAGGTCGACACCATTTATTTATTCTCTGAATTGGTGGGGGTCCGGAAGTTCAGTTCCCTACTGATCATAAAATGGGGTATTCCATTCCATGTTACTGACATATATATATACACTGCTCAAAAAAATAAAGGGAACACTTAAGCAACAGAATATAACTCCAAGTAAATCATACTTCAGTGAAATCAAACTGTCCACTTAGGAAGCAACACTGATTGACAATCAATTTCACCTGCTGTTGTGTAAATGGAATAGACAACAGATGGAAATTATTGGCAATTATCAAGACACCCTCAATAAAGGAGTTTTTCTGCAGGTGGGACCACAGACCACATCTCAGTACCAATGCTTCCTGGCTGATGTTTTGGTCACTTTTGAATGTTGGTTGTGCTTTCACACTCATGGTAGCATGAGACGGACTCTACAACCCACACAAGTGGCTCAGGTAGTGCAGCTCATCCAGGATGGCACATCAATGCGAGCTGTGGCAAGAAGGTTTGCTGTGTCTGTCAGCGTAGTGTCCAGAGGCTGGAGGCACTACCAGGAGAAAGGCCAGTACACCAGGAGATGTGTGAGCACAACCCCCATCTGTGGACGTTGGGCACTCAGACCATCCTCATGGAGTCGGTTTCTAACAGTTTGTGCAGACACATGCACATTTGTGGCCTGCTAGAGGTCATTTTGCAGGGCTCTGGCAGTGCTCCTCCTGTTCCTCCTTGCACAAAGGCTGAGGTAGAGGTCCTGCTGCTGGGTTGTTGCCCTCCTACGACCCCCTCCACATCTCCTGGTGTACTGGCCTGTCTCCTGGTAGCGCCTCCAGCCTCTGGACACTACGCTGACAGACACAGCATACCTTGCTGCCACAGCTCGCATTGATGTGCCTTCCTGGATGAGCTGCACTACCTGAGCCACTTGTGTGGGTTGTAGAGTCCGTCTCATGCTACCACGAGTGTGAAAGCACAACCAACATTCAAAAGTGACCAAAACATCAGGCAGAAAGCATTGGTACTGAGATGTGGTCTGTCGTCCCCACTTGCAGAACCACTCCTTTATTGAGGGTGTCTTGATAATTGCCAATAGTTTCCATCTGTTGTCTTTTCCATTTACACAACAGCAGGTGAAATTGATTGTCAATCAGTGTTGCTTCCTAAGGCCTCTTTCACACTTCCGTTTTTGACAATCAGTCAAGATCCGCCGATTTTTTTAAAAAAAACGGATCCGCCATTTTTCTTTGCGGATCCGTTTTTTTCCCCATTGACTTTCATTATTGGAGGATCTTGACGGATTGCCGTCCGTTGCATCCGTTTTTGTGCGGATCCGCCAAAATGTTGCTGTCCGTCAACATTCTCAAAGATTTCCAAACGGAGCTTGCAACGTTTTTTTGGCCGGCGGATCCTCCAGACACTGATTTAACCCGAAATTCTGTCTGGGTGCCGGACAAAAAAAAAATCTCTCTCTCTCTCTCTCTCTCTCCCTCTCTCTCTCTCCCTCTCTCTCTCTCCCTCTCCCTCTCTCTCTCTCTCTCTCTCCTTTTCCAGGCTGCGATTCCTTTAACATTCTTCATTTGGCGAATCCGTCAAAAAAAACGGACGGGTGGCATCCGTTGTCCTCAGTACTGAAACGGATCCGCCATCCGTCCTTTTGGTGGATTTTAACTGACACAAAAAACTGAAGTGTGAAAGAGGCCTCAGTGGACAGTTTGATTTCACTGAAGTTTGATTTACTTGGAGTTATATTCTGTTGTTTGTGTTCCCTTTATTTTTTTGAGCAGTGTATTTTGTGTACATATATATAATATTATATATACACACACTATATTTGTTGCCTTTAGATGCCAATCACAGCATAGCTCTCATTTTTGAATGGCAGAATATAAATTTAAAGATGCTCTATGATTGGTTGCTATGGGCAACAATGACAATTTTTCTTTCACAAAGGCTATGTTCAGACAAATGTATTTTCATTCAATGCGTTGTCCAGACGCACAACAGCCTGCACACAGACAGCACAGTGAGTCATTGTACACACGGACTTCTTAGCGGCAAGCACTAGCCGTGTCCATTTTATGCGCGATGCATATTTATATGCACACGAACCCAGTCACGTCCACAATTTTCAGATGTGACTGGTCCAAGAACGGCGACGTTTGTCTGGACATAGTCAAAATTTCATACAGTTCACAACGTGAACCTCAAAACTTATCAAAACTGCCTAAAAGAAGAACCCTCTTTGTTGCCCAGCGCCAACTAATCAGAGCTAAGCTTTCATTTTTTAAACAGCTCTGCTAAGATGCAAGCTGCACTGGGATTGGTTGCTATGGGCTACAAAGATGGTTTTACTCTAGACAGCTTTGAGAAATTTTCCCTGTTCTTTATTGTATGAATGAGGTAGATTTATGAAGTGGCGACATAACATGCGTGAAGATGGGAGACGGGATTGGATATGATATGTGAACTAATAAATTGGAACGCTTTTCACTTTGGCAGCCCTGAGGGGCACTATGGGATGTCAATGGCGTCTGATGCGGGAAACCTCCCAGAAATGCTTGTTTCTGGAGATTTTGGAGGATAGCTGACAGTCGAGAAATTTGCCAACTGCTCCAGGCCTCAGGGAGGTCTGACTCCTGAACACCAATCTGGAGACCAACATGTGGAAACTGCAGAATAGATACTGTCTTTAAAAAAAATTTGTCACCAGGAGGCCAGTCATTGCTCTTACTCTATTCCCGCCGATCCTTTGAGTACTTAGGGATGTTGTTTTTTTTAAATGCTCCATACAGCTCCAGAGTTATGGGCCTTTTTATGTAGTGCTAATTTTTACAAAGGGGCTTGGCTCAAAGGATCCTCTGGGGCGTGTCTTTAGGCGCTTTGCATAATTACTGAGTCACGCCCTCTTCTTAAAGACGCTACAAATCAGCACTAAATAAAAAGGCCCATATGTCTGGAACCGTATGGCTGATTTAAAAAAAAATCCTTAAAAACTGGAAATTAACGGGTGCCATTAACTGCCATTCAACAGGTACAATATCCCCAATTTAACTCTTTCCTAAAAGCACCTAATAGATGATTTTATTTAAAGGGATTGTCCACTATCTGGATAAGCTCTTTTTAAATGAAGTAGTCCACCTTTGTAAAATTAAGAAAAAACAAAAAAAAACTGACCTACCAGCAATGTTGACACCGTGATTTTCGTGGCACTGTTATGGTACGTGAGCCCTGAAAAAGTGAGAGTTCGTAGGAGTCCAATAGCGGACGCTTTCTGACTGCAGGGCTCACGTGGCCCTTGGATGAATTTTGGAGAAGCAGAAGTGATTGAGCGCAGCAACTCGATAATGGCTGCTGATTGCAGGGCGCACGCAGCATAATTTCGCCGATGCAGGATTTGGATATGTTTTTTTTTTTTTTTTTTTTTAATATATATATTTTACAAGTGATTTGACTTAATTTAAAAAGGGGTATTGGATAAGCCCTTTATAGCAGTCTGTCTTTAAAAAGTCCTCACCCCTCCACTGATCAACTGATATGAATGGCTCGTTATCTAGGCGGTTGCACCTAAGGTGGTGGTTGTCCCTGGTAGTGAAGATGTTTCATGCATCTGAAGGAGATCTGCAGTGATCTGCAACACCGGACACGGTCACAAGCAATGTACGGCGCTGCGGCTGGTGACTTGGTGATAACTCCACTTCCTCTTCCTGCATCCACTATCCTTAGTGCTTCTTTGCCCATGCCAACACAACAACTAATGTACGGATTTGGGAGCATAGTTACCTCTCCGATGCTGCTTTCTCCTCTGGGCGATGTTAATACATTTGTTGCAGACCCACATGAGGCAGACTAACACGGCCGACCCGGCAGCTAGAAAGGCAATAAACACAGCCACGAAGTAGAACTCTTCATAGCGGATTTCTGAAACGAGAAACGGTCATGAAGAAAACGGCGGAAACTAACAAAAAAAAAACCCGAGATAAGAAAACGCCAAGAGAGGAGGAGAGAATTTCTACCATGAACATTGAGGATAATTGTGCTCTGCTTGGTACTTCCAAAGTCATCACTCACTGTGATCATATAGAAACCAGTGTCTCTCACTCCCACATTCTGAAGCTGTATGGAGCCGTTGTCAAACTTGTGAACCCGACCGGCATAGCTGGCGGAAACATTAACGTAAGAGTTCACCTTCCACTCAATGATACACTGCGCCTTCCAGCTCGACATATATTGCCATTGTATCCACGGGGTCCCGTTAGTTGCGTAGTCAACAGTAAGGAGGACATTTTGGGTCACTGTTGCGTTTATGATGGGCTCCGGGACCAGCAGGACGATTCCTTTACCTACAAAAAGAATAGGAAAATTTCCATGAACTTTTCTTGTGCTGCACCAGTTCTCTGGAATACACTACCTAAAACAATCTGATTAATTCCCAGTTTCCACAGTTTTAAGTGTGACCAAAAGACATTTCATTTTAGGCAGGCTGCTCGCTTTACTTATGTATTTTACTTGCATATATAGCGCTATTAATTTCCACAGGCAATTAAAGACATCATCACTGTCCCCATTGGGGCTCACAATCTAAATCTCCTTTCGATATGTCTTTGGAGTGTGGGAGGAAACCAGAGAAGCTGTAGGAAACCCATGTAAACTTATTCCACATTACTTCCTATAGGACGAGGTTGGCAGGGCTCTTGATTGGTGCGCTGGACTGCCGACGTGGCCACTGGATCAGGGTCTTGCAAATTGTTTTTGCTCAACTGTATATAATCTATCTAAAGAATACTTAATACATGTATAATCGTAGTGGAACGCTCACCGATCATTCAAATGGGGGTATGGCAGGGGTGGATATATAGCCGATTCATTGGGACCCGGAGGTGGACAAGGGCACTTGCAGGGCAGTTAATAAGGAGGGCAATTGGGTCAGTCGTTCAGAGTCCGAGATTGCGAGGGGCCCATGGCCAGATTGCCCTCAAAGGCATCTTGCCTTTAGTAGAAAATGGCAGCAGAGATGCAGGAATCCATCCTCCGCTTCCTGCCTGGTACTTTCTCTGTGACACGTGCGCGGCTTGACAATGTCAGCATGCAGCGCGTACCCGTGTACCCGTGTCATTTAGAATTTTCCTGGTGAAGGAGAGAGAAGCGATACCGCTGGGGAACGTACAGAGAGGCGAGTTCTCCAGCCTCCAATTCATTATAAAACCCTGTAACATTTTCTCCCAACCCCTAATTCATTAGGAAGCGATCAGGGACCTATAATGAATGGGGGTTGATACAGGAAAGGGACTAAGGCTATGTTCACACATTCTGGATTTGCAGCAGAAAATTCTACTGCATATCCTCCTAGTGTGCTGGCAGGAAAAACTCTGCATAAAATACCGTAATCATTTTTCCCATGCTTTTTACATGTGTTTTTGTTAAGGTTTTTACCCCACCCATTACTTTGGGTGAAATCTGCTACAAAAAATGCTGCAAGAATTGACAAAAAGGCAACATGTGCATGAGAATTCAGAAATCTCATTTTGTTTTCTCATACTGTAAAATGATACGTATTTGCTGCAAGAAAATGCAATGTGTGCACATAGCCTTGAAATGAGTTGGGGGAGAGTCACAGAGACTGATTATATTTATTGGGCAGTGGAGATTACAGTTAATGGGGGGCACAGCGCTGGCTTATTAGTTTATATTTTGAATGGTTTGTGACTAATAGCATAATACTGGTGGGGTACATATTTGTATTCTGGGGTGCAGAATGGGGGAGAAAAATGTATGTATGCAATATATGAGACCTTGTTATTTTCAGGGCTGCAGCGATCAGTGCAGCAAGAAGAATCATGACTAGAGACAGGAGATGGCAGTTGGTGCTTTTGAAATTCTATGGAAAAGGCAGGAAGGAGGAGTGAGGAGCTAGAGGCAGAATGCCTTCCTCCTCCCCTCTACGTACACTGCGTGCTGAATTATTAGGCAAGTTGTATTTGAGAGGATTCGTTTTATTATTGAACAACTATGTTCTCAATCAACCCAAAAGACTCATAAATATCAAAGCTTAATATTTTTGGAAGTTGGAGTGGTTTTTTTTTTAGATTTGGCTATCTTAGGAGGATATCTGTTTTTTTCAGGTAACTATTACTGTGCAGAATTATTAGGCAATTTAATAAAAACCAAATATATACCCATCTCACTTGTTTATTTTCACCAGGTAAACCAATATAACAACACAAAATTTAGAAATAAACATTTCCGACATTCAAAAAAAAAAAAAAAATCAGTGACCAACATAGCCACCTTTCTTTACG
The DNA here is from genome assembly GCF_039654945.1 of Dendrobates tinctorius. Lineage (NCBI taxonomy): Eukaryota > Metazoa > Chordata > Amphibia > Anura > Dendrobatidae > Dendrobates > Dendrobates tinctorius. The sequence goes on along the minus strand of NW_027361743.1, from coordinate 11,479,297 downwards.
ATGACACTCAAAAGCCTTCCATTTATAGATTGTCAGTTGCTTGATCTGTTTACGATCAACATTGCGTGCCGCAGCCACCACAGCCTCCCTGGCACTGTTCTGAGAGGTGTACTGTTTTCCCTCCCTGTAGATCTCACATTTTATGAGGGACCACAGGTTCTTTATGGGGTTCAGATCAGGTGAACAAGGGGGCCATGTCATTATTTTTTCTTCTTTTAGACCTTTACTGGCCAGCCACGCTGTGGAGTATTTGGATGCATGTGATGGCGCATTGTCTTGCAAGAAAATCATGTTTTTTTGGAGCGATACCGGCTTCTTCCTGTACCACTGCTTGAAGAAGGTGTCTTCCAGAAACTGGCAGTAGGTTTGGGAGTTGAGCTTCACTCCATCCTCAATCCGAAAAGGTCCCACAAGTTCATCTTTGATGATACCAGCCCATACCAGTACCCCACCTCCACCTTGCTGGCGTCTGAGTCAGAGTGGAGCTCTCTGCCCTTTACTGATCCAGCCTCGGGCCCATCCATCTGGCCCATCAAGAGTCGCTCTCATTTCATCAGTCCATAAAACCTTAGAAAAATCTGTCTTAAGATATTTCTTGGCCCAGGCTTGACTTTTATCTTATGTTTCTTGTTGAAAGGTGGTCGTTTTTCAGCTTTCCTTACCTTGGCCATGTCCCTGAGTATGGCACACCTTGTGCTTTTTGATACGCCAGTAACGTTGCATGTTATGAATGAGAAACCGTAGGAGGCAAAAACAAAAATACAAGCTAAGTCCAGAAAACAAGAGAAGTTGGCAACTATCAGATTGCAGAACCCTGAACCTATCAACACAACTAGCAGTAGCCGTGGGGGGTTCCTACGATGCCCTAGACCCCTCGATCACAGCAGGAGAATTAAATAGGCCTAAAGAAAGAAAGGGGAAATCTAAACTGCCCCAGAGCAGACCCCAAAGCAATAGGCAGCCCCCAACATATAATGACGGTGAAGCAAGATGAAAACACTAACACAGACAGAAAGATAGACTGAGCAAAGGCGGGGCCCAAAACTACCCAGATAGGAAAGGACAGGAAGGCTGCTGTCTGCAATCTGCCAAAACCCTATCAAAGACATAAGCCAACAAGCTGATATGAAAAAGGCCCTGAAGCAGCTAGGCTTCAAAAACTAAATCAGCACTCAGGTATTTTCAGAAGACAGAGCTAAAGGAATTCAGCACACCCCAGCAGGGAATGGCAGAAATCCAGAAAAACAAAGCAAAAACAAAGTCAAAGCACAAATGCAAAAGGCCGAGCAGCACACTTATCTTTAGAGGAGCAGGAATTCAGACTGGTCTCCAAGGATCCCACAGAGAAATCACCCGCAGGGCAGAAGGGCGTCGGCAGCCTTATATCCAGTCAGTAACTCCACTCAGCCAGTCATCATCATCAGCCTCAGGTGTTTGATAATCAGGCTCACTACCTTTCTTTACCAGAAGAGGGAGTTCCTCGGGCCTCAGTAATGAAGGGGAAAATGAACTCACAACAGTTGCAGCTCTGAAATATGGCAAAACTGGTGGCAAATGGCATCTCGGCCGCTTGACGCTTGATTTTCCTCAATTAATGGGCAGTTATTTTGCGCCTTTTTTTATCAACACGCTTCTTGCGACCCTGTTGGATATTTTCCATGAAACGCTTGATTGTTCGGTGATCACGCTTCAAAAGTTTGGCAATTTCAAGACTGCTGCATCCCTCTGCAAGACATCTCGCAATTTTTGACTTTTCAGAGTCCGTCAAATCTCTCTTCTGACCCATTTTGCCAAAGAAAAGGAAGTTGCCTAATAATTGAGCACACCTTATATAGGGTGTTGATGTCATTAGACCACACCCTCCTCATTACAGAGATGCAAATCACCTGATTTACATAAGTGGCAGTTGGCTTTCAAGCCTATACAGCTTGCAGTAGGACAACATGTGTTAAAAGGATGATATGATCAAAATACTCATTTGCCTAATAATTCTGCACACAGTGTAGAATCGGAATCACTGATTGGATGGATCAAGGAAATGCTGTAGATATAGTATATCTTGACTTCAGCAAAGCATTTGACAAAGTATCTCATACAATCCTTATTGAAAAAATGGCTAAGGATGGAATGGACAAGGCAACTGTTAGGTGGATTCATAACTGCCTTAGTGATCGGACCCAAAGAGTGGTCGTAAATGGCTGCACATCCAGTTGGAAGAATATGTCAAGTGGGGTACCACAGGGCTTTGTCCTGGGCCCTGTTTTGTTCAACATCTTTATCAACGATTTAGATGAAGGAATTGAGGGTAAACTGATTAAATTTGCTGATTACACAAAGCTAGGAGGGATAGCCAATACTAGAGAAGAGAGAGAGAGGATTCAAAAAGATATAAATAAACTGGAGAAGTGGGCAGCAACTAACAGAATGGTTTTTAACAGGGAAAAAGGCAAAGTACTACATCTGGGCAATAAAAAATGAAAGAAGCATATACAGAATGGGAGGAATAGGGCTAAGCAACAGCACATGTGAAAAAGACTTGGGTATACTAATAGATCACAGACTGAATATGAGTCAACAGTGTGATGCAGCAGCAAAAAAAGCAAATGCAATTCTAGGATGTATTAACAGAAGCATACAGTCTAGATCACGTGAAGTCATTATTTCCCTCTACTCCTCTTTGGTCAGACCTCATCTGGAATATTGTGTCCAGTTTTGGGCACCACATTTTAAAAAAGACATCAACAAACTGGAGCAAGTTCAGAATGGTGACCGGTCTGCAAACCCTGTCTTATGAGGAAAGGTTGCAGGATTTGAGAATGTTTAGTTTGCAAAAGAGAAGACTGAGAGGAGACTTAATAGCTGTCTACAAATATCTAAAGGGCTGTCACATTGTAGAAGAATCAACTTTATTCTCATTTGCACAAGGAAAGACTAGAAGCAATGGGATGAAACTGAATGGGAGGAGACACAGATTAGATATTAGAAAAAACTTTTTGACAGTTAGAGTGATCAATGAGTGGAACAGGCTGCCACGAGAAGTGGTGAGTTCTCCTTCAATGGAAGTCTTCAAACAGAGGCTGGACAGACATCTGACTGGGATGATTTAGCGAATCCTGCTTTGAGCAGGGGGTTGGACCAGATGGCCCAGGAGGTCCCTTCCAACTGTACGATTCTATGATAAGCATCTCCTATTTCAGTAATATAACAACAATCTGTCTTCACTGCATACTGATTGCACCTACAAATTGAGGATTTTGATAACAAATGATGAGTCGTGGAGGAGAAAGAAGCCGATTTCTCTGATAAGATATAATTTACAAAGTTTCTTATTTTCATTTGTACCATTGATTTATGAAATAAAGATTAAAACGACGGTTACACTTTAATATCAAGCAGAATGCATTATGCAGTCAGTCTGACATGGATTTTTTTTAAAGTAAGTACACCAGCCTCATCGGGTCTATGTGATCTATTTACCAGTTTGTATTGTGAAATCTGGTGTTTTCAGCCTGATATCATGACCAAAGAACAGAATTTCATTGACTAACCGGTATATGGTTATGATAGTTATAGGTTAATGGCTGATCTATAGATAATGGGGTTATTGAACACATCGTAGTTTAGCACAGGTTGTCGCTGTACGACCCTGTCTGACGTGTTTCTTTGTTTAGTCTGCAGACACTCAGGGTAACGCTCTGCACTTTGATCATGAAGTCATAAACCACATTCACTAGTAATGTTCTATAGATGTGATGCAATATCTATACTATAGATAACAATGCGAGGTAAGCCTATCCGCTCTGCGGGAATTATGACCCTTGTGAGGTGCAGCTATAGATTCTCACATGTTTCATCATAAAACAGCAATTCTGCAGCATTTAGTCTTTGATCTCTACATTGTGACATCCCTCTATTATTTCTCCTGGAAATGCATAACTATATTGACCCCTGCGTTTTAACATTCCCATATGCAATGGGGGATGGCCCTATACTCTTATTACTCCCCATATGCACTACTGCATCGTATACAATCTGACTATGTGGATAAAGGGAATAATAACACTCTCTCACATTGGCCCGTAAATTTGTTTCAATCCAAATAAAATCCGTCCCAAATCGAATTTGTCCTGAAAAGGCTCTCCAGACCCCCAAAGCTTAATGAACAGGTCTGTGAAGGGGTTAAAAAAAATAATACAATTCTTTTTGTAAAAGTTTGTTCGTTTGTTTGAAAAATGTTAAAACACAATAAAAAGTATTGATAACAAAAAATAAAATATTATAGTCACCTGTCCCAGACCTGCCCCTCACCTTTTCCTGCCACTGTTGCTCTCTGCCCGGTTCCTCTCTCGATTCACCATGATGTGCATCATGTTCCACCTTATCCCATTGGGGGGCCAGGAATGTCACTGATGTGCACCACTGGGACCCCCATCGATGCAGTGATCTGGGCCCTGGAACCCTACTGATGGAGTTCTGCATTTCCGAGTTACAGTCATTGTCTATGGGACTGCCGAGTACAGCGCCTATTTCACTGAATGGATCGGGGACCGAGCAATGTCCATTTAGGACAGAGCTGCAAAGCCCCGTGATTGGGGTTCCAGAGCTCCAAACTCAGGCTCTATGGGGGTCCCAGTGTTCAAACCCCCAGGGATAAGCAATTTATATCCTATGGATAGGATTAACTTTTTTTCCCCAAGAATCCTAGAATGTTAGAGTTGAAAGTGACCTCCGGGGTCGTCGTGTCCAACCCTCTGCTCAATGCAGGATTCACTAAACCATCTCAGACAGATGTCTGTCCAGCTCTAACCCTGACTGTTGTGGAGTCCGAACCAATAGGCTGAAATTAATTCTGCTCAATAATAATATTAACATATTATAGTTATTTTATATTAATAATTGTATCACTTAATATTGAGCAGAATTAGGTATGATGATACCCCCTATATACCATCTGAGCCCACACACAGCCCGCTATATAATAATAATAATACATTTTATTTCTATAGCGCCGACATATTCCGCAGCACTTTACATTTCATATACAGTATGAGCTTTCATATTGCCCTCTATATATAGTATGAGTCCACACACTACCACCAATATACAGTGAGTCCCCACACAGCCCCTATATACAGTATGAGCTCTCATATAGCTCTCATATATCTTCTCTCCAAATCACACCTCACTACTTGTGCACTTGACCCTATCCCATTCCACCTCCTCGTCAACATCACCACCACTCTTATCCCATCCCTAGCCCACCTCTTCAACCCATCACTAACTTCTGGTACCTTGCCTTCTGCTTTCAAACATGCCACAATCATGCCTATCCTTAAAAAGTCAGCCCTCGATCCAACAGCCATGTCCAGCTATCGCCCAATATCGCTGCTCCCATTCGCTTCTAAACTCCTGGAGCAGCACTGTAGGTAACAGCAGGGACGCAGGACGCAGTGACGAGACGCGAGACTGGGTTGAACTTTGACTAAAGAAACTTTTATAAATTTGAGCAGCTAGGGCTATGCTAAGCAACCAAAACAATAACAGATATTGTCCTCACAGGGACTATGCACAAACAAGCACTCTAAATGAGAACACAACTAATCCGGCAACAGCCGGTTGCTATAGGGCCGCGATATGACCGACTACGGGTCCTTATTTTCTAAAGTGTCACTTATCCGTCCTGACGTTCCTCAGCATCTCTGATGAGACTGCGTTGGCGTCGCAGCCGCTGGGCCCAGCTGCTGAAGATCTATCGTAGTCTTCAGGCGCCCCAGCGCCCAGGAGGAGTTGGGGCACAACAGGCCCAGAAGGAGTCCTTTGATGAGGTGACCCCCTGTAGATACAGCGGGGTTCGCCTTGTGAGCGTGTCGTCTTTCTCGGGTCGTATCTCGTACACAGGTCCTTCAGGGTTTATATGACGTAGGACCCGATAGGGGCTCTCTTCCCAGCGTGACTCTAATTTGTTTTGGGGGCGTTGGTCAAGAACGAGTACTCGGTCTCCGCTTTGGAGGTTGGGAGGTGTAGATACATTCTTTCCTGGGTGTTCTAAGTCTTGGAGTTTAGTATGTACGATTCGTTGAAGAGTTTGCAGCCAGTGCCTGTGATTTCGGACCCATGATGATACCCCGGTCCAGGGCTGAGGTTCCTCTGGGTCCAACTCTACCTCCGTAATCCCTTTGCCTTCTCGTCCGAATAACAGGGAGCAGGGGGTATAGCCGGTAACCCGATGTACTCGGTTGTTATAAACCCATACTAATTCAGGGACATATTCGGGCCAACAGGCCTTCTTGTCATTCTACAAAGTACGCAACATTTGAATTAATGTCCGATTAAATTGTTCGCAGGCCCGTTTCCCTGCGGGTGGTATGGGCGTGGTCCGGGATTTATCAATACCGTAGAGATGGTGTAGTTCCTCCATAATCTTTCCCAAAAAAACATGCTCCTTGATCGGAATGTATCCGTTGAGGGCAGCCGTAAACTTGTATAAAGTTTCTACAAATTGCAGAGGCGGCCGACTCCGCGGTCTGGTCTCGAGTGGGAGTGACTACCGCCAACTTGGATTTTTCATCCATTTGCCCCAGCGGGAGCCCCCTTCAGCAGGTCATGCAGGGCTCGAGCTCGACATGCAAAATTCTTTACGAAACGACGGTAGTATTCGGCCAACCCCAGGAAGGCCCGCATGTCTTTTATCGTCTTGGCTGTAGGCCATCCCTGAATGACAGCAACCTTTTCTCGGGACGGCCTTACGCCCTCTGCCGAGACGACATGGCCCAGACATTCGATCTGGGTGCAAAATAAATGGCATTTTTGGGGTTTTACCTTCAACCCGTACTTTTGCAGCTGGCCGAGTACCTGCCCCAACCGCTTCAGATGGTCCTCAAACGTGGCAGCATAGATGATAATGTCGTCTAGGTATATCAACGTGGCCTCAAAATTGAGATCTCCCAGACACCGCTCCATCAACCGCTGAAAGTTTCCCGGGGCGTTGGCCAGTCCGAACGGCATTCAATTGAACTCAAATAGTCCCATAGAAAGTTTGAACGCCGTCTTAGCCCTGTCTTCTTCTGACATGGGCACCTGCCAGTACCCACTGGCCAGGTCCAAAGTTGAAAAATACGTTGCCTTCCACAAGGCAGACAAGGATTCTTCTATTCGGGGTAGTGGATACGAGTCTTTGATGGTGCAAGCATTCAGCTTTCGATAGTCCATGCAGAATCGTAAGGTACCATCCTTTTTGCGGACCAACACAATGGGAGCCGCCCAGTGGCTTTGGCTTTCTTGAATAACTCCCTTTCGCAACATTTGAGCCAGCAAAGTTTTCACCTCTTGGTAAGGTTGTGGAGGTATCTGTCAAAATCATTCTCGGATGGGGCCTCTCCTGCTGTGGGAATTCAATGGGTGATGGCGGTGGTACATCCAAAATCTTCCTCATGACTAGCAAATACCTTGTCGTACTGTCCGAGCAGTGTTTTTATCTGGGAAAGCTGAGCTGAAGTTAGTCCGGAGAGCTCGGCCCGCATTTGTTCCAGGATGTTTCGGCCCTTCTCCTGAGTCGAGATTTTGGTAGCCTGTAGAGTCCGGATAGTTACTTCCCAAGGGTCCTCGGATTGCACTCTCAATTGGATGGCAGGGGCCGGCAGCACTTCTTCCAAAGGCCTTACTAGCTTGGCCAGGTTGGTCCGGGCTTTCAGGACCATGTCTTGGTCTTCAAGGTTGACGCAGCGCACCAGGACGGTCCCTTTTTGCACTGTGGTCAGGGAGCAGGCCACCAGTGTTATGATTGTGTCACCGTAGGAGGCAAAAACAGAAATGCTAGCTAAGTCCAGAAAACCAGAGAAGTTGGCAGCTATCAGATTGCAGACCCCTGAACCTATCAACACAACTAGCAGTAGCCGTGGGGGGTTCCTACGATGCCCTAGACCCCTCGATCACAGCAGGAGAATTAAATAGGCCTAAAGAAAGAAAGGGGAAATCTAAACTGCCCCAGAGCAGACCCCAAAGCAATAGGCAGCCCCCAACATATAATGACGGTGAAGCAAGATGAAAATACTAACACAGACAGAAAGATAACTGAGCAAAGACAGGGCCCAAGCTAACTAGATAGAAAAGGACAGGAAGGTTGCAGTCTGCAATCCGTGAAAAACCCTATGAAAATAAGAGCCAACAGACTGACAGTGAAAAAGGCCCTGAAGACGCTAGGCTTCAAAAAAGCTATGTCAGTACTCAGGAATGTTCTGAAGACAGAGCTACAGGCAAAAGGAGATTCAGCTCACCCCAGCAGGGAATGGCAGAATACAGAAAAGCAAGGAAAACAAAAAACAAAACAAAAATGCTAACAGGCAAAACAAAAAACTTCGCTGTAGAGGAGCAGGAATCAGACTGGTGTCCTAGAAGTCCACAGAGAAATCACCCGCAGGGCAGAAGGGCGTCGGCAGCCTTATATCCAGTCCGTGACTCCACTCAGCCAGTCATCCTCATTAGGCTCAGGTGCCTGATAATCAGGCTCATTACCTTCCTTTACCAGAATAGGGAGTTCACCAGACCTCAGTGACGAAGGGGAAAATGAACTCACAACACACCAGTATGCCAGGAGGCAAGCGCTCCGAGTAGCATGGCTCCACCTGCATCTCTACGCCCTCCAAGGGTATCGAGGCTCGAATTCGCAGGGCCATCACCGTCTGCCCAGGAGGCAGTACAAGCAGGGGAGCCGCTGGCGCAATGACTTTGCCCAGAGCCTCGCCCTCCCGGCAGTCCTGATGTACTCGCGCTTCCCGCACCAACTGCTGGAATACATGTCCTTGGGCCGTGCGGGAACCCCACTGCTTCAGGATCTTGTGAGTGGGATCACTGAGGAGCTGATTGCCGAACTCCCGTAGTATGTTCATGCCCGGAATGACTGGATGCTGCTTATCGATTTCCCCTTGAGTCAGTACCACTCCTCTGCGACCGAGGGATTAACCGCACAGCATCACCTATACCCACACCTCCCCGGCAACAGGGACCGGTAGTTGATTGGCGGCTACTAGTCTGATCATGGGTCCCCACTGGGTTCTCGCTGCCTCGGGGAAATTTTGCCCAGCCCAGCCCTCTACTTCTGCCCATACCACCGGACATTTTGCGACCAAATCTTTGGGACTTCCACCACCCCTAATCGTGGTTTCTGGCTCCTAGCGGCGTCCCCCCCAGCCCGGAGCCCTCTAGTTTAATGGCCTCCGAGGTGGATATCTCCCACGCCACGGACACTCGGGCGAAGTGGCCCGGTTCCCCGCACTCATAGCACCGGTTCGGCGCAGACCAATCGCCCCGGGTGGAGCGGGACCCCCAGGGATCGGGATTAAATCTAGGCCGTCCAGTCCCGGACTCAGTTCTTCTCTTCACTTCGGCCAACTCGCCCTTGATGTTCTTCAATTCTTGTTTCATCTCCTCCACCCATTGAGGCTCCTCAACTGCGTTCATGGAAGCCTCCACACTCCGAACCTTTCCCACGGGGACCGCCATCCCCTGCTCTTGCTCTCGAGCGCGTGCTTGACTTCCCACCTCTAAAAAGTCTATATGGGGATTCAATCTGACCTGCTCCCGTAATGCCTGCTTTATTAACGGGTCCCGCAGTCCAGTCACCAACAGGTCACGTAGGGTAATGTCAATAGGTCCTACACCTACACCGTCCTTTCTTTCGATGGCCGTATGCAACTCTTGGAGGACATTCATATACTGGGTGATGGTCTCCCCCTCTCCCTGCATCCGACTGAACAACGGGGTCCTTAACTCTCCCACATTGGTTGGGTCCCCATGGGTCTGTTCTAAAAGCTGTAAAACTTTATCAAAGGTGTTGCAGTGTCCCGAGGGCCTCAACATTACTGAATTCCGAGCCTCCCCGTCTAAAGCCATAAGAGCTACTTCGGCTTCTAGGTCGGGAGTTATCGGATGCATCCGAAAGAGCCCCCGCATCCATTCTGTCCAACTCCATAGCATGGTATTAGAGCCGGAAAACCTAGGCAGGTTGCTCAGCATAGCCCCCCACGAAATGCTGGAGCAGGGGCCCTCGCTGTCTGTCGAGTTCACGGCCCTGCCCTGGTCTGGGGCGTCGTTGTCCGCGCTCAGAGTGACAAAATGCGAGACTGAGTTGAACTTTGACTAAAGAAACTTTTATAAATTTGAGCCGCTAGGGCTATGCTAAGCAACCAAACCAAAACAATAACAGATATTGTCCTCGCAGGGACTATGCACAAACAAGCACTCTAAATGAGAACACGACTAATCCGGCAACAGCCGGTTGCTATAGGGCCACGATATGGCCGACTACGGGTCCTTATATTCTAAAGTGTCACATCCGTCCTGACGTCCCTCGGCGTCTCTGATGTGACTGCGTTGGCATCGCAGCCGCTGGACCCAGCTGCTGAAGATTTATCGTAGTCTTCGGGCGCCCCAGTGCCCAGGAGGAGTTGGGGCACAACAGGCCCAGAAGGAGTCCTTTGATGAAGTGACCCCCTGTTGACACAGCGGGGTTCGGCTTGTGAGCGAGTTTAATGAAACTCCAGTTTCCAAGCAGGGTTGTGTCGCAGTTCCCAGGAGTGGCGGTTGGCAGGCCACGTGCCCGGCCTAGGCCTAGGCGAAGAGTTCCCCTGTAGGCAGGGAGTAGGCCCCAACTGCCGACTGCGGCGGGGTGACGTCCACTGTGACCGATAATGAAGAGGCCGCAGTCGCGAACTGAGGCGGGGCAGCAGCAGGCAGGCCGCAGCCGCGTGCTGGAGTGAAGTGGCAATGGCAGCGAGGGGCGGCGGACCAGCCGCAACAGGCTGAAGCACAGCGGTAACGGCTGCGGAAGACCGTGGGCAGGGAGCGACCACGGATTGGAGTAAAGCGCAAGTCTCTTTGGTAGGTTCATTGCTGAAAGTCTTCCCTCTGCCGCTGGTCTCTTCTCAGGTCACCGTCTGTCACTCTGGTTCTCCCAAAGTCCCGCAGTCTCTTGCTTCGTTTCTGCCGTTCAGCCACCTGACTCCCCTGCGCGCTCCCTGTCCCTTTTATACTCGCTCCTCCCCTTGCCATCCTGTCACTCTCAGCAGCCCACTCTCCTCCTTCGTTCCCCGGGTACTGTTCCCTTAGGAACCTAGATGGCGGTCCCCTTGGTTCCGGCCCGGACAGGGGGCCCTCCTCCCTACAGCACGTCCACGCTGAACTTTCCTCCAACCTCTCATCTAACTTGCTCTTTGACAATCTACAATCTGGCTTCCGCCCCCATCATTCCACTGAGACAGCCCTGACCAAAATTACCAGCAACCTACATACAGCCAAAGCTAACGGACAATACTCTATACTCCTCCTTCTAGACCTGTGTGGGGAAGGTGACTTGACGGACAGACGTGACTGGTAGCAGGAGGGGATGGTTTGTGCACTAGAGGCGGAGATTGACAGGATAGAAGGCTGACAGCTGGGAAAGGTGGATAGGAGAGTGCAGTACCTAGAAATGACCACAAGATGGCAGGGGGGAGTAGCTTAGGTCTTAACATCTGCTTACGGCTTGAGAAACGCTTAGTCGTGGGGGGCGGGGAGATAGGAACCCAGGAGGGGAATTCCCGGTGAGAGAGGGGATAAATAGAACAGGGTAGGGTTCCAGGCAGGCTAGTCTTGGGAGGAGCTCGGTAGAAGACGATGAAGAGAGAAGAGCTCGACCAGGGGACGGACAGCAAAGAGACAGTCAGGGGGGTGGCCCTGACCCGACGGACCGCAAGACAGATGAGGCCCCGGGGGTACCGATTGGACGACGACCTCGGGCAGGTGAAGCACTGGCGGTAGATTGATCTAGGACAGCTCCAGCGAAAGATCCGCAAGGGACGTTACTTCGACTGGAGCAAAGGTGCAGGTACCCGGGCCTGGAGACAGAGAACTGTAAAGAGGCTGTGGTGCGTGGTTGTGGTCGTCAGGAGGACGACGAATAAATCCGGAACTGTTACTATTGAAATCTGTCTCCGCCTCGTCCTTGCATCGCCTGGTGTCTGTGTCATCCGGACAGGGTAAGCAGTGGTCCACCCCCCAATCCCGGCCCCTACCACACCTGTCCTCTGCTTTCGACACAGTTGACCACTGCCTCCTACTACAGATCCTCTCCTCCTTTGGCATCAAAGACCTCACCCTATCCTGGATCTCATCATACCTTTCCAACCGCACATTCAGCGTCTCCCACTCCCACACTACCTCCTCATCCCAACCTCTCTCTGTTGGAGTCCCCCAAGGCTCTGTTCTAGGACCCCTACTCTTCTCAATCTACACACTTGGCCTGGGGCAACTCATAAAGTCCCACGGATTCCAGTACCACCTTTATGCCGATGTTACTCAGATCTACCTCTCTGGCCCAGACATCACCTCTCTGCTCTCCAGAATCCCAGAGTGTCAATCAGCCATATCCTCCTTCTTCTCCTCTTGCTTCCTCAAACTCAATGTGGACAAATCTGAACTGATCATCTTTCCCCCATCTCACAGATCTTCCTTACCCGACCTTTCTATAACAATTGACAACATCACGCTTTTCCCCGTACCAGAGGCCCGCTGCCTCGGAGTAACTTGCCCTGTCCTTCAAACCGCACATCCAAGCTCTCTTCACCTCCTGCCACCTCCAGCTCAAAAATATTTCCATAATCCGTCCCTTCCTCAACCCTCAATCTACTAAACTACTTGTGCATGCCCTCATCATCTCCCGCCTCCACTATTGCAACATCCTTTTCTGTGGCCTCCCTGCTAACACCCTTGCACCTCTCCAGTCCATCCTCATCTCTGCCGCCCGACTAATTCATCTCTCTCCTCGCTACTCCTCTGCTTCTCCCCTCTGCAAATCTCTTCACTGGTTTCCACTCCCTCAGCGTATCCAATTCAAATTACTAATACTGACCTACAAGGCCATCTACAACCTGTCTCCTCCATACATCTCTGAAATAATCTCCCGATACCTTCCCTCACGTAATCTCCGGTCCTCCCAAGACCTCCTTCTCTCCTCCACACTTATTCGCTCCTCACCCAACCGCCTCCAACACTTCTCCCGAATAGCCCCCATCCTATGGAATTCTTTGCCCCAACACGTCCGACTATCAACCACACTCGGATCCTTCAGACGGAACCTGAAAACCCATCTCTTCAAGAAAGCTAACAGTCTGCAATGATCCCCGCTGCCTCCTCACCACTACTGAAGCTACCGCCTCACCATCACTGGAGCTGCTGCAACCCCCCAACCTACTGTCTCCTTCCCCACCATCCTGTAGCATGTAAGCCCGAAAGGGCAAGGTCATCTCCCATCTGTATCAGTCTGTGATTTTTAGCTTGTTTACTGTAAGTGATATCTGTAATTTGTATGTAACCCCTTCTCTTGTACAGCACCATGGAACCAATGGTGCTTTATAAATAAATGATAAGAATAATAATATAGCCCCTATATAAAGTATGAGCTCTCATATAGCCCCCTATATACAGTATGAGCCCCAACATAGCTATAGCCCCTCTATATACAGTATGAGCCCCCCACATAGCCCCTCTATATACAGTATGAGCTCCCACACAGTCCTCCTATATACAGTGTAAGCCCTCACACAGGCCCCCGTTATATATTAGGCCCCCAATATACAGTATGAGCCCACGTACAGCCCCCCTATGCAAGTATAAGCACATACACAGTCCTCTTATATACAGTATAAGCCCTCACATAGCTCCTCTTTATACAGTATGAGTCCTCAATAGCCCCCTATGTACAGTATGAGACCACCTATATACTATATAAGCCCTCACACAGTTTCTCTATATACAGTATGAACCCTCCCGTACCCCTATATACAGTAAAAGCCCTCACATAGTTCCTCTTTATACAGTACTAGATGGTGGCCCGATTCTAGCTCATCGGGTATTCTACAATATGGCCAGCGGGAGACCGACATTCAAAAGATGGTCCAGTCCGATCCACCATGATTGGTGATCTCACAGCGGGGGGCTTGGTCGCTGCTGCATGTCACACTGAGGCTAAGTACCCAGTAAATTTCCGCAGCATTTCCGCAACTCCCGCCACCCAGGTCTGCTATAAATTTCATGAGAAATAACACTATTTTTGTCCATTATATGACTTGTATCCTGCATTTTTCACCAGTTTCACCTCTGCAGGCTCTATGTCTAATTTTCAGTTGTCTCTGAGCTAGTGGGTGGAGAATAACTGTTATGATGTATGTCTCCAATACGCAGCACACAGAGAAATGAGTGACTCCTGCTCTGCTATCTTTATCTACCAGGAGCTTCAGAAGCAGCAGCATGGGGAACATTATACAGCAGTACTGAGCAGTGTAGCTGTTATCCAGCACTGATGCAAGCAGCAGTATGGAGGACATTATACAGCAGTACTGAGTAGTGTAGCTGTAAATCCAGCACTGGTGCAAGCAGCAGTATGGAGGACATTATACAGCAGTACTGAGCAGAGAAACTGTAAATCCAGCACTGGTGCGAGCAGCAGTATGGAGGACATTATAAAGCAGCACTGAGCAGTGTAGCTGCCTTCTAGAAAGATGATATAAACACTTACTAGACAGAAGCAACACTATCTACAAATGATGAAATCAGGAGGCGAAGGAGAATAAGTGGCTCATAAATGGAGACATAAGCATGCTCTTTCTTCTCAATCCCAATGATAGGTGACGTACTTGTTACCAGGACATGGAGGTCGCCTATCACAACGTAATATAGCTGAAGTATATATGAAATGAATAAAGTGGTGAAATCAATTATTTTGGACATTGTTTTATTCATGAATCCACAGTCAGTAATTGATGTAGTAAACTGCAGACGCTTCCTGACAGGAAATAATGGGAATGCATTATTGAGTGGAGATAGTCCGATACGGCTAAGTGCATGGCGGAAAGTTCTGAGCCTACGAGAGGGAAAGTGAACGGTTCTGCAGAGTCTGGGAAAGACCTTGCCAGGAAAATAATAATAAGTCTGTGACCTTGTTTTCAGGCAGGATGCTGAAAACTATCATTTATTTCTTAAATGGGTGGGCTGCTCTGGGCAGTGCTTATGTATGAGAGGGGGTTCCTTGACAATAGGCAGTTTACAAATTTCCCTCCATTTTAAGCTGTGATCTATGAGGAAACCTGACAGGAAATGTTCATTCCTTAGGGGAAACTGATCACTACACAGTGCCCCTTCATATCAGTGATGTGTCTGGGGAAGACAGGTCAGGTCCTTATGAAACTTTCTATAACTATTCTTCACTTTGGCCGAGAGAAGACGATCCTGCTTGGACTTAAAAATGTCCATTAGGGCAGTCTCACACGTCAGTGTCTCCGGTACGTGTAGTGACAGTTTTCTCACATACCGGAGACACTGACACAGGTAGACACATTCTAATGAATGTGTCTATGCAGATGTCAGCGTGTTTTCACGGACCGTGTGTCCGTATGCAAAACACGCTGACATGTCCGTTTTTGTGCGACAGGATGGATCACACGGACCCATACAAGTCAATGGGTGCGTGTAAACACGTACCGCACACGGATCACGTCCGCGTGTGATCCGTGTGCGTCAAAAGCTTTGTGAGTCATACGTATTCACACGGACAGCACACGGACAGCACACGGACACTACACGGACTTGCGCTTAGAACTTCTAGGCAGGGTTCTCTCCTAACCCACGTCCTCTGTTCCCTTTACTCCTACGTTCCGTAATAGTCTCTCCTTCTTATGGAAGATCAGGTTTCAGTTCAATGTCTTTCTTTCCTTTCCCTTGCCAGCAGACCCAGGTCACTGAGATCTACCAAAAACTACATCTCAATCCAGAGTCTATATTTATTCATGTGATATGAAGTGTGACCTTCGTGCATAAGGTCTTTTGGGCTAATGTTTGCTAAGATTTTCAAGGAGTCTGTGGGAATTTTTGCCTCCTTATCCAGAGAAGCACTTGTGAGGTCAGACCCTGATGTAGGAGGAAAGGCCAGGCTCACAATTTCTGCTCTAGCTACTGGATGGGGCTGAGGTCGGGGCTCTGTGCGGTCATGTTTTTCCACCAAACTTACCCCATCCATGCCTTTATAGACCTTATGCATTGGGCACAGTCATGGGGAACAGAAAAGGACCTTCCCAAAACTGTTCCCACAAAGCCGGAAGCTACAATTTTCAAAAATTTCTTGTGCTGAAGCATTAAGCTTTCCCTTCATTGAAACTAAGAGACCAACTCACGAAAAACAAGTCCAATCATTATTCCTCCTCCACCAAAAACTACAGCGGGCATAATGTGATCAGGCGGGTAACGTTCTCCTGGCTTTCACCAAACAGAGACTCATCCATCAGATGCCAGAAAAGTTAGATCTGTCACTGCAAAGACCATGTTTTTCACTGCTCCAGAGTCCAGTGGTGCAGCCTGACACCACTCTGTCCAACGCTTGACATTGTGCTTAGTGATGTAAGGCTGCATGCTGTAATGTATAATAATTAGATCTGTCTCTTTAAGCAAGCCAGACTTATGGGACTTGGAGGGTGGAGACAAGAGGGATGAGAAGGGAAGTTTCAGTTTCACTTCTGGTAGCATGGGAATGCAAGTGTTATGCTGTGTGCTGGAGGACGAAGAATAAAACATATCTAAAGTTTAATACATTGAATTCGTCATAACGTGTGGACATTACAACTGGCAACGAGGATGGGATATAATCACCTACTGCTGTGAGTATGGACTCTATTTTACCGCTTCACATGCCAGCACCACTGAGAGACTCTATCATGGCTGACTACTTGCACACATTCCCACAGTTTGATATGACTGATGTCATTAATCTCTCCCATAACTGGAGAAAATGGCTAAACAGATTTGAGAATTTCCTAGAAGCCATGGACATAAAGGAGGAGAAAAGAAAGAGAGCTTTGCTCCTGCATTGTGCAGGCACAGAAGTCTATGACATATACAGTACGTTACCTGCAGCAGAAACAGACACATACAGCAACTGCACTAAAGCTCTCACTGGCTACTTCAACCCCAAACAGAACATCAGATATGAAAGATATAAATTCAGGATTGCCAAGCAGTTTCCAGAAGAGTCCATAGACACTTACAGTGGGGAAAAAAAGTATTTAGTCAGTCAGCAATAGTGCAAGTTCCACCACTTAAAAAGATGAGAGGCGTCTGTAATTTACATCATAGGTAGACCTCAACTATGGGAGACAAACTGAGAAAAAAAAATCCAGAAAATCACATTGTCTGTTTTTTTTTCATTTTCATTACAAAGATCGGGAGTAGAGTTGAGCGATACCATCCGATACTTCAAAGTATCGTATCGGATGGTATCGGCCGATCTTTAAAAAAAGTATCGGTATCGCCAATTCCGATACCGGAAGTCCCATTCAAGTCTATGGGACTTCCGGTATCGGAATAAGAAAAACCCTTTCCTGCCCTTGTACAGCCTCTCTGGGGTCTGTACGGGCCTTTCGGGGGGCTGTGCCGGCCTGCCAGGGGGTCTGTGCAGGCTCCGGTGGTCTGTGCCGGCCTGCCAGTGGTCTGTGCAGGCTCCGGGGGGCTGTGCCGGCCTGCCGGGGGGCTGTGCCGGCCTGCCGGGGGGCTGTGCAGGCTCCGGGGGGCTGTGCCTGCCTGCCGGTGGACTGTGCAGGCTTCGGGGGGCTGTGCCGGCCTGCCGGGGGGCTGTGCCGGCCTGCCGGTGGTCTGTGCAGGCTCCGGGGGTCTGTGCAGGCATCGTCCGATGGGACTACAAGTCCCATCGGGCGATGCCTGCTACCATGACAGTGATTGACACATTAGCCAATGATGGGACAGTAGTAGTCCCATCATCCGGCTAATGTGTTAAATGTAAAAAAAAAAAAAAAAAAAAAAAAAAAAAATTACATGCTACATACATACAACATGCATACTACATACATGCTACATTCATACTACATACTACATACATGCTACATTCATACTACATGCAACATACATACTACATATATACTACATGCATGCTACATACATACTGCATACTACATGCTACATACATACTACATATATACTACATGCATGCTACATACATACTACATGCTACATACATACCACATACATACTACATATATACTACATGCATGCTACATACTACATATATACTACATGCATGCTACATACATACTACATGCTACATACATACTACATACATACTACATATATACTACATACATGCTACATACATACTACATGCATGCTACATACATACTACATGCTACATACATACCACATACATGCTACATATATACTACATGCATGCTACATACATACTACATATATACTACATGCATGCTACATACATACTGCATGCTACATGCATGCTACATACATACTACATACATACTACATGCTACATACATACCACATATATACTACATACATACAATACATTCATACAATACATACATAGACATACAGTACATATAACATAGAGTAACATACTTACCAATACTTGTCACATTGTTCCCCGAAGCCATTGTCGTCTACGGAATAAATATTAACATAACAAACCACAAAAATACTCACCCACGATCCGAAGCAGTCCACGAGTGTGTCCCACGACGATCTTGGGTAGAGAACTGCAGCATCAGATGATGCTGCCGTTCTCTACGGGCTGCAGGAATCCAATGACGGAAGGTAGGTATCCTTCCGCACTGTATTCCTCCGCCACTTAAAAAAAAAAAAAAAGTCCCTAGTCTCACTTTATGCCATTGCTGTGTGGGAATTTCCCACACAGCAATGGCATAAAGTGAGACTAGGGACTTTTTTTTTTTAAGTGGCGGAGGAATACAGTGCGGAAGGATACCTACCTTCCGTCATTGGATTCCTGCAGCCCGTAGAGAACGGCAGCATCATCTGATGCTGCAGTTCTTTACCCAAGATCGTCGTGGGACACACTCGTGGACTGCTTCGGATCGTGGGTGAGTATTTTTGTGGTTTGTTATGTTAATATTTATTCCGGAAAGACAATGGCTTCGGGGAACAATGTGACAAGTATTGGTAAGTATGTTACTCTATGTTATATGTACTGTATGTCTATGTATGTATTGTATGAATGTATTGTATGTATGTAGTATATATGTGGTATGTATGTAGCATGTAGTATGTATGTAGTATGTATGTAGCATGCATGTAGCATGTAGTATGTATGTAGCATGCATGTAGTATATATGTAGTATGTATGTAGCATGCATGTAGTATATATGTAGCATGTATGTAGTATGTATGTGGTATGTATGTAGCATGTAGTATGTATGTAGCATGCATGTAGTATGTATGTAGTATATATGTGGTATGTATGTAGTATGTATGTAGTATATATGTAGTATGTATGTAGTATATATGTAGTATGTATGTAGCATGTAGTATGTATGTAGCATGCATGTAGTATATATGTAGTATGTATGTAGCATGCATGTAGTATGTATGTAGTATGTATGTAGTATGTATGTAGCATGCATGTAGTATGTATGTAGCATGTATGTAGTATGTATGTGGTATGTATGTAGCATGTATGTAGTATGTATGTGGTATGTATGTAGCATGTAGTATATATGTAGCATGCATGTAGTATGTATGTGGTATGTATGTAGCATGTAGTATATATGTAGCATGCATGTAGTATGTATGTAGTATGTATGTAGCATGCAGTATGTATGTAGTATGTATGTAGTATATATGTAGTATGTATGTAGCATGCATGTAGTATGTATGTAGCATGTATGTAGTATGTATGTAGTATATATGTAGTATGTATGTAGCATGTAGTATGTATGTAGTATTTTTTTTTTTTTTTTTAACATTTAACACATTAGCCGGATGATGGGACTACTACTGTCCCATCATTGGCTAATGTGTCAATCACTGTCATGGTAGCAGGCATCGCCCGATGGGACTTGTAGTCCCATCGGACGATGCTTGCACAGACCCCCGGACATCAGCACAGCCCCCCGGCAGGCCGGCACAGCCCCCCGGCAGGCCGGTACAGACCCCCACAGGGTGCACAGACCACCGGCAGGCCGGCACAGCCCCCCGGCAGGCCGGTACAGACCCCGGGCAGTCCACACAGCCCCCCGGCAGGCCGGCAGAGACCCCCGGAAGGCCCGAAATGACGGCGCATCATGATGCGCACACACCGCGCATCATGATGACGTCAGTCTGTCAATCAACTTGGAACTTCCAATTCCGATGCCGAATTCCGATATTGAAAAAATATCGGAAGTCGGTATCGGAATTCCGATACAGCAAGTATCGGCCGATACCCGATACTTGCGGTATCGGAATGCTCAACACTAATCGGGAGGATGTCTTCTCAGCTATCACACTGCCTTGGAGCTAGGACTCATCCAGATTATTCATACCATAACTGACCCTGCGGATATGGATGTACAAACTATGGTGAACAGCTTTCCCTCCCTATTTAGTGGTTTGGGAAAACTAAAGGACTCTCAAGTACACCTTCATGTGGATGACAATGTTCGTCCAGTAGCCCAGCCTCACAGGCGTATTCCATTTCACCTGAGACAGAAGGTAGAAAAGGAACTCCAATTGCTCATGGATGA
Source organism: Dendrobates tinctorius (assembly GCF_039654945.1). Classification (NCBI taxonomy): domain Eukaryota; kingdom Metazoa; phylum Chordata; class Amphibia; order Anura; family Dendrobatidae; genus Dendrobates; species Dendrobates tinctorius. The sequence goes on along the minus strand of NW_027361743.1, from coordinate 11,458,733 downwards.
GGACGTTATTGAAACTGTTACTGGTCCCACTCCGTGGGTCTCTCCACTTGTGGTAGTTCCAAAACCAAAGACTCCTGATCAAGTGAGACTGTGTGTTGACATGCGCCTGCCCAACACCGCTATTCAGAGGGAAAGACATATCTCACCTACGATTGATGACATTATTCATTTATTAAATGGAGCCACCGTCTTTTCAAAGCTCGACCTCAATAAGGGATATCATCAATTAGAACTGAGTCCAGAGTCCCGATATTTGACCACATTTTCCACCCATGTGGGCCTCAGAAGATACAAAAGATTGACTTTTGGAGTCTGCTCAGCAGCAGAAATTTTTCAGGATGCAATAAGGAGTGTCATTCAACACATCCCAAATGCCTTTAATTACAGTGATGACATATTGGTTTTTGGTAAAACTCAAGCTGAGCATAATCGTGCTCTATATGCTATCTTCGAATGCCTGCTTTCTGCTGGACTCACTTTAAACAAAGAGAAGTGCGAGTTTGACAAGGGTTCATTAGAATTCTATGGTCACATCTTCTCGGCAAAAGGAGTACAACCAGACCCCAAGAAAGTGGAAGCTATCAGAACAGCCTCAATTCCACAGGATGCTAGTGAAGTGCGTTCTTTCCTTGGAATGGCAAGTTACTGTGCTAGATATATTCCGAATTTTTCAACAATCAGCAATCCACTACGGGAACTTACAAAACAAAGTTGTATTTTTCAATGGTCTCAAGGCTGTCAGGCCTCTTTTGAAACAATTAAAAATTAACTCTGCTCGACAACCACTATGGCTTATTTTGATCCAGCTCTTCGAACTGAACTGATTGTGGACGCCAGTCCCGTGGGACTGGGTGCTATTCTAGCGCAATACAAGGATAACAATCAAAATCCTCACATCATTTCTTATGCAAGTAAGAGCTTAACAAACACTGAAAGAAAATATTCTCAACCTGAAAAAGAAAGCTTGGCAGTTGTCTGGGGATGTGAACACTTTCACTTATTTCTCTATGGAGCTCCCTTCACCATTGTCACAGATCATCAAGCACTTCTTACAATTTTTGGAAATCCCAGAGCTAAAATGCCTGCACGAATTGAACGATGGGGCCTACGTCTACAGGACTACAACTATAACATTGTTCACAAACCTGGAAAATACAGCAATCCGGCTGATTATCTTTCAAGACATCCTACTAATGATGATATACCTGTGCATTCCTCCATTGAAGAATACCTACATTTTGTTACAGATCATGCCGTGCCAAAAGCACTTTCTCTTGATCAATTTATAAATGAAACAACAAAAGACAAGACACTCTGTGCCCTAATACAAATCATCCAAAATCGAAGGTGGCATGAAATTCAAAAAGAAAAATTTCCTGATCCTGAGATTGATCTGAAAGAGTTAAAACTATTCTCAAACGTACGTGAGGAATTATCAGTCACTGAAGAACACCTCATTCTTCGAGGTACCAAACTAGTTGTACCTAAGACTTTGCGTAACTTAGTCATACAGATAGCACATGAAGGTCATTTAGGAATTGTTGGCACAAAGAAGTTACTCAGAGAAAAAGTGTGGTTCCCAAATATGGATCACTTGGTGGAAGAAAAGATTAGACGCTGTTCTACTTGTCAATTAATCACTCCATCATCAAACTTAGAGCCATTACAAATGTCTCCGTTACCCACTGCTGTCTGGGAGGAAGTGGCAGTCGATATATATGGACCATTGCCAAATGGCCAATACATTCTCGTAACAATTGATGAATATTCTCGATACCCTGTCATTTCATTTATCTCTTCAACATCTGCTAATAATGTTATACCAGAGCTGGACGACATTTTCTCGGCATATGGTATTCCAAAAGTGGTCAAAACAGACAATGGACCTCCATTCAATGGACATGTGTTTACACAATTTTCTGAATACTTGGGATTCAATCACAGGAAAATCACACCTTGCTGGCCGCAAGCCAATGGAATTGTGGAACGTTTTATGCGCACTCTGGGGAAACGTATCAAGGCAGCGAGTCTGGAGCACATCCCACTGAAACAGTCATTATACAAATTCATGCGTAATTACCGCAATACGCCACACTCCACTACTAATGCTGCTCCAGCTCATTTAATGTTCAGCAGAACCCTGCGTATACGTCTCCCTGATGTGACCAGCCATCCCCGACCGAGTGACTCCTCAGTGAGATCCACAGATTTCTCCAACAAACAAGCCATGAAACGTTATGCAGACAGAAGGCGAAGGACACAGTCAAGTGCCATCGAAAGAGGGGATGTCGTGGTGGTACGTCAAAGACCAACCAACAAGACCTCACCTGTATATGGTCCTACAAAATATTATGTTACCAAAAGGAAAGGCAGCATGATCACAGCTGAACGAGATGGACACTCCATAACGCGAAATTCTTCATATTTTAAAGTCATACCACAGAATGATGACAATGAACTCTCTTTGGTGGAAGATTTGGTATCCGATGGTGGAGAGGACCAACAAGAGGTAGCTGGTCCATCAACAATGAACTCTCTCAATGAGCCCAGACGTTATCCTACACGAGAGAAAAGAGCTCCATCGAGGCTTATTGAAGAAGTGTAATTACAGTTTTGTTTGTTTTTTGTTGTTGTTTGTTTCTCTGGTTTTAGAATTGAACAAATAAGACAAAACGGACATATGATTTCTTTGGACGTTTTCATGTTGTTGCATTTATCAGTAATATAGATTATTTATAAAAAAAAAAAAAAAAAAGGGGATGATGTAATGTATAATAATTAGATCTGTCTCTTTAAGCAAGCCAGACTTATGGGACTTGGGGGGTGGAGACAAGAGGGATGAGAAGGGAAGTTTCAGTTTCACTTCTGGTAACATGGGAATGCAACTGTTATGCTGTGTGCTGGAGGACGAAGAATAAAACATATCTAAAGTTTAATACATTGAATTCGTCATAACGTGTGGATATTACACATGCCAATTCACATTACTGCACATCAGACCAGACCATTACCAAGGTCCTGATAGACTGAAACATTTACGATGACCACCGTCTTGATATATGAAATAACTTGAATGTCATGCTGACTTATCGGACAGCTCTGTGAAGGTGGAAGTATACAAGCACCCCCAAAATGGCCAATTGATGGAGTTTGTGGACCCACCTTTTCAGACAGGAGGGAGGGGCTTAAAATATCACTCAGAGGGGATTCAAATAGTAAGAAGTCTCATTTTTTATTGCCTACAATGTTAAAATTTCACAGTGTGTAAAACCATCATACCCTGATTTTACTGTATGAGCATTTTCAATGCTGACAAAAGAGATATACTAGAATTTTTGTTAGAAAACAAAGTTAGTAATCTTGCAGTTTTCACACTGGCCACTAGGTCTTTTTTAGACTCCTACATTCTGTTGTTTCAGGAAAAGTTTTCAGAAGGATCCTTATCATCAGGGACAGGATTACAGTGGCAGGTAACACAGCTGATCTCACAACACAGGATCCACACAACACAGGAGGCGATATCACAGCTCACCTTCTCCCCCTGCTATCACAATGACCTTTACATACACGCTCATTAGATTCTTCAAAACAAATGACCAGAAACTGATCATTGTGGCTAATGTACATGTGCTAGTTCCTGAAACAACAGGAAGTTAGAGTGAAAAAAAGCCCCAGTGGTCAGTGTGAAAATTGTAAGATTTCTATTTTTTATTTTTTTTAATACAGATTGTGGTATGTAAAAAAAACCCACAATTAAATAAAAAAAATAGATTTAACTCAATAATGTGCTGTAAACGATAGGTAATTTTCTCTTTTTTTCTTTAAAGCCGTGACTTGATCTTTCTATGGGATAATCTTCACCTGTCTAGACACATTCCTAGAAATATTTTTTTTAAATTTTGCTTTGAAATGAATGGAGAAAAAAATATCATGAATCGCTTTCTGATATTTGCCATACCTCCCTCAAAAAATGAAAAAAAAAAAACAAAAAAAAATTCACATTATCAAATGATACCAATGAAAACAACATCTTAACGCACAGAAAACAAGCTCTCACACAGCCGAAAAATAAAGGATTTCAGAAATTGGCGACACAAACCAAATGTAATTTTTACAAAGCTCACTTTTTTTAAAAAAAATCTCGAAAACATAAAAAACGGTACAAGTTTGGTACCTTCGTAATCGTACTGACCTGGAGAATTGTGGTTCTAAGTCACTTTTACCGCACAATCAATACCGTAAAACCAAAATCACGATGCGACAATTGCGGGGGGTTTTCACAATTCTGCCCCACTTGGATTTTTCCCCCCAGTTTTTTGTATAATACATGGTAAAATAATGTCATTAAAAACTACAATTCGTCCTGAAAATAAATAAATTCTTTATGGCTATAGTGACATAATAATAATTAATTATGGTTCTTAAAAAAAAGGGGAGTAAAATATGAAAGTTCAAACAAGAAAATTTGCAACATTGGGAAAGGGGTTAAAATCAGAGCCAAATAATTAAAGCAAGAAACTATGAGCAAATATATGCAACTTCTCAGACTGATTCACATTGTAAAACGCGGTCAGCTGTGGTATGGAGCATGTGTTCATCGATTGTCACTTCATTCTGTAAATTATACTTCTGCCTTTACTGTAAAACAAACACGGTGCCCATCCCGGCCTTATCTGTAGGTGTAGCCGTAGTGGAGTATGAGACGGATGTGAGGAGGTGTGGAAACTTTACATGGTGAAAAGTCCCACTATCTCCACCCTGGTAGATATGCACGACATGATCACAGAGACTTGACTAGGGGATTGCAAAGTGTCTACGGCATTAATACATGACCATATAACGCTGAGGGACGATGGAATATAAATGGTCACAGCAGCCTTTATTAAACGTAATGATTTAAATAAGAATAACTCCGTTAATTTCTCTGAGGAGATCCTGGATGGCCCCCATCCCTGGGGCAGTACCAGAACACAACACTCCCCAGTCATAGAATCATAGAATCGTAGAGTTGGAAGGGACCTCCTGGGCCATCTGGTCCAACCCCCTGCTCAAAGCAGGATTTGCTAAATCATCCCAGACAGATGTCTGTCCAGCCTCTGTTTGAAGACTTCTATTGGAGGAGAACTCACCACTTCTCGTGGCAGCCTGTTCCACTCATTGATCACTCTAACTGTCAAAAAGTTTTTTCTAATATCTAATCTAGTCGCACCACTCCAACTCAATGTTGACAAACCGTCATGGAACTGCACGAACCATCTTCCTGTTCCCAGTGAACCGTCCCAGTGGCAACTCAACACACGTAATAATGAGGGGTCACCATACCTCCGATGGGACCCCGGTCCTATTGTCCAAGGCGATCCCTGATCTCCTCACCACCGATTACTATGGCATAGACAAATTTTACCCCAAAATCTCTCACCCACCAATACCAACCAAGCCTTAAAAAAAGGCGCGGGTGGACGGGATGTTCCTCGTTCCTGTATCGTGAATGGCAGCCGCACCCCTGGGATCGTCTTCTTTTAACTAAGTGCTCAGATACTATCTGACCCTCTGATGCACGTGCCAAACTAATAGTTAACCCTTACCTAGCCTCCTACGCAAACTGTCTTCAATTCACCTGCTCTCTAATAATAATGATATGACTCTGCCAATTCTGTCAGAGTCTGCACAGCAAAGCTGACAAGTGAAAAATGCCAAAATGTATAAGATGTGCACATCTGTGTACTAGGAAATGAAAAATCATTAATATATAGTTTTCTATTCCGGTACTCATTTTTCCACTCTGATAGATGTGATGGTCTCTCTATTTATGACACCTCCATCCACTTACCAGGATTCTGAGTATATCATTATCATTACAACTAAGCAGGGGTCTTTCCCATCTTACTATCTGTAATAGGCTGATGCTGACTACAGAATCTATCCATCTCTTATACATACAGTTGTGGCCAAAAGTATTGACACCCCTGCAATTCTGTCAGATAATACTCAGTTTCTTCCTGAAAATGATTGCAAACACAAATTCTTTGGTATTACTATCTTCATTTAATTTGTCTTAAATGAAAAAACACAAAAGAGAATGAAGCAGGAAGCAAAACATTGATCATTTCACACAAAACTCTGAAAATGGGCCAGACAAAAGTATTGGCACCCTTAGCCTAATACTTGGTTGCACAACCTTTAGCCAAAATAACTGCGACCAACCGCTGCCCGTAACCATGAATGAGTTTCTTACAATGTTCTGCTGGAATTTTAGACCATTCTTCTTTGGCAAACTGCTCCAGGTCCCTGATATTTGAAGGGTGCCTTCTCCAAACTGCCATTTTTAGATCTCTCCACAGGTGCTCTATGTGATTCAGGTCTGGACTCATTGCTGGCCACCATAGAAGTCTCCAGTGCTTTCTCTCAAACCATTTTCTAGTGCTTTTTGAAGTGTGTTTTGGGTCATTGTCCTGCTGGAAGTCCCATGACCTCTTAGGGAGACCCAGCTTTCTCACACTGGGCCCTACATTATGCTGCAAAATTTGTTGGTAGTCTTCAGACTTCATAATGCCATGCACATGGTCAAGCAGTCCAGTGCCAGAGGCAGCATAGCAACCCCAAAACATCAGGGAACCTCCGCCATGTTTGACTGTAGGGACCGTGTTCTTTTCTTTGAATGCCTTTTTTTCTCCTGTAAATTCTATGTTGATGCCTTTGCCCAAAAAGCTCTACTTTTGTCTCATCTGACCAGAGAACATTCTTCCAAAACGTTTTAGGCTTTTTCAGGTGAGTTTTGGCAAACTCCAGCCTGGCTTTTTTATGTCTCGGGGTAAGAAGTGGGGTCTTCCTGGGTCTCCTACCATACAGTCCCTTTTCATTCAGATGCCGACGGATAGTAAGGGTTGACACTGTTGTACCCTCGGACTGCAGGGCAGCTTGGACTTGTTTGGATGTTAGTCAAGGTTCTTTATCCAACATCCGCACAATCTTGCGTTGAAATCTCTTGTCAATTTTTCTTTTCCGTCCACATCTAGGGAGGTTAGCCACAGTGCCATGGGCTTTAAACTTCTTGATGACACTGCGCACGGTAGACACAGGAACATTCAGGTCTTTGGAGATGGAATTGTAGCCTTGAGATTGCTCATGCTTCCTCACAATTTGGTTTCTCAAGTCCTCAGACAGTTCTTTGGTCTTCTTTCTTTTCTCCATGCTCAATGTGGCACACACAAGGACACAGGACAGAGGTTGAGTCAACTTTAATCCATGTCAACTGGCTGCAAGTGTAATTTAGTTATTGCCAACACCTGTTAGGTGCCACAGGTAAGTTACAGGTGCTGTTAATTACACAAATTAGAGAAGCATCACACGATTTTTCGAACAGTGCCAATACTTTTGTCCACCCTCTTTTTTATGTTTGGTGTGGAATTATATCCAATTTGGCTTTAGGACAATTCTTTTTGTGTTTTTTCATTTAAGACAAATTAAATGAAGATAATAATACCAAAGAATTTGTGTTTGCAATCATTTTCAGGAAGAAACTGAATATTATCTGACAGAGTTGCAGGGGTGTCAATACTTTTGGCCACAACTATATGGGCGAAGCGGCCCATCCTTGGTCCCATGATCCTTTGCTTGTCTGACTTGGTAACTCATTTTTGGTGAGCCTCAGTGGTGCCTCTTGACCGGTCATTTACAATTTTGAATGTTTTGCATCCTTGCCTCTTAGAATTTGGGGCCCTATTATATTTCTGTTCCGTGCCCATAATAATGCCGCTGGGCTCACCACATACTCCGGGATATCAGCCAACCATATAATGATTTACTTTTATATCCATATACATCAGGACATACATGCCATCCTTTTTCTGATATTACAATGTGGGATTGTATGTATACTGTCATGATCCCAGTGCAGGTTTTGACCTGCACTTCAGGGGTTAATGTCTTGAGCCCAGTGCAGGCTTTGACCTGCATGCCTGGGGTTAATTATTGTGGCCTCTCTTTGGTTCAAGGAGAGCTTCTTATAGCCCTGCGAAACTCCAATCCCCGTCAGTTATACTTTTGCCTTTGGCCGAGTGTGGTGACCCCTGTGTGCCTGTGCCTTCTGATTGTCTTCTAACTTGCTTATATGGTTCTGACCCGGTTCTGTCCCCTGTTGTGAGTTTGTCTCTTGATTCTGTACTGTGTATCTGTTTCTCTGGTTTCTAACTGCTGGACTGCTGCTACATCCTGACTATCCGCTCTGTCTAATCCTTTGGTACTGTCGTGCTATCTCGTGCTTTGACCCCGGCCTGTTCTGTTTACGTCTCTGTCTATGCCCCTTGGTAACTTCGTCCCGCAGTTACCCTTCTAGGAGTTTTCCTGCTGCTCCTAGCTCTCTGGAGTTTAGGCCACGCCCCCAGCAGTCACGTGCTTCAGGTCCTGTTGGTCTGAAGCACGCATCTTCATTGCTGCTGCCCGCTCCACAGGTATCTTAGAGCACAGTTTCTCTTACTCAGGACACGCGCACTGGCTCAGAGAGCCAGTGCAGTGCTGTGTTCCTGACATTATAACTGACCGTGAAATTTTTTTTTTCTCTCTCTCTTCTGCAGCATGGACCCAATGCATGCTTTATCTGAGCAGGTGAAATGCTTGACTCAGTCACTGTAGAAGCTAAGTTTAGGACACCAAGCTCTGGCCCAGTCCCAACGGCTGGTTGCTGTCTCGGTTCAGGGGACGCTTTCCGCTGAGTTTCAGCAGGTGGGGACTAGAGATGTCATTTTGGTCTCACCCAAATCCCCGGTTAAGTTACCAGATACGTTTGCTGGTAACAAATATGAATTTAGAGCGCTTAAGGAGGACTGCAAGCTCTTTTTCTCCGTGAGACCCCACTCCCCTGGGGATGAGAAACAGAGGATGGGGTGGTTTTGTCCCTGCTTAGGGGGGCCCCGCAAGCCTGGGCATTTTCTCTTTCTTCTCCTGCCCCGGAGAGAATGACTGTGGATGCGTTTTTTGAGGCCTTAGGGCATATTTACGATGAGCCGGATAGAGTGTGTTTGGCTGAGGATAAGGTCATGAGTGTCTGTCAGGGGAAGTACTCGGCCGAGTGGTTCTGTTCTGAATTTAGGAGTTGGGCAGCTGAGATTTCTTGGAGTGATGCCGCCCTTCAGGGGTTGTTCCGTAGAGGCCTGTGTGAATGTCTGAAGGATGCCCTGGCACTTCATCCTCCACCTGACTCCCTGAAGGATGACATGATCCAAGCGGTTCGCATGGATTGCAGACTGCGGGCAAGAGGTGTTATGCAACTCGAAACATCATTATTCTCCATTAGAGGTGAGACCCAAACTCCTCCTGAGGCTATGGAGGTGAGCGCTGTCACCTGTGAGGAGAAGGAAAGAAGATGCCGCCTGAAGAAGCAGTCGTGCTTCTATTGTGGGGAATCTGGATATTGGAAGAAGGACTGCCCCTCCTGTCAGTCATCCTCCAAGGTGGCGGAAAAGGACTAGGTCTGGGAAGTAGTCGAGGAGGCTACCCAGACCTTCAGGTACCTTTTTCCTCACTTACAAAAATTGTGCTTTGGGTGGAACTGGAACTTGGTGATGGTCCTGTTCAGACTACTGCCTTTGTTGACTGTGGCTCTGCTGTTAACCTGATTGATGCCCGGATTATGACTCAAAATAAGATAGGGACAGTCAGGCTTCAGGATCCTGTTAAACTTGTGGCAATTGACTCGTCCTCTCTTACCCGGGACGGTATCTGTTTCAGGTCTGAACTTTTTTCTCTGAAAGTGGGCCCCACTCATGTGGAAAAATTAACTTGTCTTATGTTAGATAACTTGCCTGCAGGACCGGTACTGGGGATGCCTTGGCTACAACGCCATAATCCTACCATTGATTGGGTGACGGGGGAGATCACTCAATGGGGATGCAAAGATAAATGTTATAACCTGGGGCCTCTTGTTAACTTTGTTAAAACCGTGTCTGTGTCGTCTGTCGGTCTGGAAGGCATTCCGGAGTACCTGACGTATTTTCCGAAAGCGAGGCTGAGGCGCTGCCAACACATAGACCCTATGATTGTGCCACTGATCTAGTACCCGGAGGCAATTACCTAATGCTCGATTGTTCAATTTGTCCGGGCCTGAGCGCCAAACCATGAAGGAGTACATAGCTGAGAGTCTCTGCAAAGGGCATATCAGGCCTTCTGTGTCACCTGTGGCAGCAGGATTCTTTTTTGTGAAGAAGAATGATGGTGGTTTGCGGCCGTGCCTCGACTTTCGGGAACTTAACAAGATAACAGTTAGGAACACTTACCCACTTCCCCTCTTCCCAGACTTATGTAACCAGTTATCTGGGGCCCAATGGTTCTCCAAATTAGATCTCCGGGGGGGGCCTACAACCTGATAAGGGTTCGGGAAGGGGACGAGTGGAAAACTGCATTCCTCACATCAGATGGACTCTTTGAAAACCTGGTTATGCCGTTTGGGTTAACTAATGCACCCGCTATTTTCCAGAACTTTATCAATGTTGTGTTTTCTGACCTGAAAGGCCGTTTTGCTGTCATTTATTTGGATGACATTTTGGTGTATTCCCCGGATAGTCAGTCTCACTTGCAACATCTACAGACAGTTCTCCAGAGACTCAGGGAGCACCACTTGTTTGCTAAATTGGAAAAATGTACGTTTTTTAGTACAGGAACTGTCTTTTTTGGGGCTTATTGTGTCTTGTGAGGGGTTTCGTATGGATCCTAAAAAGGTGCTGGCGATCGCAGACTGGGTTCAGCCTCGTGATCTCAAGGGGCTCCAACGCTTCTTGGGATTTGCAAACTATTACAGGAGATTCATTAAAGGTTTCTCTCAAGTGGTTAAACCACTCACGGATCATACCCGGAAGGGGGCTGATGTAAAAAATTGGTCGGAACTCGCTAAGGAGTCCTGCTCAGCTATTAAGAAAGTTTCATGTCTGCCCCAGTGTTGGTTCAGCCAGACCCGTCCAAACCATTTATTGTGGAGGTGGATGCTTCTGAAGTAGGGGTGGGGCAGTGTTGTCCCAGGGTCCAGCCACCCTTACTAATATCAAACCCTGTGCTGCCTTCTCCAAGAAGTTCTCATCCGTCGAGAGAAACTATGATGTAGGCAATAGAGAACAGGCTGGCATTCGAAGAATGGAGGCACTTTTTGGAAGGGGTGACTCACCCTATCACTGTTATCACTGATCACAAAAATTTGGCATACCTTGAATCTGCTAAGAGGCTTACTCCTAGACAAGCCTGTTGGTCACTTTTTTTTCACGCTTTCAATTCTCCATTACTTTTCGACCATGGTCCAAAAATGTTAAAGCGCATGGGCTGTCCTGAAGTTTTGACCCGTTGTCTACCCCCGAGCCGCAGTCCTACACTCTTCGCCCGGGGGTGGTAGTGGCTGGGGTCTCGTCAGAGTTGTAACAAGAAATTTTGAGGGCCCAGTGCCTAGCTCCGGCAGCCAGGCCAGGAGATAAATTGTTTGTTCCAGATTTATTACGGCCTAGACTTCTGCAGGAGTTTCATGAGTCTAGGCTGAGTGCTGATCCCGGTGTCACGGCCACTAGAGAGGCAGTAGCCAGGGTTTTTTGGTGGCCTTCACTTGGGTCCGATGTCAAGAAATTAATTTCTGCTTGTGGAGTTTGTGCCCGTTCCAAAAGCTCGCATAACCAGCCTGCTGGGGAACTCATACCTTTATCGGTTCCTTATAGGCCATGGACTCAACTCTCCATGAACTTTTTTACCGGTCTGCCACCTTCCAGGGGCAATACCGTGATCTGGGTGGTGGTGGACAGGGTTTCAAAACAGGCCCATTTCATTCCCTTGGCAGCATTACCCTCAGCAGAAACATTGTCAAGGTTGTTTGTGCTGCATGTGGTCCGATTGCATGGGGTACCCCTGAATGTTGTGTCTGACAGAGGTGTGCCGTTTGTGACCAAATTTTAGAGGGCATTCTGTAAGAAATTGGACATCTTACTCTCCTTCTCCTCGGCATATCACCCGGAGAGTAATGGTCAGACGAAATGCACCAATCAATCCCTGGAACAGATTCTCAGGTGTCTGACCTCCACCAGACAGGAGGATTGGTGTGATGCGTGACCATTGGCGGAGTTTGCTTTTAACAACCGGGTGAATCAATCCACCAACATGTCCCCATTCCTGATCAATTATGGGTTTAATCCTCATTTTGGGGAGTTTTCACGCCGGTTGTTCAGGGGAGGAGGGATCCGTTCAATGATTAAAAAGCCTCTGGGCTGAAGTACGGCGTAATATCTCTCAGGCCCAGGGGAGGTATAAATATTTTGCTGACAAAAAGAGAGCCCCGGGACACATGTTTTAGGTGGGAGAGAAGGTTTGGCTTTCCACACATAACATCAACTTGACGGTACCATCAGCTGAATTGGGAACAAAGTTCATTGGTCCGTATAAGATTGTGGAGATAGTCAACCCAGTGGCATATAGGCTGCGTCTCCCCGCCTCCTTAAAAATATCCAACGTGTTCCATAAATCGCTGTTGAAACTCATGGGGTCTGTCAAGGAGGACTCTGAGCTTGTTGTTCCTCCAGTGTTGGTGGAGGGTCACTTGGAGTATGAGGTCGGACATATTGTGGACTCTCGGCGGGTGCGCCTCTCCTTGCAGTACCTGGTCCACTGGAAGGGATATGAACCGGAGGATCGCTCGTGGGTCCCTGCTCACTCTGTACATGCAGATCGCCTGGTTCGAGTCTTCCATGCCAAATACCCGGCGAAGCCTGGGAGTCCAGAGGCCCCCCGTTGAGAGGGGGGTACTGTCATGATCCCAGTGCAGGTTTTGACCTGCACGTCAGGGCTTAATGTCTTGAGCCCAGTGCAGGCTTTGACCTGCATGCCTGGGGTTAATTATTGTGGCCTCTCTTTGGTTCAAGGAGAGCTTCTTATAGCCCTGCAAAACTCCAATCCCCGTCAGTTATACTTTTGCCTTTGGCCGAGTGTGGTGACCCCTGTGTGCCTTTGCCTTCTGATTGTCTTCTAGCTTGCTTATATGGTTCTGACCCGGTTCTGTCCCCTGTTGTGAGTTTATCTCTTGATTCTGTACTGTGTATCTGCTTCTCTGGTTTCTGACTGCTGCTACGTCCTGACTATCCGCTCTGTGTAATCCTTTGGTACTGTCGTGCTATCTCGTGCTTTGACCCCAGCCTGTTCAGATTATGCCTCTGTCTATGCCCCTTGGTAACTTCGCCCCGTAGTTACCCTTCTAGGAGTTTTCCTGCTGCTCCTAGCTCTCTGGAGTTTAGGCCACGCCCCCAGCAGTCACGTGCTTCAGGTCCTGTTGGTCTAGCACGCATCTTCACCGCTGCTGCCCTGCTCCACAGGTATCTTAGAGCAGTTTCTCTAACTCAGGACATACGCACTGGCTCAGTGAGCAAGTGCAGTGCGGTGTTCCTGACATATACTTTGGCATTTGGTTTTGTATACATTCTTGGTGGCACAATGGTGGGTCCCCTGCTCCCTCCTTATTTTTGGGACATACATAGCTCATTACTACCCCCTGTCTGTGCTGAGTAATATTGGACCTATTTATGCCCAGTATAGCTGGTGTCTTCCCTTCTTGGTGCCCCCTCTCATCACCCCAAGTGATGAATTCATCACCATTATAGATATGTATATTTAGTGGTTATTATGTTTATACCTCTCCCTATATATATGGAGGGATACTCCTTTGGCTAAGTTTGAGGTAGGCTCCTTGGTGTCTGTCCTTTTTCCTTTTGATTGTATGCCCTTTCGTATTCCCATTCAGGCTTTCTCCATCCTTAGGTTCACCCTGTGATTGAATTCCGACGTTAACTGCATTAAGTACAGTATGCTCTCCTGTACGCTGCGTGGACAACGCATGCGTTGATTCTCTTTGCAGTATGGATAGGTAAATTTTCCCTTGCGTAACTTCCCTTTCTTATTGCGCATACGCCGCCCTTGTACTGTGTCATGACTTGATTTCATCAACATCGGCTGACCTTCCTTGTATGCGCCGATCACATGACTCATCCTGTCCACTTCCTGATCGTCGGGACGCGATAACATACACCGGTAACTGATTATCTTATTAACATCTACTATTTAAATAAGTGCACTCACACTAGTAGCCACACTACCCCTGATGAAGCTGCTTTGCAGCGAAACGCATGGGGCATGTCCTCACACCCCGGTTACTCCTACCAAACATTCAGCAGCCATTCTTGTCTACGCTGGTTATGTGCTTTTATCTATTTGCACATTGTGTTTCCTGTATTTCCTATGGGGACACCATTGATCTATACTGTTGCTAGCCTTATGAGAGACGGCCACATTCTATACTTTAGTGCTAGATGGTTTGTGCAACTATTATCAATACTCTTTTCTTTTATACATGGTATCAATTCCATATTATCCGGAGGAGATTGTATATGTATATTCAACATATTCTCTGCATTGTCCGTCCTACCAATAATATTGTCCATCGCTGATTATATTGCCAATTGCTATTCATATTGTGTTTGCTTTGTCTATTGTGGATTTAGGGGTGTTTTAATACTGTACTCTTTTCATGTGATTTTAAATGTTTTTATAGTCGTCTTGTTTGTCTCCTAGTGTTAATAAAAAAAACATATTTTTATTGATTAATTAGGTGTCCCAACATCTTATACGTGGCCTTTATCACTTATCAGCTTTGCTGTGCAGACTCTGACAGAATGGGCAGAGTCATGTCATTGTTATTAGAGCAGGTGAGTTGAAGACCGTTCGAAAGGCTCTTGTGCACACTAAATCATTGATATCAAGGTATTGGCCTTTCTCCCTTTTTCAATATTGTCGCATCCATACATGATGTAGCACCCTCACGTTCAATAATGTATACTCTCTAGGTTTATAGTTTGACACACTCTATCTATATACACCAAAGCTGATAAGTGAGTTACAGAAATGTTTTTTTGCACTCTACTCTGGAAGTTGGGCTCAGGTGAGCAGGTATAATTTTATGCCAAAATATGTATATTATCACACAGGCATTAGTTCTATGCGCCTATGACAC
This sequence comes from Dendrobates tinctorius, assembly GCF_039654945.1. Taxonomy (NCBI): domain Eukaryota; kingdom Metazoa; phylum Chordata; class Amphibia; order Anura; family Dendrobatidae; genus Dendrobates; species Dendrobates tinctorius. The sequence goes on along the minus strand of NW_027361743.1, from coordinate 11,443,714 downwards.
AATTAAGGAAAAACTAAATTGGCAGGCAGAGACAGCAGCCAAAGTCCCCTTTTATTATTATTTACTAGCTATGAACCCGTTCTACGCCCGGGTGGCGAGCATTTTTACTGGTATATGGTCTCCCATCCTGCTACAGTTGTGGCCAAAAGTATTGACACCCCTGCAATTCTGTCAGATAATACTCAGTTTCTTCCTGAAAATGATTGCAAACACAAATTCTTTGGTATTATTATCTTCATTTAATTTGTCTTAAATGAAAAAACACAAAAGAGAATGAAGCAAAACATTGATCATTTCACACAAAACTCCAAAAATGGGCCAGACAAATGTATTGGCACCCTCAGCCTAATACTTGGTTGCACAACCTTTAGCCAAAATAACTGTGACCAACCGCTTCTGGTAACCATCAATGAATTTCTTACAATGCTCTGCTGGAATTTTAGACCATTCTTCTTTGGCAAACTGTCAAGCAGTCCAGTGCCAGAGGCAGGATAGCAACCCCAAAACATCAGGGAACCTCCGCCATGTTTGACTGTAGGGACCATGTTCTTTTCTTTGAATGCCTTTTTTTTTCTCCTGTAAATTCTATGTTGATGCCTTTGCCCAAAAAGCTCTACTTTTGTCTCATCTGACCAGAGAACATTCTTCCAAAACGTTTTAGGCTTTTTCAGGTAAGTTTTGGCAAACTCCAGCCTGGCTTTTTTATGTCTCGGGGTAAGAAGTGGGGTCTTCCTGGGTCTCCTACCATACAGTCTCTTTTCATTCAGACGCCGACGGATAGTACGGGTTGACACTGTTGTACCCTCAGACTGCAGGGCAGCTTGAACTTGTTTGGATGTTAGTCGAGGTTCTTTATCCAACATCCGCACAATCTTGCGTTGAAATCTCTTGTCAATTTTTCTTTTCCGTCCACATCTAGGGAGGTTAGCCACAGTGCCATGGGCTTTAAACCTCTTGATGACACTGCGCACGGTAGACACAGGAACATTCAGGTCTTTGGAGATGGATTTGTAGCCTTGAGATTGCTCATAGTTCCTCACAATTTGGTTTCTCAAGTCCTCAGACAGTTCTTTGGCCTTCTTTCTTTTCTCCATGCTCAATGTGGTACACACAAGGACACAGGACAGAGGTTGAGTCAACTTTAATCCATGTCAACTGGCTGCAAGTGTGATTTAGTTATTGCCAACACCTGTTAGGTGCCACAGGTAAGTTACAGGTGCTGTTAATTACACAAATTAGAGAAGCATCACATGATTTTTCGAACAGTGCCAATACTTTTGTCCACCCTCTTTTTTATGCTTGGTGTGGAATTATATCCAATTTGGCTTTAGGACAATTCTTTTTGTGTTTTTTTCATTTAAGACAAATTAAATGAAGATAATAATAACAAAGAATTTGTGTTTGCAATCATTTTCAGGAAGAAACTGAGTATTATCTGACAGAATTGCAGGGGTGTCAATACTTTTGGCCACAACTGTATGTGCTGCCACCCTCCTATCCTGGTACGCATGGCACCCCATTCTTCATCCTGGTATGCATGGTCCCCTCACCCCCCCAATCCTGGTATGCATGGCACCCCATTCTTCATCCTGGTATGCATGGTCCGCTCACCCCCCCAATCCTGGTATGCATGGTACTCCCTCATCCCTATCCTGGTATGCATGGTCCCCTCACCCCCTATCCTGGTACGCATGGTCCCCTCACCCCCTATCCTGGTATGCATGGTCCTCTCACCCCCCAATCCTGGTATGCATGGTACTCCCTCATCCCTATCCTGGTATGCATGGTCCCCTCACCCCCCCATCCTGGTATGCATGGTACCCCTCATCCCCCAATCCTGGTATGCATGGCACCCTATTCTTCATCCTGGTATGCATGGTCCCCTCACCCTCCCAATCCTGGTGTGCATGGTACTCCCTCATCCCTATCCTGGTATGCATGGTCCCCTCACCCCCTATTCTGGTATGCATGGTCCCCTCACCCCCTATCCTGGTATGCATGGTCCTCTCACCCCCCCATCCTGGTATGCATGGTACTCCCTCATCCCTATCCAGGTATGCATGGTCCCCTCACCCCCCAATCCTGGTATGCATGGTACTCCCTCATCCCTATCCTGGTGTGCATGGTCCCCTCACCCCCTATCCTGGTATGCATGGTCCCCTCACCCCCTATCCTTGTATGCATGGTCCCCTCACCCCCTATCCTGGTATGCATGGTCCTCTCATCCCCCAATCCTGGTATGCATGGCCCCCTTACCCTCTATCCTGGTATGCATGGTCCTCTCATCCCCCGATCCTGGTATGCATGGTTCCCTCATCCCCCAATCCTGGTATGCATGGTACTACCTCATCCCTATCCTGGTATGTATGGTCCCCTCACCCCCTATCCTGGTATGCATGGTTCCCTCATCCCCCAGTCCTGGTATGCATGGTCCTCTCACCCCCTATTATGGTATGCATGGTCCCCTCACCCCCTATCCTGGTATGCATGGTATCCCTCATCCCCAATCCTGGTATGCAGGGTACCCCTCATCCCCCAATCCTGGTATGCATGGTACCCCTCATCCCCCAATCCAGGTATGCAGGGTACCCCTCATCCCCCAATCCTGGTATGCAGGGTACCCCTCATCCCCCAATCCTGGTATGCAGGGTACCCCTCATCCCCCAATCCTGGTATGCATGGCACCCCATTCTTCATCCTGGTATGCATGGTCCCCTCACCCCCCCAATCCTGGTATGCATGGTACTCCCTCACCCCCTATCCTGGTATGCATGGTCCCCTCACCCCCTATCCTGGTATGCATGGTCCTCTCACCCCCCAATCCTGGTATGCATGGTACTCCCTCATCCCTATCCTGGTATGCATGGTCCCCTCACCCCCCCCATCCTGGTATGCATGGTACCCCTCATCCCCCAATCCTGGTATGCATGGTCCTCTCACCCCCCAATCCTGGTATGCATGGTACTCCCTCATCCCTATCCTGGTATGCATGGTCCCCTCACCCCCCAATCCTGGTATGCATGGTACTCCCTCATCCCTATCCTGGTGTGCATGGTCCCCTCACCCCCTATCCTGGTGTGCATGGTCCCCTCACCCCCTATCCTGGTATGCATAGTCCCCTCACCCCCTATCCTTGTATGCATGGTCCCCTCACCCCCTATCCTGGTATGCATGGTCCTCTCATCCCCCAATCCTGGTATGCATGGCCCCCTCACCCTCTATCCTGGTATGCATGGTTCCCTCATCCCCCAATCCTGGTATGCATGGTACTACCTCATCCCTATCCTGGTATGTATGGTCCCCTCACCCCCTATCCTGGTATGCATGGTTCCCTCATCCCCCAGTCCTGGTATGCATGGTCCTCTCACCCCCCTATTATGGTATGCATGGTCCCCTCACCCCCTATCCTGGTATGCATGGTATCCCTCATCCCTATCCTGGTGTGCATGGTCCCCTCACCCCCTATCCTGGTATGCATGGTCCCCTCACACCCTATCCTTGTATGCATGGTCCCCTCACCCCCTATCCTGGTATGCATGGCCCCCTCACCCTCTATCCTGGTATGCATGGTCCCCTCACCCCCTATCCTGGTATGCATGGTCTCCTCACCCCCCCATCCTGGTATGCATGGTACCACTCATCCCCCAATCCTGGTATGCATAGTCATCTCACCCCCCAATCCTGGTATGCATGGTACTCCCTCATCCCTATCCTGGTATGCATGGTCCCCTCACCCCCCAATCCTGGTATGCATGGTACTCCCTCATCCCTATCCTGGTGTGCATGGTCCCCTCACCCCCTATCCTGGTATGCATGGTCCCCTCACCCCCTATCCTTGTATGCATGGTCCCCTCACCCCCTATCCTGGTATGCATGGTCCTCTCATCCCCCAATCCTGGTATGCATGGCCCCCTCACCCTCTATCCTGGTATGCATGGTTCCCTCATCCCTTTCCTGGTATGCATGGTCCCCTCACCCCCTATTCTGGTATGCATGGTCCCCTCACCCCCTATCCTGGTATGCATGGTCCTCTCACCCCCCCATCCTGGTATGCATGGTACTCCCTCATCCCTATCCTGGTATGCATGGTCCCCTCACCCCCCAATCCTGGTATGCATGGTACTCCCTCATCCCTATCCTGGTGTGCATGGTCCCCTCACTCCCTATCCTGGTATGCATGGTCCCCTCACCCCCTATCCTTGTATGCATGGTCCCCTCACCCCCTATCCTGGTATGCATGGTCCTCTCATCCCCCAATCCTGGTATGCATGGCCCCCTCACCCTCTATCCTGGTATGCATGGTCCTCTCATCCCCCGATCCTGGTATGCATGGTTCCCTCATCCCCCAATCCTGGTATGCATGGTACTACCTCATCCCTATCCTGGTATGTATGGTCCCCTCACCCCCTATCCTGGTATGCATGGTTCCCTCATCCCCCAGTCCTGGTATGCATGGTCCTCTCACCCCCTATTATGGTATGCATGGTCCCCTCACCCCCTATCCTGGTATGCATGGCATCCCTCATCCCCCAATCCTGGTATGCAGGGTACCCCTCATCCCCCAATCCTGGTATGCATGGTACCCCTCATCCCCCAATCCAGGTATGCAGGGTACCCATCATCCCCCAATCCTGGTATGCAGGGTACCCCTCATCCCCCAATCCAGGTATGCAGGGTACCCCTCATCCCCCAATCCTGGTATGCAGGGTACCCCTCATCCCCCAATCCTGGTATGCATGGTACCCCTCATCCCCCAATCCTGGTATGCATGGCACCCCATTCTTCATCCTGGTATGCATGGTCCCCTCACCCCCCCAATCCTGGTATGCATGGAACTCCCTCACCCCCTATCCTGGTATGCATGGTCCCCTCACCCCCTATCCTGGTATGCATGGTCCTCTCACCCCCCAATCCTGGTATGCATGGTACTCCCTCATCCCTATCCTGGTATGCATGGTCCCCTCACCCCCCCATCCTGGTATGCATGGTACCCCTCATCCCCCAATCCTGGTGTGCATGGTCCCCTCACCCCCTATCCTGGTATGCATGGTCCCCTCACCCCCTATCCTTGTATGCATGGTCCCCTCACCCCCTATCCTGGTATGCATGGTCCTCTCATCCCCCAATCCAGGTATGCATGGCCCCCTCACCCTCTATCCTGGTGTGCATGGTCCCCTCACCCCCTATCCTGGTATGCATGGTCCCCTCACCCCCTATCCTTGTATGCATGGTCCCCTCACCCCCTATCCTGGTATGCATGGTCCTCTCATCCCCCAATCCTGGTATGCATGGCCCCCTCACCCTCTATCCTGGTATGCATGGTTCCCTCATCCCTTTCCTGGTATGCATGGTCCCCTCACCCCCTATTCTGGTATGCATGGTCCCCTCACCCCCTATCCTGGTATGCATGGTCCTCTCACCCCCCCATCCTGGTATGCATGGTACTCCCTCATCCCTATCCTGGTATGCATGGTCCCCTCACCCCCCAATCCTGGTATGCATGGTACTCCCTCATCCCTATCCTGGTGTGCATGGTCCCCTCACCCCCCAATCCTGGTATGCATGGTACTCCCTCATCCCTATCCTGGTGTGCATGGTCCCCTCACCCCCTATCCTGGTATGCATGGTCCCCTCACCCTCTATCCTTGTATGCATGGTCCCCTCACCCCCTATCCTGGTATGCATGGTCCTCTCATCCCCCAATCCTGGTATGCATGGCCCCCTCACCCTCTATCCTGGTATGCATGGTCCTCTCATCCCCGATCCTGGTATGCATGGTTCCCTCATCCCCCAATCCTGGTATGCATGGTACTACCTCATCCCTATCCTGGTATGTATGGTCCCCTCACCCCCTATCCTGGTATGCATGGTTCCCTCATCCCCCAGTCCTGGTATGCATGGTCCTCTCACCCCCTATTATGGTATGCATGGTCCCCTCACCCCCTATCCTGGTATGCATGGTATCCCTCATCCCCCAATCCTGGTATGCAGGGTACCCCTCATCCCCCAATCCTGGTATGCATGGTACCCCTCATCCCCCAATCCAGGTATGCAGGGTACCCATCATCCCCCAATCCTGGTATGCAGGGTACCCCTCATCCCCCAATCCAGGTATGCAGGGTACCCCTCATCCCCCAATCCTGGTATGCAGGGTACCCCTCATCCCCCAATCCTGGTATGCATGGCACCCCTCATCCCCCAATCCTGGTATGCATGGCACCCCATTCTTCATCCTGGTATGCATGGTCCCCTCACCCCCCCAATCCTGGTATGCATGGAACTCCCTCACCCCCTATCCTGGTATGCATGGTCCCCTCACCCCCTATCCTGGTATGCATGGTCCTCTCACCCCCCAATCCTGGTATGCATGGTACTCCCTCATCCCTATCCTGGTATGCATGGTCCCCTCACCCCCCCATCCTGGTATGCATGGTACCCCTCATCCCCCAATCCTGGTGTGCATGGTCCCCTCACCCCCTATCCTGGTATGCATGGTCCCCTCACCCCCTATCCTTGTATGCATGGTCCCCTCACCCCCTATCCTGGTATGCATGGTCCTCTCATCCCCCAATCCAGGTATGCATGGCCCCCTCACCCTCTATCCTGGTATGCATGGTCCCCTCACCCCCTATCCTGGTATGCATGGTCCCCTCACCCCCCCATCCTGGTATGCATGGTACCCCTCATCCCCCAATCCTGGTATGCATGGTACTCCCTCATCCCTATCCTGGTATGCATGGTCCCCTCACCCCCCAATCCTGGTATGCATGGTACTCCCTCATCCCTATCCTGGTGTGCATGGTCCCCTCACCCCCTATCCTGGTATGCATGGTCCCCTCACCCCCTATCCTTGTATGCATGGTCCCCTCACCCCCTATCCTGGTATGCATGGTCCTCTCATCCCCCAATCCTGGTATGCATGGCCCCCTCACCCTCTATCCTGGTATGCATGGTCCTCTCATCCCCCGATCCTGGTATGCATGGTTCCCTCATCCCCCAATCCCGGTATGCATGGTACTACCTCATCCCTATCCTGGTATGTATGGTCCCCCCACCCCCTATCCTGGTATGCATGGTTCCCTCATCCCCCAGTCCTGGTATGCATGGTCCTCTCACCCCCTATTATGGTATGCATGGTCCCCTCACCCCCTATCCTGGTATGCATGGTATCCCTCATCCCCCAATCCTGGTATGCATGGTCCTCTCATCCCCCAATCCTGGTATGCATGGCCCCCTCACCCTCTATCCTGGTATGCATGGTCCTCTCATCCCCCGATCCTGGTATGCATGGTTCCCTCATCCCCCAATCCTGGTATGCATGGTACTACCTCATCCCTATCCTGGTATGTATGGTCCCCTCACCCCCTATCCTGGTATGCATGGTTCCCTCATCCCCCAGTCCTGGTATGCATGGTCCTCTCACCCCCTATTATGGTATGCATGGTCCCCTCACCCCCTATCCTGGTATGCAGGGTACCCCTCATCCCCCAATCCTGGTATGCATGGTACCCCTCATCCCCCAATCCAGGTATGCAGGGTACCCATCATCCCCCAATCCTGGTATGCAGGGTACCCCTCATCCCCCAATCCAGGTATGCAGGGTACCCCTCATCCCCCAATCCTGGTATGCAGGGTACCCCTCATCCCCCAATCCTGGTATGCATGGCACCCCTCATCCCCCAATCCTGGTATGCATGGCACCCCATTCTTCATCCTGGTATGCATGGTCCCCTCACCCCCCCAATCCTGGTATGCATGGAACTCCCTCACCCCCTATCCTGGTATGCATGGTCCCCTCACCCCCTATCCTGGTATGCATGGTCCTCTCACCCCCCAATCCTGGTATGCATGGTACTCCCTCATCCCTATCCTGGTATGCATGGTCCCCTCACCCCCCCATCCTGGTATGCATGGTACCCCTCATCCCCCAATCCTGGTGTGCATGGTCCCCTCACCCCCTATCCTGGTATGCATGGTCCCCTCACCCCCTATCCTTGTATGCATGGTCCCCTCACCCCCTATCCTGGTATGCATGGTCCTCTCATCTCCCAATCCAGGTATGCATGGCCCCCTCACCCTCTATCCTGGTATGCATGGTCCCCTCACCCCCTATCCTGGTATGCATGGTCCCCTCACCCCCCCATCCTGGTATGCATGGTACCCCTCATCCCCCAATCCTGGTATGCATGGTACTCCCTCATCCCTATCCTGGTATGCATGGTCCCCTCACCCCCCAATCCTGGTATGCATGGTACTCCCTCATCCCTATCCTGGTGTGCATGGTCCCCTCACCCCCTATCCTGGTATGCATGGTCCCCTCACCCCCTATCCTTGTATGCATGGTCCCCTCACCCCCTATCCTGGTATGCATGGTCCTCTCATCCCCCAATCCTGGTATGCATGGCCCCCTCACCCTCTATCCTGGTATGCATGGTCCTCTCATCCCCCGATCCTGGTATGCATGGTTCCCTCATCCCCCAATCCCGGTATGCATGGTACTACCTCATCCCTATCCTGGTATGTATGGTCCCCCCACCCCCTATCCTGGTATGCATGGTATCCCTCATCCCCCAATCCTGGTATGCAGGGTACCCCTCATCCCCCAATCCTGGTATGCATGGTACCCCTCATCCCCCAATCCAGGTATGCAGGGTACCCATCATCCCCCAATCCTGGTATGCAGGGTACCCCTCATCCCCCAATCCAGGTATGCAGGGTACCCCTCATCCCCCAATCCTGGTATGCAGGGTACCCCTCATCCCCCAATCCTGGTATGCATGGTACCCCTCATCCCCCAATCCTGGTATGCATGGCACCCCATTCTTCATCCTGGTATGCATGGTCCCCTCACCCCCCCAATCCTGGTATGCATGGAACTCCCTCACCCCCTATCCTGGTATGCATGGTCCCCTCACCCCCTATCCTGGTATGCATGGTCCTCTCACCCCCCAATCCTGGTATGCATGGTACTCCCTCATCCCTATCCTGGTATGCATGGTCCCCTCACCCCCCCATCCTGGTATGCATGGTACCCCTCATCCCCCAATCCTGGTATGCATGGTCCTCTCACCCCCCAATCCTGGTATGCATGGTACTCCCTCATCCCTATCCTGGTATGCATGGTCCCCTCACCCCCCAATCCTGGTATGCATGGTACTCCCTCATCCCTATCCTGGTGTGCATGGTCCCCTCAACCCCTATCCTGGTGTGCATGGTCCCCTCACCCCCTATCCTGGTGTGCATGGTCCCCTCACCCCCTATCCTGGTATGCATGGTCCCCTCACCCCCTATCCTTGTATGCATGGTCCCCTCACCCCCTATCCTTGTATGCATGGTCCCCTCACCCCCTATCCTTGTATGCATGGTCCCCTCACCCCCTATCCTGGTATGCAAGGTCCTCTCATCCCCCAATCCTGGTATGCATGGCCCCCTCACCCTCTATCCTGGTATGCATGGTTCCCTCATCCCCCAATCCTGGTATGCATGGTACTACCTCATCCCTATCCTGGTATGTATGGTCCCCTCACCCCCTATCCTGGTATGCATGGTTCCCTCATCCCCCAGTCCTGGTATGCATGGTCCTCTCACCCCCCTATTATGGTATGCATGGTCCCCTCACCCCCTATCCTGGTATGCATGGTATCCCTCATCCCCCAATCCTGGTATGCAGGGTACCCCTCATCCCCCAATCCTGGTATGCATGGTACCCCAAATCCCCCTATCCTGGTAAGCATGGTACCGCTGATCCCGCAATCCTGGTATGCATGGTACCCCTCATCCCCCAATCCTGGTATGCATGGTCCCCTCACCCCCCCCTATCCTGGTATGCATGGTACCCCTCACCCCCCAATCCAGGTATGCATGGTCCCCTCACCCCCCCATCCTGGTATGCATGGTACCCCTCATATCCCAATCCTGGTATGCATGGCCTCCTCACCCCCCAATCCTGGTATGCATGGTGCTCTAACCCCCCAATCCTGGTATGCATGGTCCCCTCACCCCCTATCCTGGTATGCATGGTCCCCTCACCCCCCCATCCTGGTATGCATGGTCCCCTCACCCCCAATCCTGGCATGCATGGTACCCCTCATCCCCCAATCCTGGTATACATGGTACCCCTCATCCCCCAATCCTGGTATGCATGGTCCCCTCACCCCCCCATCCTGGTATGCATGGTCCCCTCACCCCCAATCCTGGCATGCATGGTACCCCTCATCCCCCAATCCTGGTATGCATGGTACCCTCACCCCCCCTATCCTGGTATGCATGGTCCCCTCACCCCCCCCATCCTGGTATGCATGGTACCCCTCATCCCCCAATCCTGATATGCATGGTACCCCTAACCCCCATTCCCGGTATGGATGGCACCACTCATCCCCCAATCCTGGTATGCATGGTCCCCTCACCCCCCAATCCTGGAATGCATGGTCCCCTCACCCCCCAATCCTGGTATGCATGGCCCCCTCACCCCCCAATCCTGGTATGCATGGCCCCCTCACCCCCCAATCCTGGTATGCATGGCCCCCTCACCCCCCAATCCTGGTATGCATGGTCCTCTCACCCCCCAATCCTGGTATGCATGGCCCCCTCACCCCCCAATCCTGGTATGCATGGTCCTCTCACCTCCCCTATCCTGGTATGCATGGTCCCCTCACTCCTATTAAACTACACACATGCAAAAAAAACCAAAAACATTTATACTCACCCTTCCTTCCCGTGCTCCAGCGCTGTCACATTCTGCTGGAGGCCGGGGCAGGAGTGCGGCCGGAATCGCGCATGCCCATAGCGCTGTCCGGCGCCATATTGCTGAAGACACACTGCAAGTGTGTGTTCAGTAGAATGGCGCCAGATCGCGCTATGCGCAGGTGCACCCTGGAAGCAGCTGTAGCGCAGTGTGATAATGATCTTATATTGACAGGCGGCAGTGCTGGAGCGCGCGCTGTAAGCGTACTCTCAGATACTATATGTCAGATGCTGGTAAGGCCTGTTTCACACTTCCGTTTTTTGACGTCAGTCAAAATCCGCCAATTTTGGGAAAAAACGGATCCGCCATAGACATGTCTCCCATAGACATACATTAGCGGCGGATGTTGACTGACGGTCGTCCGTCCCAACCATATTTTGACGGATCCGTCAAAATTTTATCGCCTCCCGGGCGGATGAGACGGACTCTGCAACGTTTTTTCCGAGCGACGGACCGCTAATTTATACTGTGTTCCGGGAAAATCTCTCTCTCTCGCTTTAAATTTCCAACACTTAGCATCTTCTGCGGATCCGACCAGAAAGGCAGACGCTGAGTTCCGTAGGTCACATAACGGAGACAGATCCGTTAATTTTCGTTTTGGCGGATGTCAGCTAACCGCCGACAGCGGAAATCGGAAACAGGCCTAATGCATTCACCGTTTCACGTGCGGATCGATGTGCTGCATTTTCTGATGAATGAGGAATGTTGACCTGTGTTAGCATTAGGCATATTAATAATTGGCCTGAGAAGAAGCCGGTAACACTGGCGAAACGCGCCAAAGGGACTAGCATGCCCTGCTCCAATGTAGGGACAGATTAATCAAAGGATAGTGTACAGAGCATGTGCATGTGCTTTACTCACCATTCACAGGTCCAGCATTGAGTCTCCGACGCTGCTACTGGTATCTGTTATTGTCTACAGTACTGACCTCACATCAACAGCGCTGCAGCCAATCAGTGAGCTCAGTGGTTCTGCACAAGCCGCTCTGAGCTACTGAGCTCACTGACTGCCAGCAGCGGTGTCAACGTGACCCAAGGAGGTTGCGTAAATAACAGGTTGTTGTTTTTTTTAAATAAATGCAAAAACCCCTTTCGTGATCATCAGCTGTCATCAGGAGACCTTATCTGTGATCGCACAAAAACCCTGTAGCGACCAATGCAGGTGAAATGTGGCATTACACGCTGCTCAGTCAAATGAATGGGAGACCAGGTCACACAGGTTTCTTTTTCTCTATTTCAACACATTCCTATTACAAGTCTTTTACGACCATACTCATGGACAAGTCCTTTAAATGACAAACCCATCGCAGCACTATATATGTATATATAGCCATCCTGCAATGCACATGATGCTACCTGCTGATATCTTATGGGTTTAGGTTCTATATTGACACAGGTAGGGCTGCCGATCACTTATGGAAATCTCAGTGACCGCTGTTACATGAGACTATAACTCTATAATGACCCGAGGTAGTCTGTGCATGGACCTGTTAAAGGGATGAGAAGAGAGGTCCATTAGGAAGCTTTCAATGGATTCTCTGTAGATGATGGACTGATATTTGCACAGTACTGGGATTTATCCTGCGCTTACACAGCAGCAAATGCTACAATTGATAAATTGCTGGAATTAACGGGCTTTTTCAGTTTTGGTAAACCTTTGTCTCCACATATTATGCCTTACTCACCCTCCCATGGTCCAGTGTCGAGTCTCTACAGTTGCTCCCAATATCTTTCATTGTCTACAGCGCTGACATCACGTCAGCAGTGCTGCAGCCAATCAGTGAGCTCGGCAGTTCTGACCGAGTTGATGGCACAACACTGGGAACAGCGCTGTACCTGGGGAGGGTGTGTAAAGCTTTATTTTTTTTTTTTTTTTGCAAACTGCAGGCGAGGGACAGGGTTTTGTTTTCGACAACAAAAAAACACTCCTTTATTTGCAAACGTAAATAAAAAAGAAAATCAATTTTACCATTTTTTACGATCATTGTGATCAGATGTCATAGTGATCGGATTGATAGAATTTATAATGACCGGATAGATCACCGATCACTTGATCATCGCTCCCATCGGATTGCAGCAAATAATATTACACATCAAACTCAGCCAATATCGGAATCAATCAGACGCATGTCCTGATGATGCATCACAGAGACAGGGGGCTACGCCGAGCATTCACATGCGCTGATCCGCTGCTGCCATTGATTTTAGAGTTTAAAAAAAATAATAATAAATCCAGTGTAAAAAAAATTACATCACAATTTTAGTGATCATAGGGATCGGGTTGATACAATTTACGCTGATCTTGTCGATCACTGGTCACATTGTACCAATACACACTATGCCATCAGCATTTCTGCGTTTGCACAGGGGGATTCGCTCCCATCAGACGGATGTGCAGATGATGCATCATAGAGACAGCGGACTGGGCTCAGCGTTTACACGGAGTGAACGGAAATTGTGGAAATAATTGTGATCGGATTCCTACAATGATCACTTGATCGTCGGATTGTAGCAATCAATATTATGCCTAAAACACAGTAAAAAAAAAAAAAAAAAATCAATCAGACGGCTGTGACAGATGATGTCTCAGAGACCTGGGACTGAGCTCAGCCTTCACAAGCGCTGATATGTTGCTGCCATTAATTTTCATTCTTTTTTTTTTTTTTACAATTTGCATCACAATTTTGCTAATCATAGGCATTAGGTTGGTATTATGATCGACTCAGTCACTGATCCCTTGATCTTTGCTGCATGAATTAATATTATATATTAGATGTTATAAATAATAATAAATATTATCTAAAAATATTATGAAGATCAGTTAAAATTTAAAACAAACAATGGGTTAATAAAATACAGGCAGGATACTGGCAGTCGCTGGTGGCCAAATGTCGATATCGCTTCTCGTTGCGTAAAATTATAAAGATATCACCCTTAAGTTTTGCCCAATGACAATCTCGGTTCTGCTACACCTGACAATGTCGGCTCTGCTATACCTGACAATCTCGGCTCTACTACACCTAACAATCTTGGCCCTGCTATACCTGACAATCTCGGCTCCGCTACACCTGACAATATCGGCTTTACTACTCTGACAATCTCGGCTCTGTCACACCTGACAATCTTGGCTTTACTACTCTGACAATCTTGGCTCTGCTACACCTGACAATCTCAGCTCTGCTATACCTGACAATCTCGGCTCTACTACACCTAACAATCTTGGCCCTGCTATACCTGACAATCTCGGCTCCGCTACACCTGACAATCTCGGCTTTACTACTCTGACAATCTCGGCTCTGTCACACCTGACAATCTTGGCTTTACTACTCTGACAATCTTGGCTCTGCTACACCTGACAATCTCAGCTCTGCTATACCTGACAATCTCGGCTCTGCTACACCTGACAATCTCAGCTCTGCTATATCTGACAAGGTCGGCTCTGCTATACCTGACAATCTCAGCTCTGCTATATCTGACAAGGTCGGCTCTGCTACACCTGACAATCTCGGCTCTGCTACACCTGACAATCTCAGCTCTGCTATACCTGACAATCTCGGCTCTGCTACACCTGACAATCTCAGCTCTGCTATATCTGACAATCTCAGCTCTGCTATATCTGACAATCTCAGCTCTGCTATACCTGACAATCTCGGCTCTGCTATACCTGACAATCTCGGCTCTGCTACACCTGACAATCTCAGCTCTGCTATATCTGACAATCTCAGCTCTGCTATACCTGACAATCTCGGCTCTGCTACACCTGACAATCTCGGCTCTGCTATACCTGACAAGGTCGGCTCTGCTACACCTGACAATCCCGGCTGAGTCGGCACTGCTACACTTGACAATCTCGGCTTTACTACACCTAACAATCCCGGCTCTGCTATATCTTTACGGGAGTACTTAATGGTGGATTAAACCGAATATTTGGGGAGATGCAACATGTGGCCTTCCAGTTGCCATAGAGTACAAGTGTGGGTGTGTGGCCCCTGCAAGGTAATAATTGCTGGCACTTATGGTTCCACAATGACGGCAGCACCACAGGTGAAGTGCGTAACGTCCCTGGGAAATAAATGTCACTTACTTTGTGGGATCTGATGAATGAGACATAATGTGAAGAACACTACAGATGCGCTGCCCGGGCTCCAGCCTGCGTGATTCTTCATGGGAGAGACGGCGCGGGCACATGTCAGGCTGCCTTGTATCTGGCGTGCCAGTAACACATGATGATGATGGTGATGATGGTGATGATGAGGATGATGATGTTATTCCTTCTTCGTAGATGGAGGCGAGGTGACGGAGTAGCCCTGGAGTGTGCACAGCACCGGCACTATGCCCATCACCGTGCTCCGCACCGCTCCTTATATCTGTTGCTGAGACGCTGCTGTCGCTGACACCCTGGTTAGACCAGTTTTCATAGGCACGTCCTCTAAAAGAAACACACACAGTAAATGCAGCGAGCCTATTTACCGCACATGCCCAGTTATTGATTTATGGCTACGCTGGACGCACTACAAAGACATCTGTAGAGAGCATAGAGAGATGGCCGCCGCGGCCGCTGCTACTGCGAATTAACGGGCTGCAAGTGAACGCAGCTCTCCAAAAAGCCAAATGAGCAAAAAGATACGCAGGACGCTAATCCAGTGGTCACATCACTACCCCAGAGCCCTACAAACCTCCTCCTACCTGCCGGCATCCATGGCTCTTCTTCTGATTAAAGGGAATCTGTCAGCAGTTTTTTTGCTATGTAATCTGAGAGCAGCATGATGTAGGAGCCAAGAGCCTGATTCCAGTGATGTGTCACTTACCGGGCTGTGGGTTGCTGTTGCAATAAAATCCCTGTTTTACAGTAGGAGATTATCACAGCAGGACTAGGAGTCTTGTGCCTACCAGTCCAGCCCCACCCCCCAGCACTGATTGGCAGCTTTCTGCCTATGCCCACTGTACCCAGAAAGCAGCCAATCAGTGATGTGGGTGGGGTAGTACAGAGCTTTGTTAGATCTGATGCAGAAAAAAAAACAAGGATTTTATCAAAACTACAGGGAGCAGCCTAGTAAGTGACATATTGCTGGAATCAAGGCCTGAACTCCTACATCATGCTGCTCTCAGATTACATAACAAAAACCTGCTGACAGATTCCCTTTAATGAGCACAGCATAACCTTGCATCGGACCTACTAATCAGAAGAAGCATCAGAGATGCCGACAACTAATAGGAGGTTCGTAGGGGTCTGGACCACTGATGTGGCCGCTGGACCAGTGTCCTGCAAATCTCTTAGCTCTGCTCCACTAATGACAGAATGGTATTAACAACATGTACGCCTCCATGAATTGTTTACGCGTGCCTCTTTAGGTGCCAGGGTGTCCCCATAACCGGACCCCTGTAAAGCAGTGTGAAGAAAATGCCTAATTCCCATTGTTTCAGTTTGGAGCCAGTATATGCTAATGTTTGTGGGTCTTTATCAAGAAGGCGATGCTTCCAGGATCCTCTGGGGTATCTACAGTTTCAGGGAGGGCGGAGATAACAAGCCATAGATAAGAATTAAAGCACATGAAGAGGAAATAAACTTGTGCAGAGTAGTAAATGTAGAGGCGCTCTCTTTTATTTACTTAGGCATGTTCCTCAACCATAAGTTGCTTATATTAGAGTGGTGAATTAATCTCTAATTTGTTGTGGAACCTGACAGCAAGTGTTTAGTCTCACTGCAGTGCCCCCAGAGGAAAAATAAGGTATGACACTGTTCCCATTAAAGGGAATCTGTCAGCAAATATGAACAGTATCGACAGGTGACCTGCAGGTGAATACCATTTTAAACTTGTCTAATTGGAAGTGCAGCTGCAAGGAGAAAATGAAGTTATATTTTCCCTGCAGCCGCTTTCTTCCAGTCATCCAAGTTGAATATGATCAGGGCTTTGCTCAATCAGTGCACAGCGAGCATGCTGTAATCATGCTTAGCACACCTTGGCTGCACGCACGCTGACGGGCAGGCTGTCAGTTAAGGAGCAGGCTGCTTTCAAGCCGATGAGCAGAAGCAAGCGGCTGCAGGGAAAACAAAACTTCATTTCCACCCTGCAGCTGCACTTTCACTTAAACATACAGATTACCACTATGGCTGCAGGTTAAATACTATTTATTTTTGCTGAAGTTTCCCTATATAATAAAAAAGATGTCCATGCAATACACAGATGGTTCCCACTGAGCAGTAAACTTGCTCTTTGTAGCTGCTGCCCAATCTGGTTTGTAGATGGGGGTCTTGAATGCCTGACGAATAGGGAATTAAAAATGTTTGGTATTGAAAAACAAACAAACATCCTAAAGTTTAAAAACACAAAAGAGGACACTACCAACTGCTCTTAATTTCCAGATGGAGTCATGTATATTTTATTGGCGTCCATCACTGTTCCCGATTTCGGCATGTTAGATGCAATTATCTCCAGTACTTCCTAAACCCAGAGCTTTATAATGTGATAAGCATTGAGTAGGTCTCGTTTAAAATGATACAAAGCATAATAAAATTCAGTAAACATAATGCAGTGAAGCAGAGACGTCCTCCGTGGTCCACCAGGAAGGGATCAAGCATTACCAGACATATCTGTAAAGATAACGTTTGGCACATGTACCAAAAAATAGGACTTGCGAAACCAGCCAAAATGTGATTTAGACTGGCTGATCCTTGCCTGCCGATCAGCAATCATTTAATACAGACCCGGGCAAAGTGCGGCCCATGACCGAGAAAGCTGATGGGCTGGAAAATAATGGCCCACGCCTGCCCGCTCGCTGCACCGTGCCCTCCCACGCCTGTCCGCTCGCTGCACCGTGCCCTCCCACGACTGTCCACTTGCTGCACCGTGCCCTCCCACACCTGCCCGCTCGCTGCACCGTGCCCTCCCACATCTGCCTGCTGGCTACACCGAGCCCTCCCACGCCTGCCCGCTCGCTGTACGGTGCCCTCCCACGCCTGCTCGCTGCACCGTGCCCTCCCACGCCTGCCCGCTCGCTGCACCGTGCCCTCCCACGCCTGCCTGCTCGTTGCACCGTCCCCTCCTACATCTGCCTGCTGGCTACACCGTGCCCTCCCACGCCTGCCCGCTCGCTGTACCGTGCCCTCCCACGCGTGCTCGCTGCACCGTGCCCACCCACGCCTGCCCGCTCGCTGCACCGTGCCCTCCCACGCCTGCCCGTTTGCTACACCGTGCCCTCCCACACCTGCCCACTCGCTGCACCGTGCCCTCCCACGCCTGCCCGCTCGCTGCATCGTGCCCTCCCACACCTGCACGATCGCTGCACCGTGCCATCCCACATCTGCCCGCTGGCTACACCGTGCCCTCCCACACCTGCCCGCTCGCTGCACCGTGCCCTCCCACGCCTGCCCGCTCACTGTCTTCATCTGCACTGACTTCATTGGTGGAGGAGAGACCTGCGGTCATTTCCTCCACTAATCAGCGTGTGAAATAGCTGACGCGATGACATAATTTCATAGCGTCAGCTGTGTACTGCGGAGACTCAGACCACCGGAGATAGGAACAGAAGCAGAGCGCCGGGGAAATGGTACCGAGGTGAGTATGTGGTGTTCTTTTTTTCATGTATGGGATGTTAGGCTGTGCATGGGGAGGCTATAGGGGCGTCTTCCCGGACATGGGGAGGCTATGGGGGCCTCATGCTGGACATCATCAAGCTATAGGGTCTCATCCAGGACATAGGGTGGCTGTGGGGCTCTCATGCTGCACATGGGGAGGCTGTGTGGGGCTCATGCAGTATATGGGGAGGCTGTGTGGGGCTCATGCAGTATATGGGGAGGCTGTGTGGGGCTCATGCAGTATATGGGGAGGCTGTGTGGGGCTCATGCAGTATATGGGGAGGCTGTGTGGGGCTCATGCTGTATATGGGGAGGCTGTGTGGGGCTCATGCAGTGTATGGGGAGGCTGTGTGGGGCTCATGCAGTATATGGGGAGGCTGTGTGGGGCTCATGCAGTATATGGGGAGGCTGTGTGGGGCTCATGCAGTATATGGGGAGGCTGTGTGGGGCTCATGCAGTATATGGTGAGGCTGTGTGGGGCTCATGCAGTATATGGGGAGGCTGTGTGGGGCTCATGCAGTATATGGGGAGGCTGTGTGGGGCTCATGCAGTATATGGGGAGGCTGTGTGGGGCTCATGCAGTATATGGGGAGGCTGTGTGGGGCTCATGCAGTATATGGGGAGGCTGTGTGGGGCTCATGCAGTGTATGGTGAGGCTGTGTGGGGCTCATGCAGTGTATGGGGAGGCTGTGTGGGGCTCATACAGTGTATGGGGAGGCTGTGTGGGGCTCATGCAGTGTATGGGGAGGCTGTGTGGGGCTCATGCAGTGTATGGGGAGGCTGTGTGGGGCTCATGCAGTGTATGAGGAGGCTGTGTGGGGCTCATGCAGTGTATGGGGAGGCTGTGTGGGGCTCATGCAGTATATGAGGAGGCTGTGTGGGGCTCATGCAGTGTATGGGGAGGCTGTGTGGGGCTCATGCAGTATATGGGGAGGCTGTGTGGGGCTCATGCAGTATATGGGGAGGCTGTGTGGGGCTCATGCAGTATATGAGGAGGCTGTGTGGGGCTCATGCGATATGTAGACGGGGCTGTATTATATATATCAATATTAATATTGAGTAGATTTAATTTCAGCCTATTGGTTCGGCCCTCCACAACAGTCAGAGTCTCTCATGTGGCCCCTTGGGGAAATGAATTACCCACCCCTGATGCAATAGATGATTTAGACAGGCCGAGTCTACATCCATGCTCACAGAACGATAGATAATACAGTCGCTCTCTGCGCATAGAATATTATTGTTCTCGGCAGCACATGTCCTGTTTACATAGAACAAAGTGCTGCTGAGAACGATGATGTTTAAGAAGATTAAAAATTATTTTGTTTTGTTCGTTCTTGTGGTGATTGGCAGACGATAATTCAGAAAAATGAGAGCTCCTAGAAATGCATGTTCAGCGTTTTCTGCCAGTGTTCAGGCCACATTCGCCCATTCAGTATTTGGTCAGTATGTGTAAGCCAAAACCAGGAGTGGAACAATCAGAGGAAAAGTGTAATAGGAACACGTCACCACTTCTGTATTTATCACCCACTCCTGGTTTTTGGCTTACAAATACTGATGTGGAATACTGACCAAATACTATTTGAATGTAAGGGGGTCAAAAAAACTGTCTTGTGCCCCAAACATGTCCCGGTACGAATGTATGACTGTATATTGCTGCCTTGTAATGTTGTTAAACCGTGTATTTATTGCTGTATTTAATATGTTGAATCTAATGCTGCTCTACGTTTAAAGTTGGAATTGGACTCTGTCTCCTTATGTGCCAGATCAAAAGAAGACGTGTATCTGCGACTAAGGGAGGCCTCGGAGAACCCGGCAAGTGAGACAGTGGGACTGTGTATATGTGATGCGGGCAGTCAGGGCGCGCTACAACAGACACCGATGCTGGCCATATGACTACAGCCCTGGCTGCTGCTCACATGAACATGGCCTAGATGTGAATGTCTTGATGGCAGTTTGAAAAATACAGTAAATGACCCACACTTATCATTTGAGAGATCACTAAAAAGTATAAAAATGGGATTTCTAACCCAGATTACCCCTAAGTCTACAGTATAACTGTCAGTATTTGGTCAGTATTTCACATCAGGATTTGTAAACCAAAACGAGGAGTGGGTGAAAAATACAGAAGTGGTTACAAGTTTCTATTATACTTTTCCTCTTTTCCTATTATTGTTCTGCACCTGATTTGGCTTACAAATACTGATGCAAAATACTGACCACATAATGATAGTGTGACCGTAGCCTAAGAAGAATACTGGTA
The DNA here is from genome assembly GCF_039654945.1 of Dendrobates tinctorius. Taxonomy (NCBI): domain Eukaryota; kingdom Metazoa; phylum Chordata; class Amphibia; order Anura; family Dendrobatidae; genus Dendrobates; species Dendrobates tinctorius. Next base: position 11,423,135 of record NW_027361743.1, on the reverse strand, counting down.
AGTCCTCATTTAGACTACTTTTTTTTTTTAACATGAACAAAAACATTTTTCATCATTGTGCTGGATCCTATTTTCATCCATTTTTGGTCCTTGTGCTCGTTTTTCAACATGGCATTCATTTTTCTCATATGCAAAAAAAAAATGTAAAAAATTTGCAAGCTTGTCCTACTCATTAGACCAGAGGTTTCCAACTTTTTTGACCTTAAGAGAAACATTCAACTATGAAAGAAGTTCGCGAGCCACATCCTGCTCCTGCCCCACTCACATTAGCGACACCAAGAGCCCTCATGATTGGTATAACTGCAGCCAAAGCTTTTCCACTGAAATCACCCAAAGGCAGTATGCCAAGCTCTAAGCTTTCCTATCTTACCCCCATTCAGTACTACTCTTCTGTGAAGGACTACACATAAAAGTCACCAACTAGAGATCTGCACCACCTAGAGATCTGTACCACCTAGAGACCTGCACCATCTAGAGATCTGCAACACTTAGAGATCTGCACCACTTAGAGATCTGCACCATCTAGAGATCTGCACCATCTAGAGATCCATACAATCTAGAGATCTGCACCACCTAGAGATCTGTACCATCTAGAGATCTGCACCATCTAGAGATCTGTACCATCTAGAGATCCGTACCATCTAGAGATCTGTACCACCTAGAGACCTGCACCACCTAGGGATCTGCACCACTTGGAGATCTTTACCACCTAGAGACCTGCACCACCTAGAGATCTGCACCACCTAGAGATCTGCAACACTTAGAGATCTGCACCACTTAGAGATCTTTACCACCTAGAGATCTTTAACACCTAGAGATCTGCACCACCTAGAGATCTGCACCACTTAGAGATCCGTACCATCTAGAGATCCGCACCACCTAGAGATCCGTACCATCTAGAGATCCGTACCATCTAGAGATCTGTACCACCTAGAGACCTGCACCGTCTCGAGATCTGCATCACCTAGAGATCTGCACCACTTAGAGATCTGTACCACCTAGAGACCTGCACCACCTAGAGACCTGCACCACCTAGAGATCTGTACCATCTAAAGATCTGCACCACCTAGAGACCTGCACCGTCTAGAGATCTGCATCACCTAGAGATCTGTACCACCTAGAGACCAGCACCACCTAGAGATCTGCACCACCTAGAGACCTGCACCACCTAGAGATCTGTACCATCTAGAGATCTGCACCATCTAGAGATCTGTACCATCTAAAGATCTGCACCACCTAGAGACCTGCACCGTCTAGAGATCTGCATCACCTAGAGATGTGTACCACCTACAGATCTGTACCATCTAGAGACCAGCACCACCTAGAGACCTGCACCACCTAGAGACCTGCACCACCTAGAGATCTGTACCATCTAGAGATCTGCACCATCTAGAGATCTGTACCATCTAAAGATCTGCACCACCTAGAGACCTGCACCGTCTAGAGATCTGCATCACCTAGAGATCTGCACCACTTAGAGATCCGTACCATCTAGAGATCTGCACCATATAGAGATCCGTACCATCTAGAAATCCGTACCATCTAGAGATCCGTACCACCTAGAGACCTGCACCGTCTCGATATCTGCACCACTTAGAGATCTGCACCACTTAGAGATCTGCACCACCTAGAGATCTGCACCACCTAGAGATCTGCACCACTTAGAGATCTTTACCACCTAGAGATCTGCACCACCTAGAGATCTGCACCACTTAGAGATCCGTACCATCTAGAGATCTGCACCATATAGAGATCCGTACCATCTAGAGATCTGTACCATCTAGAGATCCGTACCACCTAGAGACCTGCACCGTCTCGAGATCTGCATCACCTAGAGATCTGCACCACTTAGAGATCTGTACCACCTAGAGACCTGCACGACCTAGAGACCTGCACCACCTAGAGATATGTGCCATCTAGAGCTCTGCACCATCTAGAGATCTGTACCATCTAAAGATCTGCACCACCTAGAGACCTGCACCGTCTAGAGATCTGTACCACCTAGAGACCAGCACCACCTAGAGATCTGCACCACCTAGAGATCTGCACCACCTAGAGACCTGCACCACCTAGAGACCTGCACCACATAGATATCTGTACCATCTAGAGATCTGCACCATCTAGAGATCTGTACCATCTAAAGATCTGCACCACCTAGAGACCTGCACCGTCTAGAGATCTGCATCACCTAGAGATGTATACCACCTACAGATCTGTACCACCTAGAGACCAGCACCACCTGGAGACCTGCACCACCTAGAGACCTGCACCACCTAGAGATCTGTACCATCTAGAGATCTGCACCATCTAGAGATCTGTACCATCTAAAGATCTGCACCACCTAGAGACCTGCACCGTCTAGAGATCTGCATCACCTAGAGATCTGCACCACTTAGAGATCCGTACCATCTAGAGATCTGCACCATATAGAGATCCGTACCATCTAGAAATCCGTACCATCTAGAGATCCGTACCACCTAGAGACCTGCACCGTCTCGAGATCTGCATCACCTAGAGATCTGCACCACTTAGAGATCTGCACCACTTAGAGATCTTTACCACCTAGAGATCTGCACCACCTAGAGATCTGCACCACTTAGGGTTCTGCACCACGTAGAGATCTGTACCATCTAGAGATCTGTACTATCTAGAGATCTGCACCATCTAGAGATCTGTACCATCTAGAGATCCGTACCATCTAGAGATCTGTACCACCTAGAGACCTGCACCGTCTCAAGATCTGCATCACCTAGAGACCTGCACCACCTAGAGATCTGTACCACCTAGAGACCTGCACCACCTAGAGATCTGTACCATCTAGAGATCTGTACCATCTAGAGATCTGCACCATCTAGAGATCCGTACCATCTAGAGATCCGTACCATCTAGAGATCTGCACCACCTAGAGACCTGCACCGTCTAGAGATGTGCATCACCTAGAGATCTGTACCACCTAGAGATCTGTACCATCTAAAGATCTGCACCACCTAGAGACCTGCACCGTCTAGAGATCTGTACCACCTAGAGACCAGCACCACCTAGAGATCTGCACCACCTAGAGATCTGCACCACCTAGAGACATGCACCACCTAGAGACCTGCACCACATAGATATCTGTACCATCTAGAGATCTGCACCATCTAGAGATCTGTACCATCTAAAGATCTGCACCACCTAGAGACCTGCACCGTCTAGAGATCTGCATCACCTAGAGATGTATACCACCTACAGATCTGTACCACCTAGAGACCAGCACCACCTGGAGACCTGCACCACCTAGAGACCTGCACCACCTAGAGATCTGTACCATCTAGAGATCTGCACCATCTAGAGATCTGTACCATCTAAAGATCTGCACCACCTAGAGACCTGCACCGTCTAGAGATCTGCATCACCTAGAGATCTGCACCACTTAGAGATCCGTACCATCTAGAGATCTGCACCATATAGAGATCCGTACCATCTAGAAATCCGTACCATCTAGAGATCCGTACCACCTAGAGACCTGCACCGTCTCGAGATCTGCATCACCTAGAGATCTGCACCACTTAGAGATCTGCACCACTTAGAGATCTTTACCACCTAGAGAGCTGCACCACCTAGAGATCTGCACCACTTAGGGTTCTGCACCACGTAGAGATCTGTACCATCTAGAGATCTGTACTATCTAGAGATCTGCACCATCTAGAGATCTGTACCATCTAGAGATCCGTACCATCTAGAGATCTGTACCACCTAGAGACCTGCACCGTCTCAAGATCTGCATCACCTAGAGACCTGCACCACCTAGAGATCTGTACCACCTAGAGACCTGCACCACCTAGAGATCTGTACCATCTAGAGATCTGTACCATCTAGAGATCTGCACCATCTAGAGATCCGTACCATCTAGAGATCCGTACCATCTAGAGATCTGCACCACCTAGAGACCTGCACCGTCTAGAGATGTGCATCACCTAGAGATCTGTACCACCTAGAGATCTGTACCATCTAGAGATCTGCACCATCTAGAGATCCGTACCATCTAGAGATCTGCACCATATAGAGATCCGTACCATCTAGAGATCCGTACCATCTAGAGATCCGTACCATCTAGAGATCTGTACCACCTAGAGATCTGTACCATCTAGAGATCTGCACCATCTAGAGATCTGTACCATCTAAAGATCTGCACCACCTAGAGACCTGCACCGTCTAGAGATCTGTACCATCTAGAGACCAGCACCACCTAGAGATCTGCACCACCTAGAGATCTGCACCACCTAGAGATCTGCACCACCTAGAGACCTGCACCACCTAGAGACCTGCACCACATAGAGATCTGTACCATCTAGAGATCTGCACCATCTAGAGATCTGTACCATCTAAAGATCTGCACCACCTAGAGACCTGCACCGTCTAGAGATCTGCATCACCTAGAGATGTGTACCACCTACAAATCTGCACCACCTAGAGACCTGCACCACCTAGAGACCTGCACCACATAGAGATCTGTACCATCTAGAGATCTGTACCATCTAAAGATCTGCACCACCTAGAGACCTGCACCGTCTAGAGATCTGCATCACCTAGAGATGTGTACCACCTACAGATCTGTACCACCTAGAGACCAGCACCACCTAGAGACCTGCACCACCTAGAGACCTGCACCACCTACAGATCTGTACCATCTAGAGATCTGCACCATCTAGAGATCTGTACCATCTAAAGATCTGCACCACCTAGAGACCTGCACCGTCTAGAGATCTGCATCACCTAGAGATCTGCACCACTTAGAGATCCGTACCATCTAGAGATCTGCACCATATAGAGATCCGTACCATCTAGAAATCCGTACCATCTAGAGATCCGTACCACCTAGAGACCTGCACGTCTCGAGATCTGCATCACCTAGAGATCTGCACCACTTAGAGATCTGCACCACCTAGAGATCTGCACCACTTAGAGATCTTTACCACCTAGAGATCTGCACCACCTAGAGATCTGCACCACTTAGGGTTCTGCACCACGTAGAGATCTGTACCATCTAGAGATCTGTACCATCTAGAGATCTGCACCATCTAGAGATCTGTACCATCTAGAGATCCGTACCATCTAGAGATCTGTACCACCTAGAGACCTGCACCGTCTCAAGATCTGCATCACCTAGAGACCTGCACCACCTAGAGATCTGTACCACCTAGAGACCTTCACCACCTAGAGACCTGTACCATCTAGAGATCTGCACCATCTAGAGATCTGCACCATCTAGAGATCTGAACCATCTAGAGATCCGTACCATCTAGAGATCCGTACCATCTAGAGATCTGCACCACCTAGAGACCTGCACCGTCTAGAGATGTGCATCACCTAGAGATCTGTACCACCTAGAGATCTGTACCATCTAGAGATCTGCACCATCTAGAGGTCCGTACCATCTAGAGATCTGCACCACCTAGAGATCTGCACCACCTACAGACCTGCACCACCAAGAGATCTGCACAATTTAGAGATCTGTACCACCTAGAGACCTGCACAACCTAGAGATCTGCACCACTTAGAGATCTTTACCACCTAGAGACCTGCACCACCTAGAGATCTGCACCACTTAGAGATCTTTACCACCTAGAGATCTGCACCACCTAGAGATCTGCACCACTTAGAGATCCGTACCATCTAGAGATCTGCACCATATAGAGATCCGTACCATCTAGAGATCCGTACCACCTAGAGACCTGCACCGTCTCGAGATCTGCATCACCTAGAGATCTGCACCACTTAGAGATCTGTACCACCTAGAGACCAGCACCACCTAGAGATCTGCACCACCTAGAGACCTGCACCACCTAGAGACCTGCACCACCTAGAGATCTGTACCATCTAGAGATCTGCACCATCTAGAGATCTGTACCATCTAAAGATCTGCACCACCTAGAGACCTGCACCGTCTAGAGATCTGCATCACCTAGAGATCTGTACCACCTAGAGACCAGAACCACCTAGAGATCTGCACCACCTAGAGACCTGCACCACCTAGAGACATGCACCACCTAGAGATCTGTACCATCTAGAGATCTGCACCATCTAGAGATCTGTACCATCTAAAGATCTGCACCACCTAGAGACCTGCACCGTCTAGAGATCTGCATCACCTAGAGATGTGTACCACCTACAGATCTGTACCACCTAGAGACCTGCACCACCTAGAGACCTGCACCACCTAGAGATCTGTACCATCTAGAGATCTGCACCATCTAGAGATCTGTACCATCTAAAGATCTGCACCACCTAGAGACCTGCACCGTCTAGAGATCTGCATCACCTAGAGATCTTTACCACCTAGAGACCTGCACCACCTAGAGATCTGCACCACCTAGAGATCTGCACCACTTAGAGATCTTTACCACCTAGAGATCTGCACCACCTAGAGATCTGCACCACTTAGGGTTCTGCACCACGTAGAGATCTGTACCATCTAGAGGTTTGCACCATCTAGAGATCCGTACCATCTAGAGATCCGTACCATCTAGAGATCTGTACCACCTAGAGACCTGCACCGTCTCAAGATCTGCATCACCTAGAGACCTGCACCACCTAGAGATCTGTACCACCTAGAGACCTGCACCACCTAGAGATCTGTACCATCTAGAGATCTGTACCATCTAGAGATCTGCACCATCTAGAGATCTGCACCATCTAGAGAGCCGTACCATCTAGAGATCTGCACCACCTAGAGACCTGCACCGTCTAGAGATGTGCATCACCTAGAGATCTGTACCACCTAGAGATCTGTACCATCTAGAGATCTGCACCATCTAGAGATCTGTACCATATAGAGACCTGCACCGTCTAGAGATCTGCACCACCTAGAAATCTGCACCATCTATATATAGATCTGATCTTAATGGCTGTTTGCTGCCCCTGGTGCTAATGCACCAAGCTGGCAGGCAGCCATGAGACACACATCTCGGGCTTGCGAGCCACATGTGGCTCTCGAGCTACAGGTTGGGGACCCCTGCATTTGACAGTAAAAAAACACATGACTCGCGGATATCATCTTTGTCCATTGTTTTTCACAGCCCATTGATTTGAATGGGTAAGTGTGATCCATGACTCACATCAAAAATTGGCATGGCTTTATTCTTTTTGGGTGGGGCGTGGAAGGAGCGGATAGATGGTTGAAGACTAAAAAGGAGATGTCAAGAACCCTATAGTATATAATGGGTAAATGTTCTATCCATGAAAAACAAGGATAGAACATACAATTAAGAAACACGTCTGAATGAGGCCCAATACTTTGACTGCTCGTATTCTCACCCAGCCATTTTGACAATGTTTTTTAACCTCTAATTATAATTAATTGGGAGGATGACTAACCCGTCGTCGTGTTTCTGAAGACATTGGTCTTGTTAGTGTCTATCTAAAGTCGTACATCTCTTACTTAAAAATATCAACTAAGCCATAAATGTCATTAGTGTGTGTCCAGCCTGTCACATGCAGATCACATAGTGGCTCCTATCTCCATGCAACCATAAAATGAATTGCTCTGTTAATGAGTAATAGAGGGTCATGCACTTCATTATCTGAATAAATGTCGTTGGAGTTCATCATTTCACCAGGAGCCTGAATACAAATTAGCTCTCTCTTCGAGAACAAAAGAAGCTACCTGGCACAGAACCTCCTAGAAGAGGTGACTACCCTATAAGTCAATATTTTACCCTTTACCGGGCTTTGTAACGTGATTAGAGATAATATTCAAGCCATAAATTCCCCTACAGGTGACTTGTTTCGGGGATTTTGCCCCTCATCAGTGTAGAGACCAGTCTTGTGACAAATTAAGGAAAGTATTGGTTCTCTTTGGAAACTTACAGGCAATGCTCCATGGGGATAAAAGCATCCACTAAAATCCCAGAGGCACAATTTGTTTCAAGAAGACCTCTTGTTTCCCGGAGGGCTTCACGTATTTTTTGGATGAGTCTGTATTTGTATTGACATTGGTTGTTACCAAAGAAAAATGGGGCACAGTGAGGACAATGAAAGGGGTGTCTTACTGTGTGAATAATCTTATGGACTTCAGTGGGAGTAATATTTCTGTCTGGGCACATATGAAGGACTGGACGAGGTTAGGGAAATGTTTTATTGTAAAGTAAAAAATTGCCGCAGTACATATGCTATACGTTAATGGTGTTAATGATGTGTGTTGATCGACAGTAGGGATAGTTAGAGTTAATGGTTGGGATTAGCCCAGAGTGGGAGGGGATAGGGTGAAGGAACAGAGACAGTCTTCTGTCAGAAAGGGAGATAATAATAATAATCTTTATCTTTACAGTTTGCACATATTTTCATCACTGTCCCCGCAATGGGGCTCACAATCTTTATTCCCTATCAGTATGTCTTTGGAGTGTGGGAGGAAACCAGAGTGCCCGGAGGAAACCCACGCAAACACGAGGAGAACATGCAAACTCCTTGCAGATGTTGTCCTTGGTGGGATTCGAACCCAGGACTCCAGCTAACCACTGAGCCACCGTCCCGCCCATAAGGCCCAGAGTACGTAAAAAGAAGACCTAAGGTCTGATGTGAGCTGTGCTGCATGATGTGGGTGTCCCTAACAAGAGAGGAGACAGAGCCAGAGGATAGCGAGATCCTAGCAGAGAGAGAAGTGACCGCATGAACGGAGTGATCGATCGGAGATGATCAGGATGCCTAGCAGTACTGCCCAAAGTTTATAACTCATAAAAGGTAACGGGTCTAGATGAGACAGAATGCGTAAGATGAAGAGAGTGCTCCAGGCGGGTGTTCCAGAGCATCAGAGACAAAGAAGATAAGTAACGGCCATACTGGCAATGTAGTTCCCTGGAGGGGAAAGAAGATGCGGAACCGTGGGTTGAGAGTAGGGTTCTTGCTAACTGTACTGTCATACTGACCAGGGCTGTGGTGAAGTTGAAAGCAATGATAAAGATAGATAACAAGTAAGTGAAGAGGAAGGCAGTGAAATTAGGTGTGGAAAATGCTCCGTATTATAAAGGAAACGTCCATGAAGTTGTGTACCTGTAAGGAGATGGACATATTGCCCAAGTTCCTTCTTGAACAAACAAGTGATATTATAATGTGTAATGTGAATTGTGCTATGATTAACGATGCTAATGATGTGTGTTATTTTGACAGTAGGGAAACTAAAAGTAAATGGTTGGGACTAACCCAGAGTGGGAAAGGGCTAAGCTGAAGGGAAAGAGACAGTTACCTGTTGAGGTGTCAGAAAAAGCCTGGAGTGCATGGGGAACAGACCTAAGGTCTGATGTAAGCAGTTCCGCATTTCATTGGTATCCCTAGTAGCGAGAGGAGACCGGGAGAAAGAGAGAGCGTGATCCAGAGCAGAAATGAGGAAGAGTGACTGAGAGACAGAGTAATCGATGGGAGATGGGTCCTGGGAATAGGACACCTACTGGTAGGTGTCCTCATGTTACCTTTAGGAGTTTATAACTCCTAAAGGTAACATGCTAGGACAGAACAGAGTACACAAGACAAATAGACTACCCCGGGTAGGAATTCCAGAGTGTCAGCATCAGAGAAGATAAGCAACGGCCATACTGGCAACAACATAGCTCCCTAGAGGGGAAAAAAGACATGGAACCGCGGATTGAGAAAAGGACTCTTGCTAGCTGAACTGGAGTGTCGAGCTGGGTTGTGGTGAAGTAGTGAGGAACAGTGAAGAGAGTGAAACAAAGAGTGAGAAGAGAAAGGGGCTGAAATAGTGTGAGGAAAATATTACACATTATCAAGGAAACCAGCAACTAGCATATCGGGTACATGCGGCCTGCATTGGGTAGCACCCTCACAGCACAAGTCTACTCACCCAGCCAGGACCCCCACCTTCATGTAACATGTCAGGGTATAAGAGATGAGTACCTCGCCCACGGCTACTGCCCCGCGCCACATTACATACCCGCTATCTCCTGTATATAATCCCCTCCAAGTTATCATTGTGTAAAAAGGTTATTTTTGCCTCTTAGTCTCTGTCACTGAACTGTCCAACATCTGGTCCTTGCCAACCAATGCCATCTGTTAAATGCGGCCTGCGAGGGCATAGCACCCCCACACCACAAATTCACACACCCAGCCAGGACCCCCACCTTCACACAACGTACCAGGGCCTTATAGACGAGTACCTCGCCCACGGCTAACGCTCCGCACCACGTTACACAGGCATTGCTCCATGACTGCACCATCAGGCCGTAATACTGGAGGAACAACCGAACGGTATGGTCAAAAACAATGTTTATAACTGTGCAGCTCCGTAACTGTGCAGTTCCAGCCACCGCTGACACCGGGAACAGCAGATCGGAGGGGGTAACTGAGCAGTTCCAGCCACCGCTGACACCGGGAACAGCAGATCGGAGAGGGTAACTGAGCAGTTCCAGCCACCGCTGACACCGGGAACAGCAGATCAGAGAGGGTAACTGAGCAGTTCCAGCCACCGCTGACACCGGGAACAGCAGATCGGAGGGGGTAACTGAGCAGTTCCAGCCACCGCTGACACCGGGAACAGCAGATCGGAGGGGGTAACTGAGCAGTTCCAGCCACCGCTGACACCGGGAACAGCAGATCGGAGGGGGTGCTGATCTGACATTATTATTATTATTATTATTATTTATTGTTATAGCGCCATTTATTCCATGGCGCTTTACATGTGAGGGGGGTATACATAAAAACAAGTACAATAATCTTAAACAATACAAGTCATAACTGGTACAGGAGGAGAGAGGACCCTGCCCGCGAGGGCTCACAATCTTCAAGGGATGGGTGATAATACAGTAGGCGAGGGTAGAGCTGGTCGTGCAGCGGTTTGGTCGATCGGTGGTTACTGCAGGTTATAGGCTTGTCGGAAGAGGTGGGTCTTCAGGCTCTTTTTGAAGGTTTCGATGGTAGGTGAGAGTCTGATATGTTGTGGTAGAGAGTTCCAGAGTAGGGGTGATGCGCGAGAGAAATCTTGTATGCGATTGTGGGAAGAGGAGATAAGAGGGGAGTAGAGAAGGAGATCTTGTGAGGATCGGAGGTTGCGTGCAGGAAAGTACCGGGAGACGAGGTCACAGATGTATGGAGGAGACAAGTTGTGGATGGCTTTGTATGTCATGGTTAGGGTTTTGTAATGGAGTCTCTGGGCAATTGGGAGCCAGTGAAGGGATTGACAGAGGGGAGAAGCTGGGGAATAGCGGGGGGACAGGTGGATTAGTCGGGCAGCAGAGTTTAGAATAGATTGGAGGGGTGCGAGAGTGTTTGAGGGGAGGCCGCAGAGCATGAGGTTGCAGTAGTCAAGGCGAGAGATGATGAGGGCATGGACTAGGGTTTTTGCAGATTCTTGGGTGAGGAATGAACGGATGCGTGAAATATTTTTGAGTTGAAGTCGGCAGGAAGTGGAAAGGGTTTGGATATGTGGTTTGAAGACATTGATCACCTATCCTAAGGATGGGCCATCAATGTTAAAGTCCAGACAACCCCTTTAACAAACGCTTTCTTTTCTTTCATGTGATCAGTTTCGCAGATTATATATAATGTGATCTGTCAGTGAAAATCACGGATAAAACACGTACGTGAAAAACAGAAGAGCCATCTGGAGAGAATTTCCTGATGTGCACAGTTTGTGATCAGTGACAGCTGATATGAAGCCCACTATCTGGTGCAGAGTGCGAGCTGCGCTATAGAGTGGGAACTAATGAGACACCTAACAGTCAGTATATATTCTCATAGGAGTGACTGGGGAACATGTAGTGAGTCCTCTTGTGGTCACATTTGGTAACATACAGTACTAATGGACAAATTAAAGGGCCCCGCCAGAAGACAGACAACAGTGAATGACATGTGTCATCAGGAAATGACCAATTGTTTAAGTCAGGTTTTAATTGTTAAATGCATGGTTTGAAAATAAGCCGTGACATCTCGTATTGAGAATGGTGGATCCTATGTTATCTACGGTATATAGAGGTGTTATCAGTCATTGTACAGGAGGAGGAGGTGAGCTGTGGCACCACCTATTGTGAATGGTGGACCCTGTGTTAAGGCCCCGTCACACTAAGCGATATCTCTAGCAATATCGCTATAACGTCACTGGTTTTGTGACGCAGCAGCGATATCGCTATGTGTGATACCTCCGACCGGCACCCCCGCTGATTATCGCTGATCGCTCGAGAACGGCCTGGGCCATTTCTCGTCGTTAGCTTCCTGCAGTGGAGACGAGCGACGCGTGGACGCGGGCGGACGTCTTCATCGCCTCGTCTGACAGGTAAGTAGTGACCCCCGACCGCTGCTATGTCGCTGGTGAGATCTGCCTGTTTGGCAGCTCACTAGCGACCACTTAGCGATGCACCAGCGATCCTGACCGGGTCATATCGTCAGGATCGCTGGTGCATCGCTAAGTGTGACGGTACCTTTATATACTGTATATAGAGGTGTTATCCGTCATTGTACAGGAGGAGGAGGTGATCTGTGACATTATGTATTGTGAATGGTGGATCCTGTGTTATCTACTGTGTTGTGAACACTTTTGACCTGGCTTCTGAGTTTAGGCTCCCTCTTGTGGTTGCTCCTGGTAATGGAGCTGGTCTAGCTGACGGAAGTCAATCACCTGAGCTGGATGATTGGAGGTTAGGTGTTACAGACTGGGGAGATTTAAGTGAACAACCTTCCCTCAGCTCTTGCCGGTGATTTGGTTTGCTTCCTGAGCATATTTTGAAGTCTGCTTGTCTCCTGCTCTGTCCTGCATCTTTCAGATAAGTTATTTGTCTTCTTGAATTTTTTTTTGCATTGGATCCATATTTGCTTGTCTCTGATTTGTGCTTAGCTGGTGGAGTTCAGCCTGGTTCCCTGTTGGGACCTGTTGGGACCTGTGCTGGACCCTGTTCCATATGCCACAGCGTATGTTAGTCTTTTTATTAACCAGTTCACACCAGAGTTCTGATCTAGTGGGGGAGAGGTCATGTGGCCTCAGTATTTTTGAATATCAGACGTGTTGGATTTTTCTTAGGGTTTTTGTGTGATTGCAGACAGTATATTTCATTTTCTCTTTTAGACGCAAGACGCTGACCGCAGATACCTGGTCCGTCACCTGTCACTTTCAATTCTTTATTCACATTGCTCATCTCTATATCAAACATTCCTAATTTTCTATAAAAGCCATTTCTCAGTTACTAATACTCTTATAAAACACATTATCAAATACTTTACAGTAAAACATTCAAAGATTCTTGTAAGTGCTGAACACTGCTCCCAGCCGGGATTTCTTGCAGTGTCCTTTGAGGTAGACATCTTTCTTCGAAAAATGTCCATGCAAAACACTATCTTCCCAAAGTGTCTTTATGTAAAGCATTATCTTCGCAAAGTGTTCTATATGTAAAACCAAGAGAGAGCACCTAAAGAGGCGCAAACTATTTATAATAAAGTTTTGGCTCAATCAGCGTCTATGATCTCCTCAGTTCAATTGAAGGAAACGCTGCCAATCAGGAACTAGGCAACTAGGTGCAAAACATGATAAACACAAAAGAGGCACAACTGGTGCAATAAACCCTTCTGGGTAACGAGATTATGGATTTTCTTTCAGTAGACTAATGGTGGTCCCCTCCTGGGGTTCTGGAACTGGAACCGTTACCAGATATGAGGTATTCGTTGGCAATTCGCAGGTATTCTTCTTCCCACGGTGTCAGATTAGAGATTTTTGACTTAGGCTGCCGGGTTGGAGTTGATGCAAGAGCAGCCGGATTCCTGGAAGCAGGTACCTGAACAGTTTGTGTGGCAACTGTGGGTGGAGGAGCAGCAACAGGTCCCTTCGGCTTGTAAATTCTTCTGGGATACGACATACATTCAGGGCGTACCATCCCCTGAGCCCCTCATGCCGGATAAAAGTCACGTACTCCCCAGGCTGCAGGTCTCTATCAGGATGTCCCTTCCTCAGGTGTGACTCGACATCCTTCCTGCTGAAGAACAAGTCACTGATCCTCTTGGGGTCTGCAATGAACCCGAATCCTTTTTCATGGTTCACATTCAACACTTGCCCCCATCCAGCTGCATCCCGGGAACCGTAATGCCCAGCACGGGCCCTCTCTTTCCTGTCCAAATCCGGGCCCAGCACAGCCAATCTCCGCTGTTCCCTCTCCCTGTATTCAGCCGCCAGCTGTCGGATGGTGGCTCGGCAACAGGCCTCATTCTTTTCCTCCTCCTCCCGGGACCTGCCTTTGCCCGCTGGGGCCCGCGGCACCACCGTTGGGGGTTCTGGTGTCTCCCCCCAGGGACTGGCATCCTGGTCCCAAACCAAGTCTAGCACAACCTGGCCGGCCGCTGCAACTGTGGTACATCCCAGGGCCTTCCCAGGTTGAGGGGCATCTGACATACCTGGGGCCTCCTGGCGGTGTGGCCTCTGCTCCGGTGCAGGTGGTGATGGAGCAGGTGGTGGCTCCGGGTCCGCAGGGGTCTCTGCGGGGACCTGCGCAGCCGCGTCAGGTCCGGGCGGGAGATCCGCTTCCGCTCCCGGGTCCTCCGGTAACTCCTCCGGGCAGGTGGTACTCAGCCTTACGGTCAGGGTGGAAGTATAAGTCAGCGCCGCCCGGAGACAGTCCAGTATGGTAGCGGAGGGTATCGGTGGAGAGGGTACCGTAGATGTAGGCCCTGCCGGGGCGCGCTGCCGTCTCAGCTTCTCCAGAGCTTCCTTCCTCAGCTGCAGACGGGTGGTCAATTCCGTGATCTCGTCTTCTAATTGCTGTCAGTTCATTCCGGAGTCAGGGTTGGAGCCGTTAGCCATGGCGACGGGGAGATTCGGTTCCCCGCGCTCCACAGGCCTCCTTGACTGACCTCATCGGTCCTTCTGACAGACTGACCCATAATTCTCTACTTTCCCCATCTTTTATAGCGAACTCCACCCACCTCCCAGCACATCTCGTGTTACGAAGCAGGGTTCCACGAAAGGTGCTCTGCTACCCTCTGAGCCTGAAGCTGCAATGTGGTCCTGCTGATCTATCCTGTGTGTGGGATGCAGGTGTTGGAGTGTGGAAAGGAGTTCCCAACTTACCAGGATGGTGGGGCACTACACCTTAGGAGAAGGTGGTGCAGTACCTCTGTGGCGACTGAGCCTTAGGAGCACCACAGCAGCACAAGGAACCAGGATGGATATATGGGGGGGAGCAGCACAAGGGACCAGGATGGATATATGGGGGGGAGCAGCACATGGGACTAGGATGGATATATGGGAGGGAGCAGCACAGAAGGCCAGGATGGATATATGGGGGTGGCACCACAAGGGACCAGGATGGATATATGGATGGTGGTATTGTAAGAGTAGGGCAGGGCGGTAGTCGCAGCCAAGGACACCGGGGCTCTGGTGTCCTGACCTCCTCCCACAGGAATATCTTCAGCATCTGCCGGAGTACCTGATCTTGCTGCTGGTCCATGGTCAGGTATTCCACTGCGGTGCAATCCAGCTCCTGCACATTTGATTCCAGTGCATCAAGATGAAGTAATGGACACAGATACCAGTTCTGATGCAAAATCAACGCTTTTTCCTTCTTCTTGAATGGTTCCGGACACATCAGTTACATCACAGTCCACACAGCATTCCTCCTGCTCTTTCCCTTTCTGACTTTCTTCGCCCTCACGTACATTACGGGGTAGTAGCGCCCTTGGCGGTACCGCAGCTTCGCTACTGTAGGACCTCAGTACATAGGGGATCCTGCTCATCCATTTCGCCACGGATTTGCCAGCTTCAGCCCTATTGAGGATCTGCCACATCATGAACATTCTGCGCCTTGCACGACTTTTGGACCACGTTTCCTTCTCTGTTCCTGCTGCTGTCGTGAACTGTAACTTCCCAGGATGCTTCTGTCTTATCCAGCACCCGTCTGACTGTGCCTGTGCTTCTCCACTTAACAACGTTGTGTAGCTGTTATGTTATCCTGGGCTTAGAGCCCTTGTGGACCTGTCGGGCATGCTCACCCTTTGCCTAATTCCTACAATCTACACTAGCTTAACCCATAGCAGCTCCTCCTACAATTAACCCTTAAGCAAACTTCCTACAGCTATACCTAACAAGGTCCACTAGTGTACCCCCATCTAGTGGCCCTTTGCAAAACTACACTTACCCAGTCTATGAATACTATATACTACAACTGCCCTCCTCTAATCTTCCCAAAGGATGCACTAAATTTCCTTAATCTATACAGAAGTACAGAGGCATAACATGGCATACAATACAATATAAAAGATCATGGTAACACATAAGAGGGCTACAATATTAATAATCTTTATTTTTATATAGCGCTAACATATTCCGCAGCGCTTTACAGTTTGCACACATCATCATCACTGTCCCCGATGGGGCTCACAATCTAAATTCCCTATTAGTATGTCTTTAGAATGTGGGAGGAAACCGGAGTACCCGGAGGAAACCCACGCAAACATGGGGAGAACATACAAACTCCTTGCAGATGTTGTCCTTGGTGTGATTAGAACCCAGGACCCCAGCGCTGCAAGGCTGCAGTGCTAACCACTGAGCCACCGTGCCGCCCGGATAATCGCTACAGATAATCGCTGTGCTGTTTGGTGACATGGTGTGTATCACACTCAACATGGACCAGAGGAAGCGAAGGAAAGAGTTGTCTCAGGAGATTAGAAAGAAAATTATAGACAAATATGTTAAAGGTAAAAGTTATGAGACCATCTCCAAGCAGCTTGATGTTCCTGTGACTACAGTTGCACATATCCAGAAATTTAAGCTCCATGGAACTGTAGCCAACCTCCATGGACATGGCCACAGGAGGAAAATTGATGACAAATCAAAGAGAAGGATAATACGAATGGTAACAAAAGAGCCCAGAAAAACTTCTAAACAGATTAAAGGTGAACTTCAAGCTCAAGGAACATCAGTGTCAGATCGCACCATCCCTCGTTGTATGAGCCAAAATGGATTCCATGGGAGATGACCAAGGAGGACACCATTGTTGAAGAAAAACATAAAAAAAGCCATACTGGAATTTGCCAAACTACATGCTGACAAGCCACAAAGCTTCAGGGATAATATCCTATGGAATGATGATACAAAAATGGAACTTTAAGGCAAGGCACGTCAGCCCTATGTTCACAGATGGAACAATTAAGCATATCAATTATCAAGAAAAGAACACTGTCCCTACTGTGAAACATGGAGGAGGCTCTGTTATGTTCCGGGCTGCAGTGCTGCATCTGGCACAAAGTGTCTTGAATCTGTGCAGGGTACAATTAAATCCCAAGACTATCAAGGGATCCTAGAGAGAAATGTGCTGCCCAGTGTCAGAAAGCTTGGTCTCATTTACAGGTCATGGGTCTTGCAACAGGATAATGACCCAAAACACACAGCTAAAAACTCTCAAGAATGGCTAAGAGGAAAACATTGGACTATTCTCAAGTGGTCTTCTATGAGCCCTGACCGAAATTCTATTGAGCATCTTTGTAAAGAATTGAAACATGCCGTCTGGAAAAGGCATCCTTCAAACACAAGACAACTGGAGTAGTTTGCTCTTGAGGAGTGGGCCAAAATACCTGTCGAGAGGTGCTGAAGTCTCATTGAAAGTTATAGGAATCGTTTGATTGCAGTAATTGCCTCAAAAGGTTGCGTAACAAAATGTTAAGTTAAGGGTACCATTATTTCTGTCCAGGCCTATTTCATGAGTTTCATTTTTTTTTTAAATTCTGTGGAAGCATGGATGAAAAGCAATGTCTGAATTCATTTGTTCATTTTGAAAGATTTTTGATTTATTATTACTTTTGTCAGATTCAAGTTATTTCTGTCACCATTGTGGGTTTTCCTGTCAGTAAATGAGGGGTACCAACAATTTTGACCACGTGGGTATGGGGAAGGACAAGGGACTGTATGGATAGCTGGGGGGCAGGATGGATATCTGGGGCCCAGGCTGCAGATATTGGGTCCAGGCTAGACAGGGGACATGGGGGGCCAGGATGGGGCATATTATAAAATAAAGGATGCCAGGCTGGGCGAGATTATTAAATAAAAAGGGCCAGGGGGAGGTACTTAATTATTGTTTGCGGGCCAGAATGAGGAACATGCTGTTTTAGTTTATGGTGTCATGTGAGAAATATACTTTCTTTAGTATCCAATTAGGGATATCATTACTACTGTCATATAATTTACTTTTTTGGAAACTGTTTTCCATGGAGGGAGCAAAATGGGGGTCCTGTTACTGTACAGTGCGGCACTATGTCACTTTTTTTTTCATCTGACATAGTGTTGAAGTCGGGGAAAAAGTGGGGAAAGTGCTCTGGAAGCGATCAGCTATTGATGACTGTGTTTATATTTTGCAGAGACGAACCCTGGCTGCAAGAAGTGATGGTCTGTGCTGGATGAGGAAGAAAAGTGAAGACGAAGGACTTCAACTTAAGACGTCACTGGTGAGTCAGTGTGTTACATGTACACGCACAATATATACAGAGCTCCTGTGTACAATGTCACCAGTGATCACTGTATTACCTGTACACTCTACACTATATACAGCGCTCCCATGTATAATGTCACTGGTGATCACTGTACTACCTGTACTCTGACAGTATACACAGAGCTTCTGTGTATAAGGTCATTGGTGATCACTGTATTAACTGTACATTATACATTATATACAGTGCTCCTGTGTATAATGTCACTGGTGATCACTGTATTACCTGTACACTATACATTATATACAACACTCCTGTGTATAATGTCACCAGTGTTCACTGTATTACCTGTACACTATATCCAGAGCTTCTGTGTATAATGTCATTGGTGATCACTGTATTACCTGTACACTATACACTATATACAGAGCTCCTGTGTATAATGTCACTGGTGATCACTGTATTACCTGTACACTATACATTATATACAACACTCCTGTGTATAATGTCACCAGTGTTCACTGTATTACCTGTACACTATATACAGAGCTTCTGTGTATAATGTCATTGGTGATCACTGTATTACCTGTACACTGACACTATATACAGAGCTCCTGTGTTTAATTTCACTGGTGCTCACTATATTACCTATACACTATATGCAGAGCTTCTGTGTATAATGGCACTGGTGGTAATAACAGTGTTGATAGTTTTGTGGTTTGTATTCATGATCAGTATTGTAGTATTCAATCACTGTGTGGTGGTAATTTGTGGTCTGGTCACGGTGTGGCGGTATTTATCCCCTGTATGTGGTATTATTCGGTCACTATGTGGTGGTAATTTGTGGTCTGGTCATGGTGTAGTGGTATTTGTCCCTAGTATGTGGTATTATTCGGTCATTACGAGGTGGAAAATGTAGTCTAGTTATGGTGTGGCGGTATTTCTCCTTGTATGTGGTATTATTCGGTCACTATGTGATCTGTTCATTGTGTGGTGGTATTTCTCCCCTCTATGTGGTATTATTGGTCTCTGTATAGTGGATTGTGTTGTATATGGCGGTCATTTGTTCTCTATGATATTAAATAGGAGAAGATTCTTTATTTCCATTAGAAATTAAATACTTGGAACACAGCGGCAGTGATGCACTTACAGGGGTTCTCCTGTGGAAAAAAGTAATCTCCTCTCCACAGGATAAGTGATAACGTATTGATTGGTGGGGGTCTGACTGCTGGGACCCAATCGGCAGAGTGTGGAGCTTTTATCCCCATTAGACTGGAGTGGCATGTACAACTCGACCACTGATCCATTCGTTCCAAAAGTGGCTGCACTTGTTTTTTATGGAAGCCCCAAAGAGGGTGAATTGAGTTGCGGTCAGACATCCCACCTGCCGCTCCATTTTAAAATGGGGATAAGTGTCCTATCAATGATACAATTTCCTCATTCTTCTGATCGGTGCAGTTTCTAATTGGTCGGACCTAAGTGATCAGCTATCCTGTGGAGCCCATGGATCGGTGATAACTTGCTTTAACCAAAGAACCCCATTAATGTGAAATACAGCAATTATACAGTTAGGTCCATATATATTTGGACAGATACAACATTTTTCTAATTTTGGTTCTAGACATTACCACGATGAATTTTAAACAAAACAATTCAGATGCAGTTGAAGTTCAGACTTTCAGCTTTCATTTGAGGGTATCCACATTAAAATTGGATGAAGGGTTGAGGAGTTTCAGCTCCTTAACATGTGCCACCCTGTTTTTAAAGGGACCAAAAGTAACTGGACAATTGACTCCAAGGCTATTTCATGGACAGGTGTGGGCAATCCCTTTGTTATGTTATTCTCAATTAAGCAGATAAAAGGCCTGGAGTTGATTTCAGGTGTGGTGCTTGCATTTGGAAGGTTTTGCTGTGAAGGAAACATGGTGGTCAAAGGAGCTCTCCATGCAGGTGAAACAAGCCATCCTTAAGCTGCAAAAACAGAAAAAACCCATCCAAGAAATTGCTACAACATTAGGAGTGGCAAAATCTACAGTTTGGTACATCCTGAGAAAGAAAGCACTGGTGAACTCATCAATGCAAAAAGACCTGGGTGCCCATGGAAGACAACAGTGGTGGATGATCGCAGAATAATCTCCATGGTGAAGAGAAACCCCTTCACAACAGCCAACCAAGTGAACAACACTCTCCAGGAGGTAGGCGTATCAATATCCAAATCTACCATAAAGAGAAGACTGCATGAAAGTAAATACAGAGGGTTCACTGCACGGTGCAAGCCACTCATAAGCATCAAGAATCAAAAGGCTAGGCTGGACTTTGCTAAAAAACATCTAAAAAAGCCAGCACAGTTCTGGAAGAACATTCTTTGGACAGATGAAACCAAGATCAACCTCTACCAGAATGATGGAAAGAGAAAAGTATGGCGAAGGCGTGGTACAGCTCATGATCCAAAGCGTACCACATCATCTGTAAAACACGGCGGAGGCAGTGTGATGGCTTGGGCATGCATGGCTGCCAGTGGCACTGGGTAACTAGTGTTTATTGATGATGTGACACAGGACAGAAGCAGCCGAATGAATTCTGAGGTATTCAGAGCCATACTGTGTGCTCAGATACAGCCAAACTGATTGGTCGTCGTTTCATACTACACATGGACAATGACCCAAAACATAAAGCCAAAGCAACCCAGGAGTTTATTAAAGCAAAGAAGTGGAATATTCTTGAATGGCCAAGTCAGTCACCTGATCTCGACCCAATTGAGCATGCATTTCACTTGTTAAAGACTAAACTTCAGACAGAAAGGCCCACAAACAAACAGCAACTGAAAACCACCGCAGTGAAGGCCTGGCAGAGCATCAAAAACGAGGAAACACAGCGTCTGGTGATGTCCATGAGTTCAAGACTTCAGGCAGTCATTGCCAACAAATGGTTTTCAACCAAGTGCTAGAAATGAATATTTTATTTACAATTATTTAATCTGTCCAATTACTTTTGGTCCCTTTAAAAACAGGGTGGCACATGTTAAGGATCTGAAACTCCTAAACCCTTCATCCAATTTAATGTGGATACCCTCAAATGAAAGCTGAAAGTCTGAACTTCAACTGCATCTGAATTGTTTTGTTTAAAATTCATTGTGGTAATGTCTAGAACCAAAATTAGAAAAATGTTGTCTCTGTCCAAATATATATGGACCTAACTGTACATCCTGTTATGGGGGCACACAGTAGATATGCAGGAGCTACCTGTGTTTAACAGTCGATGCTCCACTATAATGGGGATAACGACTGACAGATATTTGCATATAGCTGTAGGGTGGGCCCCTAGAGTCCATTCTCCAGGTGGGCCCCAGACACCCCAGTCCGACCCTGTAGGTATATAGTGGTGTTATCCGTCATTGTACAGGAGGAGGAGGTGAGCTGTGACATTACTGATTGTGAATGTTGTATCCTGTGGTATCTACTGTATATAGAGGTGTTAACAGTCATAATAATACTTTCTATGATGCACTTTTTCTTAATTCAGGGGACAGGATGAACAGTAACAGCAATTTTCGTTCACCAAAGTGATTAAATAATTCTTATGGGGGTGTGTAGTTTTGATCAGGAGACCCCCAGCTGGAGCAAAAATTGTGGTCCTTACATGGACGTTAAAATTCAGTCTTCATGTGCAGGAGTAACCCCTTACATGCCACTGTTGCAATTGCTTGTGGCATCTAAGCGGTTAACCAGCCGAGGCTGGCGATATCTAATCACTGGGATGCAGTATATCGGGTTGACGTGACTAATTATGGAATTTTGGACCCGATCACAGCAAATAATCCTCCAAGCAAAAGTGTAATGAATATGCCAATGAGTCATCCCGAGCTGTAGGGGCGTTTGGAGGCAGTAACATGAGCGACGGCTGATGATCACAGTCATAGAAGCGCGATATGCTCGCTATTGCCAAAATAACAATCCTAGAATCAATAGAGAATCCGCTAATCTGCATAATATATTGTCATTAGCATTCCTGGTGTTAATTAATATAAAAAAAAGTTCATTAAGTATGGGCAGCACGGTGGCTCAGTGGTTCGAATCCCCACCAAGGACATCTGCAAGGAGTTTGTATGTTCTCCCCGTGTTTGCGTGGGTTTCCTCTGGGTTCTCCGGTTTCCTCCCACATTCCAAAGACATACTGATAGGGAATTTAGATTGTGAGCTCCATCGGGGACAGTGATGATAATGTGTGCAAACTGTAAAGCGCTGCGGAATATGTTAGCGCTATATAAAAATAAAGATTATTATTTAAGATTATTTAATTAGAAAAAAAGGGTCTGTTTTTATTTTTTTAAACAGCGCCACTCATGTCTAATGGCTGTATCTGGTATTGCAGTTCATCCCTATTTATTTGAAAAGATGCATACCTTTATTGGAAAAAAAAACAGAGCAAGCGTCACTTTGTTCTAATCCTGGAAGAACATTTGCATGTGTGATCGTCATAAAACTTATGTTGTTTAACGTTCCAGTCTTTTTATTCCTTTTTTCTACATTTTTTTTTTTAAAGTTCAGTCATTAATGTGAACTAAGGCCGGCAAACTTGTTAGATGAAAACCAGCTGACCTCGTCGACCATCTGATGTGTGCGGGAGCCTCACAACTCTCCCCCCAACAGGTGACGTCAGGGGAGAGAAGGATCTAAAGTTGAAATTTCAAAGGCCGATCCTGTAGTTTTTAGGGAATAAAAGGAGCTCACAAAGGAGTCCAGCAGAGGCTTTTTTTTCCCTCTCTCCCCATTGAAAACTCACAAATGTTTGTCCAAGGTGAGTGCTCATGTCTATAGGTTGGTTAGGAGAGACAGTTGTCTGCCAAATGATCATTCAGCCAACAGTTATCTTGTGTATGGCCAATTTGTTTCGCCAATCCAGACGTGAAATAGATGAACTTCTTAAATTTAGGTGCCCATGCACATTACACGATGTGGAAGTTGGCTGATGGTTGAAAAAATGATCGTCTAATGGACAATAATCTCTCTGACCGGACCCAGCCATAAGCACATTGTAGTCCATGTAGGTTCCTCCATCTGACCATGCATGTTCAATGAGACCAAGAGAAGGAAGAATATTTTTTTCTAGGAGCATTTTTCACATTTCGACCACCAAAAATATCGTAAAAATGTCCAACCTCTTTCTAGAACTGTTTTCTAATCCATTGATTGATTGTAAAATTTTTCTCAAGGAAAGAGGAGTTTGAGCTGAAATTTTTCATTTTGATTAACTTTAGACTAATTTACCGAGTGCCACAAAATAGCACCCTCGTTCCCAGCAAACACTGAGTCCGTCCGTACAGTAGATGTCCCGGATCCAAGAAAAAGTTCACGTTGAGTGTAGTGTAGCCGAAAGGAAAACTTCTGTATCACAAGTTACAGAAGATGTTTCTGGTACAATAGTGTAAGAGGGTAAGATTTGATGTCTCTTATGCCTCCTTCCCTCTGATTGTCTTCCAGTTCTTAATGTTTACAGATGTGTTTTTATGATTATTGCCTGCGGTACTGCTACATTTATTATTATGTATAACCGCTCATTACTTATGGTATTGCCACTTGAA
Organism: Dendrobates tinctorius; assembly: GCF_039654945.1. Classification (NCBI taxonomy): domain Eukaryota; kingdom Metazoa; phylum Chordata; class Amphibia; order Anura; family Dendrobatidae; genus Dendrobates; species Dendrobates tinctorius. The sequence continues at coordinate 11,399,173 of NW_027361743.1, read as the reverse complement.
TGTGTTACCATTGTATGGATAAGTATATTTATTGTCACATGTTTCTGTATGATAATATTGCATGTATATTATGTGTCATTTGTGTATGTACAGTCAGGGAAAGCCAGTGCATCTTTCTGGGGACATTAGAGGGCACTTTTAGTGTATAGTTCCCCCCATAGATCGGGTAGTTGTAATTATGTTGCGGGCCACTAGATGGGGCATACTAGTGGGATCTGATAGGAGGTTCATAGAGGATTAAGTGTAGGAGGGGCTGCTGAGAGTTAAGCTTAGTGCTGAAGAGTGGTTTAGTTAGACGGGGCCAGGGCGCCCAAGAGTCTACATGGGCTATAGGCCCAGACAGCTTGGCAGTCACGTAACGTTAAGTCGTTATTGCCCACGTTACCCATGGCCCCTGCAGGTGTTAGCAGTACATCAGAACAGGAAAAGGAAGATGTGGTGTCTTACCGCCTGGGCCAATGCTTTTAGGGCAGAAGTTGGCTGGACTAAGGAGATGAAAGGAGTTGGCACTTCGACGAGATCGGTACAGATGGGCCGGCAGCTTCACCGGGGGGGGGTCACCAAGCGTAGTGATTGATGAATTCAGTACTGAGGCGAAACAGGCTGAAGCAAATGTCATTGTAGTGAGGTCAGACCTGGAAGGAACTGGGAAGCAGGCAAGTACGGTCCGGTCCGGGTGTGTACTGCACAGAAGTGGCAGCAAGCAAGGGAAAAATCAGGAAGCAAGCAAATGTTATGATGTACCAACTGTGGATGTAACGTGCGAAATCCTAAGTAAAGAGAGTTAAACTTGTCTCGGACTGTGTCTCCATTGATGGGGTCGCCTAGAAGAGAGGCCGTTATGAAAATGTACAAGTTTTTTGCATTTTGTATATTTGTGGTTTTGGCCGCCTCCTTAGTCTGTGCAACGTACAGTATCTACTCAGCTTTCCACAGGGAGGTGTAAAACAGTCAGGCCCAGGTCTAGCTTTGCCCCCCATCTATTGTGAGGTCTGCGGCACGTGTGAACCGCAACATGGAAGCAATGGAAGAAAAAGATGGCCCCGTCTGATGAATCACATTTTCTTTTACATCATGTGGATGGCTGGGTGTGTGTTTGGCACTTACCAGTAAAAGAGGAGGCAGCAGGATGCACATTGAGAAGATCAGTAAAGGCAATGTTCTGGGGGGCAGAATATAGAAATACATTGTTCAGGTCAGGAGTGGTTTTAGGATTATGATGAGTCCATTGGTGAGGACAAGAAATGAGTGAATAGATTTGGAGAACCCTGGTCCTGTGGACAAGTCAGTAAAGTAATCAGGGTCAGTATTCAGTGGCCATTGGATGGAACCACCTCCTACCTGCTGACATCTCCGGCTCCTCTTTTGGTTAGCCAGCCTGGGGCGATGTAATCGTTGCAGTGTGCCACACACACGATGTCGGGCCAAGCTGGCTAATTAAAAGATGAAGCTTGGATGATTGCAGGCAGGAGAAGGACAGCAGGACTCCCGACCAAGGTCCTGCTAATCGATTCACTCATCTCTGGTGAGGACTAATCTCCAAATTTCCCAGTTCTCAATCCAATCGAGCATGTTTGGGATGGAAAGACCAAAGTCCAATCCTTGGAGACCATACTGAGCTTCTTACAAGACTTAAAGGATCTGCTGCCAAAATAGTGGTGCTGGAAACCATAGGACATTGTGCGTGGAGGTCATGCCTCAATAGGTCCAAGCTGTTCAGGTGGCACAAGGGGAACCTGCACAATATTAGGCAGGTGGTTCTGGAGGTGCCACTAGGAACAGTGAGGGAAGGAACTGACAACTGCTCTGAGAACATTTCTGTAGAACATATGTGGTTGCCACTTCTAAGTGCATTTGTCAGCCAGGCACACAAGCTCTGAATATCTGACCACTGTGATCCTAAAGCCTGAAAACACGAAGATGGACAAGAATGGGAAATAAATATCTGATTGAAATGTGCCTTTATGATTTCTGCAGTCGGTGGAGACAGATTTTCTGCTAATCTGATCCGGTCTCACAAGCTGTTCTCTTCTGTGTAATGATGCCACATATCCTGAGTCAGTCTGCTGAACAAATAAACGGCCCCACATGCAGAACGTCTGTTGGAGCTGACATATCGCACCACTGGCGAACGCACCAGAACTGCAGGTGCAAGGAATCCCCGAAGGCCAAGAAGAAAAAATGTCAAGAACAATAAATATACTGATCTGGCAATACCTCATATGGTCGCAGGGTCACAAGGCCTGACAGTCAAAACACACATAAGAGACTAGTGATGCAGAGAAATAAAGATGCAATGTACTGCACAAGAGGGGAGGAGGTGAGCTGTGATATCACCTACTGTTAATGGTGGATTCTGTGTGATCTACTAGAGGGATTATCAGTCGTTGTACAGGAGTAGGAGGAGGTGAGCTGTGACATCACCTATTTAGAATGATGGATCCTATCTTATCTAATGTATATAGAGGTGTTATCAGTCATTGTACAGGAAATGTCAGTCTAGTATTAGGATTAGTGCATGTTTTCAGGATTTTAGTTGGCATAAATAGTGACTTGCAAAATTGGAAAGAAAGTGAAAAGTTATGCAACAATATATTTTACATAAAAATTTGATATAATAAACAATAATTAATTTTCTGAAAACACAATACATTTAATTAAGATTGGTATTATATTACTTCATGCATCCTGCTGTTATGTGGTCACTGCATATCGGCATTATCTGCGTATTGTAAGACAGCATTATTTGGGCATTATCTGGTGGCTGCTACCTTTTTTTAGGCACCTATATGGAATAACACCTACAGTAAGACAACATATGATCTGGTAGTTTATACGCTTGTTTGACAGTGCACTACATGGCAGTATGCCAATGAAAGGTAATGTTCAGGACATTTTCTAGAAAAATATATTTTTATTCCCCAAAAAACGTCGTAAACCTCTTTAATATCCTTCGAACCATCCAAAGCTATTTTTTATACAGTATTTTATATTTCGGCATTATATTTTCTGTTGCTTGTTAGTCGGTGAGACCGGAGTGAAGCGCTCTTCTTACTGCGGTACAAGCTGTTTTTACGTTTATTTTTGGCAATATGTAAAAGCCCGGTCCGATCTCGTGGTTAATCGATGACAAAGGCAATCCCCATCTCTAACCCGAGCACTAATGAAGGAGAGCCAAGAAGGCAATTAGGACTCGGCGTGGTCCCCCAGGAGCCGCTACCTTTTATGTTCCAGGAATTAACAGATTGAAGTAGACGGCCGGGTGTTCAGCAGGAGGCCGAGCAAAAATGCATAACACATCCATCGTCATCATTAAAGGTAATTGCTCATAAAAAAAAGCTCAAAAGAAAAAAAAAATTGAATTCAACTTGGAATATTTTATTTTTAGGGAATTAATAAAAATGTTCTTATTTATTGATTTTAAGTCAGGTTCTAAGAAGTTGCAGTTGACATCACAAGGGGGACGGTGGGATTTTGGACATTTGTTCATGCAGGGGTCGTAGAAGATAAGAAAATCATTGCTGTTTTTTTTTTTACCAAAACAGCGCCACCTCTGACCACAGGCTGTGTGTGGAACTGCAGAGTAGCCCTGTCCAATTTACCCCTTTCTCACTCCATATTCAGAGGATGCAGGCTGACATATTCCGTGATAGTAGGTTTTTGTCACGTAGGGGAAAGGGGATAACTTGGGGAAAAAAAAAGTAGAAGAAAGGGTTTTAAAAATAATATTAAAAAAATATAAAAGTTTGAAATTTTAAAAAAATTAAATAAATGATCATCTTGTCTGCTAAAGTCCAGTTTATCAGAATGGGTATAAGCGCCCTAAAGAGAAAAAAAAAATCAAAAAGCCTGAATTACCGTTTTTTTTGTGTCACCGAACGTCCCAAAGACGTGCAATAAAAATGTAATCAAAACATCGTATGAACCCCAAGATAGGAACAATGATAACATCAGCTCGTGGCACAAATAAGAAGCCCTTAGATAACGCCATCACCATAATTTAGGCATTGTATTTTAATAACAACCAGCAAAGCATCATTAGTTCTCAGTTGGTCATTATGGTGCCAATATTTTATGTAAAATATGGCAGTATTATTAATGTCCTGTGGTATTATTATTTAGCGAAATGTAGCTTTGTTAATTTGGGCATCATGGTGCCATTATTTTCTGTACTGTATGGCTGTATTAATTATTAATGCCCTCTATAGAAATATTATTTAGGCACTACAGTAGGTAGCTAAGTTATTTTTGTATTATAGTTCCATTATTTTCTTTACTGTAGTAAAGAAGTGTTATTAATGTCTTCTATAGAATTATTATTTAGGCACTCTTTAGCTTTGTTAGTTGGGCATTATGGTGCCAATATTTTCTGTACTACATGGCAGTATTATTAATGCCCCTTATAGAGTTATTATTTAGACACTATTTAGCCTTGTTAGTTGGGTAATGTAATGCTATTATTTTGTGCACTATATGATGGTATTATTTAGATGCTGTACGGTATTTGTGCACTTTACGGTAGACAGCAGAACATGCAAAGGGCTTACAAGCTCTTTTCTATTGATCTTGTAAGCACTGTTTTGAAGCATCGCGGGAGCACGCTGTGACTTTCTAATCCCGGCCGGCTTCAGCACAATGCTTACAAGCTACACAGGTGGTCGGTCTCCTAAACAACGAGCTGTATACAAAAGTAAAGTGTTACTATCTGTAGAAAGGCTGCAAATTTTAATAAGCAGCAAATTGTAAAAGTGTTTGTTTTTAAAAGCTCTATCTGACAATACCCATCAGTGAATACAGGTGTAACTCTCGGAATATAGCACAAAACCTCTTTTCTTTGTTCAATCCTACCCCATCACCAGTACTGTATCCAATGGATTTGCCTCCCTGATGTAACTACTGCAAAAATAGACTCATCCATGGTGAACTTTTTGGCTGCTATGGGTAACTTTCATCTGTTCTTATTATTGGGCCTTCTTTTAGTTCAGTATGGCAGGAGGCCAGGCCGGCATTGTGTGCACGGTTTAATGATTTTCGAAATGAGATGTTGATCTGATTTTGTACAATAAGATCTGACAAGGCAATCTTGTGCCTCGTGTACGAAAAGGTAAAAAGCAACTGTTAATTGCTGGCAGAAGTCTACACTTCTAAATCCTGCATGTATTATGCTGATGAAGAGGATAATCCACTAACCCTGGTATCTACCAACGGGGGATGGAAAGGCTCTGAAGTTGCCATCATGTTTTGTGACTTTTTGGAAAGTTTTGTAACTTTTTTCTTTGTTGCTATTCTCGGAGATAATTGCAATTCTGGACGCGCGTCGTGTAGCAGCGAGGCCAAATCACTTGTCACAGTAAATTGTGGTAAATGAATGCAGTTTCATCCTTTATTTGTGTTTGTAAAGCAAGACGGATTTTGTGATCTAAGAATAGAAGGTCCGTTTAGGAGATGCCGTTTTAAAGAGATACGTCAGAAAACAGCAGTGTGATGAGAAGAACAAGAAGCTCACCTGGTACAGGGATTCAAAGGGCAAAAAAAGGGCACTAGGCACACTATATGGACAAAAGTATGTGCCTCCTCCATATTTTTCCTACAAGAACGTTTCTGACCTCCCATTCTAAATCCATAGGCATTAATATGGAGTCGGTCCCTTTGCAGATATAACAACTTCCACTCACATGGGAAGATTTTGGAGGAGTCTTTGAGATTTTTTGCACCTTCGTTCAGAAGAGCGTCTGTGAGGTCAGACTTTGATGCTGGAGAGAGGCCGGGCTCACAATCTACATTCTAGATCATCCCAAAGGTATAGGATTGAGTTGAGGTCCGGGCTCTGTGCGGCCGGTCTTGTTCTTCCTACCAAACTCCTCCATCATGTCTTTATGGACCTTGCAGTCATGGGGGACAAAAAAGGGCCTTCCCCAATCTGTTCACACAAAGCTGGAAGCTACAATTGTCCACAATGTCTTGTGCTGAAGCATTAAGATTTCCCTTCGCTGGGCTTAAGGAGCCAAGGACTACGCCTGGGAAGCAAGCCCATCATTATCCCTCCTCCAGCAAACTGTACAGCGGGCACAATGCAGTCAGGCAGGTAACTGTCTTCTGGAGTCACCAAACCCAGACTCATCCATCAGATGCCAGATAGAGAAGTGTGATCTGTCACTGCACAGAGCACATTTTATTCAGAGTCCACTGGTGACAACTTTACACTACTCCATTCGATGTTCGGCATTGTACTTGGTGATGTAAAGCTGCATGCAGCTGCTCTGTCATTAGCTTCGGGCGGAGACACAGTGTTTGTGCTGATGTTAATACCAGAGGAGGTATGGACTTGCAGTATGCAGTTATGGAATCAGGAAAGCGTTGGTGACTTTTCTGCCCTCTGCTCCTCAGAAATCTGTGACCCCGCTCTGTAACGTTACGGGGTCTCAACTTTGTGGCTGAGTTGCTGCGGTTCCTTCCACTTCTCACTAATATCACAATATATGAACAATCGTGGTGTGGTCTTGGAAGAAAGCGGCCATGTTTTTCTAGTCCAGGACAGCCTGTTTAAGAATGACTGGTTTAGAATCATGAAGAACCTCATTAAAATCATGAATAGCAAAGAGTTTTTTTTTTTTAATAAAATCAAGCTTGAAATTGAACAGTGTTAAAAACAGAGAAAAGAGCAGATGATTCTGATCCATGATGTTGGTGGATATGGGTAGCATAACTAAGTTACAAGGCCTGGCCAATCAAAACACTTCTAATGTTTCTGAGGTTTAATTGGGGCAAGCAGTGGCATAACTGAAGTCCAATCGGCAAAATGTGGACCTGGGCCCCCACCTGCATGTTGGTCAGATATATGGGCCCTTGTAGCGTCCTAGATCCTATAAAGACATACATGTTGACCCCCCATGTAATAATGTGCCCCATTCTGTAATAGTGTCTCCCATCTTGGCCCCATCCTGTTAAATTATTATTATGCATTTATATAACGCCATTTATTCCATGGCGCTTTACATGTGAAAAGGGGAAATATAGACAAGTATAATAAACATGTGTAAGACAAGGGACACACAAGTACATAAGGAGAGGGGACCCTGCCCGCGTGGGCTCACAGTCTACAGGGATGGGTGAGGATACAGTAGGATAGGGTAGAGCAGGTCTTGCTGTGGTTCAGTAGACCGAGGATCATTGCAGGCTGTAGGCTTGTCGGAACAGGTGGGTCTTCAGGTTCTTCTTGAAGGTTTTCGTTGATGGTGAGAGTCTGATGGGTTGCGGCAGGGAGTTCCAGAGTATGGGGGAAGCACGGGAGAAGGCTTGTATGCGGTTGTGGGAAGAAGAGATAAGGGGGGAGTAGAGAAGGAGATCTTGAGATGATCGAAGGTTGCGTGCGGGTAGGTACCTAGAGACCATGTCACAGATGTATGGAGGAGACAGGTTGTGGATGGCTTTGTATGTCATGGTTAGGGTTTTGAATTGTAGCTGGGTCGCCCTCCCAGGGCCGTGGGGAACTCTGTACCGGGCCTGATGAGCTTCAATGCGAGATGTCACGGCAGCTGGGACCCGGCCCGTGGCCCTGGGCGCCCATTGTAAAAAAGGGGAAAGCCTATGAATGATTCATGATGCCACCTGTGGTGTTCGGCAATGAAGATGTAAGCCGACGCTGCAGACAGATCCTTTGGGACAGATGGTGTGGTGCAGCAGTGATGTTATAGCCCTCCACAGGCAGGGCTGTAGTCCCAGGGCAGTGTAGGTGAAGTGACACTTAGATGGTGTAGTGTCGGGCGCAGTGGATGTAGCAGTGCTGGACGGGTTGGCGCAGGAATAAGTGGAGGACACCAGGGCATGTAGTTCCAAAGCTTTACTCACAGTCTGTTGCAGGTACAGGTGCCCGCGTCCGTGCCGTGTCCTCCGGGTCAGGAGCTCAGCCAACTTCCAGGCAAGATGAAGTACTCCTTTCCAACACTCCGCCAACATATGTGCCTTTTCTGAACGTCTCCTCTTATAGCGCCTTTGAATGAAGAACTCCTTGTACTGAGTTACACTGGAGTTCCTCCTGTCAGATGTTCCTATGAACTCTGCTTGTACGGCAGACAGCTGTAGCCTGCTTCGGGGACTCCTTCTACCTAGTCCCGGCTCACTATCGTTGCTGTTGTGCCCCCAAGTCTTGTGTGGGAATAAAATGGTCACTACTTCTATTCCTCCGGTGTCTGCTGCAGGACCATTAGTATCCATACAACCTTGGGGACCGGACCCCGACCTTGCGCTGTGAACTTGGGAAGGGTTCTCTCTTCCAACCCTGATCCTTAGTTCCGTACTAATCCTTCTTCCCAATGGAGAATCAAGCTTCCTTTCTCTGTCTCTTTCCTGTGCCAACAGACCCAGATCACTGTGGCCTGCTGCAGAACTTCCTTCTTCCATCCCTCTCCCAGGGATCTTCTCTGCCTCACTCACTGTCCTTCTACATCCTCACTCACTGACTGAATGAATGAATGAACTGAACTGAACGACTGACTCAACTCTTCCCGCTCTTTTATGTGAACTAAACTCCACACACCTCCCAGCACGTTTCGTGTTCCAAGCAGGGAGCCACCAAGGGGTGCTATGCTCCACTCCAAGCAGGGAGCCGCCGAAGGTGCTTTGCTACATTACTTTGTGGTGTGGGGTGCATGTGTTGGATTGTGGTCAGGTTTCTCCACCTTACCTGGACAGTGGGGTACCACACCTCAGGAGGAGGTGCAGTACCTCAGGAGGAGGTGCAGTACCTCTGTGGCGACTGAACCCTCAGGGGCGCCACATACCCCCCATTAAACACAGCACGTCCGCGGCTGCAAGAAAACAGAACTTGAGAAATACAGGAACATACAAAATTTTATAATGCTAATAAACAGTTCTTATCTAATCTCAATATGAGAGGCACTGTCTCTTGAACGTTGCAAACAATTTTAACTAACTATCTTACTACAGTACCTAATTAAAAAGTGCTATTGGCAGTAACTCACTACCACTTCAAGTATCATTATCAACACATTTTCTACTTTCCTTTTATTATTAACCCTAAGTGATAACCGCTGATGCCTGGTTCATCACCTGCATTTTTCAAATCTTCATCTTTATTCAAATTTCTTTATTAAAACATTCCTATTAGTCATGGCTATTAACTAGATTCTATATAAAAGCTATTCTCTATTAATACTGTCATAAGGCACATTATAAAGTGCTTCACATCAAAACTTCAATAATTCTTGTAAGTGCTGGACACCGCTCCCAGCCGGGATCTCTTGCAGTGTCCTTTTGGTAGGAGCCCTGCTCCACGATGAGGTAGTTCTTATCCATAAAAGGGCTATGTAAAACCAAGAGAGGGCACCTAAAGAGGTGCAAACTATTTACGACAAAGTTCTGGATCATTCAGTGTCCATGATCTCCACAGTTCCAATATGAAAAACAACGCTGCCGAATAAACTGGGCAACAACTGGAAAAACAAAAGCATGATGAACAAACCAAACAAAATAGAAAAACAGGCACAAAGGTGCAAATACCCTCCTGGGTAGCAGTTAGTTTAGGCAAACATTATGGCTAGTTGTCCCCTCCTGGGGTTCTGGAAGCTGGTTGCTTGGGCTGCTTCCAGGGGAGATGCTCTGGGTGTCCACCTCCTGGTGGGTTGATGAATTGCCGGTATTCAGCCGGCATGGCTGCTGCCTGAGGTACAGCAGGGATGGTGACTTGTACCAAGGGATGCTGGATTGGTACCGATGTAGTCTGGCACACTGGTGTGGGTACAAACACAGTTTTGTGTTATGATTGAGTCACCGTAGGAGGCAGACACAAAAATAGAAGCTACGTCCAGAAAACCAGAGAAGTTGGCAACTATCAGATTGCAGACCCCTGAACCTATCAACACAACTAGCAGTAGCCGTGGGGGGTTCCTACGATGCCCTACACCCCTCGATCACAGCCGGAGCGCTAAATAGCCTAAAGACAGAAAAGAAAATCTAAACTGCCCCAGAGCAGACCCCAAAGAAAAAGGCAGCCCCCAACATATAATGACGGTGAAGCAAGATGAAAAAACACTCACACAGATAGAAAGATAGACTGAGCAAAGACGGGGCCCAAGCTAACTAAATAGAACAGGAAAGGAAGGTTGCTGTCTGCAATCTGCCAAAACCCTATCAAAGACATAAGCCAACAAGCTGATATGAAAAAGACCCTGAAGCAGCTATGCTTCAAAAACTAAATCAGCACTCAGGTATTTTCAGAAGACAGAGCTAAAGGAATTCAGCACACCCCAGCAGGGAATGGCAGAAATCCAGAAAAACAAAGCAAAACAAAGTCAAAGCAAGAATGCAAAAAGCCGAGCAGAAAACTTAGCTTTAGAAGAGCAGGAGTTCAGACTGGTCTCCAAGGATCCCACAGAGAAATCACCCGCAGGGCAGAAGGGCGTCGGCAGCCTTATATCCAGTCAGTAACTCCACTCAGCCAGTCATCATCATCAGACTCAGGTGTTTGATAATCAGGCTCAGTACCTTTCTTTACCAGAAGAGGGAGTTCCTCGGGCCTCAGTAGTGAAGGGGAAAATGAACTCACAACAGTTTTGGTAACTACTGTGGGAGGTTTTCCTGCCGGGGTAACACACGCTTTCTTCTTCAGGTAAGTTGCCAATAAGTCCTCCGGTATGCAGCGTATGTTTAGGGCGTACCAGCCGCGTAGCCCCTCATGCCGGGTAAAGGTGACATATTCCCCTGGCTGTAGGTCACGCGCTGGATGTCCCCTCCGGAGGTGAGACTCAATATCCCTCCGGCTGAAAAATAGGTCAGAGATCTTCTGGGGGTCTGCTATGAACCCAAACCCCCATTCGTGATTAACATTGAGAACCCGACCCCATCCTGCTGAATCCCGGGGACCATAATGTCCAGCACGGACCTTCTCCTTACGGTCCAGGTCAGGACCCAGCACTGCCAGCCTCTTCTGTTCTCTCTCCCTCTGCTCGGCGGCCAGCTGGCGGAGGGTCTGCTGGCAATAGGACTCCTCTTCCTCCTCCACCTCTTCCCGGGACCGGCCCCTGCCCACTGTGGACTGCGGCAAAACTGTTAGGGGTTCAGGTGTTTCCCCCCCGTGGACTAGTATCCCGATCCCAGACCAAGTCCAGCACTACCTGTCCGGCCACTGTAGCCTGCGGGCACCCAGTGGCTTCTCTAACTTCAGGGCCGAAGGGCATAACTGGTGCCTCCTGGTGGTGTCGCGGCTCCGGTGCAGGCCTGAGACGGTGGGCAGCTGCAGGGGTATCCACAGGGGTAGCCGGTCCGGATGCCGGCGGTAGTGGAGCAGATGGTGGCTCCGGGTCCGCAGGGGTCTCCGGTGGGACCTGCGCCACCGCGTCAGGTCCAGGCTGGAGCGCAGCTTCTTCCTCTTCAGCTCCCGGGCCTTCGGACAACTCCTCCTGGCAGTCCTCTCCCAGCGGTGGTGACAGCGGGACGGCGGTGACAGGTGCTACCGGTGGTATGGCAGCGGCCGCATGCTCCACAGGGTTTGCCTGGAGGAGATCCGGTGCAGCAGTGGCGGGTACCGGTGACTGAGGTACCGCGGGTGGTGGCCCCTCCAGGGTGGGCTGCCACTTCTTCCTCCAGAGCACCTCCTGCTTCAGCCGCAGTTCATGAGTCAGCCGGGTAATCTCATCCTCCAGCTGTTGACAGTCTAGATGGGAAGCCAGATTGGAGCCTTCATCCATTGCGCCTGGGAGATTCAACTTAACCTCCCTTCGCTCTTCAGGCTTCCTCTCTCCTTCCATCATGGTGTTCTCTCCTTTCTCTTCCTGTCTGGCCTCTTTTCCCGCCACCGGCTCCCGCTCCTCCTTCTGGGGGCGGCGTCTTCTTCCTACTCCTCCATACCATGCCAGCATACGAACCCCTCGGGGGGGGGTGGGCCATGTTGCTGTTGCATAGAAGTTCAGACAGGGGAGGCCCAGGACAGTTCGCGGTCTTTTCTTAGGACCACCCATGTTGTCACGCCCTTCTTCACCGCGCTGGTGGAGATATTTAGCATTCATTTTACAGTCTATCAAATTGGATCTTTTGCACATTTCCACAAACTTTTAAGTCCAATAAATCGTAGGCACACAGAACCCGGTATCACCGGGCTTCGTCATCCTGTTCATGACGCCAAATTGGGTCGCCCTCCCAGGGCCGTGGGGTACTCGGTACCGGGCCCGATGAGCTTCAATAGGAGATATCACGGCAGCTGGGACCCGGCCCGTAGCCCTGGGCACCCATTGTAAAAAAGGGGAAGGTCTATGAATGATTCGTGATGCCACCTGTGGTGTTCGACAATGAAGATGTAAGCCGACGCTGCAGACAGATCCTCTGGGAGAGATGGTGTGGTGCAGCAGTGATGTTATAGCCCTCCACAGGCAGGGCTGTAGTCCCAGGGCAGTGTAGGTGAAGTGACACTTAGATGGTGTAGTGTCGGGCGCAGTGGATGTAGCAGTGCTGGACGGGTTGGCGCAGGAATAAGTGGAGGACACCAGGGCATGTAGTTCCAAAGCTTTACTCACAGTCTGTTGCAGGTACAGGTGCCCGCATCTGTGCCCGTGTCAGGAGCTCAGCCAACTTCCAGGCAAGATGAAGTACTCCTTTCCAACACTCCGCCAACATATGTGCCTTTTCTGAACGTCTCCTCTTATAGCGCCTTTGAATGAAGTACTCCTAGTACTGAGTTACACTGGAGTTCCTCCTGTCAGATGTTCCTATGAACTCTGCTTGTACGGCAGACAGCTGTAGCCTGCTTCGGGGACTCCTTCTTCCTAGTCCCGGCTCAATATCGTTGCTGTTGTGCCCCCAAGTCTTGTGCGGGAAAAAAGTGGTCACTACTTCTATTCCTCTGGTGTCTGCTGCAGGACCATTAGTATCCATACAACCTCGGGGACCGGATCCCGGCCTTGCGCTGTGAACTTGGGAAGGGTTCTCGCTTCCAACCCTGATCCTTAGTCCTCCTACTCTCCTTACGTTCCGTACTAATCCTTCTTCCCAATGGAGAATCAAGCTTCCTTTCTCTGTCTCTTTCCTGTGCCAGCAGACCCAGATCACTGTGGCCTGCTGCAGCACTTCCTTCTTCCATCCCTCTCCCAGGGATCTTCTCTGCCTCACTCTCTGTCCTTCTACATTCTCACTCACTGACTGAATGAACTGAACTGAACGACTGCTACACTCCAAGCAGGGAGCCACCGAAGGTGCTTTGCTACACTACTTTGTGGTGTGGGGTGAAGGTGTTGGAGTGTGGTCAGGTGTCTCCACCTTACCTGGACAGTGGGGTACCACACCCCAGAAGGAGGTGCAGTACCTATGTGGCGACTGAACTCTCAGGGGCGCCACATCGCCTCTGGGCAATAGGTAGCCAGTGAAGGGCCTGGCATAGGGGGGAGGCTGGGGAATAGCGGGGAGACAGGTGGATTAGTTGGGAAGTGTAGGATGGACTGGAGCGGAGCCAGAGTGCTAGAGGGGAGGCCAGAGAGTAGGAGGTTGCAGTAGTCGAGGCGGGAGATAAGAGCATGCACTAGTGTTTTTGTGGATTCGTGGTTGAGGAATGAGCGGATCCGGGAAATATTTTTGAGTTTGAGGCGGCATGAGGAGTTCGAGGGCTTGGATTTGTGGTTTGAAAGAGGGCGCAGAATCGAGGATCACCCCAAGGCACCGAGCGTGTGGGACTGGGGAAAGAGAGCAGCTGTTGACATTGATGGATAGGTCTGGTGGAGGGGTAGAGTGAGATGGGGGAATGATGATGAATTCTGTTTTGTCCATGTTCAGTTTGAGAAAGCGAGCAGAGAAGAAGGCTGAGATAGCAGACAGACATTGTGGGATTTCAGTCAGTAAGGAGGCGAGGTTGGGTCCAGATAGGTAGATCTGCGTGTCATCGGCATAGAGGTGATACTGCAAACCGTGGGATTCTATGAGCTGTCCTCCATCCTGTTCCTCTTCTTAGTATAATGTCTACCTTCCTGGCCCCATCCTGTAATAATGTCCCCTATCGTGGGCCCCATATTGGTATAATATCCCCATCCTAATATTATGCTCCCCGTTCGGGGTTCCTTTCTTTTATAATATCTCTTATCCTATAATAATGTCCCTCGTTATGGCTCCCTTTCTGTAATAATGTCCCCTATCTTGGTATAGTGTCCCTCATACTGGGCCCCTTCCAATAATAATTTCCTCCATCCTGAGCCCCTTTCAGTAATAGTGTCTTCCATCCTGAGCTCCTTCCTCTAATAATGTCCCCCACCTTGATCCCCTTCTAGTAATAATGTCCCCCATCCTTGGCTCCTTCTTGTTAAAATAACCCCCATCCTGGGCCCTTTCTTAGTAAATTGTCACCCATCCTGGGCCCCTTCCTGCAATCACGTTCCTTGCTCTTCTCCAACACATTTTAAAAAGAAATAAACCACTATTCTTACTGTCCTCCGCTCCCACTATGTGCGGCATCCTGTTGTCTGTCGGCTGGTAGCTGAGTTCGTCGTGCTAGCCACCTCCTCCTCCCTGTGTCAGTGTACGAATGAACCTGGCTGACTGGCTCATTGTCATGCCCGCCATGTCGGTTATGCCTGTCATGTCCGTTATGCCTGTCATGCCCGCCATGTCTGTTATGCTGCATGACTCCTTGAGCGGTGTGCACGTGCACTGAATTCTCATGCCCGTTATGTCTCGTGCTGCAAGATGTCTGGAGCGGTGTGCATGCGCACCTTACTTCATGGCTGCATGCCATTGCTAGGTAACCATCCGTCTCTGCTCTGATTCTGCAATCCTCTGTATTCCTGGAACCCCTGATCATGTGACCTTTCCTATGTTCCAGCACTGTCTGATTCTGCAATCCTCTATGTATTCCTGGAGCCCTGATCATGTGACCTTCTCTATGGTTCTGCCCAGTCTGATCTAGCAACGCTCTCTATGATCCTGGAGGATCTGAACCGGAAGTCCTTCCCTGATCCTGACCCAGAACTGCAGGTGCTATGGTGCTATATCAGACCGCCCCTTCCTATGGTCGGGGCTGAGTATTGTGTTGCTTCCCTGCATGGCTGCTTGGTCTGCTCGGTCGCTCCCTGTATTCTGTGCCCCTGCACTCTGCTCTGTAGTGCGTCTCTGCACACGCTCTGTGCTTGTACTCTGCCTCTTGTCTCGTGCCATGTCTTGTGTTGTCTCTCGTGCCATGTTTGTCCTTGCCTTGCTTTGTCTTGTAGTACTTTCGCTGTTCTCTGCCTTTGCCTGTTTCGCCATGTCTGGTCTTTGCTATTCTGAGCCTTGTAGTACTTCTCATGTTTCTTGTCTCTGCCTGGTTTTCCGTACTCTGCCCTATGGTGCTCTCTTGCACATTTCCATGTCTAGTCTCAAGGTTCTCCCTTGACCCGGCTCTGGGCTTCGGCCTACGCTCCGCTGCTAGACTCTGTCCTATCGTGCTCTCTGGCACATTTCCACGCTAGTCTCAAGGTTCTTCCTTGACCCAGCTCTGTGCTACGGCCTACGCTCAGCTGCTAGCTTTGTTCTCGCTCTGATCTGGCTCTGTGTTTCTGCCTACGTTCCGCTCCGTGTTTCGTATCCTGCCTAGCCTTGCCTTGCTTCTTCGTGTGCCCTTTGCATGCGCCTGGCCTTCCTAGCCTCCTGCTTGTGCCCCAGCCGTGCCCGCCCTAGCCATGCCCGCCTGCTTGTGCCTCAGCCGTGCTCGTCGGTCAGTGACAGCTGTGTCGCCTGCTATGCCCCAGTCGGGTTCGCTGGAGTCTTACCCGCCTGTTTGTTCTGCAGCCCGTCCAGCTAGCCAGTGCCCCAGCCGTGCTCTCTGTGCTTCCTTCCACTCACGCTGTCTCTGCACTGTGCTCTCCGTGCTTCTCTTAGCACGCGCAGGCCCTCGCCTGCCCCATGGCATACCTCCCCGTGCTTCTGTAAAAGTACGCGCAGGTCTTGCCATGTACCCTGTCGTGCCCTCTCGCATGCACAGGTCCTTGCCTGTAACCTGACCCTGGCGTGTCTCTCTGCACACGCAGGACTCTGCCTTGAACCTCACCCTGGCGTGCCCTCTGCACACACAGGACTCTGTCTTGAACCCTGACCCTGGCGTGTCTCTCTGCACGTGCAGGACTCTGCCTTGTACCTTGTGCCTTGGCATGTCTCTACACACACCGTCTTGTTTGTTGAACTTTGAACCCTGGCGTGTCCCCTACACACGCACCTTGCCTTGCATCTTGCTTTGAACCCTGGCGTGTCCCCTACACATGCACCCTGCCTTGCACCTTGCCCTGGACCCTGGGGTGCCCCTAGCACGCACCCTGCCTGGAATCCTGCCTTGGACCTCGGCGTGTTCCCTAACACGCATCATGCATGGATATCTGTTGTGCCTCCTTGCCTGTACCCTGGTTTGCCGGATGCCCGGATCCTGCCGATCGCCATCAGAGCTCCGGAACCTGATGACCCTGTTGATCATTGCCTGCTGTCCGAAGTCCGATGCCATCATGTCCTTGCCGGTAACCAGGCTTGCCTTCTAGCACGTACTATTCCATGGACCTTGGCGTGCCATGCACGCACCTTGCCGTGTTTGCTTGTTCTCACGTTTTTGCACTGAATGTTATCCTGAAGTTGTCTTAATGAAGATACCTTGAACTTACGTCTTGTCTTGTCTTGCTTCCTGCTCGTCCTTGTCGTCAGACACTCGTACCTAGTGTCTGGTGCCAGCAGTCGTGGTGGCTCACCCCCTTGGTCTTGCCCCTGACACTCCCTGTATAGGGGGTGGTTCCTCACAAGGTCAACTCACCCTAGGTGGGTGTGTGCCACGACCCAGAGGGTCCACTCTAAAGGAAAAGTCGACTCAGCGTAAGCTGACATCGTCACACTCATTTATATAGTTAAGCCAGCCTCCATCTCTCTCACTGTCTGAATAAGTCATGGCATAGAAGGAGGCTGGTTTTGATATTGAAATGAGCCAACTGAAAGCAGTTTTACTCTATTTTAAGGCCCCGTCATACTAAGCGAGATCGCTAGCGATATCGCTTAAGCGTCACCGATTTTGTGACGCAGCAGCGATATTGCTAGCGATATCGCTATGTGTGATACTTACCTCTGACCGGCTCCCCCACTGGCTATCACTGATCGTGTGAGAACGTCCTGGGCCGTTTCTCGTCAGCGGCTTCCTGCTGGCGCCGATGAGCGACGCATGGACGCGGGCGGGAGGACGTCTTCATCGCCACGTCTGACAGATAAGTAACGACCGCCGACCGCTGCTACGTCGCAGGTGAGATCTGCCTGTTTGGCAGCTCACTAGCGACCATTTATCGATGCACCAGCGATCCTGACCGGGTCGTATTGTAGTCGGGATCGCTGGTGCATCGCTAAATGTAACGGGGCCCTTAAACATTAAGGCCACTCATTGGAAAAGAAACTGGGCAACAGCAGTTTGTTGACCACTGGTCTCACGTAGGTTGGGGTCAGAACACTACCTTCTGTTGGTGCCTATCCTCATCCCCATATTGTCTGCTTGTGTACAGCGTATGGTTCACAGATGGAAATTCCAAGCCCTTAAAGATGTTTCTCAATTTTAAAACTTATCCATGGGACAGAAGCTAACTTTCTGATTACTGGGGGTCCAATCGTCGTGGCCTTCACCGATCCTGAAAACCAGGGTTTTGAAGAACCTCAGATGAATGGAATGGAGATCGATCATACTCACTACCGCTCTACTATTTATTAACAGGACTGCCGGAGATTACCGATTACAGAGTTCTCCTGGTCTTCGGTGCTTCTTTTAGTATGAATGGAGAGCTGATGTGCATGATTGACCATCGCTGAATTCCGACCAGTTCTTGGGATTGGTAGGGGCTACAAATGACGGATAACTAACATTTGGAAAGTTATCCCCTATCTTTTAGATAGGAGATAACTTTCAACCTTTTTAACTGAACATATGGTCACAGGTTGGCCTGATGGGACAAGGCCATATCTCCCACCAACTTACAATATCTCAAAATTATTTTACCATTCAAAGAGGTCCTATAAAGACAACCTCCTTGGGTATAGAAGCAGGGTCTCCCTGCTGTCCCAGGTATGGGGGGGCAAGAACCATTGTGATATTTTTCTCAATTACCCCCTGCCCCTGAATGTATCTCTGCAGTAGTGTCTTGATCTTGAATTGGTCCCGAATTTTGAGCAAGGGCAAAGTGAAAGAAACAAAAAAAAGACAAAAAAAAGAGAGACAAACATAAAGAACATAAACACAAGCTTCCTTTTACTTCGTCCACATCTGAATGAAGCTCCTGGGCTTCCAGCCAAAAACGTCCCCCCCTGCCAGTTATTGTTGGAGGGACTAGAAAAGTTTTTTTTTTTTCTTGCACAAGTACAAGAGGTCCAGGAGATGAGCTGACCCAGCTGTACTGCAGCACATGGTGACCCAGTATATAGATCAGTCAACCACAAGTGGGTAAATTTCAAAGGATTTTCTACATCAGGAGCCATTGGTGAATCTACTATGCTCGCTTCTGTCTATCCACTTTAGAAAGTTGTTGAGAAGATGGCTCTGAATGTTCCCGGCTTGATAGCTGTCATCATTTTCTACGCTATGACTTTATTGACCGGTCTCTGGGCTGCCTGGAAAGCCAAAAGAAGTGAGAAGAACATGAAGCAAACCGAGGTGGCCATTGTCGGGGGAAGGAACTTGAATATATTCGTAGGGCTATTCACAACTACAGGTAAGTGTAGGAAATGGCTAATGTCTATGGGATTAAGAAGAAAATTTGAAAAATTAAGACATTTTTCATTTACACTTTTTTTTATATTTCCTGATTTTTCTTATATTTGTCTGCAATTTGGGTTATGTAAACCAACATTTTCGTACAGAAAGATCCAACAGGTCACCTTCATCCTCAGAGAGGGCGGCAGCTGAAAATGCTGATAGTAATAAATTTCCGTCATGATTACTATTGATATTGGAGGCATGTTCAATAAATCCAAATGATACTAATAGACCCAGGACTATGGATTTTAATGGGATACCTCAAACCAGAAGGATCATCAATGTGTCAGATACATTTGTCTATTTTCCAAATAATCCAAGTAGGCACAGGTGGACGCTTCATCGTTCACTTTTTGGGGGTCTGTCAGATTCTGATGTTTTTATGCACTTTTGTTTCCAGCAGAAAAACTAGAAAGCTTGTTGGGAGCCAGCCACAAACAGAACCTCCATCTATCCTAAAGTCATTTAAGGAACTGTGCCATTTAGTCCATTCTTCAGTCTTTAAATTGTTATTGTAGTTTCCTGTCTTAAGTTCATTAATTAAGTTTTAAATTCTTGTCAATTATGTATTCTGTGACTTGAAATAGTAAACTGCTTAGGAAGTTGAGGATCCTCTAAGTGAAGTGGAAGGGATTATGTCTGTGGATCTCTGAACAGGAGATAATTAGTACAAATATTCAAAGATAAATTAATAAATCAGAAAGAAAACAGGTAGGTGGATGGGATACATACCATAGATTGACAGATATTAGATAGATACTGTAGATAGATAGATAATAGATTAATAAATATGAGAAAATAGATTAATAAATATGAGATAGATAATTATCTATCTATCTATCTCATACATATATACAGTCGTGCTCAAAAGTTTACATACCCCGGCAGAATTTTTGCTCTTGTCCTTTTTTCAGAGAATATGAATGATAACACCAAAACTTTTTCTCCACTCATGGTTAGTGGTTGGGTGAAGCCATTTATTGTCAAACTACTGTGTTTTCTCTTTTTAAATCATAATGACAACCCAAAACATCCACATGACCCAGATCAAAAGTTCACATACCCTGGTGATTTTGGCCTGACAACTGTGGTGCCCCCAGGAGTATGGTCGCCACAGTGGCATTACCTTCCTCCTAGGGAGTGTGATGTCATGCTTGGAAGCAATAAGGGGTCTCTCTATCAGGTAAATACAACACACAGCACAGCTCTGAACCAAAACTTGGGGGAGGAGCTGCTCTCTGTGGGCCAGGAAGGGGAAATTAGTTAGTTCGTGTGAGGAGGGCAACGTGTGTGGAGGTGAGGAGAGGAGCTGGAAGATTGAGCAGAGTTCAGCGTTCACTTCTAGCTATAGCGCATGATCTGGAGCCCGGTCTCCAAGGTTGTATGGATACTTATGTTCCTGCAGTAGAAACTGGAGGAATTGGAAGCTGTAAATGCTCTGTTCCCATATAAGACTCGGAGGCACAACAGCAACGGGTGAGCCAGAAGAAGAAGAAGGCTACAGCTGTCTGCCATACGAGGGAGTTATAAGAGAGAACAAGCAAGTGGAACTTCAGTGTAACACCGTACTGCAAGTACCTCAGCTAAGCGCTAGAAAGGAGACTACACAACCCATCTGATAGAGAGATTCCTAAGTTGCTTCCAGGCTGGCCAGTCTCTGTTCCATCTGTAATCTGTAATTCTGGACTGCATTTACCAAGCAAAGTAAAGGTAAAAGAAACTGCACCCTATTGTGTCCTTGCCTTCTTCCTGCAGTCTCCAGCACTGCTACATCTCTGTGCCAAACACTACACCCTCTTCCTCAACACCAATCCTCTTCATCTACTCTGCCCTGGGACTACAGCCCTGCCTGTGGAGTGCTACACCATCATTGCTGCACCACACCATCTGTCCCAGAGGATCTGTCTGCAGCGTTGGCTTAACACCTTCATTGCCGAACACCACAGGTGGTGTCACGTATCATCCACTTATAAACTTTAACCAGCCACTCTTAATCCCTTTTACATGGACGCCCAGGGCCATGGACCGGGTCACCGCTACTGTGACACTTCCCTCTGAGATACCGGCCCGGTACTGAGTACCCCACTGCCCTGGTGGGCGACCCACAACATGCTCAGAAGTTGACACAAATATGTTTGACTGGCTACTAAAGGTAATATGCTCACCTGTGACCTGTTTGCTTCTAATCAGTTTGTGCATAAAAGCTGAGTGAGTTTCTGGGATCCAGACAGACTCTTGCATCTTTCATCCAGCCACTGATGTTTCTGGATTGTGAGTCATGGGGAAAGCAAAAGAATTGCCAACCGATCTATGGGAAAAGGTAGTTGAACTGTATAAAACAGGAAAGGGATACAAAAAGATATTCAAGGAATTGATAATGCCAGTCAGCAGCATTCAAACTGTGATTAACAAATGGAAAATCAGGGACTCTGAAAAAACAAAACCACGGTCAGGTAGACCAACAAGAATTTCATCCACAACTGCCAGGAAAATTGTTCGGGATGCAAAGAAAAACTCACAAATAACATCAGCTGAAATACTGGAAAACTAGCGGTGTGGCTGTTTCAAGATGCACAATATGGAGGCACTTATAGGAATATGGGCTGCATGGTCGTGTCGCCAGAAGGAAGCCATTACTACGCAAATGCCACAAAATATCTAGCCTCCAATATGCAAAACAGCACAGAGACAAGCCTCAAAACTTCTGGAGCAAGGTAATTTGGAGTGAAGAGACCAAAATTGAACTTTTTGGCCACACCCATAAACGTTACATTTGGAGAGAGGTCAACAAGGCTTATGTTCAAAGAAACACCATTCCTACTGTAAAGCATGGAGGTGGATCACTGATACTTTGGGGATGTGTGAGCTTCAAAGGCACAGGAAACTTGGTCAATGTTGAAGGAAATAAGAATGCAGCATGTTAACAGCAAATACTGGAGGCAAATTTGCAATCATTAGCCTGGAAGCTGCGCATGGGACGTAGTTGGACATTTCAACATGACAGCGATCCAAATCACAAGGCCAAGTTGACTTGTTATTGGCTACAGCAGAACAAAGTGAAGGTTCTGGAGTGGCCATCTCAGTCTCTTGACCTCAATATCATTGAGCCACTCTGGGGAGATCTCAAGTGCGCAGTTCATGCTAGACAGCCCAGGAATTTACAGGAACTGGAGGCTTTTTGTCAAGAAGAGTGGGCAGCTCTTCCATCTGACAAAATAAAGAACCTCATCCACTACTACCACAAAAGACTTCAACCTGTCATTCATGTTAGAGGGGGCAATAAACAGTATTAAGAAATGGGGTATGTGAACTTTTGATCAGGGTCATTTGGATGTTTTGTGTTGTCATTATGATTTAAAAAGAGAAAACACAGTAGTTTGACAATAAATGGCTTCACCCAACCACTAACCATGAGTGGAGAAAAAGTCTTGATGTTATCATTCATATTCTCTGAAAAAAAGGCCAAGAAAGCAAAAATTCTGCCAGGGTGTGTAAACTTTTGAGCACAACTGTATCTGTTTAGATAAAAAGCAGCAACTAGTGGGAGAAAACCAGTTGGTTATAAAAGATAGATAGAAGGATAGATGGATATGAAGATACATTGATATAAAAGATACATATCTATAATAATAAATGCCCTAAGCAGCTTCCGGTTGTAACAACTTCCGTCCAGTTTTAACCGGTGACGTCACCGCACACCTCTTTCCATGTTAACCCTCAACACACCACTCCTCCTCAACACACACACTCCTCTCACCTTTCACCATCTCCACTCACGTCCACTCACTCTTTCAATCCACATACGACCCCTTCTCTCACTCCGTCTCTCATACTCACGCCGTCATCGCCGCTGATCCACGATCCCCGACATCTTCTTCCGCCGGCGCCATCCTGGATCCAGACGTCCTCCACACCGGCGACATGTTCTTGCGGCGACGCCATCTTGAGTATCGTGAAATCCCGCGATGCTCAAGATGGCGTCGCCGCAAGAGCATGTCGCCGGCGTGGATGCCGTCGGGATCCAAAATGGCGTCAGTGAAATCTCGCGAGATTTCACCGACGCCATTTTGGATCCCGACGGCATCCACGCCGGCGACATGTTCTTGCGGCGACGCCATCTTGAGTATAGCGGGATTTCACGATACTCAAGATGGCGTCGCCGCAAGAACATGTCGCCGGCGTGGAAGGACGTCTGGATCCAGGATGGCGCCGGCGGAAGAAGATGTCGGGGATCGTGGAGCAGCGGCGATGACGGCGTGAGTATGAGAGACGGAGTGAGAGAAGGGGTCGTATGTGGAGTGAAGAAGTGAGTGGACGTGAGTGGAGATGGTGAAAGGTGAGAGGAGTGTGTGTGTTGAGGGTTAACATGGCAAGAGGTGTGATACTATCGCATCCTCCCGATGCGATAGCATCGGGCCATAATCTAGTACATATATAAGTAGATTGTGCACATGTACATGATTTTTACACTTCTGGATAACCGGTGCATCATCGCTTTAGCAAAGCAAACAAAACCATTGTGAACCATCGGAACTTCAGCGCTGGAGTCGCAGGAGATGTAACAGGGCTCCAGTATAAGAGGCCGCCATATACACACTGCTGTCCTCCTGTCCTGTGCAGACCAGCATGTTCATCTGACATTACTCCAATGTGTCTGATGCCCCTTAGGTCATCTGTCTGTCGACGGGTGGAATTAAACTATTGTCTGTTTCCAAGGGCGACCAGCAGCATCTTTAATAGCAGATTTTGCCCATAGTGAACCCAATGTGATGTGACCTCTTACAGTTTCATTGTGAGTGACAGAAAGATCTCAATGGCACGGACGCCTTTTCTCTGTTTTGTTTGCACAGCCACATGGGTCGGAGGCGCGTATATCAATGGCACGGCAGAAATAGTTTACCTTCCTACAAAAGGACTTGCGTGGGTTCACGCCCCACTCGGATTTGCAGCAACATTCATTATCGGTGAGTTTGTTGCCTCGCAGCCTCATTCTGTTCTTTGTGCCCGTATTATAACATTTGTACTATAAATTCCCCAAAAAAGAATCAACATTGATATCAGTTTGGCTCAGCATTATTTAGGCTCCTTGTTCAATATTTGGTTTAAAGTGGATCTGTCACCAGATTTTTATAATGGGACATACATTATTAAATAGATCTTGTATACCTGATGTGGCTGGTGTACTTACTTTTATCATCTACATCATAATGGCCGTAGACTCCTTTTTACAAGTATAATCTCAGTCTCTGCTGCTGTCTCTCTACTCCCCTTGCCTGATTGACAGCTCCTCAGTGTCCCTCCTCCCTGCTGCTGCTAAAATCTCACACTGCTCAGTATAAGCTGCAGCTGTCAGTCAGGCTGGACGGGCGGAGACAGATCTAGACTTATGGACTCATAAAGTGCTCAATTTAATATCAGAAAAAAGCTGCCATTCTGATTTTAAGGCTATGTTCACACGATCCGGTAGTAGCAGCGCTTTGGATGCACCATATTTTCGCTGCGTCCAAAAAGCTGCATTCTACTGAACGCAGGTGAATCCACATATTCACAGAACGGTGCGATTTACCTCATTCAATACTTTCTATTGATTACATTTCTGAGACTAGTGTATTTTTTTTTTATTAAATGCATGAATTTGGGAATAAAAATTAGTTTTACTATTTGGTTTCACTAAAACATTTGTTTTTATGGCCTCTTTGGTGCACTGTCTATTGTTAGCTGCAGAACTAACTAGTTAACTAAGAATCTATCAGTGAGCTCATTCTGACTGTACAATGGTGAGTTTGTAAAAAAAAAAAATTTCTGAGCCTTTCCCAGTTGATAGATGACCAGAGATCATATTAAAGTTGAATGTGCTGGAAAATAAAGACCCTGTCAAAGCCAAACGATGGAAAATATTTAATAAAACCCAATTTCAAAATGATATATACTGTAGCTCCAAATCCGTATATGTAAGTAAAAAGAAAAAAATATCGACAAAGGTGGATAATTAGTGAAGAGCGAATGTGGTTGGATAACGTGTTATATGAGTATTTTGGGTGTGCTTGTGTAATGCAGATAATCGGATGTAGCGACACAGACACACAGAGCAAGGGTTAACCTCCTGCTCAACATGCTCTGCAATCGGGAGTCTCACACAACGATTCCCTTCCCCATCTACTCCTGAATATCGAGAGAATTGTATTTGGTGTTGCACTGTGTGGTGTTTGCTGCAGAATGAGTTAACTAAGGATCTATCAGTGAGCGCATTCTGATGCTCCAATGGGAGAGTTTGTAAATCTTTTTTTTTAATTATTTTTCTGAGCTTCTCTCAGCTGATTGATGACCATAGGCCACATCTGAGTTGAATGTGCATGAAAACAAAGAGATTTTAAAAGCCAAACAGTGCAACATTTTTAAACAAAACCCAATTGTAAAAATAGGCAAGATTGATTGTTACCAAGCTTGCTTGTATGGACACAGTGGTGCTCTTGGAGAAATGTGCAGGCATCTTCTATTGCAGGGGTACAAAATATTTTTTTGGTCCAAACACCACATTGTCATACTGAACCAATCCCAAAGGTTGCAAACAATTTTTTTTTAAATGGAGACTTATAACTTACATTAATCAATCACCAAAACTACCATCAGTACATGAATTCAGCGCCAGCGCCAGAACTATCATCAATATATGAGTCCAGCACTACTACTACTATTAGTACATGAATTCAGTGCCAGAACCATCATCAGTATATGAGTCCAGTACTTCAACTACCATCAGTACATGAACTCAGCACTAGAACCATCATCAGTATATGAGTCCAGCACTACAACTACCATCAGTACATGAATTCAGTGCTAGAATCATCATCAGTATATGAGTCCAGCACTACAACTACCATCAGTACATGAATTCAGCACTAGAACTATCATCAGTATATGAGTCCAGTACTTCAACTACCATCAGTACATGAATTCAGCACTAGAACTATCATCAGTATATGAGTCCAGCACTACAACTACCATCAGTACATGAATTCAGCACTATAACTATCATCAGTATATGAGTCCAGCACTACAACTACCATCAGTACATGAATTCAGTGCTAGAACCATCATCAGTATATGAGTCCAGCACTACAACTACCATCAGTACATGAATTCAGCACTAGAACTATCATCAGTATATGAGTCCAGTACTTCAACTACCATCAGTACATGAATTCAGCACTAGAACTATCATCAGTATATGAGTCCAGCACTACAACTACCATCAGTACATGAATTTAGTGCCAGAACTATCATCAGTATATGAGTCCAGTACTTCAACTACCATCAGTACATGAATTCAGTGCCAGAACCATCATCAGTATATGAGTCCAGCACTACAACTACCATCAGTACATGAATTCAGCACTTGAACCATCATCAGTATAAGAGTCCAGCACTACAACTACCATCAGTATATGAATTCAGTGCTAGAACTATCATCAGTATATGAGTCCAGCACTACAACTACCATCAGTACATGAATTCAGTGCTAGAACCATCATCAGTATATGAGTCCAGCACTACAACTACCATCATTACATGAATTCAGCACTATAACTATCATCAGTATATGAGTCCAGTACTTCAACTACCATCAGTACATGAATTCAGTACTATAACTATCATCAGTATATGAGTCCAGTACTTCAACTACCATCAGTACATGAATTCAGCACTAGAACTATCATCAGTATATGAGTCCAGCACTACAACTACCATCAGTACATGAATTTAGTGCCAGAACTATCATCAGTATATGAGTCCAGTACTTCAACTACCATCAGTACATGAATTCAGTGCCAGAACCATCATCAGTATATGAGTCCAGCACTACAACTACCATCAGTACATGAATTCAGCACTAGAACTATCATCAGTATATGAGTCCAGTACTTCAACTACCATCAGTACATGAATTCAGTGCCAGAACCATCATCAGTATATGAGTCCAGCACTACAACTACCATCAGTACATGAATTCAGCACTAGAACTATCATCAGTATATGAGTCCAGTACTTCAACTACCATCAGTACATGAATTCAGCACTAGAACTATCATCAGTATATGAGTCCAGCACTACAACTACCATCAGTACATGAATTCAGCACTATAACTATCATCAGTATATGAGTCCAGCACTACAACTACCATCAGTACATGAATTCAGTGCTAGAACCATCATCAGTATATGAGTCCAGCACTACAACTACCATCAGTACATGAATTCAGCACTAGAACTATCATCAGTATGTGAGTCCAGTACTTCAACTACCATCAGTACATGAATTCAGCACTAGAACTATCATCAGTATATGAGTCCAGCACTACAACTACCATCAGTACATGAATTTAGTGCCAGAACTATCATCAGTATATGAGTCCAGTACTTCAACTACCATCAGTACATGAATTCAGTGCCAGAACCATCATCAGTATATGAGTCCAGCACTACAACTACCATCAGTACATGAATTCAGCACTTGAACCATCATCAGTATAAGAGTCCAGCACTACAACTACCATCAGTATATGAATTCAGTGCTAGAACTATCATCAGTATATGAGTCCAGCACTACAACTACCATCAGTACATGAATTCAGTGCTAGAACCATCATCAGTATATGAGTCCAGCACTACAACTACCATCATTACATGAATTCAGCACTATAACTATCATCAGTATATGAGTCCAGTACTTCAACTACCATCAGTACATGAATTCAGTACTATAACTATCATCAGTATATGAGTCCAGTACTTCAACTACCATCAGTACATGAATTCAGCACTAGAACTATCATCAGTATATGAGTCCAGCACTACAACTACCATCAGTACATGAATTTAGTGCCAGAACTATCATCAGTATATGAGTCCAGTACTTCAACTACCATCAGTACATGAATTCAGTGCCAGAACCATCATCAGTATATGAGTCCAGCACTACAACTACCATCAGTACATGAATTCAGTGCCAGAACTATCATCAGTATATGAGTCCAGCACTACAACTACCATCAGTACATGAATTCAGCACTTGAACTATCATCAGTATAAGAGTCCAGCACTACAACTACCATCAGTACATGAATTCAGTGCTAGAACTATCATCAGTATATGAGTCCAGCACTACAACTACCATCAGTACATGAATTCAGTGCTAGAACCATCATCAGTATATGAGTCCAGCACTACAACTACCATCAGTACATGAATTCAGTGCTAGAACCATCATCAGTATATGAGTCCAGCACTACAACTACCATCAGTACATGAATTCAGCACTAGAACTATCATCAGTATATGAGTCCAGCACTACAACTACCATCAGTACATGAATTCAGTGCTAGAACCATCATCAGTATATGAGTCCAGCACTACAACTACCATCAGTACATGAATTCAGTGCTAGAACCATCATCAGTATATGAGTCCAGTACTTCAACTACCATCAGTACATGAATTCAGTGCCAGAACTATCATCAGTATATGAGTCCAGCACTACAACTACATCAGTACATGAATTCAGCGCTTGAATCATCATCAGTATATGAGTTCAGCACTACAACTACCATCAGTACATGAATTCAGTGCCAGAACTATCATCAGTATATGAGTCCAGTACTACAACTACCATCAGTACATGAATTCAGCGCTTGAACCATCATCAGTATAAGAGTCCAGCACTATAACTACCATCAGTACATGAATTCAATGCCAGAACTATCATCAGTATATGAGTCCAGTACTTCAACTACCATAAGTACTTGAATTCCGTGCCAGAACTATCATCATTATATGAGTCCAGTACTACAACTACCATCAGTACATAAATTCAGCGCTTGAACCATCATCAGTATATGAACTCAGCGCCAAACTTAGTACTTCGATTATTGCCTATACACTGTCCCCCCATATAAATTGAAACCACCACGCTGTCAATTATAAGTTCTAATCACCAGACTGTCCTCCCTTATGAACTTTAACCACCACACAGTCTTCTCTTATGAACTATAACTGCCACATTGTCCTTCCTTAAGAACAATGTCCTCCAAACTGTTCACCCTCATGCTGTCCCCATCTTTAGTGTCTGTCCATGCTGCAACCTGTCCATACTGTTCTTCCATGTGGCTCTTCTCCACTGTCCCCTGATGCTTTCACCTCTGCATACTGTTCCCCCTGGCTACACTTCCATCTCTCTATACTATCCCTCATACTGCCGCCTCTCCATAATTTCCCTCCACACTGCCCCTAACCATAATGTCCTCACATTGGCCCTCTCTATATGCCCCTTCTCACAATTATTCCCCACTGCCCCATAATATGCCCACACAGTAACACATCACACCCATCTTTGGCTCCTCCATAGAGCGCTTACTATTCCCTGCTGTTCCTGTTGTGTCTTCAACGCCTCTATGGCACTATGGTAGTAGCAGCAGTTTGATAGGATCAGTAGCATTATGACCTGATGGTAGTGATGAGTGAACGTGCTCGTATAAGGTGTTATCCGCCATGCTTGGGTACTAACTGAGTGGCTTCTGTGATAAAACACTCCGGGATCGCCTTTGCTGGGATCAAAGGTCACGTGCGTTCAGCGTGAAACTCAGGCGCAGAGCTGGGATTCGTGTATAACTGACCCTGGGTCAGGCTTATTAACGGTGAAAGCAATGCAAAAGGAAATAAAACATAAAACAAATCCTTGCCTGTCCGGCACTAACTAAACAATGGACAACCTAACTACCAACTGGCGGGCTTCTCCCGTCCAGCCAAACCACAGTTGCAATGGGCACTGCTTCCACTCACGTGTGTCTCTCACACAGACAGGCTCTCTGTGTTCCCAGGCTGAGACACTCACACAACCACCTGGCATCCTTATATATCCACCTCCCATTATCCATTAGTAAGCAGGTGCGATACTGACCAGACTAGGCCACATAGGAAAGGAATCTGGGTGAGATATACCTGCCCTCATCCACTATTCCCACATGATTCTCACATATCCCCCCCCTCTGCTCAGACCACTCCGGTCGAGCAATGACACCCGCCAAACAGTGCACTCGGGACAGGGCATCTGCGTTTCCCATCTGTACTCCTGGGCGGTGCTCCACCGTAAAAGTGTAGGCCTGCAGGGCAAGGAACCACCGGGTCACCCGGCTATTCCGTTCCTTGTTCAAGTGCATCCACTTGAGAGGGGCATGGTCAGTGATCAGCCTGAACTTTCGGCCCACCAGGTAATATTTGAGGGCCTCTAGAGCCCACTTAATGGCGAGGCACTCTTTTTCTACGACTGCATACCTTTGCTCGTGTTTATTCAGCTTCCTGCTGAGATAGAGGACTGGGTGTTCCACTCCGTCCCTCACTTGTGAGAGTACGGCCCCGATACCGGTATCAGAGGCATCCGTTTGTACCACAAACTTGCTGCGGAAGTCCGGAGTCACCAGTACGGGCTGAAAGCAAAGTGCCCGTTTTAGGCTATGGAAGGCTTCTTCAGCCGCTAAACTCCATTTAATCATGACGGAGTCTTTCCCTTTTGTAAGATCCGTCAGGGGGGTAGCGATGGCTGCAAAATTGGGTATGAACCGGCGATAATAACCGGCGATCCCCAGGAAGGCTTGCACCTGCTTCTTGTTGACAGGTTGCGGCCAGTCCTGAACCTCCTGAATCTTATCAACCTGGGGTTTAACAACACCCCTCCCAATTACATACCCCAAATACTGGGCTTCTTCTAGCCCGATGTGACATTTCTTGGGGTTCGCGGTTAGACCTGCCTCCCACAGGTCGTCAATCACAGCTTGTACTTTCTGGAGATGAGTTTCCCAGTCCAAGCTGTAAATGACAATGTCGTCCAAATAGGCCGAAGCGTACCGCCTATGTGGCCTCAGGACTCGATCCATCAGTCTCTGGAAGGTCGCCGGTGCTCCGTGCAGTCCAAACGGCATATACACATACTGAAATAGACATTCTGGGGTAGCAAATGCCGTCTTTTCTCTGGCAGCCTCCGCCAGAGGGATCTGCCAATACCCCTTTGTTAGGTCTAGGGTCGTAATATACCGGGCTTTTCCTAACCGATCTATTAACTCGTCGACCCGGGGGATAGGGTAGGCATCAAATTTTGAGACCGCATTCAGTTTCCTGAAGTCATTGCAGAACCGGATGGTGCCGTCCGGTTTAGGAATTAGCACAATCAGGCTGGACCAAGCACTGTGCGATTCCTCAATGACACCTAACTCTAACATTGCCTTCACTTCTCGGGAAACGGCTTCACGGCGCGCTTCCGGGATTCGGTAGGGCTTTACGTGAACTGTGACACCAGGTTCCGTTACAATGTCATGTTTCATTAGCGTAGTCTGCCCGGGTTTTTCTGAGAAAAACTTTTGGTTGTAAAGTAGAAACTGCCTGACCTCAGTCTTTTGCCGCTCCGAGAGAGTCTCTGCAACCCGTACCTCCGGTACAGTATGGGAGCAGACGGGACGGGCCAGCTCCGCTGACAAGGCAGACCGATCTTTCCAGGGTTTTATCAGATTTACATGATAAATCTGTTCAGGTTTCCGTTTACCTGCCTGGTATACTTTGTAGTTTACTTCACCAACTTTTTCCTTAATCTCAAAGGGGCCCTGCCACTTTGCCAGGAACTTACTGTCCACCGTGGGGACCAGGATCAACACCCTATCTCCGGGTGCAAACGTACGGATCTTGGCGCCCCTATCATAGATTCTTTTTTGGGCTCCTTGAGCCTGTATCATGTGTTCTTTGACGATTGGCATAACAGCCGCAATACGGTCCTGCATTTGTGTGATGTGATCTATCACTGTTTTAAACGGTGTGACCTGACCCTCCCAGGTTTCTTTTGCAACGTCTAACAGTCCGCGAGGACGTCGGGCGTACAATAACTCGAAAGGCGAGAATCCCGTGGAAGACTGGGGTACTTCCCTGATGGCAAAAAGCAAATACGGAAGTAAATAGTCCCAGTTCTTCCCATCCTTGTCTATCACCTTTCTCAGCATCTGCTTCAGAGTTTTATTGAACCATTCGACCAACCCGTCTGTTTGAGGGTGATACACGGATGTACGTAACGGTTCGATTTGCAACAATCGGCAGAGCTCCTTCATTACCCTGGACATAAAGGGGGTCCCCTGGTCGGTGAGTATCTGTTTTAGTATACCGACCCGACTAAACACATGCACCAGTTCCTTGGCAATCGTCTTGGTGGCCGTGTTACGCAAAGGGATGGCCTCCGGGTAACGAGTGGCATAATCCAAGATGACCAGGATATGTTGGTGTCCACGTGCAGACCGTGGAAGGGGCCCAACTAAATCCATCCCAATCCTCTCAAACGGGACTTCAATAATAGGTAGGGGTACCAAAGGGCTACAGAACCGGGGCTTAGGTGCAGAGGCTTGGCAGTCAGGACAAGACTCACAATATACACGAATATCGTGATGCATGCCTGGCCAAACAAAACAGTGTAATATCCTTTCGGTGGTTTTCTGGACTCCCAGGTGACCTCCCATCACATGTCCGTGGGCCAGGTCCAGCACCTGCCGCCGGTAGGGTTTTGGCACGACTAATAGTTGCACCGTATCTTCCCCCTTTTCCTCTATCTGATAGAGTAAATCATTCTCCAGAACCATGTAAGGATATGCCAGCCTAGAGCCAGGTTCTACGGGTACCCCATTTATCACTTTTACATTTGTCCTAGCCTGAGAAAGGGTAGGATCCTTTATTTGCTCGCTTTGGAAGTCATCTTTCTGAACTTCCAAATCCGGCAAACGGGGAGGTGGACGGCTGTTGGCCTCCTCCTCTTCCCCGGTCTCCTCCGTATCACCCGCCATGACTGAAAACGGGAACTGCAGGTCATTATCCGCAGACTCTTCCCCCGAGTCTTCCGGGGAGACATCTTCCAGGGGTTCGAGACCCCCACGCGCCCTGGGAGAAGAATCATGTACACTATTACCCGAGGGCATCAACTGATTCTCCCACAATTGCCAGAAGTGGGGAAAATCCCGGCCCAGGATAACATCATGCAATAACGCCGGGACGAGTCCCACTTTATGTTGCACAGACCCATAGGAAGTAGTAATGCATATGACCGTGGTGAGGTACGAACAGGTGTCTCCATGCACACACGTTACAGAAAATTTGTCTGACGGTCCAGTCGGGGCTGACACCAGACTGGCCTTCACCAGACTCACCACACTTCCCGAGTCTAACAATGCCACCACATTTTTTCCATCAAGAGTTAAATCACACAAGTGTTTTTCCACCGCCTTTTGACCAGCATTCACACTCACTACCCGTGCAACCATAGACATGCGGCTTTTAGAGTCTGTGACGTCGCACTGCATGGGTTCAGTAGTGAGCGGACAGTTCGCAGCAATATGTCCCATCTCTTGGCAGCGGAAACACCTAACGGGCCCCTTGCTTAGACCATAGTTCGTTACTCTCGGCCTCGCAGTGCGGGCAGTCCCGTTTTCCTCCCCCACTGTCTTAGGGATTTTTCCATCTCCCCTACTCCCTGGAACAGTCTTACCGGTTCCACATGGAGATGATGAAGAACGAGGTGGGGTAGCGTCGTCTCGGAGTCCTTCCGCCACGGAGTAACGTTCAACCAGATCCACCAGTTGATCTGCCGTTGTAGGATTTCCATGGCTTACCCACTTCTTCAGGGCTGGCGGTAGAGCTCTCAAGTACTTGTCCATGACCACTCTCTGGATTATCTCTGGTGCTGTCAACACCTCGGGTTGTAGCCACTTCTTCGTCACGTGGATCAGGTCGAACATCTGTGACCGCGGTGGTTTATCCGGCTGATAAGTCCATTGATGCACTCTCAGTGCACGGACAGCGGTCGTCACTCCCAGCCAGGCCAAGATCTCGGCTTTCAGTTTGTCAAAGTCCTGCGCAGCTTCAGGCTCTAAGTCATAATAAGCCTTTTGGGCCTCACCGGAAAGAAACGGGGCAATCAGGCCGGCCCATCGTGCCTTCGGCCATTTTTTTCTCACTGCCGTCCATTCAAACGTGGTCAGGTATGCCTCGACGTCATCTTTGGTCGTCATTTTCTGCCAGTACCGACTCACGTGAATCACTCTCGACTCTGCTTCCAGGTTAAGCTCAGGTAAGCTTGCCAAGCGCTGCGCCACCTGCTGGAGAAGCGAACGATCGGTAACTGTCATGTCCACCAACTCCTTCAGCTGGGCCATCATCACCCGATTAGCTTCTTGCTGGACGGCGGTGGACTGTACCAGCGCTTTCACCACGTCCTCCATGCTCATGCTTGCAAGGTGATGCCCGCGTTCTCCACCACAATGTGATAAAACACTCCGGGATCGCCTTTGCTGGGGTCAAAGGTCATGTGCGTTCAGCGTGAAACTCAGGCGCAGAGCTGGGATTCGTGTATAACTGACCCTGGGTCAGGTTTATTAACGGTGAAAGCAATGCAAAAGGAAATAAAACATAAAACAAATCCTTGCCTGTCCGGCACTAACTAAACAATGGACAACCTAACTACCAACTGGCGGGCTTCTCCCATCCAGCCAAACCACAGTTGCAATGGGCACTGCTTCCACTCACGTGTGTCTCTCACACAGACAGGCTCTCTGTGTTCCCAGGCTGAGACACTCACACAACCACCTTGCATCCTTTTATATCCACCTCCCATTATCCATTAGTAAGCAGGTGCGATACTGACCAGACTAGGCCACATAGGAAAGGAATCTGGGCGAGATATACCTGCCCTCATCCACTATTCCCACATGATTCTCACATATCCCCCCCCTCTGCTCAGACCACTCCGGTCGAGCAATGACACCCGCCAAACAGTGCACTCGGGACAGGGCATCTGCGTTTCCCATCTGTACTCCTGGGCGGTGCTCCACCGTAAAAGTGTAGGCCTGCAGGGCAAGGAACCACCGGGTCACCCGGCTATTCCGTTCCTTGTTCAAGTGCATCCACTTGAGAGGGGCATGGTCAGTGATCAGCCTGAACTTTCGGCCCACCAGGTAATATTTAAGGGCCTCTAGAGCCCACTTAATGGCGAGGCACTCTTTTTCTACGACTGCATACCTTTGCTCGTGTTTATTCAGCTTCCTGCTGAGATAGAGGACTGGGTGTTCCACTCCGTCCCTCACTTGTGAGAGTACGGCCCCGATACCGGTATCAGAGGCATCCGTTTGTACCACAAACTCGCTGCGGAAGTCCGGAGTCACCAGTACGGGCTGAGAGCAAAGTGCCCGTTTTAGGCTATGGAAGGTTTCTTCAGCCGCTAAACTCCATTTAATCATGACGGAGTCTTTCCCTTTTGTAAGATCCGTCAGGGGGGTAGCGATGGCTGCAAAATTGGGTATGAACCGGCGATAATAGCCAGCGATCCCCAGGAAGGCTTGTACCTGCTTCTTGTTGACAGGTTGCGGCCAGTCCTGAACTGCCTGAATCTTATCAACCTGGGGTTTAACAACACCCCTCCCAATTACATACCCCAAATACCGGGCTTCTTCTAGCCCGATGTGACATTTCTTGGGGTTCGCGGTTAGACCTGCCTCCCACAGGTCGTCAATCACAGCTTGTACTTTCTGGAGATGAGTTTCCCAGTCCAAGCTGTAAATGACAATGTCGTCCAAATAGGCCGAAGCGTACCGCCTATGTGGCCTCAGGACTCGATCCATCAGTCTCTGGAAGGTCGCCGGTGCCCCGTGCAGTCCAAACGGCATATACACATACTGAAATAGACATTCTGGGGTAGCAAATGCCGTCTTTTCTCTGGCAGCCTCCGCCAGAGGGATCTGCCAATACCCCTTTGTTAGGTCTAGGGTCGTAATATACCGGGCTTTTCCTAACCGATCTATTAACTCGTCGACCCGGGGCATAGGGTAGGCATCAGGCTGAGACACTCACACAACCACCTTGCATCCTTTTATATCCACCTCCCATTATCCATTAGTAAGCAGGTGCGATACTGACCAGACTAGGCCACATAGGAAAGGAATCTGGGCGAGATATACCTGCCCTGATCCACTATTCCGACATGATTCTCACACTTCAGCATGCTCGAAAAATGCGATAGAGTCCCCGCAGCTGCATTTCTCACGCTGTTCGACAGGCGCAACACGTGCAGGGATTGCCTAACAAATAGGGAATCCCTGCATGTGTTGCGCCTGTCGAACAGCTGCGAGACGTGCAGCCGCAGGGACTCGAACATATTATTCGAGCACGCCGAAGTAACTCTGTTGGCACCCGAGCATGGAGGATAACACTTTATTCTAGCATGTTCGCTCATCACTAATTGTTGCACATCAGGTGGTGGGGCTGATTACTGCTCCTCGGCCCAGGTCCCAGTGGTCATGTGTTCAAATGTATTTGTGTAGCTGGTCTGTGATCTGTATATAAGCCTGGCATTCCATGCTCTTGATCTGGTACTCCATGTTTCTGACCTGGTGCTCCTTGCTCTTGACCTGATGCTCCATGCTCTTGACCTGGTACTCCATGCTCTTGAACTGGTACTCCATGCCCTTGATCAAGTACTCCAAGCTCTTTACCTGGTACTCCATGCTCTTGACCTGGTACTCCATGCTCTTGACCTGGTATTACATACTCTTGACCTGGTACTCCATGCCCTTGATTAAGTACTCCATGCTTTTGACCTGGTACTCCATGCTCTTGACCTGGTACTCCATGCTCTTGACCTGGTACTCCATGCTCTTGATCTGGTGCTCCATGCTCTTGACCTGGTGCTCAATGTTCTTGACCTGGTGCTCCATTCTCTTGACCTGGTACTCCATTCTCTTGACCTGGTACTCCATTCTCTTGACCTGGTACTCCATTCTCTTGACCCGCTTCTGATTGATATTGATAGATCATCACTATCATGTAGATATTCAACTGTGCCAAACAAATGACTTGTGTAAGAAGAGAGTCCTGGTATATGCCATCAGTTATTTTACTAAGAAAAAAGTCCCCAAAAGTGGACAACCCCATGAGCCAGGTGATACATCAGTCAGTTCTTCCATCTTCTGAACCCCCAATCGTCTGACGTTCTCGTAAAGATTGTGGTCAAGTTCAGTGTTTAGTTCTTTCCATCAAATTCCCACCAATGCTAAAACTCTGTGTCATGGTCCCACCACTTTGATGTTCTACAAAAACCTCTATCATATATGGATCTGTTCTTTGATAATCTTGTGTATTTTCAGGTGCACTTTTCTTTGTTAAGCCAATGAGGTCTAAAAATTATGTGACGATGATGGATCCTCTTCAAGAAACGTTTGGAGATACGATGGGGAGTATTCTGTTTATCCCACCACTACTGGGAGACATTTTTTGGTTTGCATCAATTCTAGCCTCACTAGGTGAGTCATAATTTCTAATTTCTAATAAATGCCAGGTCATATATAGAGGATGTCATCCAAACAAGTCCTGGTGTAACCATTAGTGGTCAACTCAAAATCATCTAAAGCAGAACCTTGAAGACATCTAACTCATTACCACTCATGAAACTGAGGATTACTCTCGGAAAAGAGTGATGTCACATCTCCAAGATTTCTAAAAGAGTTTAGTGAATTTTCATTTAACACCAAGCTCTTCCATAATGTGGGATCCAGCAAGTTGAAATTCTGAAACCCACCTACTATGTGACCTTAAGTGGTAGAATAGGTGCTCAAGGAAAAAGATCAAGAACAAGCATCAAGACCCTACATGAATTAAATTGTAGAGTACAGTTATATCAGACCCACTGGGTCCGATTCATCATTTAAAAATGTGGGACCTTTTAAAAAAGTTGCAATTGATAAATTGACCTAAAAAATCTGGAAAACAAAAACCACACCCACACTGAAAAACATAAAAAAAACTAAAAAAGGCGAGAACATAAAATAGACTTAAAGGAAACTGGTCACCTCTTAAAGCACTATTTACCTGCAGATACAGATTTAGTCTGCAGGTACATAGCATTATACAGTAATGCTGCTAGGACGAATTACTGAGAGACCGGCTACAAGCAGAAAACAAACTTATCTCCTTCCGAGAGCTGCCGGTTGTCTGGAATTAGGGTACAAGTCTGCAGTCAAGATATATAAATAAATAATATTTATATTTTTTAGATATAATATAAATCCTCGCATCAAAAGCGCTGCGCGCTCATGTATGCGATATGCCTACTTCCGGCCACATTCTGACTAGACGTGTCCAGCCTTGCTCAATATACTTGCATTAAACTAGGCTGCGCCCATCTAGTCGGTACGTGACCGCATCGTGCGTGCCACTTCAGGCCCCAGCAGCAGAGAATCCTCACAGCATGCAAAACGCGTAATGTGAGGATGCACAAGTATGCAGTCATACAGTAACTGCAGACTGGCTCTTTAAGGCCGGACAACCACTTTAACCTGCAGACTAACCCTATATCTGAAGGTAATTAGTGTTTTTAGAGATAACCGGTTTTCTTTAACCCCTTTACCCCCAAGGGTGGTTTGCACGTTAATAACCAGGCCAATTTTTACAATTCTGACCACTGTCCATTTATGAGGTAATAACTCTGGAATGCTTCCATAGATCCTGGTGGTTCTGACAATGTTTTCTCGTGACATATTGTACTTCATGTTAGTGGTAAAATTTGTTTCATACAACTTGCGTTTACTTGTGAAAAAAATGGAAATTTGATGAAAATTTTGAAAATTTCGCAATTTTTCAACTTTGAATTTTCATGCCCTTAAATCACAGAGATTTGGCACACAAAAAACTTAATAAGTAACATTTTCCACATGTTTACTTTACATCAGCACAACTTTGGAACCATAATTTTTTTTTCTTCCGAAGTTATAAGGGTTAAAAGTTGACCAGCGATTTCTCATTTCTACAACACCATTTTTTTTTTTCAGGGACCACCTCACATTTGAAGTCACTTTGAGGGGTGTATAGGAAAGAAAATGCCCAAAAGTGACACATTCTAAAAACTGCACCCCTCAAGGTGCTCAAAACCACATTCAAGAAGTTTATTAACCCTTCAGGTGCTTCACAGGAAGTTTTTGAATGTTTAAAAAAAAATGAACATTTAACTTTTTTTTCACAAAAAAATTACTTCAGGTCCAATATTTTTTATTTTACCAAGGGTAACAGGAGAAATTGGACCCCAAAAGTTATTGTGCAATTTGTCCTCCGTACGCTGATACCCAAAATTTGTGGGGGAAACACTGTTTCGGCGCATGGCAGAGCAGAGAAGGGAAGGAACGCCGTGTGACTTTTTCAACGCAAAATTGGCTGGAATTGAGATCGGACGCCATGACGCGTTTGGAGAGCCCCTGATGTGCCTAAACAGTGGAAATCCCCCACAAGTAACCCCATTTTGGAAAATAGACCCCCCCAAGGAACTTATCTAGATGTGTGGTGAGCACTTTGAACCTGCAAGTGCTTCACAGAAGTTTATAACGCCCAGGCGTGAAAATTAAAAAATCATATTTTTTCTGCAAACATGATAATTGAGTCCACA
The DNA here is from genome assembly GCF_039654945.1 of Dendrobates tinctorius. Lineage (NCBI taxonomy): Eukaryota > Metazoa > Chordata > Amphibia > Anura > Dendrobatidae > Dendrobates > Dendrobates tinctorius. The sequence goes on along the minus strand of NW_027361743.1, from coordinate 11,359,940 downwards.
ATTTTTTATTTTCCCAAGGGTAACAGGAGAAATTGGACCCCAAAAGTTGTTGTCCAATTTGTCCTGAGTACGCTGATACCCCATATGTGGGAGAAAACTACTGTATGGGCACACGTCGGGGCTCGGAAGGGAAGTAGTGACATTTTGGAATGCAAACTTTGATGGAATGGTCTGCGGGTGTCATGTTGCATTTGGAGAGCCCCTGATGTACCTAAACAGTGGAAACCCCCCACAAGTGACCCCATTTTGGAAACTAGACCCCCGAGAAAATTATCTAGATGCATGGTGAGCACTTTGAACCCCCAAGTGCTTCACAGAAGTTTATAACGTAGAGCCATAAAAATAAAAAAATCATATTTGTTTCCACAAAAATTGATCTTCTAGTCGCCAATGTTTTATTTTCCCATGGGTAACAGGAGAAATTGGACCCCAAGAGTTATTGTGCAATTTGTCCTGAGTACGCTGATATGTGGGGGTAAACCACTGTTTGGGTGCATGGCAGAGCTTGATCAGACGCCATGTCACGTTTGGAGAGCCCCTGATGTGCCTAAACAGTGGAAACCCCCAATTCTATCTCCAACCCTAACCCCAACACACTCCTAATCCCAACCCTAACCCTAACCCTAGCCCTAACCCTAATGGGAAAATAGAAATAAATACTTTTAATTTTATTATTTTTCCCTAACTAAGGGGGTGATAACGGGGGGTTTGATTTACTATTTATAGCGGGTTTTTATGTTTGGCAGCTGTCACACGCTAAAAGACGCTTTTTATTGCAAAAAATAGTTTTTGCATCATCACATTTTTAGAGCTATAATTTTCCCATATATTGGTCCACAGAGTCATGTGAGGTTTTATTTTTTGCGGAACGAGTTGACGTTTTTATTGGTGCCATTTTCTGGCACATGACATCTTTTGATCGCTTTTTATTCCGAGTTTTGGGACGCAGAATGAACAAAAACCAGCAATTCATAAATTTATTTATTTTGGGGGGGGGGGCGTTTACACCGTTCCGCGTGTGGTAAAATTGATAAAGTGGTTTTATTCTTCGGTTCAGTACGATTACAGCGATACCTCATTTATATAATTTTTTTACGTTTTGGCGCTTTTATACAATAAAAACTATTTTATGTAAAAAATAATTATTTTTGCATCGCTTTATTCTGTGAGCTATAAGTTTTTTTATTTTTTCACTGATGACGCTGTATGGTGGCTCTTTTTTTACGGGACAAGATGACATTTTCAGCGGTACCAAGGTTATTTATATCCATCTTTTTGATCGTGTGTTATTACACCTTTTGTGCGGCGGTATGATGATAAAGCAATGTTTTTTGCCTTTTTTTAAGGGGTTCGCTAAAGGGGTTAACTAGTGGGACAGTTTTATAGGGCGGGTCATTACGGATGTGGCGATACAAAATATGTGTACTTTTATTGTTTTGGGGTTTTTTTACATAAAGAATTGAATTTATAAGGGATAATTTTTTTTTTTATTTAGGAATTTTTTAAATTATTTTGATACATGTTAATTTTTTTTAAACTTTTTTACATTGTCCCACTGTGGGACATTGCTACATAGTGTCACATCGCTGATCTGACACTTTGCACAGCACTGAGAAGCCACCTCCCTGCAGGACCCAGAAGGACCTCGTGGCCATCTTGGATCCGGGGTCCTGCAGGGAGGAGGCCCTCAGAACAATGCGAGCACATCACGTTGTTCTGAGAGTCTCATGGAAGCACACAGGGAGCCCCCTCCCTGCGCGATACTTCCCTATGCCCCTGGTACACTGCGATCATGTTTCCCAGGGGTTAATGTGCTGGGAGTGGTCCGTGACCGCTCCTAGCACATAGTGCCGGGTGTCAGCTGTGATAATCTGCTAACCCCCGGCCGCGATGACGTACTATCCCGTCCATGGGCATTAAGGCCCAGGGCACATGGACGGGATAGTACGTCAAATGTCAGGAAGGGGTTAAAATGATGCATATTGACTTCCTGGTTCAGACCCCGGCTATACAGGAGTGAGAGGAGAGAGCTCTGCATGGCCACAACCCAAATACCACCCCTTGGAGACTTTGGTGACCATTCAACTGGCCCACGACGACCAGTCCACTTTCCAGGAAACTGTTCATGTAGGAATGCTCGGACCTGACACCCATAGTTGATGGTGTTGTATATGTGGTACAAAGATAGTGGGGCCATTCTTCATCAATGGAAACCTCAATCCTACTGGATAGCAGAAATTACTACATGATGATGTGTTGCTCTCTTTATGCACTGAAGATGGCACGTTCCCTGAGTTTTTCCAGCAAGATGGTGCACCACCACATTAGGGGTGTCAGGTCCGAGCATTCCTACAAGGAATCTGACCCCCTTAGACTAGCATTTCTTCTGCTGTGTTGCTACCAGTGTGTCAAGAGTGGGAGAAGAGGGTTACATTGACAATCCAACACAATGGGCAGCACTTTGGACACATTTTATAAGCGGTCATAAACTTGTAAATAACTCATGAAAGAATAAAGTTACATTAAAACCAAGCACACCATTGCTTTTCTTGTGAAATTCTCAATAAGTTTGATGTGTCACATGTCCCTCTTCCCATTGGAAAAAATAAAGTTGGATCCAAAATGGCCAACTTCAAAATGGCCGCCATGATCACCAGCCATCTTGAAAAGTTTTCCCCTCCCATATACAAATGTCCCATAAACAGGAAGATGATATTACTAACTAGAGTTGAGCGAAACGGGTCGAAAAATTTCAAAAGTCGCCGACTTTTGGCAAAGTCGGGTTTCATGAAACGAAACCCGACCCTAGGATGAGGTCGGCCACGAGGTCGGCGACTTACGCGCCAAAGTCGCGTTTCAAAAGTTTGTTTTGCGCTCTTTTTCAGCCAATCAGGATCCACGGACACTGTGGGCAACGTGATGACATAGGCACGGGTCACCACCATCTTTCAGAAGGGCATGCAAGTGATTGGCTTGCTTTGGTGGGCGTCACAGGGGGTATAAAAGGGCGTGCACGCCGACCGCCATCTTACTTCTGCCAATCTTAGTATAGGGAGAGGTTGCTGCTGATTCTGTAGGGAGAGCGTTAGGCAGGGAAGAAGACAAAAAAACTGCTTCTGCTGCTAGCGATTTGGCCTGCACAACACACCAGTCACTGTGTGTGCAGTGCAAGGGGAGGCTATATAGTGTTGTATCAGTGGTGTTAGTTGTTGGGCTGCCTTCTAAGGCTTCCTGACATTCCTGCATTGCTGTTTACCCACTGCTCCGCAAACTGCTTTTTTAAAAGCAATCCCAATTTTTTTTTTTTGTCTTGCTGAGAAGACAAAAAAACTGCTTCTGCTGCTAGCAATTTGGCCTGCACAACACACCAGTCACTGTGTGTGCAGTGCAAGGGGAGGCTATATAGTGGTGTATCAGTGGTGTTGGTTGTTGGGCTGCCTTCTAAGGCTTCCTGACATTCCTGCATTGCTGTTTACCCACTGCTCCGCAAACTGCTTTTTTAAAAGCAATCCAATCTCCCTTATCCTCTAGTCACTTTTGTCACAGCTGTGCCATCGAGCCTGTCACATAGTGCTCAGATATTCATTGGGCCTCACACAATCCAAAAGTGTCCATCCAGTGTCCAAAAGTGTGTGCAGAGATTCAAAATCTCCCTTATCCTCTAGTCACTTTGGTCACAGCTGTGCCATCGAGCCTGTCACATAGCGCTCAGATATCAGTGGGCCTCACACAATCCAAAAGTGTCCAGTGTCCAAAAGTGTGTGCAGAGATTCAAAATCTCCCTTATCCTCTAGTCACTTTGGTCACAGCTGTGCCATCGAGCCTGTCACATAGCGCTCAGATATCAGTGGGCCTCACACAATCCAAAAGTGTCCATCCAGTGTCCAAAAGTGTGTGCAGAGATTCAAAATCTCCCTTATCCTCTAGTCACTTTGGTCACAGCTGTGCCATCGAGCCTGTCACATAGCGCTCAGATATCAGTGGGCCTCACACAATCCAAAAGTGTCCATCCAGTGTCCAAAAGTGTGTGCAGAGATTCAAAATCTCCCTTATCCTCTAGTCACTTTGGTCACAGCTGTGCCATCGAGCCTGTCACATAGCGCTCAGATATCAGTGGGCCTCACACAATCCAAAAGTGTCCATCCAGTGTCCAAAAGTGTGTGCAGAGATTCAAAATCTCCCTTATCCTCTAGTCACTTTGGTCACAGCTGTGCCATCGAGCCTGTCACATAGCGCTCAGATATCAGTGGGCCTCACACAATCCAAAAGTGTCCAGTGTCCACAAGTGTCTGCAGAAATTCAAAATCTCCCCTGTCCTATAGACACCTTGTACCTTGTTTTACATTACTATACAGTTTGTTGGATTTTGTCTACATTTCTACCAAAAATGAGGAAGGCTGGTGGAAGAGGCCGTGGAATTGAGCGGGGGTTGGCAGCTGGTAATGATGGTGTTGGTGGTGGATCTGATGGTAGTGGCAAGAGCAAAATAGGACCGAATGCAGGAGGTGCTGACCATGCGTCATCGTCTGGCTACATAAGGCCTCGAACGCTTAGTTTTCTAGGAGTTGGCAAACCGCCTTTAAAGCCAGAGCATCAGGAAAAAGTTTTGTCTTACATTGCTGACTCAGCCTCCAGCTCTATCGCCTCCTCTTCTTCAGTTGTAAAAAGTAAAAGCACTGAGTCGTCATTGGAGGCTCATGTTCATGAACCACACCTTTCCTTGTGTCCTTCACCCCAACCAAGATTGAAGGATGACGCAGGCCATACTACTGATTACTCCATGGAGCTGTTTTCACATACCATGCCTGGATTATCAAGTCAAATGGTGAATTACCCAGGCCAAGATGAATCTGACATGGAGTGCACTGATGCACAGCCGCTGATGGATGATTCTGCTGGTACATTCACTCAGAGCACTACATTGTCCTCGCAGTGTACAGAGCCAGATTCTGACCCTGATGAGACTCAGGTGCCCCTTCCCGCACACTATACCACCATACACGGTGACACAGAGGAAGGTGCACATGACATAGAAGAGGAGGTGATGGATGACCCAGTTGTTGACCCAGATTGGCATCCATTGGGGGAAGAGGGTGCTGCTTCCAATAGCTCAGATGAGGAGCATCCACAGCAGACATCGACATCGCAACAGCTGTTATCTGGCAGGCCCGGAGCACTCCAAAGACAGGTTCCAAACATCAAAAGAATTGCTGGACAGCTTGTCCAGAGGGTCAAAAGATCACAGCGTGCTAGGCCGCAAAATGTCTGCCAAAGTAGGAAGAGTGCAGTGTGGCAGTTTTTTGAACAAAATCCTCATGATCAGGCCAAGGTTATCTGTAAGAAGTGCGCAAAGACCTTTAGCCGAGGGAAAAATCTGAAAAATTTGAATACCAGTTGCATGCTTAGACATTTAACCAGCATGCACTTGCAAGCGTGGACACAACACCAAACCTCAAGTGCCACATGTGCAACTGATCACAACGAAGGTAGTCAGCAACGCTACATTGTTTCCCCCACTGTAAGCCCACCGGTTAGCACAGCAGCAAATGTTGAGGTGTCGTTTCAAGACCATAGCAGTCAGGGAATCCCACTGTTATATCAACGAAAGACTGATTCTAGGCCATCAGAAAGAACACCAACTCCATCACCATCATCAACCCTCTCTCAGTCCGCCCTGTCCACCGCTACTTCCACCATATGCAGCTCTCAAGTCCAGCTCACCCTCCCAGACACTATGAGTAGGTCAAGAAAGTACTCAGTCTCTCATCCGCGTACACTGGGTTTGAACGCCCACATTGCCAAACTAATCTCGTTTGAGATGATGCCCTTTCGGTTGGTGGAAAGCACAGCTTTCCGCGAACTCATGGCCTATGCAGTACCACGCTATGACCTACCCAGTCGCCACTTCTTCTCTCGCAAAGCCATCCCAGCCCTCCACCATCATGTGAAAGACCGCATTGTCCATGCACTCAAGCAGTCAGTGAGCGGAAAGGTGCACCTCACAACTGATGCATGGTCCAGTCGGCATGGCCAGGGCCGTTACGTGTCCATCACTGCGCACTGGGTTAATGTGGTGGATGCAGGGTCCACAGGGGACAGCGGTGGTGGGACAGTGCTGCCTAGCCCACGGTATAGGAAACAGTTGGCTGTAGGCGTTCGACCCTCCTCCTCCTCCTCCTCCTCCTGAAGCGAAAGCTCGTCCACAGAGCGCAGTCGTACGAGCACTCCATCTGCAGCTGCCACTGTTGCACACGATGTGTCCCCCTATCGAGCAGCTAGTGGAAAGCGTCAGCACGCTGTGTTGCAGATGATGTGTTTGGGCGACATTGGGCTACCGCTCACACAACTCGGCCGAGGTGCTGGCCGAGTACTTGAAGCGACAAACTGAGTCATGGCTGGGCAGTGTACATCTTGAGGCAGGCAAGGTAGTTAGTGATAACGGCCGTAATTTTGTGGCAGCCATAGCCCTTTCAAAACTCAGCCACATACCTTGCTTGGCTCACACCTTGAACCTGGTGGTGCAGTGCTTCCTCAAAAATTATCCGGAGTTAACAGCCCTGCTCCAGAAGGTGCGAAGACTGTGCGCGCACATCCGCCGGTCGCCTGTACACTCCGTTCGTATGCAGAAGCTGCAGCGATTGCTCCACCTTCCCAACCACCGCCTCATTATCGACATTGCAACAAGGTGGAACTCCACCCTGCACATGGTGGAGCGGCTGTGCGAGCAGAGGCAGGCCATAATGCATTTGTGGGAGGATACACGGCCAGGCACTTTGAGAGCAGACATGGAGTTGACAGGTGTGCAGTGGTCGAAGCTGAAAGACCTTTGTAAAGTCCTTCAGTGTTTTGAGGAATGCACACGGCTGGTAAGCGTAGACGACGCCATCCTAAGCATGAGCATCCCACTTATGCGTCTACTCATGCAAACTTTGACGCACCTTAAGGAGCAGGCGTCTGCAGCCAATGTTGATGAGGAGGAAGAGGAGGAGGGAATCCTTGATGACATTCAGCCATTGTCTGCTCAGGGACCTCTCCTGGACGAGGTGGAGGAAGAAGAGGAGGAGGAGGATGATGATGGGGATGATTACTTAGGGGAGGAGGATGCATCTCGTGGGGCAAGTGAAAATGTTGGCGTGGCAAGGTCTGGTACAGGGTTTGTGCGTGACTGGAGGGATGTGGATTTGCCAGAAAGTGCTCCTCCACCCAGCACTCGCAGTGCATCATTGACACCGGGAACATTGGCCCACATGTCAGATTATGCCTTGCGGATCCTAAAAAGGGACCCCCGCATTGCCAAAATGATGAACGATGACGACTACTGGTTGGCCAGCATCCTGGATCCACGCTATAAAGGCAAATTACAAAACATCATGCCACAGGAGAACCTTGACCTAATATTGGCTAATAAACAAGCAACTCTGGTAAATCGGTTGCTTGAGGCATTCCCAGCACACAGCAGCGGTGATGGTTCTCACACGAGCCGTACGGGCCGGGGGCAGCTTGGCAGAGGTGTTCGTGGTGCACACAGCAGAAGTGGCGTTGGAGACAGGGGTTTCATGACAATGTTGTGGACTGATTTTTCAAATACCGCTCACACAACTGGTAATACTGCATCGATGGAAAGTGACAGGAGACAGCAGTTGTCAACTATGGTTACAAACTACTTTTCCTCCCATATCGATGTTCTCCCACACAGGTCATTCCCCTTTGACTATTGGGCCGCTAAACTGGACACCTGGCCTGAATTGGCCCAATATGCCTTACAGGAGCTCGCTTGCCCAGCTGCAAGTGTGCTATCGGAAAGAGTCTTCAGTGCAGCTGGATCAATCCTGACAGAAAAAAGGACCCGTCTGTCAACCCAAAATGTGGATGATCTAACCTTCATTAAAATGAACCACGCATGGGTTTCCAAGGATTTTGTCCCACCTTCCCCTGATGACACATAGGGTGACAGAAAAATGGCTTGCTTTGGTCCACCTCTTCCTGGTACTTCACCTATTTCGCCTTTTGCATCAGCTGAATGTCCAACATCAACATATGCCACTTTCTAAAACTCCCTAACTGTGCTGCCTCCCCCCCCATGGCCGGGGTCACCACCTAGCGCACGACACCGTGCAAGTGCCGTTGCCCTGGACAGGTGGGTAGGCCGACTCTTGGGCGCGGGCACTGGCACAGGGTCATAGTGCAATCAAGTGTCTCTGACGGTGGTGGTGCACACCCGCCGTCAGACACACCGCTGTACTATGAGGAGCCCAGTGCCAGTACCGATGCCCACGAGTGGGCCCCCCTTGCTTGGGCAGGGCCCCAGCATTTGCAATCTTTACCTCTCCCTGCTCCTCCGCTGTGTAATCTGGGCTGTCAAATCCATACTGTGCCTGACACCATCTGAGCCTGCCTCCTGATGTATAGACATATATTTTGAATGTGTACGCTATCCATACATGTTATCCGGGGATACGGTACCCTTTCTTACCTTTGTGCAATCACGTGCAATCCATACTGGGCCTAACACCGTCTGAGCCTGCCTCCTGATGTATAGACATATATTTTGAATGTGTACGCTATCCATACATGTTATCCGGGGATACGGTACCCTTTCTTACCTTTGTGCAATCACGTGCAATCCATACTGGGCCTAACACCGTCTGAGCCTGCCTCCTGAGACATATATTTTGAATGTGTACGCTATCCATACATGTTATCCGGGGATACGGTACCCTTTCTAACCTTTGTGCAATCACGTGCAATCCATACTGGGCCTAACACCGTCTGAGCCTGCCTCCTGAGACATATATTTTGAATGTGTACGCTATCCATACATGTTATCCGGGGATACGGTACCCTTTCTAACCTTTGTGCAATCACGTGCAATCCATACTGGGCCTAACACCGTCTGAGCCTGCCTCCTGAGACATATATTTTGAATGTGTACGCTATCCATACATGTTATCCGGGGATACGGTACCCTTTCTAACCTTTGTGCAATCACGTGCAATCCATACTGGGCCTAACACCGTCTGAGCCTGCCTCCTGAGACATATATTTTGAATGTGTACGCTATCCATACATGTTATCCGGGGATACGGTACCCTTTCTAACCTTTGTGCAATCACGTGCAATCCATACTGGGCCTAACACCGTCTGAGCCTGCCTCCTGAGACATATATTTTGAATGTGTACGCTATCCATACATGTTATCTGGGGATACGGTACCCTTTCTAACCTTTGTGCAATCACGTGCAATCCATACTGGGCCTAACACCGTCTGAGAATGATAGATGGGGCCCACCATACACTGGAACATTCCAAAGGTGGACATCAGACACTGGAGCAGCATTTACAGGGCCCATTATACACTAGAGCATTAGAAATGGGGCCCATTATGTTTGGAGCATTATTTGGGCCCATAAGACAGTAGAGCTTCATCCATGGGGACTAACATATACTGTAGCATTATGTGGAGCTCATCATATACTGTTTCAAACATTATATGGGACCAATGATTCTGTATGGAGAAATAGATGGGCCTCGTCATGAGATGTAAAAAGTGAGGTATTTTTCATTGTACTATACCGCTATTTCTCTGCCGTATCGGAGTATGATGAGTTGTGGTATGTGTTAAAGGGGCGCTCTTTCGCCCAGGGCACATGAAAACCTGGAGCCAGCCCTCCCCCCCCACAGTCTGTAGCCAAATAACCCCCATTTTTCAGTGCGTAACTTGTATTATGAAGTTAATTAAGGTTGACAAGCTTAAGTAAGAAGAATTGATGCTTTTGCCATTCAAATGGGCACTGTTGGTGTGTTTCCTGTCCTCCTCTCACTGCCGACTTTTATTCCCCATTGACTTACATTGGGTTTCGTGTTTCGGGACGACCCCGACTTTTCCCTATAATCGGACGATCTTGCTCGACCCGACTTTTGGAAAAGTCGGGTTTCACGAAACGAAACGCGACCCTAAAAAACCAAAAGTCTCTCAACTCTATTACTAACTATTCCCATTTTATTTAGGTGTATCCATATAAATGGCCCACCCTATAGATTGGTTTAAAGACACTAATGGGTTTTCTGACACGGCCCTGGAAAAATAGTATGCATACCCGTGGAACTTAGTCGCCTTATTACATACGCCACAAAGCCTAATGCCTAACAAAGCTAAAAATTCAATAGTGTACCAAGATAAAATAGCCACATGGAAGGAACTTGGGAGAAAATTCAAATTATCATGGAGAATGTCGAGAGATTTATCCATATGGTAAAACCCAGCATTGCAACAAATCGCAGAAAACAAACTGTTTCAGGAATGGAGGGTGAAAGGGATCCACAAAATTGCTAATCTACTGCATGAAGAAGAAAATAGGTGGCTTAGTAGGGAAGAGATAATATCAAAATTCAAGCTACAAGTAAGCTACAAATTCAAGTAAGCAGCAATTCCTACAATTTGGACAAATAAAAGGAACGATTATGACACATTTCATAAATGTGAGGGAAGAAACGAGAAGGAATGCAATGGATAATCCATTATTTGACCGAGCAGGCACACTCAATATATCCACAATATCAATATACAGAGGTTTAAAACACATCCTTGGAAAAATGGACATAGAGCAAACATTTACATCCTGGGCTAAACAAATAGAGGGTGAGGAAATTGGGGAAAAAATACTAGCGGGTTGGCAGGCATTTACGGAAAAAATATTTTGAGTGAAGATACAATTTAGGATTATGCATAGAGCTATACTGGCCTTCAACATACCAGTATCTAGAACAATGAGAGATGGCCTGGTACATTGTCCAAAATGAGAGTCCGATTTACTACAAGGACTCTGGGGCTGCCCTAAAGTACAAGAATTCTGGAAAGACATAAAGCAGATGATGGAAAATTTGGGCATTGGGAATATATCAATGCACCCATTACCGTTCCTTTTCCATTACTGGACGGGAGATGGAGCTGGGTCGCCCTCCCAGGGCTGTGGGGTACTCGGCACCGGGCCGGTGTCAGCGGGATGTGTCACAGCAGCAGAGACCTGGTCCGTGGCCCTGGGCGCCCAATGTAAAAAAGAGAGTGAATGGTGGAATGTAGTTAATGGAATAGTTTGTGACGCCACCTGTGGTGTTCGGCAAGTGAGATGTTGAGCCGACGCTGCATGCAGATCCTCTGGGGCTGGTGGTGTGTTGCAGCAAAGATGGTGAAGCTCCCCACAGGCGAGCTGTAGCCACAGGGCAGTGTAGATGTCGGGATAGAGGAGAGGCGCAGGTGGTGTAGGAGCTGGTACCCAGATGTAGCGGTGCTGGGTGCGTTGGCGCAAGAATGAATGGAGGACACCAGGGCTTGTAGTTCCAAAGCTTTACTCACAGTCTGTAGTATACACAGGTGCCTGCCTCCGTGCCGTGTCCTCCGGGTCAGGGACTCAATCAACCTCTAGGCCAGATGGAATGCTCCCTTTCAACTCTCCGCCAACATGTGTCTTTCTGAACGTCTCCTCTTATAGCGCCTTTAAGTGTGAAGTACTCCTAGTACTGAGTTACACTGTGGTGCCTCCTGACAGATGTTCCCAAGAACTCTACTTGTACGGCAGACAGCTGTAGCCTGCTTCGGGGACTCCTAAGGCTAGGTTCACACGTAGCGGAACTCTCACGGAAATTACCGCGAGAGTTCCGAAATTCCATTCCGTGGGAAAATCGCATTTTAAATTCCCGCGATTTTCCCGCAGAAAAACTAGCATTTTGCAAGCGTAATTAGCTTGCAAAATGCTAGCATTTTCCAAGCGATTGGTAGCATCGCTTGGAAAACTGATTGACAGGTTGGTCACACTTGTCAAACATAGTGTTTGACAAGTGTGACCAACTTTTAACTACTGAGGCTGCCTATGCAGCATCAGTAGTAAAAGATAAAATGTAAAAGAATAATAAAAAAAATAAAAAATGCTGCTATTCTTACCTTCCGACGTTCCGCGCAGCCTTCCCGCCTCTCTCCACGCTGCCGTTCCCAGTAATCCTTTGCGAAAATACCCGCGATGACGTACGTTCTCGCGGGATCGCGATGTCTCGCGGTAATTCGCGATGACGTCGCACGAATGACCGCGAGACTTCACGATCCCGTGAGAACAGACGTCATCGCGGGCATTTTCACAAAGGCTTACTGGGAACGTGAGCGTGGAGAGAGGCGGGAAGGCTGCGCGGGACGTCGGAAGGTGAGAATCAATATTTTTTTTATTTTAAATTCTATTTTTTACAGGGATATGGTACCCAGAGCCCGGAGGACAGTCTCCTCTCCTCCGGACCGTGGGTACCATCCGCAATTGTTCTGCTTACTTTTCGCATGGTGTGCACAGCCACATGCGGGAAGTAAGCGGAACAATGCATTCCTACGGGTGTGGGATCACTGCGATTCTGCAAAATTAATGAGCATGCTGCGTTTTTTACCGCAAAGCAATTCGCCGCGGTAAAAACCGCAGCATTAGCACAGCATTGCGGAATCCCATAGGAATGTATGGGATGCTTATTTTTCATGCTTTCGTGGGCAAAATCGCGCGGTTAAAACCACCGCGGAAACGCGAAAAAAAATGCCACGTGTGAACTCTGCCTTACTCCTGAGTCCCGGCTCACTATCAATGTTGCTGTTGTGCCCCCAAGTCTTAGATGGGAGTAGTGCATTTACAGCCCACTACTCTACCGGTGTCTGCTGTAGAACCATTAGTGTCCATACAACCTCGGGGACCGGGCCCCGGCCTTGCGCTTAGAACTTCTAGGCAGGGTTCTTCCTCTAACCCACGTCCTCTGTTCCCTTTTACTCCTACGTTCCGTACTAGTCTTTCCTTCTTATGGAAGATCAGGTTTCGGTTCAATGTCTTTCTCCATCTTTCCTTTCCCGTGCCAGCAGACCCAGGTCACTGAGATCTGCTGCAGCACCTCCTTCCTCCATCCCTCTTCCAGGGATCTTCTTTCCTCACTCCTCTCTGAGTGACTCCCTCTCAGTGACTGCCCTCAAACTCTCCCCAATTCTAAACCTTCCCACTCTTTTATGTATTCTAACTCCACCTGCCTCCCAGCACGTTTAGTGTTCCAAACAGGGAGCCACCAAAGGTGCTCTGCTACACTTCAAGCAGGGAGACGAAATGTGGCTTTGCTGAACTACTCTGTTGTGTGGGATGCAGGTGTTGGAGCATGGTCAGGAGCCTCCAACTTACCTGGATGGTGGGGTACCACACCTCAGGAGGAGGTGCAGTACCTCTGTGGCGACTGAGCCTCAGGGGCGCCACATACCCCCCTGTTAAACACAGCATGTCCGCGAGCTGCAAGGCAAACAAAGTTGACAATACAGGAGCATACAAAATTTTGTAATGCTGAATAAACATGTCTTATACTAAACTTCCCAATGTGGGAGGCACGGTTTCTTGAACGTTGCAAAGAGTTTTAACTAGCTATCTAAATTCAAAATTATGCTACCTAATTTAAAGTGCAATGGAAGCAACTCAATATCAATTCACATTTTCTAGCAACACCTCTCTGTTCTGTTTCTTTACACATTCTCTTACTTTCTTATATGACAACCGCTGGTGTCTGGTTTATCACCTGTAACTTCAATTCTTTATTCACATTCAAGGCATTTGTACTTCAAAATTTCTTTAGTATACTATCTACTAAATTTCTACATTTGTAAAACATTCACTATAGTCCTTTCTCAACTATACCCTATAAAATCTGTCACTAAGCATTATCACTTTCTACTTTAGCTTTCTGTTTCAAAAATATATTAACCATTATCAATAAGTGCAAATAATAGACACGGGTCCTGTCAACATGTCTGGAAATGTCCCTATGCTGAAGTAATTCTTCCTTCAAGAAGAGAGAGTCCTATGTAAAACCAAGAGAGAGCACCTAAAGAGGTGCAAACTATATACAATAACAGTTCTGGACCATTCAGCGTTCATGATCTCTGCAGTTCAAGTGTGAAGGTTGCCAATGCAGCAGGGCAACAACTGGGAAACAAAACTGAACCATGATGGTCAATAATGGGAAACAAAAGGCACAACGGTGCAAACACCCTCCTGGGTAACGAGAGTTATTTAAAGAAACATCTTGACTAATTGTTATCCCCTCCTGGGGTTTCTGGACTGGAACTGCTTCCAGGGGTGAAACTCTGGGTGTATTCGTCTTGTTGCTGATTACTTGCCAAAGGGCATGGTGGTGGCAGCTGGCGTGATTGCCGCCTAGGGCATTGGAGCTGTGGTAAAGGGAACCCATGATGCATATCAATGACCATCAGCTGTTCCTCATCGATGGGTGGTTCTGCTGCTCTGGTACGAGGCCTGACATCTGGGGAAGCCGCAGCCTGTTGGTGCTGGTAAGCGGCTACGCGGGGGCTATGCAGCCAAGGGATCCCGATGTCGCTATCCCAAAGCGACCGAGACTCCTCCAAGCCCTGAAGATGCCGGATCGTGCGCACCTGTTCTAGCCGTACCCTTCTCAGTAGGGACCTCTTCCACCTCCCTATCTCCGACAGCCTAGTGCCCCCGGCAGACTCTTCCAACTGCCCCATTTCGAGTTCCCGCAAACCAGCCTCTGACAACGTGAACTCAGGGGGCAACCCATTAGGAGGGCCGGGGTATATACCTGGTGCCTCCCGGCGGTGCGGTCTCTGTTCCGGTGCAGGCATAGTGGCGGCGGACGCCGTCCAGGGACGGTTGTGGAGCTAGTGGCGGCTCCGGGTCCGCAGGGGTCTCTGGAGGGACCTGCGCGGCCGCGTCAGGTCCGGACGGGAGCTTCTCTTCCTCCTCTTTGGCTCCCAGGGCCTTAGACAACTCCTCCGGTGGTACCGTCAGAGAGGGGACAGTGGATGCTGCCGGTGGTATGGCAGCGGTCGCAGATTCCATGGAGTCTGCCTGGAAAGGTTCCGGTGCAGCAGCGGCGGGTACCAGTGGTGCGGGTACCTCAGGTGTAGGCCCTTCCTGGGCGCGCTGCAGCTTTAAAGTTCATAGCGCTTCCTGCCTCAGTTGCAGGCGGTGCGTCAGCTGGGCTATTTCATCCTCCAGCTGCTGGCGGTTCATCTCGGACACTGGGTTGGAGCCTTCAGCCATGGCGCCGGGCAGATTCAGCATAACCTCCTTGCGCTCTGCAGGCCTCCTACTGTCTCCTTCCAAGATGGCGTTCTGGCGTTGTTTTTCCTGTCTCGGCTCCTTTCCCGCCACTGGCTTCTGCTCCTCCTTCTGGGGGCAGCATCTTCTTCCAACTTCTCCATACCAAGCCAGTATGCGAACCCCTTGGGAGGTGGGCCATGTCGCCGTTACATAGTAGCTCAGGCAGGGGAGGCTCAGGACAGTTCGCGGTCTTTTCTTAGGACCTCCCATATTATCACGCCCTTCTTTACCGCGCCAGCGGCCATTTTTAATGTTCATTTTACAGTCTATTAAATTGGGTCTTCTGCACATTGTCAAAAATTTTAAGTCTCAGGCACACAGAACCCGATGGCATCGGGTCTCGTTATCCTGTTCGTGACGCCAAAAGTTTGGGTCGCCCTCCCAGGGCTGTGGGGTACTTGGTACCGGGCCGGTGTCAGCGGGATGTGTCACAGCAGCGGTGACCTGGTCCGTGGCCCTGGGCGCCCAATGTAAAAAGGGGAGATTGAATGGTGGAATGTAGCTAATGGAATAGTTTGTGACGCCACCTGTTGTGTTCGGCAAGTGAGATGTTGAGCCGACGCTGCATGCAGATCCTCTGGGGCTGGTGGTGTGTTGCAGCCAAGATGGTGAAGCTCCCCACAGGTGGAGCTGTAGCCCCAGGGCAGTGTAGATGTCGGGGTAGAGGAGAGGCGCAGGCGGTGTAGGAGCTGGTACCCAGAAGAAAGCGGTGCTGGGTGCGTTGGCGCAAGAATGAATGGAGGACACCAGGGCTTGCAGTTCCAAAGCTTTACTCACAGTCTGTAGTACACACAGGTGTTATGATTGAGTCACCGTAGGAGGCAAAAACAGAAATGCTAGCTAAGTCCAGAAAACCATAGAGGTTGGCAGCTATCGGATTGCAGACCCCTGAACCTATCAACACAACTAGCAGTAGCCGTGGGGGGTTCCTACGATGCCCTAGACCCCTCGATCACAGCCGGAGAATTAAATAGCCTAAAGACAGAAAGGGAAATCTAAACTGCCCCAGAGCAGACCCCAAAGCAAAAGGCAGCCCCCCACATATAATGACGGTGAAGAAAGAAGAAAGAACACAACACAGACAGAAAGATAGACTGAGCAAAGACGGGGCCCAAGCTAACTAGATAGGAAAGGACAGGAAGGCTGCTGTCTGCAATCCGTGGAAAACCCTATGAAAATAAGAGCCAACAGACTGACAGTGAAAAAGGCCCTGAAGACGCTAGGCTTCAAAAAGACTATGTCAGTACTCAGGAATATTCTGAAGTCAGAGCAACCGGCAAAAGGAGAATCAGCTCACCCCAGCAGGGAATAGCAGAATCCAGAAAAGCAAGGCAAACGAAAACAAAACACAAATGCTAAAAGGCAAAGCAGAAAACTTAGCTTTAGAGGAGCAGGAATCAGACTGGTTTCCTAGAAGTCCACAGAGAAATCACCCACAGGGCAGAAGGGCGTCGGCAGCCTTATATCCAGTCCGTGACTCCACTCAGCCAGTCATCATCATTAGACTCAGGTGCCTGATAATCAGGCTCATTACCTTCCTTTACCAGAATAGGGAGTTCACCAGACCTCAGTGACGAAGGGGAAAATGAACTCACAACAGTACCTCCCCCTTGAGGAGGGGTCACCGAACCCTCAACCACGCCACCAGGGCGATCAGGGTGAGCCCGATGAAAGGCACGCACCAATCTTTTGGCATGAATATCAGAGGCAGAAACCCAGGAATTATCCTCCTGACCATAACCCTTCCACTTAACCAAATACTGGAGTCTCCGTCTAGCCAGACGGGAATCCAGTATTTTCTCTACCTCATATTCCATGTTAACTTCAACCAATACAGGGTCCGGAGGTGCCACCCCAGGAACAACTGGTTCAACAAACCTCTTCAACAAGGACTTATGGAACACATTATGGATTTTTAATGTGACAGGGAGAGCCAAACAAAAAGAGACTGGATTAATAATCTCCAAAATCTTGTAAGGTCCAATAAATCTAGGCTTAAACTTAGGAGAAGCCACCTTCATAGCAATATTTTTTGATGATAACCACACCATATCACCAATTTTAAACTGGGGACCAATGGTCCTATGTCGATTGGAAAACCGCTGGGTCTTTTCCTGGGAGAGAGATAACTTATCCACCACTTGGTCCCAGATTTGGTGCATTCTCTCCACCACAGTGTCAACACCTGGGCAGGCAGAAGCCTCCACCTGTCCTGAAGAAAATCGAGGATGAAACCCAAAGTTACAAAAAAAGGTGACATCAAAGTGGCAGAACTAGCTCTATTATTTAAAGCAAATTCGGCCAAGGGCAAAAATGAAACCTAATCATCCTGATCAGCGGAAATAAAACATCTCAAATACGACTCCAAGGTCTGCTTTGTTCTCTCTGTCTGCCCATTGGTCTGAGGGTGAAAAGCAGAGGAGAAGGACAACTGAATTCCCAGCTTGGAACAGAAAGTCCTCCAAAATCTAGACACAAACTGAACTCCTCTGTCAGATACAATGTTCTCAGGAATCCCGTGCAAGCGAACCACCTGTTGCAAAAACAGGGGCACCAACTCAGAGGAAGACGGCAACTTAGGGAGTGGTACAAGATGAACCATCTTAGAGAACCTATCACAAATCACCCAAATAACAGTCATTCTTTGAGAGACCGGCATATCAGAGATGAAATCCATTGAAATATGGGTCCATGGCCTCCTGGGGACCGGCAAAGGCATCAACAACCCACTAGAGCGAGAACAAGATTTAGACCGGGAGCAAGTCCCACAGGACTGCACAAAATTCCTGACATCATGAGACAAGGTGGGCCACCAAAAAGAGCGACTCACCAGATCTCTAGTACCAAAAATACCTGGATGACCAGCCAATGCAGAGCAATGAACTTCAGACATCACTCTCTTCTTCCACTGGTCAGGAACATACAACTTTCCACTGGGACAACGCTCAGGTTTGTCCTCCTGGAACTCTTGCAGAGCAAGTCTCAAATCAGGCGAGATGGCAGAAAGAACTACCCCTTTGCCTAAGATGGTAGCAGGCTTGGTCACCACAGGAGAATCAGCAAAGAAGCTCCTAGAGAGGGCGTCTGCCTTGACATTCTTAGTTCCAGGAAGAAAAGAGACCACAAAATCAAAACGTGTAAAAAGCAAGGCCCACCTAGCCTGTTTAGGGTTCAAGCGTTTAGCCGACTCTAGGTAAAACAAATTCTTGTGGTCAGTGAGGACCACAACTTGATGTTTAGCTCCCTCCAACCAAATTCTCCACTCCTCAAATGCCCATTTCATGGCCAACAGTTCCCGATTCCCCACATCATAGTTACGTTCAGATGGAGAGAACTTTCGGGAAAAGAAAGCACAGGGATTCATTTTAGATGTTACAGGATCCTTTTGGGACAAAACAGCTCCTGCACCAATCTCAGAAGCATCCACCTCTACCTGGAACGGGAGTGAGACATCAGGTTGCCGCAAAACCGGGGCGGAGGTAAATCTTTGCTTCAGCTCCTGAAAGGAAGCAACAGCCTCCGGAGACCAATTCAACACATCAGCACCCTTCTTAGTCAGATCAGTCAATGGCTTGGCAATACTAGAAAATTTTGCTATAAATTTCCGATAAAAATTAGCAAAACCCCAAAACGTCTGGAGGGCCTTCAAAGAAGTGGGCTGAACCCAATCATAAATGGCCTGTACCTTGGCCGGGTCCATTTCAATAGTTAATGGAGACAAAATAAATCACAAAAATGAAATCCTCTGTACTCCAAAAAGGCATTTCGATCCTTTGACAAACAGGGAATTCTCCCTCAAGATCTGGAACACAGTCCGAATATGTTCCACATGAGAATCCCAATCCTTGGAGAAGATCAAAATATCATCCAGATAGATAATCAAAAATTTATCGACAAAGTCTCGGAAAATATCGTTCATGAAGCACTGGAAGACAGAAGGGGCATTAGTGAGCCCAAAAGGCATCACCAGGTACTCAAAATGTCCCTCCGGAGTATTAAACGCCATCTTCCATTCATCCCCCTGCTTAATGCTGATAAGATTATACGCCCCCCTGAGGTCAAGCTTGGTAAACCAGCAAGCACCTCTAACTCTAGAGAATAGATCCGAAATCAGGGGTAACGGATACTGATATTTAATAGTAATTTTGTTGAGGGCACGATAATCAATACAAGGCCTTAAAGAACCATCCTTTTTGGCTACAAAAAAAAACCCGGCACCTAAGGGTGAAGAGGAAGGTTTAATATGACCCTTCTCCAACGCCTCCTTAATATAGGACCGCATAGCCTCGTGCTCGGGTACAGATAAATTGAAGAGCCGACCCTTGGGAAATTTACACCCTGGGCTCAGTTCAATTGCACAGTCATAACTCCTATGAGGAGGCAAGGACGCAGACTCATTCTCACTAAATACATCATAAAAGTCCGCCAAATAGTCAGGAACATCATGTGACTGAGGAGAGGTGGAAAAAAACGGAGCCTCACTACAGGCACACCGACAACCCCAACTCACCACAGACACAGATTTCCAATCCAAGACTGGATTATGAATTTGCAACCAGGGAAACCCCAGAACAACGGCATCATGCAGACCATGTAACACCAAAAATCTGCAATTTTCTTGATAGTCTGGGGCGACCCGCATGACCACCTGGGTCCAAAACTGAGGTTTATTTTTCGCCAAAGGAGTAGCATCAATCCCCCTCAAAGGGATAGGCGTCTGCAGAGGTGTCATCGGAAATGTTTAGCAAAATCCAAGTCCATTAGGTTTAGCGCTGCTCCCGAATCCACAAAAGCCTTGGCGGAAAATGTGGACAGGGAGCAGATCAGAGTAATTGCCAGAAGAAACAGGTTGAACACCACCAACAGAAAACGTGTGTGCAAAGCGTTTCTCTCGTTTAGGACAAACAGAAATAATATGCGAGGCATCTCCACAGAAAAAACACAACTTATTACGCCTTCTGAACTCCTGACGTTGCGCCTTAGACAAAACTCTATCACATTGCATAGGTTCAGACGTCTGTTCTACCGGTGGCAACACCTCTCGTGCAATCCTGAGTTCACGTAAACACCGATCAACCTGAATGGCTAATGACATAGAATCGTCCAGACCAGAGGGAACAGGAAATCCCACCATAGTATCTTTTACGGCTTCTGACAAACCCTTCCGAAAGAGAGCAGCTAAGGCATTATCATTCCAGGTAGTAAGGACCGTCCACTTTCGGAACTTTTGACAGTACAACTCTGCAGAATCTCGACTCTGGTTCAATGCCAACAGGGTCTTTTCAGCCTGATCAATAGCATTAGGTTCGTCATACAACAACCCCAAGGCTTGAAAGAATGCGTTCACATTAGTCAGAATAGGATCATCTGGTTTCAAAGAAGACGCCCAATCCTGGGGATCGCCACGCAGCAAAGAGATGACAATTTTAACCTGCTGCGCGGAACTCCCTGACGAGTTAGGCTTCAAGGCAAAAAATAATTTACAATTATTTTTGAAACTCAAAAATTTAGATCGATCCCCAAAAAATACATCAGGTGTAGGGATCTTTGGTTCAACAGCATGCGAACGAGCAAGGTAGGTGGAAATTCCCCGCACTTCCGCAGCGAGCTGCTCCACACGATCAGACAATTGCTTTATCTCCATTGAGAGAAAAAAAAATTCCCCATACGGCCTCAGAGATATAGAGGAAAGAATATACACACCTTTTTTTTTTTTTTTAAACACAATTCTTTCCTGCTATTGAGTACCATAGGATCTGCGGTATGGCGGGTGATTCTGTTATGATTGAGTCACCGTAGGAGGCAAAAACAGAAATGCTAGCTAAGTCCAGAAAACCAGAGAGGTTGGCAGCTATCGGATTGCAGACCCCTGAACCTATCAACACAACTAGCAGTAGCTGTGGGGGGTTCCTACGATGCCCTAGACCCCTCGATCACAGCCGGAGAATTAAATAGCCTAAAGACTAGAGTTGAGCGAAACGGGTCGAAAAATTTCAAAAGTCGCCGACTTTTGGCAAAGTCGGGTTTCATGAAACGAAACCCGACCCTAGGATGAGGTCGGCCACTTACGCGCCAAAGTCGCGTTTCAAAAGTTTGTTTTGCGCTCTTTTTCAGCCAATCAGGATCCACGGACACTGTGGGCAACGTGATGACATAGGCAGGGGTCACCACCATCTTTCAGAAGGGCATGCAAGTGATTGGCTTGCTTTGGTGGGCGTCACAGGGGTTATAAAAGGGCGTGCACGCCGACCGCCATCTTACTTCTGCCGATCTTAGCATAGGGAGAGGTTGCTGCTGCTGATTCTGTAGGGAGAGCGTTAGGCAGGGAAGAAGAAAAAAAAACTGCTTCTGCTGCTAGCGATTTTGCCTGTACAACACACCAGTCACTGTGTGTGCAGTGCAAGGGGAAGCTATATTGTGGTGGATCAGCGGTGTTGGTTGTTAGGCTGCCTTCTAAGGCTTCCTGACAGCTGCATTGCTGTTTACCCACTGCTCTGCAAACTGCTTTTTTAAAAGCAATCCCAATTTTTTTTTTTTGTCCTGCTGAGGTACTGAGCTGCATTTTTTCACACCATACAGCGGTGTATGCTCCTCACACAGTACCGTGTAACGGCTGTTATCACAGCCACAGTGAAGCTATCTGTGTGTCATTCTGTAAGAATAAGTCGAGGACATGTTCCGTTCTTACAGACCTGCACCTACTAGTTTTGTCTAGCTTTCAAACAGTTAAATATATTTGCTGTTTGATCACATTCAAAACTATAGGGAGACAGTGTGTGTCAGTCCGTATACTTAAAAAACACGGAGCTTGACAATTTTACGTACACCGGACAGCCATGTACGTGCACGCTCCTCTCAGTACCGTGTAACGGCTGTTATCACGGCCACAGTGAAGCTATCTGTGTGTCACTGTGGAAGGATAAGTGGAGGACTTGTTCCGTTCTTACAGACCTACACTCTAGGGAGATTCCTATTCTGCCCAATTCTACATACACCTTGTAGTTTGTGATACACTAGCCAATTTCTGCCTGTGACATAGCGCTCTGATATTCAGTGGGCCTCACACAATCCAAAAGTGTCCAGTGTCCACAAGTGTGTGCAGAAATTCAAAATCTCTGTGATCCTGTAGTCACTTTTTTCACACCTGTGCCATCGAGCCTGTGACATAGCGCTCTGATATTCAGTGGGCCTCACACAATCCAAAAGTGTCCAGTGTCCACTAGTGTGTGCAGAAATTCAAAATCTCCCTTATCCTGTAGTCACTTTTTTTCACACCTGTGCCATCGAGCCTGTGACATAGCGCTGTGATATTCAGTGGGCCTCACACAATCCATAAGTGTCCAGTGTCCACAAGTGTGTGCAGAAATTCAAAATCTCTGTGATCCTGTAGTCACTTTTTTCACACCTGTGCCATCGAGCCTGTGACATAGCGCTCTGATATTCAGTGGGCCTCACACAATCCAAAAGTGTCCAGTGTCCACTAGTGTGTGCAGAAATTCAAAATCTCCCTTATCCTGTAGTCACTTTTTTTCACACCTGTGCCATCGAGCCTGTGACATAGCGCTCTGATATTCAGTGGGCCTCACACAATCCATAAGTGTCCAGTGTCCACAAGTGTGTGCAGAAATTCAAAATCTCCCCTGTCCTATAGACACCTTGTACCTTGTTTTACATTACTATATAGGTTGTTGGATTTTGTCTACATTTCTACAAAAAATGAGGAAGGCTGGTGGAAGAGGCCGTGGAATTGGGCGGGGGTTGGCAGCTGGTAATGATGGTGTTGGTGGTGGATCTGATGGTAGTGGCAAGATAGCAAAATAGGACCGAATGCAGGAGGTGTTGAGCCTGCGTCATCGTCTGGCTCCATAAGGCTTCGAAGGCTTAGTTTTCTAGGAGTTGGCAAACCGCTTTTAAAGCCAGAGCATAAGGAAAAAGTTTTGTCTTACATTGCTGACTCAGCCTCCAGCTCTATCGCCTCCTCTTCTGAAGTTGTAAAAAGTAAAAGCACTGAGTCGTCATTGGAGGCTCATGTTCATGAACCACACCTTTCCTTGTGTCCTTCACCCCAACCAAGATTGAAGGATGTCGCAGGCCATACTACTGATTACTCCATGGAGCTGTTTTCACATACCATGCCTGGATTATCAAGTGAAATGGTGAATTACCCAGGCCAAGATGAATCTGACATGGAGTGCACTGATGCACAGCCGCTGATAGATGATTCTGCTGGTACATTCACTCAGAGCACTACATTGTCCTCGCAGTGTACAGAGCCAGATTCTGACCCTGATGAGACTCAGGTGCCCCTTCCCGCACACTATACCACCATACACGGTGACACAGAGGAAGGTGCACATGACATTGAAGAGGAGGTGATGGATGACCCAGTTGTTGACACAGATTGGCATCCATTGGGGGAAGAGGGTGCTGCTTCCAATAGCTCAGATGAGGAGCATCCACAGCAGACATCGACATCGCAACAGCTGTTATCTGGCAGGCCCGGAGCACTCCAAAGACAGGTTCCAAAAATCAAAAGAGTTGCTGGACAGCTTGTCCAGAGGGTCAAAAGATCACAGCGTGCTAGGCTGCAAAATGTCTGCCAAAGTAGGAAGAGTGCAGTGTGGCACTTTTTTGAACAAAATCCTCATGATCAGACCAAGGTTATCTGTAAGAAGTGCGCAAAGACCTTTAGCCGAGGGAAAAATCTGAAAAATTTGAATACCAGTTGCATGCTTAGACATTTAACCACCATGCACTTGCAAGCGTGGACACAACACCAAACCTCAAGTGCCACATGTGCAACTGATCACAAAGAAGGTAGTCAGCAACGCTACATTGTTTCCCCCACTGTAAGCCCACCGGTTAGCACAGCAGCAAATGTTGAGGTGTCGTTGCAAGGCCACAGCAGTCAGGGAATCCCACTGTTATATCAACGAAATACTGAATCTAGGCCATCAGAAAGAACACCAACTCCATCACCATCATCAACCCTCTCTCAGTCCGCCCTGTCCACCGCTATTTCCACCATATGCAGCTCTCAAGTCCAGCTCACCCTCCCAGACACTATGAGTAGGTCAAGAAAGTACTCAGTCTCTCATCCGCGTACACTGGGTTTGAACGCCCACATTGCCAAACTAATCTCGTTTGAGATGATGCCCTATCGGTTGGTGGAAAGCGCAGCTTTCCGCGAACTCATGGCCTATGCAGTACCACGCTATGACCTACCCAGTCGCCACTTCTTCTCTCGCAAAGCCATCCCAGCCCTCCACCATCATGTGAAAGACCGCATTGTCCATGCACTCAAGCAGTCAGTGAGTGGAAAGGTGCACCTCACAACTGATGCATGGTCCAGTCGGCATGGCCAGGGCCGTTACGTGTCCATCACTGCGCACTGGGTTAATGTGGTGGATGCAGGGTCCACAGGGGACAGCGGTGGTGGGACAGTGCTGCCTAGCCCACGGTATAGGAAACAGTTGGCTGTAGGCGTTCGACCCTCCTCCTCCTCCTCCTCCTCCAGAAGCGAAAGCTCGTCCACAGAGCGCAGTCGTACGAGCACTCCATCTGCAGCTGCCACTGTTGCACACGAGGTGTCCCCCTATCGAGCAGCTAGTGGAAAGCATCAGCAGGCTGTGTTGCAGATGATGTGTTTGGGCGACAGACACACCGCCGAGGTGCTGGCCGAGTACTTGAAGCGACAAACTGAGTCATGGCTGGGCAGTGTACATCTTGAGGCAGGCAAGGTAGTTAGTGATAACGGCTGTAATTTTGTGGCAGCCATAGCCCTTTCAAAACTCAGCCACATACCTTGCTTGGCTCACACCTTGAACCTGGTGGTGCAGTGCTTCCTCAAAAATTATCCGGAGTTAACAGCCCTGCTCCAGAAGGTGCGAAGACTGTGCGCGCACATCCGCCGGTCGTCTGTACACTCCGTTCGTATGCAGAAGCTGCAGCGATTGCTCCACCTTCCCAACCACCGCCTCATTATCGACATTGCAACAAGGTGGAACTCCACCCTGCACATGGTGGAGCGGTGTGCGAGCAGAGGCAGGCCATAATGCATTTGTGGGAGGATACACGGCCAGGCACTTTGAGAGCAGACATGGAGTTGACAGGTGTACAGTGGTCGAAGCTGAAAGACCTCTGTAAAGTCCTTCAGTGTTTTGAGGAATGCACATGGCTGGTAAGCGCAGACGACGTCATCCTAAGCATGAGCATCCCACTTATGCGTCTGCTCATGCAAACTTTGATGCACCTTAAGGAGCAGGCGTCTGCAGCCAATGTTGACGAGGAGGGAATCCTTGATGACATTCAGCCATTGTCTGGTCAGAGACCTCTCCTGGACGAGGTGGAGGAAGAAGAGGAGGAGGAGGATGATGATGATGGGGATGATTACTTAGGGGAGGAGGATGCATCTCGTGGGGCAAGTGAAAATGTTGGCGTGGCAAGGTCTGGTACAGGGTTTGTGCGTGACTGGAGGGATGTGGATTTGCCAGAAAGTGCTCCTCCAACCAGCACTCGCAGTGCATCATTGACACCGGGAACATTGGCCCACATGTCAGATTATGCCTTGCAGATCCTAAAAAGGGACCCATACATTGCCAAAATGATGAACGATGACGACTACTGGTTGGCCAGCATCCTGGATCCACGCTATAAAGGCAAATTACAAAACATCATGCCACAGGAGAACCTTGACCTAATATTGGCTAATAAACAAGCAACTCTGGTAAATCGGTTGCTTGAGGCATTCCCAGCACACAG
The DNA here is from genome assembly GCF_039654945.1 of Dendrobates tinctorius. Lineage (NCBI taxonomy): Eukaryota > Metazoa > Chordata > Amphibia > Anura > Dendrobatidae > Dendrobates > Dendrobates tinctorius. Next base: position 11,334,042 of record NW_027361743.1, on the reverse strand, counting down.
CAGCGGTGATGGTTCTCACACGAGCCGTACGGGCCGGGGGCAGCTTGGCAGAGGTGTTCATGGTGCACACAGCAGAAGTGGCGTTGGAGACAGGGGTTTCATGACAATGTTGTGGACTGATTTTTCAAGTACCGCTCACACAACTGGTAATACTGCATCGATGGAAAGTGACAGGAGACAGCAGTTGTCAACTATGGTTACAAACTACTTTTCCTCCCATATCGATGTTCTCCCACACAGGTCATTCCCCTTTGACTATTGGGCTGCTAAACTGGACACCTGGCCTGAATTGGCACAATATGCCTTACAGGAGCTCGCTTGCCCAGCTGCAAGTGTGCTATCAGAAAGAGTCTTCAGTGCAGCTGGATCAATCCTGACAGAAAAAAGGACCCGTCTGTCAACCCAAAATGTGGATGATCTAACCTTCATTAAAATGAACCATGCATGGGTTTCCAAGGATTTTGTCCCACCTTCCCCTGATGACACATAGGGTGACAGAAAAATGGCTTGCTTTGGTCCACCTCTTCCTGGGACTTGACCTATTTCGCCTTTTGCATCAGCTGCATGTCCAACATCAACATATGCCACTTTCTAAAACTCCCTAACTGTGCTGCCTCCCCCCCCATGGCCGGGGTCACCACCTAGCGCACGACACCGTGTGAGTGCCGTTGCCCTGGACAGGTGGGTAGGCCGACTCTTGGGCGCGGGCATAGTGCAATCAAGTGTCTCTGACGGTGGTGGTGCACACCCGCCGTCAGACACACCGCCGTACTATGAGGGGCCCAGTGCCAGTACCGACACCCACGAGTGGGCCCCCCTTGCTTGGGCAGGGCCCCAGCATTTGCAATCTTTACCTCTCCCTGCTCCTCCGCTGTGTAGTCTGGGCCGTCAAATCCATACTGTGCCTGACACCGTCTGAGCCTGCCTCCTGATGTATAGACATATATTTTGAATGTGTACGCTATCCATACATGTTATCCGGGGATACGGTACCCTTTCTCACCTTTGTGCAATCACGTGCAAGCCATACTGGGCCTAACACCGTCTGAGCCTGCCTCCTGATGTATAGACATATATTTTGAATGTGTACGCTATCCATACATGTTATCCGGGGATACGGTACCCTTTCTCACCTTTGTGCAATCACATGCAAGCGATACTGGGCCTAACACCGTCTGAGCCTGCCTCCTGATGTATAGACATATATTTTGAATGTGTACGCTATCCATACATGTTATCCGGGGATACGGTACCCTTTCTCACCTTTGTGCAATCACGTGCAAGCCATACTGGGCCTAACACCGTCTGAGCCTGCCTCCTGATGTATAGACATATATTTTGAATGTGTACGCTATCCATACATGTTATCCGGGGATACGGTACCCTTTCTCACCTTTGTGCAATCACGTGTAATCCATACTGGGCGTGAGAACGGCTGGCGAGCTGTTAAGCAAGCTACAGCACCTGTGGTTTGCACACGTAAGTTTTTCATTTTTTTCAGGAATGACGGTTAGGCCTAATTCCGGAACTGCGGTTGACCTGCACTTACTGGGAAATCATTGTTCGCGGGTAATAATTGTAATCAGTGATCCCCATCACTAACGTTGTTCAGCGGGTTATCTGCACCTGTAAGCGACAAACGCTGGCCTTTTCAGTGTAGCGCACATGCAGCCACGGACATGTAAGGGCATGACACACCAGTTATTGGCCAATCTCATGTGCCAGAGCCTCACGTGTCCCTCTAGTAAGCCGGACTCGGACCGCGGGGCATGACGGAGTCTTGTTCGTTAACGGAATTAAGCTTGCAATGTGTGCATCTTTTCTGTAGCTGGCATGGTTGAGGTTTCCCAGGTGGAGTCGAATTTAACCGTAGGCTCCACTCCTGGTGGTGCCCTTCTGGACATTCCTTTAAGGTTCAGCTTTGCAACCATACTGCCCACGTAAAACAAACACTTTGCCTTCATGAACGCTGTTTGGAGGGTCATGACTCGTGGGAATAACGCCGCCCAATCAGTTAACCTGCTAGAGAGATCCTTTGTTGCTCCCAAGCATGACATCACACTCCCTAGGAGGAAGGTAATGCCACTGTGGCGACCGTACTCCTGGGGGCGACACAAGTGCACTGATGCCCAGCCACTGCTCGATGAATCTGCTGGTACATTGACCCAGACCACTACATTCCCCTTGCACGCTACACGGCCTGAATCTGACCCTGATGAAACTCAGGTTACCCTTCCCATATACAGTTCCATCTTACACGGTGACAAAGAGGAAGCTGCAGATGAAAGTGCAGGTTCGGCCCACCCGCCATCAGACACACCACCGTACTATCAGGGGCCCTGTGCCAGTGCCGTCGCCAACGAGTGGGCCCCCCCTGCTTGCTCAGGATCACAGCACTTGCAAGGTTGAAATACTGTGCAGTGAGATGGAAGATGGGGATGACGAGGAGTCCAGACTAGTACAGGGATTCCCTAGCGAGGAGACTTATTTGATTGTTTTCAATGTTGGGACAGCAATTTTTGGGGAGCACTATACTCTGGAGAATGATAGATGGGGCCCACCATACACTGGAACATTCCAAAGGTGGACATCAGACACTGGAGCAGCATTTACAGGGCCCATTATACACTAGAGCATTAGAAATGGGGCCCATTATGTTTGGAGCATTATTTGGGCCCATAAGACAGTGGAGCTTCATCCATGGGGACCAACATATACTGTAGCATTATGTGGAGCTCATCATATACTGTTTCAAACATTATATGGGACCAATGATTCTGTATGGAGAAATAGATGGGCCTCGTCATGAGATGTAAAAAGTGAAGTATTTTTCATTGTACTATACCGCTATTTCTCTGCCGTATCGGAGCATGATGAGTTGTGGTATGTGTTAAAGTGGCGCTCTTTCGCCCAGGGCACATGAAAACCTGGAGCCAGCCCTACCCCCCCACAACTTTAGCCAAATAACCCCCATTTTTCAGTGCGTAACTTGTATTATGAAGTTAATTAAGGTTGACAAGCTTAAGTAAGAAGAATTGATGCTTTTGGCATTCAAATGGGCACTGTAGGTGTGTTTCCTGTCCTCCTCTCACTGCCGACTTTTATTCCCCATTAACTTACATTGGGTTTCATGTTTCGGGACGACCCCGACTTTTCCCTATAATCGGCCGATCTTGCTCGACCGGACTTTTGGAAAAGTCGGGTTTCACGAAACGAAACTCGACCCTAAAAAAACAAAAGTCGCTCAACTCTACTAAAGACAGAAAGGGAAATCTAAACTGCCCCAGAGCAGACCCCAAAGCAAAAGGCAGCCCCCCACATATAATGACGGTGAAGCAAGAAGAAAGAACACAACACAGACAGAAAGATAGACTGAGCAAAGACGGGGCCCAAGCTAACTAGGTAGGAAAGGACAGAAAGGCTGCTGTCTGCAATCCGTGAAAAACCCTATGAAAATAAGAGCCAACAGACTGACAGTGAAAAAGGCCCTGAAGACGCTAGGCTTTAAAAAGACTATGTCAGTACTCAGGAATATTCTGAAGTCAGAGCAACCGGCAAAAGGAGAATCAGCTCACCCCAGCAGGGAATGGCAGAATCCAGAAAACAAAACACAAATGCTAAAAGGCAAAGCAGAAAACTTAGCTTTAGAGGAGCAGGAATCAGACTGGTTTCTTAGAAGTCCACAGAGAAATCACCCGCAGGGCAGAAGGGCGTCGGCAGCCTTATATCCAGTCCGTGACTCCACTCAGCCAGTCATCATCATTAGACTCAGGTGCCTGATAATCAGGCTCATTACCTTCCTTTACCAGAATAGGGAGTTCACCAGACCTCAGTGACGAAGGGGAAAATGAACTCACAACACACAGGTGCCTGCCTCCGTGCCATGTCCTCCGGGTCAGGGACTCAATCAACCTCCAGGCCAGATGGAATGCTCCCTTCCAACACTCCGCCAACATGTGCCTTTCTGAACGTCTCCTCTTGTAGCGCCTTTAAGTGTGAAGAACTCCTAGAACTGAGTTACACTGGAGTGCCTCCTGACAGATGTTCCCAAGAACTCTACTTGTACGGCAGACAGCTGTAGCCTGCTTCGGGGACTCCTTACTCCTGAGTCCCGGCTCACTATCAATGTTGCTGTTTTGCCCCCAAGTCTTAGATGGGAGTAGTGCATTTACAGCCCACTACTGGGAAACCAGGGGAAGAGTCTTGAGGAGATCATTTGCATATTCCCAGTGCCTTCTGGTATAAGTGAAGAGTCTCTGCAAGCTCAACGATCACTGGGTTTTGGCCGTTGCAGCTGAAAAGAGGAAATCGGAAAACCAGGGGAAGAGTCTTGAGGAGATCATTTGCATATTCCCAGTGCCTTCTGGGATAAGTGAAGAGTCTCCGCGAGCTCAACGATCACTGGGTTTTGGCCGTTGCAGCTGAAAAGAGGAAATCGGAAAACCAGGGGAAGAGTCTTGAGGAGATCATTTGCATATTCCCAGTGCCTTCTGGGATAAGTGAAGAGTCTCCGCGAGCTCAACGATCACTGGGTTTTGGCCGTTGCAGCTGAAAAGAGGAAATCGGAAAACCAGGGGAAGAGTCTTGAGGAGATCATTTGCATATTCCCAGTGCCTTCTGGGATAAGTGAAGAGTCTCCGCGAGCTCAACGATCACTGGGTTTTGGCCGTTGCAGCTGAAAAGAGGAAATCGGAAAACCAGGGGAAGAGTCTTGAGGAGATCATTTGCATATTCCCAGTGCCTTCTGGGATAAGTGAAGAGTCTCCGCGAGCTCAACGATCACTGGGTTTTGGCCGTTGCAGCTGAAAAGAGGAAATCGGAAAACCAGGGGAAGAGTCTTGAGGAGATCATTTGCATATTCCCAGTGCCTTCTGGGATAAGTGAAGAGTCTCCGCGAGCTCAACGATCACTGGGTTTTGGCCGTTGCAGCTGAAAAGAGGAAATCGGAAAACCAGGGGAAGAGTCTTGAGGAGATCATTTGCATATTCCCAGTGCCTTCTGGGATAAGTGAAGAGTCTCCGCGAGCTCAACGATCACTGGGTTTTGGCCGTTGCAGCTGAAAAGAGGAAATCGGAAAACCAGGGGAAGAGTCTTGAGGAGATCATTTGCATATTCCCAGTGCCTTCTGGGATAAGTGAAGAGTCTCCGCAAGCTCAACGATCACTGGGTTTTGGCCGTTGCAGCTGAAAAGAGGAAATCGGAAAACCAGGGGAAGAGTCTTGAGGAGATCATTTGCATATTCCCAGTGCCTTCTGGGATAAGTGAAGAGTCTCCGCAAGCTCAACGATCACTGGGTTTTGGCCGTTGCAGCTGAAAAGAGGAAATCGGAAAAACCGCGCGCCTATCGGCACGCGAATTTTGGCTCATCTTTCATCGTTTTTAAGAAATCTCAAGATGGAAGAGGCCAGGAGCCATTTGGTGAGCTGCATTTCTTGCTACATGTTCACAGACTTACCAGTGGAAAAGCCAAACTTCACATGCCACAAATGCAAGCTTGTGTCCCTGTTGGAGGAAAAGTTGCAAAATCTCGAAGAGAGGTTAGCTACGTTGAAGATCATTAAGGAAGGTGAAGAGTTCTTGGACAGAGCAGAATTATCTCTTCATGTTACAGAAAGAGAAGAAATTCGAAGTGCACCTGAAGAAACAGAGGAATGGAGACATGTGACCCAGAGAAGCAGGAGGATCAGGAGGCAGTCAGCACCCATACTGCTCAGAAACCAGTACCAGGCTCTCACGCAGGAAAATGATGAAGAAATACATCAGGATAAGACTTTGCCAACAAACAGCAACCTTGTACGCCTTCAGAGTCCTCCTGGATGGAGAAAGAAAAATGTTGTGAAGAAGAAACGGAGAGTGGTGGTCATGGGGGATTCCCTGTTGAGAGGAACAGAGGCCGCTATCTGCAGACCGGATATAACTTCAAGAGAAATGTGCTGTCTTCCAGGTGCAAAAATTAAAGATGTGTCTGACAGGATATCAGGACTCTTCAGACCTACAGATGACTACCCATTCCTGCTACTACATGTGGGGACAAATGACACCGCAAGAAACGACCTGGAAACCATCTGCAGAGACTTTGAAGACTTAGGCAAGAAAGTGAAAGAACTGGGAGCGCAGGTGGTCTTCTCTTCCATCCTCCCAGTGGATGGCCATGGAACAAGGAGGTGGAATAAGATTCTGCAGGTGAACAACTGGCTACGTCGATGGTGCCGTCAGCAACGATTTGGATTTCTGGATCACGGAGTGAACTACTTATACGATGGACTACTTGCTAGAGATGGGGTACACCTTACGAAGACTGGAAACATGTATTTGGAAGTCGCCTTGCTACACTTATAAGGAGAGCTTTAAACTAGAACAACATGGGAAGGGAAGCAAAAGACCAGAAAAAGCCATACACCTGACAAATGCTATTGAGAACTCTGCTAATAGAAGTGGAAAGGAAGAACAAAGACGAAAGAATCTAATTAATAACAATATTGGAGAAAGAGAAACCAATCACAAACTAAAATGTTTCTATACTAACGCACAAAGCATGGGCAACAAACAAGGAGAATTGGAACTACTAACACAGGAAAAGAAATATGATGTCATTGGAATCACTGAAACTTGGTGGGACGATACACATGATTGGAATACAAGACTAGAAGGATACAACTTATTTGCAAGAAACAGACTTGATAAACGAGGAGGGGGTGTTGCATTGTATGTTAGAAACGCATATATCTGCACAGAGATTGAAGCTTCAGAGACTGGGAGTTCTGTGGAAACTGTTTGGGTAAGAATACAAGGACAGAACAATGGAAAGGACACCATTGTAGGCATTTACTACAGGCCGCCTGTGCAAGCTGAAGATATGGATGAACTCTTTATGCATCAAATGGCCAAGTTCTCCAAAAAATATGACATAGTTGTCATGGGAGATTTCAACTATCCAGACATTTGTTGGGAATCTCTCTCAGGCAAAACTAACAGGTCAAGGAAATTCTTATCCTCTCTTGCTGACAACTTTATCTTCCAAAAGGTAGGGGAGAAAACAAGGGGAACTGCTACCTTGGATCTAATCCTTATAAACAGGGAGGAAATGGTTGAGGAGGTAAAAGTGGCTGGAACCCTAGGAGGTAGCGACCATGCTATTTTAGAATTTTGGATAACTAGAGGCGGAAGACCTGTGAAGACTCAGACGTCAAGGTTAGATTTCAGAAAGGCAGATTTTAAGGGATTCAGAAAGATAATTGGAGGGATCCAATGGCTGGATATCCTTAAAGACAAAAATGTCCAGGAAGGATGGGAAATCTTGAAAAATGAAATTCTCAAAGCACAGTTGTTAACAATTCCGAAAAGAGGGAAGAATAGGAAGCATTTAAGGAAACCAGGATGGGTGAACACAGAACTTAAGCACATGCTAAAAAGGAAGAAAAAAATGTTTATAAAATGGAAAGAGGGAGGCATATCTAAAGAAGAATATAATGCTGTCTGCAGAATCTGCAGGGTACAAATCAGATTAGCTAAAGCTGAAAATGAATTGAGGCTTGCAAGAGATGTCAAAAGCAATAATAAAGGATTTTGGGGATATGTCAAAAGTAAAAGAAAAGTCAAAGATGCTATAGGATTTTTACAGGATGAAAATGATGAAATGGTAAGACAGGATGTTGAGAAGGCTGAACTTTTAAATTCCTATTTTGCATCTGTTTTCTCTCAGAAAGGAAATGTAACACCAACTGTTATTCACTGTCCTATTAAGGGAATAGAAGAATCCAGGATATCTATAAACAGAAAGATAGTGAGGAAACACTTAGCTAACCTAAATGAATTCAAGTCTCCAGGTCCAGATGAATTACACCCCAGAGTACTGAAGGAGATAGAAGAAGAAATTTCTGAACCACTCTCCATAATCTTTGAAAATTCTTGGAGAACAGGAGAAGTGCCAGAAGACTGGAGAAGAGCAAATGTTGTTCCTATCTTCAAAAAGGGGAAGAAGGTGGACCCAGGCAACTATAGGCCGGTGAGTCTGACTTCTATACCAGGAAAGATCTTTGAACAAATTATTAAACAACATGTAAGTCAATACCTGGATAAGAATGAAGTGATCAAACAGAGTCAGCATGGGTTTGTAACTAATAAGTCATGTCAGACTAACTTAATTTCCTTCTATGACGGTATCACTGATTGGGTGGATCAAGGAAATGCTGTAGATATAGTATATCTTGACTTCAGCAAAGCATTTGACAAAGTCTCTCATACAATCCTTATTGAAAAAATGACTAAGTATGGAATGGACAAGGCAACTGTTAGGTGGATTCATAGCTGGCTTAGTGATCGGACCCAAAGAGTGGTCGTAAATGGCTGCACATCCAGTTGGAAGAATGTCTCAAGTGGGGTACCACAGGGCTCTGTCCTGGGCCCTGTATTGTTCAACATCTTTATCAACGATTTAGATGAAGGAATTGAGGGTAAACTGATTAAATTTGCTGATGACACAAAGCTAGGAGGGATAGCTAATACTAGAGAAGAGAGAGAGAGGATTCAAAAAGATTTAAATAAACTGGAGAAGTGGGCAGTAACTAACAGAATGGTTTTTAACAGGGAGAAATGCAAAGTACTACATCTGGGCAATAAAAATGAAAAAAGCATATATAGAATGGGAGGAATAGGGCTAAGTGACAGCACATGTGAAAAAGACTTGGGTATACTAATAGATCACAGACTGAATATGAGTCAACAGTGTGATGCAGCAGCAAAAAAGGCAAATGCAGTTCTAGGATGTATTAACAGAAGCATACAGTCTAGATCACGTGAAGTCATTATTTCCCTCTACTCCTCTTTGGTCAGACCTCATCTGGAATATTGTGTCCAGTTTTGGGCACCACATTTTAAAAAAGACATCAACAAACTGGAGCAAGTTCAGAAAAGAGCGACCAGAATGGTGACCGGTCTGCAAACCCTGTCTTATGAGGAAAGGTTGCAGGATTTGGGAATGTTTAGTTTGCAAAAGAGAAGACTGAGAGGAGACTTAATTGCTGTCTACAAATATCTAAAGGGCTGTCACATTGTAGAAGGATCAACTTTATTCTCATTTGCACAAGGAAAGACTAGAAGCAATGGGATGAAACTGAATGGGAGGAGACACAGATTAGATATCAGAAAAAACTTTTTGACAGTTAGAGTGATCAATGAGTGGAACAGGCTGCCACGAGAAGTGGTGAGTTCTCCTTCAATGGAAGTCTTCAAACAGAGGCTGGACAGACATCTGACTGGGATGATTTAGCGAATCCTGCTTTGAGCAGGGGGTTGGACCAGATGGCCCAGGAGGTCCCTTCCAACTCTACGATTCTATGATTCTATGATACTCCACCGGTGTCTGCTGTAGAACCATTAGTGTCCATACAACCTCGGGGACCAGGCCCCGGCCTTGCGCTTAGAACTTCTAGGCAGAGTTCTTCCTCTAACCCACGTCCTCTGTTCCCTTTTACTCCTACGTTCCGTACTAGTCTTTCCTTCTTATGGAAGATCAGATTTCGGTTCAATGTCTTTCTCCATCCTTCCTTTCCCGTGCCAGCAGACCCAGGTCACTGAGATCTGCTGCAGCACCTCTTTCCTCCATGCCTCTTCCAGGGATCTTCTTTCCTCACTCCTCTCTGAGTGACTCCCTCTCACTGACTGCCCTCGAACTCTCCCCAATTCTAAACCTTCCCACTCTTTTATGTATTCTAACTCCACCCACCTCCCAGCACGTTTAGTGTTCCAAGCAGGGAGCCACCAAAGGTTCTCTGCTACACTCTAAGCAGGGAGCCGCAATGTGGCTTTGCTGAACTACTCTGTTGTGTGGGAGTGTGGGATGCAGGTGTTGGAGCGTGGTCAGGAGCCTCCAACTTACCTGGATGGTGGGGTACCACACCTCAGGAGGAGGCGCAGTACCTCTGTGGCGACTGAGCCTCAGGGGCGCCACAGAGCCACACAACAAAAAGCGAAGGAAACATTAACTCCAATGTTCCACTTAATTTGTCTGATAGCCAAAAGAAGCTTATTAGAGGAGTGGTTGAGTGTTTCCATTCCAAATCGGAAAACTATAATAGGTCAATTGAAGACTTTATCTTGCTTACAATGGCTGGAAGCAGAACGTAACAAGGAAGAGAGTATAAAATCACTCATGACAAAGTGGAAAAGCTTTTTAACTTATTAAAAATTATTCAAACAGAGAACTTCAGGGAATTGTGAAACCCTTTGAAAAGACATATGGTTGGTACATATTGGAGGACATGGGTGGAACATTGGGGAAGTTGAAAATAGCTGATCTGAATGTTGATGGAATAGGTGGTAGGGACACTGGTTAAGAAGTAATATAAATTATGGATGCAAACTAAATATTCTATAACGGTTTCGGATTAAGATGAACGAAAAGAAATATACAACTATTTCCTGCATGTGTGGGGAGAAGGAATATAGGGGGGAGTTTATGTGCTGTTTATTCTGTATTTTGACCTTACAAATTGTAATGTGATATAATCAAAAAACTGAAATTAAGAATCTGTAAGCGAAGAAAATTAGTGATGAGCGAGTATTCTCGTTGCTCGTGTTTTCCTGAGCATGCTCGGGTGTCCTCCGTATATTTTGGTGTGCTTGGAGATTTAGTTTTCTTCGTCTCATCTGCATGATTTGCAACTGCTAAACAGCTGGAATACATGTGTGGAATTGTGGAATGCCTGTTAGGGAATTCCCACATGTATTCAGCTTGTCTACAAGTCGCAAATCATGCAGATGAGACGACGAAAACTAAATCTCCGAGCACGCCAAAATACTCGGAGGACACCCGAGCATGCTCGGAGAAACCCGAGCAACGAGTATACTCGCTCATCACTAGTGGTAATCTATTATTTGGGGTGATAATGTTCCTATAGATCTTGTTTCTGCTCCCTATTTAGTTGGAAACCATCTGATGAAGCTTGAGTGAAACGCATGTCAGGTGCCATTTCTTTGATAGGTATAGTGTACTCCATAACTATGCATTACGATAGGTAGAGTGTACTCCAAAACTTTTGATAAATTTTCCCCTTTTGGTTTTAGATGAGATATGTAGGGGATGACATTGGCAGTCAGAGAAACTAGTGGTAATTAGTGATGAGCGAGTATACTCGTTGCTCGGGTATCCTCCGAGTATTTTGGTGTGCTCGGAGATTTAGTTTTCGTTGTCTCATCTGCATGATTTGCGACTTGCAGACAGCCTGAATTCATGGTGAGGAATGGATGCTTGTTAGGGAATTCCCACATGTATTCAGCCTGTCTACAAGTCGCAAATCATGCAGCTGAGATGACGAAAAGTAAATCTCCGAGCACGTCAAAATACTCGAAGGACACCAGAGCATGCTCGGGAAAACCCGAGCAACGAGTATACTCGCTCTTCACTAAAGAAAATGCTTTTGAATGTACATTTCCATATGTATGTTAAAAATTATTGTTTAAAAATGACGCATATTAAAAGAATAATTTGGCGTAATTCAAAAGCAGGTGAAAAATACCAAAATGCAGGAGAAAAAGGCACAGATGCAAAAATAAATTGGGCCCTCGTATGTATACTACAGTGGTATAGGTAAGAATAATCTCATCAGCCTTGTGTTCTCTCATAGGAGCCACCGTCAGGGTTATCCTGGATGTCAAGGGATACTTATCTATTATAATCTCGGCTTGTACAGTCATTCTGTATACTTTGCTCGGTGGCCTCTATTCCGTCGCCTACACAGATGTCATCCAGCTACTGTTTATGATCGTCAGTCTGGTGAGTGATACATGAGAACCATTTTATTTATTTAATATGGGGTTTTGGAGTCCTAGGCAGTGGTGTAACTAGAGTCTGATGGGCCCTGATGCAAAATTTAGACCTGGACCCTCCTGCACGTTACATAGATATATGGGCCCTTGTAACGTTCTTAGTCCTATAAGGACAAACGTATTGCCTCCCCTTCCCCATTATGTAGTATAGTTCCCCATCCTAGTCCCCTTCCAGGTATATATGGGTCGCCCTCCCAGGGCTGTGGGGTACTCGGTACCGGACCGGTCTATCAGAGGGGATTGTCACAGCAGCGGTGACCCGGTCCGTGGCCCTGGGCGCCCATGTAAAAGGGGTTGAGTTGGGAATAAAGTTTATAAGTGATTTGTGACACGCCACCTGTGGTGTTCGGCAAGGGAGGTGTTAAGCCGACGCTGCAAGCAGATCCTCTGGGACAGATGGTGTAGTGCAGCAATGATGGTGTAGCCCTCCACAGGTAGGGCTGTTGGTCCCAGGTCAGTGTAGCGGAATGTTTAGGAAGAGGGTGCAGTGTTTGGCACAGAGATGTAGCAGTGCTGAGGATGTTGCAGGAAGGAGGCAAGGACACAACAGGGTGCAGTTTCTTTACCTTTACTTGGCAAACGCAGTTCAGGGTCCTCGTTACAGATGGCACAGGAGCAGGCTAGCCTGGAAGCAACTCAGGGATCTCTCTATCAGATGGGTTGTGTAGTCTCCTTCCTAGCGCTGGCTTGAGGTACATCCAGTACTGTGTTACACTGAAGTTCCTCCTTCTTATCTTCTCTTAGAACTACCTCGTATGGCAGACAGCTGTAGCCCTCTATCTCTCTTGGCTTACCCGTCGCTGTTGTGCCTCCGAGTCTTAGTTGGGATAGAGTATTTACAGCTTCCTATTCCTCTGATTTCTGTTGCAGGACCTTCAGTATCCATACAACCGTGGAGACCAGGCTCCAGATCATGCGCTATCACTGGGAGGGAGCTCTCTTTCCTCAGCTCAACCTTCAGCTTCTCTCCACACGTCTACACTCGTTGCCCTCCTCACACTAATTTCCCTTCCTGGCCCTCAGAGAGCACTCCTCCCCCAATTCTGGTTCAGAGCTCCCTCTGCTGGCCTGGAGTGGGAACTGTGTTGCATGACATGGTTAACTGCTAGAGAGACCCTTCATTGCTTCCAGGCATGACATCACACTCCCTAGGAGGAAGGTAATGCCACTGTGGCGACCATACTCCTGGGGGCACCACATATATGTTTCACTTCCTGTTATATATGTCCCCCATAATGAGCCCATCTCGGTATATATGTCCCCCATCCTGATATCTATATCCACCATCCTGGTATATACAGTATATATCCCTATCTTGGTATACATGTCCCCCATTCTTGGTCCATCCTGATATATATGTTCGCCATCCTGATATCTACGTCCCCCATCCTGGTATATACGTCCCCCATCCTGGGCCCATCCTGGTATATACGTCCCCCATCCTGGGCCCATCCTGGTATATACATCCCCCTTCCTGTGCCCATCCTGGTATATACGTCCCCCATCCTGGGCCCATCCTGGTATATACGTCCCCCATCCTGGGCCCATCCTGGTATATACGTCCCCCATCCTGGGCCCATCCTGGTATATATGTCTCCCATCCTGGGCCCATCTTGATATACTGTATATGTCTCCTATCCTGGGTTACTTCCTCAGACACAAATCAAGCTGAAAACTGCGCTGGCATTAACGGGTCCCCCTTCATCACACACTCTGCGATCGTGATCGTTACACCCTTGGTCCAAGTCCCTACTACTATAGTATTTAATGTAATACAATGTAATACTAATTATCTTAAAGCAAAACATTGTCAAAAATATGCTAAATGGTAGATAAGACCAAAGGTTATAAATAGTTTGATCTAGAGTAGTGCAGGGGTGCGGCCTGTGTGTCAGATTTCCTGCATCAATATTATCTTACTTTACAACCATATTTTGAGTCAAAATTTTGGTGCAAATTTTGCAGGATGTTTTAGGCCTTTTCACTCTTTCTTTTCATCTGTCCACTGTCTAAAGAAGTGCAAAAAATATCTAAAATACATAGTAAACTGTAGAAAGAGTTTTGTAGTGTTTTCCCTTGCGCAATAGCCTTAGGCCTGTTTCACACTTCAGTTTTCTGGCGTCACTCAAAATCCGTCATTAGCAGAAAAAACTGATCCGACGAATTTGCCTGGCAGATCCGTTTTTTTCCCCATAGACTTGTATTACTGACGGATTGTGACGGATGGCCTTCTGTTACGTCCGTCGTGCAACGGATTCGTCAAAAAATAGATGTCCGTCGGCCGAAAAATTGTCCCTAGGAACGTTTTTTTGTCTCAGTCGAAAAGGCGGACAGTGACGGATCCATCACCATCCGTCATCAGCTAGAATGGACGCCTATGGGCGGCGGATCCGTCACTGTCCGTCAAAAAACGGATCTGTCGTCGGATTCTGTTTTTTCATTTCTGTTCCTTTAATTTAACCCCAAAAGCCTTTCTGGCACCAAAATAAAATCGCTCTCTCTCGCTCTCTCTCTCATCGTATTCTTTAAATTCCAAAGTCTGCAGTTTTGACGGATCCATCAATAAACGGAAGAAATGTATGAAAAAACAGATGCGACTGATTAAACGGATCCGTGTTTTGGGAGGATCCGCTAGACGGATCCATCAAAAAAACTGATCCGTTGCATCCGTTATCTGTTTTCCACTATTTTTGACGGATCCGTCGTTCCATCAAGACGACGGACTTTGACTGACGCCAGAAAACTGAAGTGTGTCTATATTATTTAACGTCCTTCCCGTTTGGGATGCTGTTTTTTTTAAATGTTTATATATCTTTACATGCGAAGGATCATAGAAGACAGTATACCAACAATGTAAAAATTAGAACGAAAATTGAAAATGAAGTTGGGGGAATTGAAGTATTACATACAGCACTTTGGAAAAGTTTTAGGCAGGAGTGGGAAAAATGCTGAAAAGCATAAATGTGATAAAAAAATAGAAGAGTTAATAGTTTATTTTTTATTAATTAACAAAATGTAAAGTGAATCAATAAAAATTAAATATAAATCAATATTTGGTGTGACCGCCCTTTACCTTGAAAACAGCATTAGTTCTTCTTCGTATACTTGCATGCAGTTTTTGAAGGAACTTGTCAGGAAGTTTTGTTCCAATCATCTTGGAAAACTAACCGCAGATCTTTTGTGGACATCACTTTCGACTCTTCATGTAATCCCAGACAGAGTCAATGATGGTGAGATCAGGGCTCTGGGAGTGACAGATCATCACTTCCAGGACTTCTTGTTCTTTACACTGTGGATAGTTGTTAATGACATTGGTTGTATGTTTGGAGACTGTTGTCCGGCTGTAGAATAAATTTAGGGTCAACAGATGCCTCCTGTCATGATCACGTGTGTCAGGACGCAGATGTTACCGCAAGGCGGACCCATAACACACGTGACCCTGGATACACCGCCTCCAGTGGGGCGCATTTAAATAATAAAAACGTGCAGGTGGATACGCCGCCTCCACCTGGCGAATTTAGGTATTACACGTTATACATACAATATCTGGAAACACCGCCTCCAGTAAGGCGCATTTAAATAATAAAGGGGGGAACCTGGGTAACTTTAACAATGGTGGGCCCTGCGATAGGGAATGGAGAAATGGAGACCTCCTGCACTCCCCTGAGCCAGTGTCCCTACACTCCTCACATTCCCTAAACAGGCTCCGCACCTGTCGCCGCACGCGTACCTTAACGCCCTTGCTCGCCCTGAGCCTAAACCCTCACTAGGGAATAGGTCGGTGCGGAAACTAATCCCACCACTGCACTAACAACACACATGAGGAAAGAGACAATACAGGGGAAACACCACTTAGCTTTGCTCTGTTGCGTGCGCTCCTAGCAACAGAGCCCACCACCTATGTGCATCTTCTCCTCCACCCTGATCCATCACATAACTGGATCCGTCACCATCGTGCAGCCTGGGAGCAGAGTCCATCACCACTTGCAGCAGTCCAGTACACAGAGTCCCAAGATGAGTCCAGCCTCTGCCAAGAATCCAAGCATGCTCGAGTCCAGTTCTCAGCAACCAAGTCGAACATGCTGAGTGCAACTCTCTTCCTAGTCGCCACTCCTCTAAGCCATGCCCGCACTTCCCGCCGACACCACAAACTGCGACTCCACCAAGCCATGCCAGTCCTTCCTGCAGACACCATTAGCTGGCACTCATCCTCTCTGGCTGACTGCGCAGGACTCCTATCCCGCTCCATCCTTCCACCAGGCTCTCCAACAACTCAGAAAGAAATATCACCAGCCGTGAGTGAACCCCCTAAGCACACCTTTATAGGGAGTCACACCTGATCCCTAATTAAGTGAACATTAACCTAAACCTATGGTGCGATACCGCTAACCACCACCGGGGACAGTCAAAACACCTTTGAACTGAACCAAAGTAAAAAAAGTTCACGTTGTGCTTTTAATACCGCCAGATCCAACACTGGATCATGACACCTCCTTTATAGTATTGCATGATGGATAAATATCTTAAATATCTTCCTGTATTTCTCAGTGTTAGACTCACCAGGTGGGGTAGATCTCCTAAGCCCAAGGTCAGTGTGGGCACACACTCCAGAGGTGTTGGTGCAGCAGATAGGTGGGACATGGACAGCCGAAGGATAGTATACCGCAGGTAGGTGGGATGTAGGAAACTGCAGGCAAGCAGGATGTTGGAGACCTCAGGCAGATGGGTGAGGTCCAGGAGGCCACAGGAAAGCAGTTGGGATGCTTAGAATCATCTACAGGTCAGAGACTTTCAGGAGACCACATGCAAGCAAAAGGGAGACGTCCAGAAGACCACAGGCAAGCGAACGAGATGCTGGGATCCGCTGGCAGATGGGAGACATCAATGAGGCCACCGGCAAACAGACGGGATAATGGAAACTGCTGGCAGGGGGAGACATCTAGGAGACCACAGGCAAGCAGACGGGATGATTAAAACTGCTGGCAGGTGGGAAACATCCAGGAGACCACAGGCAAGCAGGCGAATGACGTTCAGGAGACCACAGGCAAGCAGGAGCAGCAGATGTCCAGAAGACTACAGATAGCAGCTGAGATGGTCAGGGTGTGTAGGGTAAGCCAGAGTCTAGCGACACTGAAGTCTTAATACCAAGACACATGTGTATGTCTTGTTGAGCCTTATATAGGCCCGTGTAGATGCTCACATGGAATCATGTTGTGGCATCTACAAAGCATGATATGGAGCACAGCAGAGTCTAGTGGCCTGGGGTGAGGGAAGCAAAGCACGGACCTAGGACAGGTGTGTAAAATTTAGCTTTAAGGATAACAAGAAGTGGCTATGTTGAGGACCGTAGAACCAGTGGAGCAGAAGAAAGACACATCATACTTACTTCCCTTTGAAATCAGAAGATATCTAGCAGTGTAATCCGCTCAGAACTGGCATTAACACTAGCGTTTTTTGCTCTGCGCTGAGTGCGCGGTGCAAACGCATGCAAAAAACGCATAAGCGTTTTGCATGCGTTTGCTTACTTTTTGTGCATGCCTCTTAACCTATTTTACTCTAAAAACGCATGCGTTTTTAAACGCTGACGTGCGCATGTCCATGCGCACATCAGCGTTCTCATAGACTGTAATGTGTTTTTTTTTGCGCATTTGTGCGCATGCGTTTTTTAAACAGGTTGGGCGCACAGAAAATGCAACAGGGTGCGTCCGGCGCGCATAGGCGCACACTGCAAAAAAGCGCATGCGCACAAAAACGCATACAAACGCTAGACAATGCGCACCCATGTTAAACATAGGGGCAGATAGTGTATGCGCACGCAGCGCAAAAAAACGCTAGTGTGAAACCAGCCTTAGCAACACAGATCAACTGTTCAGAGAAGTCTGTCTAGAATTGGTCTTCATGGAAGGATTACAGCCAAAAGTCATACCTTCAACATGGAAACAAAGCCAAGGAACTCAACTATATACGAAAACATTGCAATTCAGAAAAATGATAGCAGGTGCTCTTGACTGACGTGTCAAAATGAGATATATTTGGCTGTAACAGAAGGCAGGTTGTTTGCCGAATGGCTGGAGAACAGCATAATAATGAATGTCTGCAGCCAGTAGTGAAGCATGTGGAGGGTCCTGCAAGTCTGGGGCCGCATTTCAGCAAATGGAGATGGGGATTTGTTCAAGATTAATCGTGTCCTCAATGCTGAGAAATAGAGGCAGATACTTATCCATTGTGTAATTCCACCAGAGAGGTGTCGTCTGATTAGCTCCAAATTTATTCTGCAGCAGTACACCCCAAACATACAACCAATGTCATTAAGACCTATCCCCACCATAAAAAAGGTCAAGGAGTCCTGGAAATGATGATCGGGCCCCACAGGCCACTAATCTCAACATCATCCAGTCTGTCTAGGATTACATGAAGACACAGAAGGATTTGCACAAACGAAACCCACAGAGGATCTGTGGTCAGTGCTCCAAGATGTTTGGACAGCCTGATGCTGTTTTCAAGGTACAGGGTGGTCACCAAATGTTGATTAGATGTATGTTTTGTTCATTCATTTTGCATTTTATTAAATGAGAAAAATAAAGTATTAAAATTCTATTTTTGAAAGCATTCTTACTGTGCAACATTTTTCCTCACCTGCCTTAAACTTGAGTACATTACTTTCTGAGAGCACATAGGAGTGCTGGCTGTCAGATCTGCCACAAATACAATTAAATTTACATAGATTTTCCTTGAACTGGATTTTATGAAACATCTATTACTGTAGATATCAACATATGAGATCAGTAAGTACCTATTATGTGGCACCCGTAAATTGTTTCTATGAGATTATTCAACCTTTTGAAATTGAACACAGCAGGTTCAAGTAATTTCTCCTCAAAATTTGAATGTCAGCAAATCGCAATTCTTCAGTCTCTTAGGGCTGTATCCAAACCCTTTCAAGCTGTTTGACACAAAAACAGCATAGGCTTTGTAATGTCACAGATACCTCATCATCATAGAAATGGATAGTAGCCAGCAGCCCATTTAATAGCATAGTGCACAGACAGACTTTGTCTAGAAATTAAAAAAAATGGTCCTATAAATGGTCTATTATAAACAGTCAGACAATTTTGTGTAGAACACTGACTCAAACTGTCAGTGTCGCTGTCAGAGGTAACATCCTGCTGTGACTGAGATGAGTGATGAGCTATATATTCCATATTCTCCCCACCAATATGCTTTCCAGAGGCAAAGGAGACCAGTTGTAATCTTTATAGCTTTACAGCCGTGATGGCTAGTGCCAATAGTAGTGGTGGTGGTGCTGCCGCTGTTCGCGACTTCTTCATTATTATTATTGGTATGGATTTTCTTTTCTTTTATATTGCCATTGCACATTTTCTTTTGCCATACATTTTGTACAACATTATAGATAACTTTTGCCAATCTTTTCAACCTTAATTATGTAACCCATGCCAAAAAGAGCATAACAAAAAATGCTAGCTGGATGGACGTGCAGAATGAAAAATATAGCATCGGGTGGCAGTATAGGTGTGGCATCTACAGTTGTCAAATTGGACTAGTAAGGAACAGAAGTGTAAAAAAGACATGCACAGTTAAATGTCTATATTTTTTTAATTTGTATTATATCTATTTATGTTAACAAAATTCAAGCCTTCCTTCCAAAAAATGACATAGACAAGAAATGCTAGGCAGGAAGTAATACGTGTAGAAAGAAAAGCATGGCAGCAGAGCACAATATCTGTGCAGCACGCACAGATGTAAAATGTGACTATTAACCCCTTCACCCCAAGGGTGGTTTGCACGTTCATGACCGGGCCAATTTTTACAATTCTGACCACTGTACCTTTATGAGGTCATAACTCTGGAACGCTTCCATGGATCCCGGTGATTCTGACATTGTTTTCTCGTGACATATTGTACTTCATGTTAGTGGTAAAATTTCATTCAAATAACTTGCGTTTATTTGTGAGAAAAACGGAAATTTGGCGAAAATTTTGAAAATTTCGCAATTTTCCAACTTTGAATTTTTATGCCCTTAAATCACAGAGATACGGCACACAAAAAACTTGATAACTAACATTTCCCACATGTTTACTTTAAATCAGCACAATTTTGGAACCAAAATTTTTTTTTGTTAGGAAGTTATAAGGGTTAAAAGTTGACCAGCGATTTCTCATTTTTACCACACCATTTTATTTTTAGGACCACATCACATTTGAAGCCACTTTGAGGGGTCTATATGATAGAAAATACCCAAAAGTGACACCATTCTAAAAACTGCACCCCTTAAAGTGCTCAAAACCACATTCAAGAAGTTTATTAACCCTTTAGGTGCGTCACAGGAATTTTTTTGAATATTTAAAAAAAATTAACATCTAACTTTTTTTCATAAAAAAAATACTTCAGGTTCAATTTTTTTTATTTTACCAAGGGTAACAGGAGAAATTGGACTGCAAAAGTTATTGTGCAATTTGTCCTGAGTACGCAGATACCTGATATGTGGGGGGGAACCACTGTTTCGGTGCATGGCAGAGCTCAGAATGGAAGGAGCGCCGTTTGACTTTTTCAATGCAAAATTGGCTGGAATTCAGATTGGACGCCATGTCACGTTTGGAGAGTCCCTGATGTACCTAAACAGTGGAAACCCCCTACAAATGACCCCATTTTGGAAACTAGACCCCCCAAGGAACTTATCTAGATATGTGGTGAGAACTTTGAACCCACAAGGGCTTTACAGAAGTTTATAACGTACAGCGGTACAATTAAAAAATCATTTTTTTTCCACAAAAATGATCTTTTCACCCCAATTTTTATTTTCCCAAGGGTAACAGGACCCTAAAAGTTATTGTGCAATTTGTCCTGAGTACGCTGATACCCCACATGTGGGGGTAAACCACTATTTGGGCGCATGGCAGAGCTCGGAAGGGAAGCAGCGCCATTTGACGTTTTTGGCTGGAATTGAGATCGGACACCATGTCGCGTTTGGAAAACCCCTGATGTACCAAAACAGTGGAAACCCCCCACAAATGACACCATTTTGGAAACTAGACCCCTAAGGAACTTATCTAGATGTGTGGTGAGAACTTTGAATCCCCATGGGCTTCACAGAAGTTTATAACATAAAGCCATACAATTAAAAAATCATATTTTTTCCACAAAAATGATCTTTTCACCCTCAATTCTTATTTTTCCAAGGGTAACAGGACCCTAAAAGTTATTGTGCAATTTGTCCTTGGTACGCTGATACCCCACATGTGGGGGTAAACCACTATTTGGGCGCATGGCAGAGCTCGGAAGGGAAGCAGCGCATTTGACGTTTTTGGCTGGAATTGAGATCGGACACCATGTCGCGTTTGGAAAACCCCTGATGTACCAAAACAGTGGAAACCCCCCACAAATGACACCATTTTGAAACTAGACCCCCTAATGAACTTATCTAGATGTGTGGTGAGAACTTTGAACCCCCATGGGCTTCACAGAAGTTTATAACTAGTGTTGAGCATTCCGATACCGCAAGTATCGGGTATCGGCCGATACTTGCTGTATCGGAATTCCGATACCGACTTCCGATATTTTTTCAATATCGGAATTCGGCATCGGAATCGGAAGTTCAGTTGATTGACGGCCTGACGTCATCATGATGCGCGGTGTGTGCGCATCATGATGCGCCGTCATTTCGGGCCTTCCGGGGGTCTCTGCCGGCCTGCCGGGGGGCTGTGCCGGCCTGCCGGGGGGCTGTGTGGACTGCCCGGGGTCTGTACCGGCCTGCCGGGGGGCTGTGCCGGCCTGCCGGTGGTCTGTGCACCCTGTGGGGGTCTGTACCGGCCTGCCGGGGGGCTGTGCCGGCCTGCCGGGGGGCTGTGCTGATGTCCGGGGGTCTGTGCAAGCATCGTCCGATGGGACTACAAGTCCCATCTGGCGATGCCTGCTACCATGACAGTGATTGACACATTAGCCAATGATGGGACAGTAGTAGTCCCATCATCCGGCTAATGTGTTAAATGTTAAAAAAAAAAAAAATACTACATACATACTACATGCATGCTACATACATACTACATGCTACATACATACTACATATATACTACATACATACTACATACATACTACATGCATGCTACATACATACTACATATATACTACATACATACTACATACATACTGCATGCTACATACATACTACATACATACTACATGCATGCTACATACATACTACATGCTACATACATACCACATACATACTACATACATGCTACATGCTACATACATACTACATATATACTACATGCATGCTACATACATACTGCATGCTACATACATACCACATACATACTACATACATACTACATGCTACATACATACCACATACATGCTACATATATACTACATGCATGCTACATACATACTACATATATACTACATGCATGCTACATACATACTGCATGCTACATGCATGCTACATACATACTACATACATACTACATGCTACATACATACCACATATATACTACATACATACAATACATTCATACAATACATACATAGACATACAGTACATATAACATAGAGTAACATACTTACCAATACTTGTCACATTGTTCCCCGAAGCCATTGTCGTCTACGGAATAAATATTAACATAACAAACCACAAAAATACTCACCCACGATCCGAAGCAGTCCACGAGTGTGTCCCACGACGATCTTGGGTAGAGAACGGCAGCATCAGATGATGCTGCCGTTCTCTACGGGCTGCAGGAATCCAATGACGGAAGGTAGGTATCCTTCCGCACTGTATTCCTCCGCCACTTAAAAAAAAAAAAGTCCCTAGTCTCACTTTATGCCATTGCTGCGTGGGAATTTCCCACATAGTGTTTGACAAGTGTGACCAACTTTTTACTACTGAGGCCGCCTATGCAGCATCAGTAGTAAAAGATAAAATGTAAAAAAAAATAAAAAATGGTGTTATTCTTACCTTCCGACGTCCCGCGCAGCCGTTCCCAGTAATCCTTTGCGAAAATGCCCGCAATGATGTACGTTCTCGCGGGATCGCGACGTCTCGTGGGCATTTTCGCAAAGGATTACTGGGAACGAGAGCGTGGAGAGAGGCGGGAAGGCTGCGCGGGACGTCGGAAGGTGAGAATAACAATATTTTTTATTTTAAATTCTATTTTTTGCAGGGATATGGTACCCAAAGCCCGGAGGACAGTCTCCTCTCCTAAGGACCGTGGGTACCATCCGCAAATGTTCTGCTTACTTTCCGCATGGTGTGCACAGCCACATGCGGGAAGTAAGCGGAACAATGCATTCCTGTTATGAATGAGTCACCGAAGGAGGAAAAAACAAAAATACAAGCTAAGTCCAGAAAACCGGAGAGGTTGGTAGCTATCGGATTGCAGACCCCTGATCCTATCCACAACAACTAACAGTAGCCGTGGGGGGTTCCTACGATGCCCTAGACCCCTCGATCACAGCCGGAGAACTAAATAGGCCTAAAGAAAGAAAGGGGAAATCTAAACTGCCCCAGAGCAGACCCCAAAGCAATAGGCAGCCCCCAACATATAATGACGGTGAAGCAAGATGAAAACACTAACAAAGATAGAAAGATAGGTTGAGCAAATGATGGGGCCCAAGCTAGCTAAAAAGGACAGGATAGAAAAGCTGCTGTCTGCAATCCGCAAAAAACCCTACCAAAAAATGTCCCAACCGTCTGATAGGAAAAACAGGCCCTGAAGTCGCTAGGACTTCAAAAAGACTATATCAGAACTCAGGTAAATTCTGAAGACAGAGCAAAAAGACAAACTGATCAGAGACAAAAATGGAACTCAGCACACCCCCGACCGGGGATGGCTGAACTCCAAAAAACAAGGTAAACAAAACTAATAAGTTCAATAGCAGAGCAAAAACTTAGCTTTGGGAAGCAAGAATCAGACTGGTCTCCAAGAATCCAGCAGAGAAATCACCAGCGACTCAGAAGGGCGTCGGCTGCCTTATATCCAGTCAGCAGTTCCTGTTACCCAGTCATCATCTACCAGATCAGGTGTTTGGTAATCAGCCTCACTACCTTCCTTCACCAGAAGAGGGAGTTCATCAGACATCGACGGTGAAGGGGAAAATGAACTCACAACACATTGCTATGGGTGCGGGATCGCCACGATTCCGCAAAATTAATGAGCATGCTGCGTTTTTTACCGCGAAGCGATTCCGCCGCGGTAAAAACCGCAGCATTAGCACAGCATTGTGGAATCCCATAGGAATGCATGGAATGCTTTTTTTTCACGGCAAAATCGCGTGGTTAAAACTGCCGCGGAAACGCGAAAAAAATGCAACGTGTGAACTCAGCCTAAATATGTAACAGGTTTAGTAGAGTCTTCAATCAGGAGAGATCACATGGTTGAGTCAATCATGAACTTGGGGTAGAGATAATCAAGAACTCAGAATGGAGACAATCTGGAACAACACAGGTACTAGTATCTGATTTAGCAAGAAACTATCCAGCGAACTGAATAGCTCAAAGGGAAGAGCTGCTGCCTGGTGCACAAGAGTTGCTAGGTTTGAATCCTGACACTACGCCTTTGTCTCTTCCTTCTGTATGATGTACCCTCCTGGCTTTTGACCTTGAACTCCTTGACTATACCATCTCATGGCTTGTCCATGAGAAGTGACTCAGCGACACACCCTATCGATTGACTATCTGTGTTATTTACAGACTATTTCAGTCTTCTACAATACATGACAGGCTGGCATATTTGTCCAATTGTTTAGGGCTTTGTCTTCTTATTTCTATTGCTGAGTTGTGAGCGCTGATATAAATTCACTATCATAAATTACCCTATAATGGTTGCTGTGTTACCTGACTTGGCTTTTATACAGACTCCTAATTGGCTGCATTGCATACCATGTGATGTGATAGCTGCAAGGCATTATGTGGAAGCGTATGTGGCTGCATCAGAGGTCATGTGAACCTTCTGCGGCTGATGCATCCTTTTCACAAATCGCGTGAATCGATTCGCAAATTGTTCAAATTCGCCCGGACCTGTGAATTTCCTGAAATCCAACATGAATTTGATTCTCTTTGAATCGATTCACTCATCTCTACTCTCTTTTTTAACATATTATAACATACTCGTATGCATGGCCAGTGCCACCTCTTCAAGGACCAGGTCCTCTATGAAATTGGTTCAGCTGTCCGCAACCAATGTATTATAATTGTCATAAATGTCAATTTTGGGAACCCTTCTAAAACAATATCCTCTCAAAAATGTAAAATTGTCCAAATTGATTATACATATATTTTTGAATCCATAAATTCATAACTACTTCCTCCGACAACCCTATTATACCACCTAACACCCTCCTATCCTCAGTTTGGCCTCGGTGGAAACTAAGATAACTGCACTTCCTGTTTGTTTTTCAAAATGGCCGCCATGAAAACACTGTTTCAAGGCTGTTTCTATATTTTGGGTGTATATGGTCTTTGGGTGAAGTGAAATAATGGACAGGCTCTGATCCTTATTGTTTTTAACTTTTATTACATATGAAATGAATACTAATCATTTGTCTTATTTTAAACGTAGTGGATTTGTGTACCATTTACTCTTCTAAATTCTGCATCTGAAAACATTGCTTACACAGCAGTGCATGGAGTGTACCAAGGGCCCTGGATTGGTAATATACAACCAAAGTACATTGCAAGATGGTTGGATGATTTGGCTTTTCTGGTAAGTTATTTCGTTTTTGAGTAGAGGCTGGCATCGCATCACGAGGTTTTTATTTTCGATATATTATGTACAGTAATATATATCTACATACGGTCGGAATCCATGAACTTATACAGATAATACTTTGTTCTATGGTAGCTGTGTACAGTAAATCTAGATCTAGCGGTCACTCCAAAATCACAAGTTATCCCTTATCAATGGGGTAGGAAATGGCTATGATTGCAGAAGTCCAATCGCTGGAGCACCCAAACAATTTGATAACAGGCCTCTACAGATCCCCATCTTGAAGTTCTATAATTGAGCCCCCTCTAGTAGGCTCTCCACGCAACCAAAATTTTATCGGGGAGATTAAAAAAAAAGTATTCACATTGACATAACTTCAGTAGCTATAAAGGAACACATCTTTAGTAATGTTTTCAGTTGTCATAGTATCTGCTGTTTGGAGTGGCAGCTTCTGAGTGCTCCCCTTCCCTTGTGGGATGCTATGTCGCAAATCAGCCTACTAATTTCTTATTCAAGCTAGCCTCCTTATAATGGCTTTTTCCTTTCAATATGCAAATTGTCTCTTCAGAGAGGAAGAGGACTTGAACTCTATAGCGCCACCTGTTGGTAGTAGCGATCCTACAAGTCACGATCAACCCTTTAATGAGTCTTGTAATATGACTTAGGATAAAAGCCAAATCAGAATCTCAATTTGCAGACACGGTGTTTCGGGCTATTGGCCCTCGTGAGTGCAAAGTATGAGATTCTTATTTGGCTATTATCCTAAGTCATATTACAAGACTTGTTAAAGGGTAGATTGTGACTTGTAGGATCGCTACTACCAACAGGTGGCGCTATAGAGTTCAAGTCCTGTTCCTCTCTGAAGAGGCAATTTGTATATTATTTTCCCAGAGGAGCATTGCACGGCGAATAAGCCTCCTTACCTTGACAAGCCAGAGCTGGCATGTCACTCTCCACAAGGAGAAACCTTACTCCTTAGACCTTTTTCCTTTCAGTCACAGATCAGGGGAAGAATGTGGCTTGATTATTGTTTGTTATTCAAACCAGCCCCCTGACCAAGCCTGATGTCCTTTGTGCTCTGCCTGGTAATGCACAGCTTTTTTGTGACTGTTCCAGCTTCCCTTTATGCTCCTGGACATGACCCAAAGAAGCTGTGCAGATACAGGCTGTGGGCAAGTACTGAACAAGCCTTGACATTGCATAATGCGTACTGTCACGTGTCAGACAGGGATCGGAGAGCTGATCGACAAGGTCAGAACACATTATAGGTAACATAGTCAATATCCCACGCTCATCAGAACTGATATCCCTCCCACCTTACTCCATTGTTTCTTGCTTCACGAATTCCTCCTCATGCCGGGAGGAGATGGTTGGGGTGGAAACTCTGGATCATGGGAGTAAAGGGTAAAGCGGGGGGAAATGCCTTCTCTCTGTGACATTTGAAATAAGACCCTTTTAAGTCTCACGAGATCACACAGATCTGCTCTAAAACTGTCTGGGCTTATTGACAATTTTATTGGACACAACAAGTTTTTTTTAAACCCAGTCTATAGTGAGTCATATGGTTGAGCAGTATTTATTTCTTCATCCTTCATATTGGTCCTTATCTCCAATGTGGCTCACTTCAGATATCATATACTCTGGAGCCAATTTTCTAGAAAGCTGGAGGACATAGAGGGGTCCTCTAACATGGCGCTCCCTTCTAATCATCCTGTTCATTCTCCTGTGAACATCTTGAGAATGATCTGGTTGGACAACGCTTTAAAAAAATATGGATAATGGATCAACTTGATATGAGTCTTTGTTCTCTAGAACATAGAATAGAATATCTCTAGATTGTTAGTGCTTTTATTTCAGAGTCTGGGAGGCATTGCATGGCAGACTTACTTTCAGAGAGTCCTTGCTGCATCGTCTTCCAAGCAAGCGATGGTGACATCCTATCTCTCAGGAGTGCTCTGCGCCATCATGGGTATTCCATCTATTCTCATTGGGGCTGTGGCGGCCTCCACCGGTAAGTAGATAATCAATGTTATCAATAGTAAAGACTTTGGCCAAATTTAGAAGCCAGTCTTTGTTCTCATAGGTAAAAATGACCCAATGTCATCAGTTTGCTAGATCCAATTTTTATCCGTTTTTGATCTGATTGCAAATTTTTACCATCCTTTAGTCATCCGTTTTTTTTCCAAATTTCTACTAGCAACCAGTCAGTCAACTAGTCAAAGCAAGAGAGGGAAGGTCTCAATTTATGTTGCAGACGAATTCACTTGTATAGATTTGTTTAGTTTTTTTTTTTTTTGGGGGGGAGGGGGGGGACTGAATTAAAACAGACATTCGTCTTTTTTTTTTTTCTGGAATGATGATGAGAAGCAATAAAAATGCAGACACATGAAAAGGCTGATGTACTATAATGGACAAGTGCTCCATTAGTAAAAATAAAGATAGATCATGTTCACACAAATCAGACGTGTGACTGGGACCTAACAGTACCACAATGTAGGTCTAACCAAGTAATGATACACAGCATCCATGGCACATCACAAAGTTCTCTGTATTAATAATTGGCCTGCTTGGAAAAACATTCAGTGTTTTAGGGCTATATTAAGAAATGGGGGAAAAAGCTCATGGAAATCAGAGCTTGTTCAGTCTTGTGCAGAAAAGCCTCACATTTTCGTTTTCGCCAATTGCACGGCGCATGGTAAAATCTGCTGTGAATACTCAGCTCTCGTGTGCACACACCCTCAGGTTCCAAAATGTCTTAGGTTGCAAAGTTCCTGACTTCAAAATTGTGCTGGATATAATCACTCTAAAGTTATACGTGAGGAAGAGCATCGCTCACTCTCAAAAGTCTTTTCCACATGGTCTCTGCTAATTGAAGAATTGATAGATGTTTCTCCAGGGGCGGACACTGACAGTTGGGGCCCCTGTACAAGAAATGTGCCTGGGCCCCCTCCTTTTATGGCAACAAGGCTATATATATATATATATATATATATAGCCACACACACATACATGCATATATATTACATAGTCTCCTTTATTATGTATTGCCGTCCCTTATTACACAGTACCCTCTTTTGTTATGTACAGCACCGTCCCTTACATGTTGGAGTATATATAGTCTCTTTTTTATTACTTACCGTCCTGTCTCGTTAGCTGTATAATGCAATGATGGCTCCCATGGTAGTCTGGTCACCAGCTCCTCCATCAGCAGTCATTTTATATCTAACAAGAGAGGGGACTATGTAATAAAAGAGGGCGCTGTGAATAACAAAAATAACAAGAATACACTATGTAAGAGACAGCACTGTACATAACAGCAGAGGAAGCTATATTATAAGGGACGGCATCATATATAACTAGGGAGGATGGTACGTAATAAGGGATGGTGTGATACATAACAAAAGAGGAAACTATGTAACTAAGGATGGTGTTATGTATATTAAGTGAGTATACTATATACTAAGGGACTGTGTTATACATAATAAGTAAGTACACTATATACTAAGGGACTGTGCTATACATAAGTGAGTACAGTATATACTAAGGGACAGTGCTATACATAAAAAGTGACTAAACTATATATTGAGGGATGGCGCTATACATAATAAGCGAGTACACTATATACTAAGGGACTGTGCTATACATTATAAGTTGGTAACTATATACTAAGGGACTGTGTTATACATAATAAGTAAGTACACTATATACTAAGGGACTGTTTTAGACATAATAAGTGAGCACACTATATACTAAGGGACTGTGTTATACGTAAGTGAGTACACTATATACTAAGGGACTGTGCTATACGTAAGTGAGTACACTATATACTAAGGGACTATGCTATACATAAAAAGTGACTACACTATATATTGAGAGATGGCGCTATACATAATAAGCGAGGACACTATATACTAAGGGACTGTGCTATACATAAGTGAGTACACTATATACTAAGGGACTGTGTTGGACATAATAAGCGATAACATCTTCCTCCACCTCCCCCTGCTCCTAAATCCATTATAAATCTCCCTTCCTCCCATCCAAATCCCCCACACCCCTAATTGTCCTCCTCCCCCTGCATCCCATTATTATCCTCTCCCTCACCCCCAGTATTGCCCTCTTCACCATCTCCATCATTGCATTCTCCCCCACCACCCCATTATTGCCCATTCCACAACCTCCATCATTGCCTTCTTCTCCACCACCACCAACATCATCATTGCCCATTCCACCACCTCCATCATTTCCTCCTCCCCCACACTCCCATTATTGCTCTTTCCTCCACCCCATCATTGTCCTTTCCACCTCCTCCATCATTGCTTTCTCTCCCACCACCCCCATCATTGCCTTCTCCGTCACCCCCATCATTGCCTTCTCCCCATCACCCCCATCATTGCCCTCTCCTCCACATACACACACACAGCACCATTCACCTCTCTGCACATTCCCCCATAGCGTGACACACGCATGCACACTCGCTCACACACGCACACAGCACCACTCACCTCTCCACATGCTTTCCTGCTGCCATAGCATCACTGTTGCCGGCAGCTTCCTCTCACTGGCACAGTCGCAGCGCTAAGTGATGATGTCATCCAGCTGCCCTGCTGACTGCTGTGTGAGACAGGAAGCACGGGCAGGAAGCAGGATGGATCGCTGCAGCTCTGCTTCCATTTTCTCTTGCAGGCAGCGGAGCTGCAGGGATCTCTCCCTGCCGGCCGCACATGAGGGCAGTCTGTCTAGGGCCCCCTCCCGAAGCTTCGGGGCCGGATAAACAGGCCAGATTACCCTCATTATTAGCAGCTCTGCAGGGGCCCCCTCCACCTCCGGGCCCCGGTGCAGACACACTGTGTTTCCCAGTCGGCCATTCCTATAGTTTACCTGTACTTCTCAGGTTCATGCAGCAGATACATAACATGCCTTGGGATATGGGTGTGTAATAACTTACTGCCATCCCTGGGCTCATCGAGTAATTTTCTGTATATCGTGACTGTGGGGACCTGCAGCTACAGGCGGCAGTAGTAGCTAGCCGACAGACATGTGAATTCCTCAGTCGGTGGGGGTTACATAGGTAAGACTTCTTCTTGGGTGCCTCAGGGAGATCTGTCCATTGCCTTTTGTAATCGGTGGACCCCTCCTATCAGGATGGTATGGCACAAAATAGTGATATGAAGTAAAATTTTAAGATGAAAATGCCATTTTAAATGTGAAGGATACAATGGTACAACTGCAGATTCCATGTTATGATGCAGCCATCTGCCACTTGCTGTATTTCTTTCAGATTGGAACCAGACTAGCTACGGCTTGCCAACGCCATATGAGCGAAATGAAGCAAATATGATTCTTCCTCTGGTTCTCCAGTACCTATGTCCAACCTATGTGTCAGTTGCCGGGCTAGGAGCCATCGCTGCGGCTGTTATGTCCTCTGCGGACTCTTCGCTTCTGTCAGCCAGCTCTATGTTTGCCTACAATATCTACAAGAAGATACTACGGAAAACAGTGAGTTGTCAGATAATTGTCAGATAGCCCTAAACTGAGGATCTCTTGTACTATGACAAAAACTATGTATTATCTGCCAGTCTATCAGGACGTCTGTCAGATCTGGAGCAGAGGCAGGGAAGGTGACTAACATGGGGCCCATCATATGACGAGGCTGGCATTAAATTGCTATCCATCTTGCTGTGACATCTTAGTATCTAGTGAAAGAGTTATGTAGAACCCAATAGGAGTTTACTCCAACTTTCACATTAGCCAACTATTTACCAAAATTGTGATTGTCTCCTCTGGTATTGATCAAAACATATGGCATAATTACCAATGATTCTCAAGCACTGGTCTATATGCTAAGGTTACATACATTCGGGACGATCCTGAAAACTTGGGAGACCTCCCACACTCCCAGAGGAGTTAAGTCTCATGAGCATACCTCCCAACTCAGAAGGGCAGGAACGTGGAACACCTTGTGTGATGAGGCCAATTGATGGTGTATGATGCCCCTAAGACTCCGTCCACTTATTATAATGCTCCTCATACACAGTATTGTGCCTCACAGTGTCACCTTCTCAACCCCCCAGTAATACTCCCTTTGCACTGGTTTGACGATATATATATATATATATATACTGTATATATATATATATCATTTATACAATGTGATTTTCAGGTTTTATTTTTGAGATTCTATCTCTCAATGATAAAATTAACCTACCCTTAAAATTATAGACTGTTCATGTCTTTGTCAGTGGTCAAACTTACAAAATCAGCAAGGGATCAAATACTTTTATCCCCCCACTGTGTGTATATATATATATATATATATATATATATATATACGCCTTATCATGTCTGTCTGTAACCGAAATCCCGGTGCGCTGAATGGTCGCGGCTGCCAGGCCCCCGCCAGGCCGCAACCAATCAGCAACAGGCGCAGGCGCAGTCTGCAATTACAAGGACGCGCCACCGCTACCGTGCCATGACCGTCGATTGCCGCGGGTCATCTCCGGGCGCATGGGCGTCAGCGGCTGCGTCGCCACTGACGCCCGGCGCTAGCCGGTACCCAGGGTCCGGAGGAGAAGAGACTCCTTCGGACCCTGGGTACCATAAACGTGTAAAAAATAGAATTAAGATAAAAAATAGTGATCTACTCACCTTCCGACGGCCCCCGGACTCTGCCCTCCTCTCCGCTGCCGGCATCTTCCTTTCCCAGTACTGATTTGCGTGAAATACCGCTGATGACGTCACGCTCTCGCGAGAGGACGTCAGCAGCGGTCTTTGGCACAAAGCAGTACTGGGAACGGAAGATGCCGGCAGCGTGGAGAGGAGGGCAGAGTCCGGGGGCCGTCGGAAGGTAAGTATATCACATTTTTTATTTTTATCTCCTGCTGGCCCTATTCTAGAGTACCCGATGCTTTAGAATCGGGCCAGCAGCTAGTGTATCTTTTTGTGCGTTCTAAAAATGCTGATGCAGTTGAAAGTGAAACATCTCCCAGGACAGCGAGACAACTGTCCAGACATTGTATTGTCCCACTGGATCTGAGATAGTTGGGAGACATGTTGATGAGCACTGCCCAACGTCCCGCAAAGCAGTTCTATCCCAAGCTTTTCTTTGTCCTGGGGTAGCCCTACTACCCTGAGACAGGGATTGGGTATGGATTAGGTGTTGACTTGTAACCATGGTGTTTTATTTCCTCATCCTTGCCATTTCCTTGCCATTTGAGTCACCTCTCCAACACCCTGCTTCAGTCTAATACAGGTTCCCACCACCAATAGTTAATATGATGGTTCTAACTCTCTTTCTAAAAATCCACAACAGCTGCTAATTTAGTAGCTCTCAGGGCATGGTCACCACAAATACCGTGATGGACATTATTCCTGTTATATTTGAATGAAATATAAGGATGTTTTTCTCTAATTTCCAGGCCTCTGAACGAGAAGTCTTATGGGTCATGCGCCTCTCGATGATCTTGCTGGGCTCTGCAGGCATGGGATTGGCCTTCCTCTCCAACTCTGTGTATGACCTTTGGTTCCTGAGTGGAGAGCTTGTATATGCTCTGCTGTTCCCACAGCTTTGCTGCGCCCTCTTCATCCCCAGCACCAACGTCTACGGTTCAGCAGCTGGATTTTTCTTAGGTTTTCTATTACGACTCCTAGGAGGAGAAAATTCACTAAAAATTCCTCCGGTGCTCCACTACCCGGGATGCATCTTGGTTGATGATACGTATGTGCAGTTATTTCCCTTTAAGACATTTACCATGTTGGTCAGTCTGATCACCATCATCGTCACTTCACATCTGGCGCAGGTTTTATTCATGAAAAAGATTTTGCCCGTTCAGTGGGATGTGTGCCAAGTATTTTGGAAGAATCCATCTCCTCTCAGTGAACATGAACTAGAGGAACGGGTGGGCCTGAAGACTACATAGAGTTGAGAGAACTTTTCCAGAGGACAATTATCCATATATTTTTCCAAAAATAATTGTATACAATATTAATACTACGATGTAAATAAGAGCAAGATGATAATCTGTTATATAGGCCGCGTGGATGTAAAAGGCTAATAATCAAATCTGCTTTGCCTAAATTCATCATGCTAGATGCAGTAACTACATCATATAAACGATACCTTCTACCCAAAATTGAGATATGAAGATCCAGACATGTTGGTCGTAAACAGCAAATCTCCCAGCCTACAAGGCTCAGTGTATGTATGACGCCAACTTTTGAGAAGGAATATCTTTGATATTCCAAAAAGGGGTAGACGAAAATGATTTTTTTTTGCTTATACCACACTCATTTATGTAGGACACTCTGCACCTAAGAAAGACCACATATTTCAGCACACCCCAAAAATGAATGCAGAACACACACTATACCCCAAAAATAATATAGACCTAACACCAGATCCCCTAAATACACTCATAGAACCCAGGCAAGACCTCCCTACGTTTATACTGATTCATCCTAACAATACTGTCACATGAATGAGTGTACCAGCCGTAGTGTCATCATGAAAAGTGCAGCCAGATTGCCCTTATGAGTAGTTCCAGCTGCAGAACCACATAACAGGGGAGGGCATGATATTGGTGCAGCCACACAGAAGCCCAAGAGGTGTAAGGGGTCCTCTTCTATCTTCAAAGCTGAAATCAGCTTCTGTCACAGACACATTAAGAGTGCATTATGATGAGTTATTGGGCTGCAAAGAGCCCATATACTGTTGTTACACAGGGGCCCTCTTCTGTCAGTGTTTGTCCCTTACACATACAGAATGTCTGTCACAATTCATTTTTTGGATTCCTGGCAGCTCTGGTTTCTGGTGAAATTTAAATGTAGCTTTTTCCCTTTTTGGGCCAGCAAGGGTTAATGTCAGTATCCTTGCTGGTAGTTGCTTTGTTGATGGTCAGCTGATGTGGGTGGTGACCACTCCCACCATCCTTTAAATGACGCATCAGCTCACTGTCGGTAATAGAGTTAATCTATGAGGACCAGCCAAGAGTTAGGAGTTCTGTGGTTTCTGAGGTGTGTCTGCTGTTTCTGTGAAGTTTGGGTTCCTGGTGCCGTATCCCTTGCTGTTTGGAGCTTTGCAGCAGAGGCAGTTGATGAGTATTATTTCCATTTTTTTTGTATGTCTCGTATTTGTTACTTCCCCTGTGTTGTTAGCATCTGCAGTGATGAGGCTAGCATCCTTGCCGGCCAGTGCACTAGCCAGGGAATACTGATGTGACAATTAGGGACTAAGCACATGATGGCGGCGAGGGAAGGACCCGCTTAGGGCGTTATGGGAGCTTAGGGATAGGCACTGGTTGGAGTCAGGTGTCCCATCCCTCGCTCCCTACTGTTAGGGCCTTCCTCTCCCTATTCCATTCTGTTGTTTGGTTTATGTTGTACCGTGCACTAGACTTCCCCGTGTTCGCGAGTGGCAATGTCCACATACATAGTGCCAATTATAGTGCCCTTTTGAAAAGTAAGAGCTGGAGTGTTGCTGTTAAATTTTTTTTTCCAGATTATGCTCATGAATAGTGCCAGCATTAGTGCCCTTATAAAAACTATGAGGTGGAGAGTCCCCAAGAAAAAGGTGGGCAAGCGAACCCCTGTGAATAGGGCCAGCCAGAGTAATAAAATAAATAGTGAAAAGGGTCATAGAGTCCTCAAGAATGCTGTAAGTCCGAGTTCCCATATGAATAGTACCAGCACGAACGCCAACATAATAGTGACCCTGTAAGGGTCGCATGGGTCATCATATACTTCTACAACCCCAGGCATGAGTAAAAAGGGTTCCTTTGAGTCTGTGTTATTAGTGCTTTTAGGTTGCAAACCCTCAGATGGTGCAGGAGCCACAGATATCTCATGATCACAAGGAAGGTAGAAGTCTATTTTATAAAAATAAAATAATCTTTTCTGATGAAATTGGTGTAACGTATGTACAAGAGATAGCAGGCTCAACACTTAGTGTTCACATCTTCATCTTTCTTAGACAGAGGCACAGACATTTTGGTTACACCTGGCGACACTTTACTGCTGATTGACATTTCAACAATATGACTTGCCTGACCTGAATTCCTTTTTTTTTGTGCTTCACACAGCCCTCTATAGTGATACCCTTGCCCCAACCTGACATGTCCAAATTTATTCACTATCACTTTCAGGTCTGGCCTACACGTTGCCACCTCAGCCCCACTGGACCTAAGTTATCTCAGAGTTACCCAATAACCCACAGCTCTACCGCCTCTGGACTCCTGACCGTGTCGACTGAAGCTGAGCTATCAATCTGTCTCTAGTCCACACCACCGCACAGGGTCTGGGATATTCCAGTAGTATTAGGCCGGGGTCACACTAACCGATGCAAAATACGGTCAGTATGTTACATGCGTAATACGGCTGAATGGCCCCTAAACAGTGCTCCGTATGTCATCCGTAAGCAAGGTGTGGTCGCGTATTTTGCGCATGTCTGCTTGCAGGCTTGCAAAATGGACATATAATGGATCCCTATGACAGGGTTTATAACAGAAACCAAAGAATAGATATAGACACATAGAATGCATATATATATATATATATATATGTGTGTATTCTATGTGTATATATCTATTCTTTGGTTTCTTTATTAAACCTGTCAGTGTGAGTTTACTGTATAGCGCACTGAATTGCCGGCTTTGCTAAAAGACACCGGGTGCGTATTTCTCGCAAGTCACATGTGTGGTCCGTGTGTAATCCGTATTTTTTGCGCACCCATAGACTTGCATTGGCGTACTACAGGCGTAGTACGCTTACGCTGACAATCGCAGCATGCTGCGATTGGCACGGAGCGTAGAATACGGATGAGAAATATACGGTGCGAGGGACCCCATAGAGAATCATTTGTCCGTGTGTAATGCGTGCTTTTAGTGCCTCTCACTCGGCCGTATTCCTCGCCAGTGTGACCCCGGCCTAACTCTGCCACTGGATCCAGTTACAAAATCTTGCTATCTTTGTTCTGCTTCTTCCCTTCACACACTCCTCACTATGGCCACAAATCTCACTTCCTCTGTGATCTCACACTAACTAAGGGTCCCGTTACACATAGCGACGCTCCAGCAATCCCGACAACGATACGACCTGGTAAGGATCGCTGGTGCGTCGCTACTTGGTCGCTAGTAAGCTGTCAAACAGGCAGATCTACTCAACGACGCAGCAACGATTCGGCGATCCGTTTGACGACCTCGGCGGTCGTTGGGACCTTGTCACACAGCAGCTATTCTGACGACTCCCGCCTGTGTCCCTGAGTTCTGCGTCGCCAACGAGGTCGCTCGTCGTTGTCAAACACAGCGATGCATGCTGGCCAGCGGGACGCCAGCGATCAAAAAATGACCCAGGACATTCGAGCACGATCAGCGATATCGCAGCAGGGGGCCGGTTGCCGCTATGTGTCACACGTAGCGAGATCGCTGGTGAGGTCGATGTTGCATCACAAAACCCTGTGACGTTTCAGCGATCTCGCATACAATCTCGCTATGTGTGAAGTACCCTTAACTTCTTACAACAAAACTACTCAACTCCTTAGCTAACAACTTGTGCCACCAACTGGGCTGGCCACTGCTAACTTTCCTTTCCCAGATGCAAAAACTTTCGAAGCTCTAATGAGAGACATTGCAATAAATTCAGCATAAGACACTACTCAACTATAATATATGTTATAATATCACATAAAAGTCTCCAGTGAGGGTGTCAGACAACCTCTCACTCCTTTACAATCCTATGAAGAATGCCACCAGCGTGCCCAAATTAATGGTGCCAACCATGGAGCAAAGTGCATATTGAATTTTTCAGATACTCACTTTTTCCTGTTTATGGTGGCAGGACTCGGTATTAGGCCGGGGTCACACGGCCGTCTGTTCTCTCATGCAAGAGAATAGGCCTGATTATGTTAATGACACTCGACTCAAATTCTGTCAGAGTTTGATTCGAGATTTATCCGAGTGTGATCCGCTTATCTCACATGAGAGAATCCAGCACAGGTGTGGAGAAGATGGAGAACTTAATTTCTCCATCGTCTCCGTACACTCCAATATTTCCACCTCACTGATTGACTTGCATTGGTGCTCATGATTCGATTATATGGCTGCGATTGTTGTCTCCTGCCGGATCAGAATGAGAAAATAAATCGCAGATCTGCACTGCCCCATAGTATAACATTGGGCCATGTGCTCTCTAATAAAACATTGGGCAGCACTCGGCCATGTTATATGCCAGTGCGAGAGCACATAGCGTGAGGCTGCCTGTGATTCCAATAGATAAATCGGCGACGCTGCAGTTACTGAGCGAAGTAGGGTCCAAAAAAAGGAGATAAAAAAAGGTCAATATTGAAAAAATAAGGTACCGTACTACTTGGTACTAATATGTGCCCTAAGGAGCCAGCCAGCGCTGGGAGTTTATAGGGCTGTTTAGTGAGTGCAGTGCCACTTGATGGGCAATATTAGCGATACATACAACTGCCCATGCGTAGTCTCTGTTACTGCAGCTCAGCTAATTGATATGGATGGGGTTCTACCGCAATACCACATGCAACCTGTGGCCAACTGTGGCACTGTTTTTTTAGACACAAGCAGCGATTTATTTATAATTATGTTAAAAACTGACCAACCAACTAAAACTTGACTTGATAAATTCTAGGAAGTCGAGAATTAACATTGCTCAGGTCATTCTCACAGTGTAGTAAGGTCAGAAATGGCTTACCTTAGGTTTGCTAAACCTCAAAAATAAGGATAGTAGGAAACCAGAATGACTACAAAAATTTTTTATTTTTTTCTTTCAACTATTGTTTTAACATAAATAAACCAACATTTCATTTGGATATACAAAGGATCAAGGAAAGCAGGACAATGATGGGAATTTTTTTTAATAGGTGAACTTTTAAAAGGTTGCACAAATCCACGTTTATTTCTACCCCTGCCGGCCCCCGTTTTTTGACACTCTAATGCATGATTAGACAGCTGCTGGTGTCAGGGAGAGAAGATCTTACAGGAGCGCTGTTTTTGAGCGGTTTCTGATAGGCTTAGGAGACACACAGAATATTTTGCTAAATCATCCCGTATATAGAATGTACCTTTCCCTTACCTTTACAAAGTCAACATTTTTGTTATCACTTCCAATTATCATTTTGTTTTTGTCTTTCATGATGAAAGGAGTCTGTCAGTACGAAATGACTTTCCAAACCCAGCACAGGTGCTTAGCAGCGCTCCTTCTATCTATCTCTACCCTCTTCTGCATCCTGAAACACAAAAAGAAAACACAGAATACACAAAAATACTCTGCAGTAAAAAATATAACAGTAGTCAGCAAGTGCTGGTAAAAAGATGACATCAAATACAGGGTATTTAGTCAATACGTTTTTTGCAAAAAATGTACACCAAGCCACTCCACCTCGTCACGGTAACCCTTAACGGAGCAGTCCCTATCTAATGTGTTAAAAACCTGAACATATGAACTGTGTTTTCTTTTTGTGTTTCAGTCAGTGGGTGGTGTGAACACTGTCCGACCGACTTGTTCACATTGTGCATGTCACATGTGTTTTTCATCCATTTTTTCCTTGCTTATGTATGGTTTGGGAGATCCCACCCCTCTCTTGTGTGACTTGCACATAAAGAGCCGTCTTACACCACATGCGCACATCAGGAAGCGCTTGTCTGAATCCTGCTCATTTAGACACTGTTCATATGTTCAGGTTTTGAATACATTAGATAGGGACTGCTCCGTTAAGGGTTACCGTGGCTTGGTGTACATTTTTTGCAAAAAACATATTGACTAAATACCCTGTATTTGTTATCATCTTTTTACCAGCACTTGCTGACTACTGTTATATATTTTACTGTAGAGTATTTTTGCACATTTGTCATTCTGTGTTTTCTTTTTGTGTTTCAGTCAGTGGGTGGTGTGAACACTGTGCGACGACTTGTTCACATTGTGCATGTCACATGTGTTTTTAATTCTCTTCTGGAACCTCTAAAGTCAGAGCTGTCAGTCAAGGAAGTTGGGGCAAGGTACCGGTAGATGGAAAACAAATACGTGAAACAATGCACTGAACTGAAAGGTGTGCCAAGCACCTGTGCTTGGTTTGAACAGTCTTTTTCTGCTGATAGACCCCTCCTTAATTTATGCCAAGGCAAAAATAGGGGCCCACCCTTTTCTACATCATGTCATTTACACAGGACAGTGCGCTCACTATTGGAGGACAAACTGAGAACTTATCATCTGAGAACTAGACTAAAGGTAATTTTTGGACATATGTCTAAAAATTTCCAATGTTGAACAGCGTAAATGTTCCACTATGGGGGCAAAGTCAAGTGCGATTTTAAATATGTGGGCTCTGACTTTTTGATTAGAGTTAGTCATGTGGTAGGTGACATCTAATTTTACTGTGACTAATGCAAAAAAAAAAAAATCAAGAGAGAACCTCATTCTCCTGGTTTGGGTAATTTTGCTCCATTACTAGGATTGTCATAACTTTAATCTTTCTCGTAAGTGTTTTTTTTTTTTTTTTGTTTTTTTTTTATTGGCTTTGACTACTTTTCTCAATTGAGCAATATGGTTCTGACTTTTTTTTCGTAACGTTGCAATTTTACTGGAGCCATATCATCCAAAACCATATCAACAAATCAATTTCTATAAAAGAAAATGTTTACTATATGAAGGTATTTAACTGGACAAATGTAATCTGCTGCTAAATGTGATCATGTAGAGAGAAGTCCATATCCTGTCCTTGCGTTTTCCACAAAATTGACAATTTCATGTAATTATAATGCACAAGTTGTCCTACCTCTTACACTGCTTGGCTTATTAATGGATTATATTCTAAATACAGTATATGTACAATGTGTATTGTTATTTAAAATCACATATAAGAATAAAAAAATTTATGAGACCTGGAAGGAAGAGAAGTTGGATCTGTTGCTGGAAAGTGACCCAAAGTCATGGCTTTTTTTTTCCCCCGGGAACAAAGAGTCAGTTCACTACCCTAATCCTGCATCTAGATACTCTGGCCAAGGATCAATGGTTTAATCACGCACCCTGATGGCTCACATCCACACAAATGCTCCTTCAGGCACCAACCTGCACCACTGATGCCACCAACATATGCAGTGAAACATCTCCAAAGATCACCTAGTCCCATCCTACCAGGATCCCCAGCGATCTACTGTAGCAGCTGATGAAAATCTGCAGACTGTTAATACTTGGAACGAGTGTATCTCCTGTTTACCTTTGTCCAGGGTTCGATTAAGCGTTTGCACTTTTTTTTTAAGTCACTTTTCTTCTTCTTCTTTTTGCACTATTCACTGACATTTTTATTCTCCAAATGGCGCACTCGGTTGATGAATTTTGCACAAAACGAAAACTGCTCTTTTTTTTCAGAACAAAACAAATGTCAGGTTCTGCTAAAATGTCAAAAAAAATAACAAAAAAAATGTGAGACGTATATAAAATCACTCCCTTCGGTGGGAACTTTAGTACATTTGTGCAAAATTATTGTGACTTTTTAAAAAAATTGCAATTGATGAATCAACTGTAAACATCTGGAAACTCTAAACTTCATCCGCCTTAGCGAATATTAAAAAAAACCAAACAAAACAGGCAAATACGTATAAAATAGACTTTAAAAAAGGGTTACATGAATCACCTTAAATCAAACAATATTCCGGACTAACATAATTTCTACTGCCGGAAAAAAGTGAAGAGATATAGAAAAAATATCTTTAAAATAATCATTTTATTAATAATATATTAAAAACAAAGAAAAAAATGCCCAAAAGAAGGCGCAAAATAACCTACAGCAATCATATATGAACAGGCATAATGATAATAAGGCACAAAAATCACACAAAAGCAGATATTGCACACTATAAGGAGTTAATAAAAGTTGCAAATAATTCACAACAATACTCAAAATGGTCTGCTATATATAAATGGTTAAATGCCTAAATGAGTCATGCAAATTGCCTCTTCAGAAAGAAAGAGGACTTTTACTCTACAGCGCCACCTATTGGTAGTAGCGATCCTACAAGTCACAATCAACCCTTTAACGAGTCTTGTAGTATGACTTAGGATACAAGCCAAATCAGAATCTCAATTTGCAGACACGGTGTTTCGAGCTGTTGGCTCTCGTCAGTTCAAAGTATGAGATCTGATTTGGCTAGGTGAGAGGCTCTGGACTAGGGTCTAGGGTGAAATAAGGAGTTAATAAAAGTTGCAAATAATTCACAGCAATCCTCAAAATGCTCTGCTATATATAAATGGTTAAATGCCTAAATGAGTCAAAGATCCCTAGGCGGCACAATACATATAAAGGGTGAAATATGACGGCAACATGACGGTAATGTCTAAGTCCTCATATTAATCTACCTAAATAGACCGCTCCAAAATAGACCAAATTAAAATTAATATAGCCGAAATTGTATGCCTTAATTAACAATACCTGGTCACTGTAAGCTCAAATGGACGTGGGCGCCGCAGCCTCCTCCACCCCAATGCACGTTTCATAACAAGCTTCTTCCGGGGGGCGTTGGGGTGGAGGAGGCTGTGGCACCCACGTCCATTTGAGCTTACAGTGACCAGGTATTGTTACTTAAGGCATACAATTTTGGCTATATTAATTTTAATTTGGTCTATTTTGGAGTGGTCTATTTAGGTAGATTAATATGAGGACTTAGACGTTACCGTCATGTTGCCGTCATATTTCACCCTTTATATGTATTGTGCCGCCTAGGGATCTTTGACTCATTTAGGCATTTAACCATTTATATATAGCAGAGCATTTTGAGGATTGCTGTGAATTATTTGCAACTTTTATTAACTCCTTATAGTGTGCAATATCTGCTTTTGTGTGATTTTTGTGCCTTATTATCATTATGCCTGTTCATATATGATTGCTGTAGGGTATTTTGCGCCTCCTTTTGGGCATTTTTTTCTTCATTTTTTTTAATATATTATTAATAAAATGATTATTTTAAAGATATTTTTTTCTGGATCTCTTCACTCTTTTCCGGCAGTAGAAATTATGTTAGTCCGGAATGTTGTTTGATTTAATATGTTTAAGAAGTGCCGTAATATTATTCTAATTGGACAATACTAGTTTAAATATCATGAATCACCTGTCAGGTTACTTTTAAGGCCGGTGTCACACTTGCAACTACAATGCGAGAAACTTGCACCTCAATACCTGTCACTGCCGCTGGCACTCGGGAACAGAGTATGCGGCTGCATGTATTTCTATGCAGCTATGCAGCTGAATTCTCCGGTCCCGAGTGCTGGTGACAGTGCCAGGTATTGAGGCGAGAGACTCGCGTGAGTTTCACGCAATGCAGTTGCAAGAGTGACACGGGCCTAAGAAGATAAGTCACACCGAGGTAAGGCCGGCTCTACATTTGCGGTTTAATCCGCTGCGTTTGATGCGCATACGTCCTGCGTACCTATCTTTAACATGGGGTACACAGGGACATGCGTTTGTATGCGCTCGGTTGCGTTTGCGTACAGTTGCGTCTTTTCGCGGTATGCGGCGGGGCGTGCCGAACGCAACTTGTTGCATTTTTTGCGGCGCCCAATATCCACAGTCATCTGCATGCGGATGACTGTGGATGACATGCGTAAAAAAAATGCATTACTGGCTATTGAACTGCAAGTGTACGCAAAGACATGCGTACGCTTTGCGTACGCAAGAATTTACATAAGATATGCCCATTGGGCGTGGCTTGTGTAAATTCAAAAATTTGCTGGGAAAATAGCACTTGCCTATCGTCCGCAACCGCATGCATGCATTTTTGCATGCGGTTGCGGCCGATACGCTGCGGACTCAACCACAAATGTGAACCTAGCCTAAGAATAAATGTGTATAGGGGAGTCAGGGATATCTGTCAGCCAAATGAGCAAAAGCAAATGTCCGTCTTCAAGATCAATTATGTTAATAAGAAACATCAGCCAAAAGAAACCGAAAATAGAGATATATGGGCAATGGAAGCAGAATCAA
This sequence comes from Dendrobates tinctorius, assembly GCF_039654945.1. Classification (NCBI taxonomy): domain Eukaryota; kingdom Metazoa; phylum Chordata; class Amphibia; order Anura; family Dendrobatidae; genus Dendrobates; species Dendrobates tinctorius. The sequence goes on along the minus strand of NW_027361743.1, from coordinate 11,290,506 downwards.
TATCAGTATCCCCTTCAAATGGAGTTTTCTTATGTTTCATCTTCATGAGTACACCGCTCCCCTGTCTTCAAGCTTCCTGTTTGTCGAAGGCAGTGCTAACCTGAAGATTGACCATTCATACCAGCAACATGGTTCATAAGTTGGTCCAAACTGTGAGCTCTATGATGCTGCAAGTAGAGGCAGCTTTGACTGAGCAACATTAGAGTAGCGCAATGGTACTAAATCTCTATAGATTTCCACCAAACTTTAGAACAGAGCTTACAAGCTCTATTAAAAAGAGCTTGTAAGCACTGTCCATGTTCAACTACTGCTGCTAGGCTGCAGCAGTGGTCGGTAACTTAGACAATGTACAGAAAACAGTACAATTAAAAATCCCTTCATGCTTGAGAACAGAGAGGATCTTTAATAAATAAATTGCACACTTGCTTATCTTCACAAGCGCTTTTTAATTTTAACCTTTAAGGATATGGAGACTAAACCTTTGATTTATGTGTTTCCTCATCATACAGTTACTTAGATCAACTTATGTAGTGCAACATGCAACTGCGCACAGGAGGAATTCTATCTACAAAATTTTCATTTTTTGGAGGGGTACAGAATGGAAAACTAGGCAAAAACAAAAATGTATTAATTCAATGAAATATGTATTTTTTCATTAAAAACTTTATAAAAAGACAAAAACAAAAATGTATTAATACAGTTGATTTCTTTTTTTGCAAAATCTTTATTGAGGGCAAAAACAAAAATTAATTTATATGTTAACATATATTTTTTGATAAGGTAAAATACATTACTTCTTTTAAAGGGTTTGTCCAATACTTTTTTATTGATGACCTATCCTTAGAATTAGTCATCAATATCTGATTGGTGGGAATGTAGCACACAGCACCCCTGTAGATCAGTTGTTACCGGCGCTGGACGAATGTTCTGAGATGCACAGCAGCTCCGTCATTTCTACATTGGCCATGGGTGGGTACTGCAGATCCATCCGCTATTCACTTGAAATAAGTAGGCGGTGGATCTGCAGTACCTAGATGTGGCCATTATAGTTTTGACAAATGCTGTGATCTAGGAGCTTCTGGCCACCGCCGTCAGTGCCACACAACCACTGATCCAAAGGATAGGCCATCAACAAAAAAGTAATGACCAGATCCTTGAATTTTCCATCTATTCATGGCCATTGCTACTTATGTTCTGGAGATGAAAACCGACCAGCTCTTCCTTTCCCGGCTGACTCGCATCCTCTGCGTCAAACACTTTGCAGATATCCCACCGTTTCGGCAGTAGAGATTTTCTAAATAAAAACTCTGAGATGTAAGATACGAGAATCTGCGTGGTTAAAGCCACCAGCATGGTGAAGGTCTTGAACGGGAAGAGTTGGACATAGACGCCATTGCTAAGTGTGCACCAGGGATAGTGGATGATGGGTGGAATATTTATGGAGTTCACACCTCCCAGTATTCTCAATACAAAGCCCAGGAGGAAACCGGACGCCGAACCATAAGTGTTAGTTCTTGGGACAAAGAGAACACAACACAATTGAGGGAAAACCAAAGCATAGACCATCTCTCCGCACATGAACCACAGGTCGTAGATGGAGTTAGACAAGAAAGCCAATCCAGCTGCTGCACTTCCCAATACAATGGTGGAAATCCTCATGGCCACCATCACTTCTGTCTGTGAAGCCTGCAAATAATAAATACATTAGGAAGGGTAACTTTTTTCAGAAAATTTGTCAGAAAATACACAGAAGTGAAGAAGATTCATAGTAATAATCACCAGTGAGAAGACAATGTCCCTACAGGCATGGAGCCTGTAAAGTAAGAAAGCAGGTGGCTCTTCATAAACATGTAAATTCTTTCCTGCCCGTGGAGTAGAGTGATGGAAGCTAAACTAAACAGACATTCCTATTACTTCTATTAAATGAGTATTTTGAAGTGGTCCATTGAGTTGTTCAGAGCTATGCAGTCTCCTTACATTCTCCTCAATTCCTGGTTTCTGGCAGGGCAGGCTCTCCTCCTCGAGTGACAGTTCTGGTGAGCAGCAGAGCTGTAGAATTAGTGGAACTACAAAGCGCAGCACAAGTTCTAACACATTCAGTTATCAGTGGTTTGTTCTATCGCCGATAAATGCTACCGCGCAGGTGCCACCGGTGTCATTTGGGTGGAGACAATTTTTTTTTCCTGTAGCAAAATGCGCCGGCGGTGCCTGTGCAGTAGCATCTACTGGATCGCCAATAGATGCCACTGCGCAGGCGTGGCCAGCGCCATTTTGAGAAATTATTTTTTTTTTTTAGAAGAAATTTATATCACTAAATAAAATAATTAAATGAATATAACAGATGTGATCATGTGCTGCCGCCTGTGCCTGCCTGCTGAATGTGAATTATATTTATTTTTTCCGACCATATTATATGCAGTATGCAAACTAGGGGACAGATTAGTAAGGGATCAGAGACCTGTAATAAGCCATATAGTTGAATATGTAAGCAGAGCACCACATAAAGCCCTGCCCAGAGCCCCACCCACAGGCCTCTTCGAAGCATGAGCATATCATTAGCTGAAAACTACAAGTAAAGATTACACAACAACCACAAGACAGATTTCATCAACCAAGGTATCATTTTAATCAGTATAACGGCACCAACCTGACAGTGTCTGTAGGTTACTCAACATAATCCTGCTGACAGGTTCCCTTTAAATACCGATGTCAGTAATGGATAACTGTGATATATTGTAAGAGGTCAGGACCTGTAGGTTTAGGCTCTGTGACTGGAAGTGGCAGATATTTTCACCTAATATTTTATCATTTTATATCAATTTTGTTGCAGATTTGAATAGAAAAAAACTGAAATCTGCACCAAAAAACTACAGCAATCGATAGCCATCGTGCTAAATATCCAGACAATTCTGCACTTAGCATTATAATAGAGATGAGCGAATATGTTTGGAAACGATTGCTGAATCCGAGTTTGCCATATTTATACCCTATTCGTGCCAAATTTATGTTTGACGATTGTTTCTGCACATATTCGCTCGTTTCTATTCTCACTGAGTCCAATGGCGTTCGACTATGGCGTTCAGAATCCGAACCGAATATTGAAAAATTTTCTCAAATTACAATACTGTACGTCACTGCAAGATGGTTCTCCTCCCATGATGATACTTGCCCAATATTACTGAGCCCGGCCCTCACTTACACACTGTAAGCAAATGGTCACTGCCTCTACCGAGCCAGCCCACTCCCCCTCTACTGCTGTAGTCATTCTCGCTATCTAATTGGCTGCAGAGTGCTCTATTTCCACCGACTTTCAAGCAGGATGCATAGAAGGGTATAATGAGACTTTACTTTTAAATTTGTGCGCTGGTGACTATAAGAACATGGAGGAAATGCTGCTGAAAAATTACCATTTTACGGAGAATCCTTTTATAGATATTGTATCCGAACATGGAGCTAGATGACAAGAGAGCAGAGTCCGCCGATGACATAACAGCTGCTGCCACCGCTCCTAAACCTGCCACAGACACATAGATAGGACACAGGTACTGCAGGACGACTGGTAGGATCATACTAGCTTCTCCTCTAACATATGGTGATGGCAATCCATAGCTTGTCTGGTTCCAATCTATGCAAAAGAAAAAAAGGTTAACTGGTTAATAATGTCCTATGTTTGGCCAATCATAGGCCCATGTTAAAAAACCCTCAAGTCTCTTGGCTGACCACCACTGTAGCTGATGCTAGGGGCTAGTGAGTTTGCAAGATTTATAAGAGCAGCTTGTCAGGAGCTGAGGGGGAAGGGGAAGGGAGGTGAACCGGTAACTGCTTACCTATTGTGAAGGCCAGAGTAGGGATAAAGAATGATGTTGTCATTAATATTTACCGGTAGAAGCCGCTACAGCTCCAATTAATACAGATGGGATTGCCAGCACCACACATCCCACGGCACTAAGAGCAGACATTACTTTTGCTTGGGTTGTAGTAGAAGCGGATAAGACTCTCTGAAAATATATCTGCCATGCAATACTACCAAGGCTCTAAAAAAAAAAGAAAAAGTGCACATGAATATATCCACCACAATTGACATTTGGCTAATTTACCTTAAATGGGGTTGTCCATTACTAGGACAACTCCTTCTCTCTCTGAATGTTTGCCCCCATTAATATAAAAACATCTATACTCACCTCTGGTGCCGACGCCGTTCCAGCAGTGTCGACACTCGTGTTCCAAGGGCTCAAGTTGTTATGTCACGTGAGCCCTGCGCTCAATCGGCACTGGCGCCCGTGTCTCCACCCGCCTTCAGATACATAAGTAATCAAGAGGAAGTGAAAGCTGTGGCTACTCCCTACTTCCCTTTAACAGTTTAATGAATTAAAGGGAACCTGTCATCAGGTTTTTCCAACTCAAACTAATAGCATCTAAGCAAAGTTGCTGTAAAAAAAAACATACAGTAAATGCATAACTTTGTTGTAGGAAAATGATTTCCCTTTTTGTTTTTAGAAGTCCTTTGCGCAACCTCACAATTTTGATGCAAATGAAGCTGGCACTGCACTAACAACATTCCAGCTTCTCTCCTCCTTCCTCCATTCTCTGCCAACCTCGGGTCACTAACTCTTGTCTAAGTGACCTGCCTTCTCTGCCCCAGATCTTGCCCATGCACCGCCATTCTCTGGCAATTGTTTGGATCTTTCCTGTGCACGAGCTGCCCCAGGGAACGACGGCGCATGTGTGAGATCTTGGATGATGGAGGCCGGTCACTCGGATAAGACTGACTTTTCAGTCAATAACTAAAGTTTGACGGTGAGTGTAAAAAGAGGGAAAGAGGCAGAAAAACTATGTATTTCTAAAAACAGGAAATCGCTTTTGTGCAACAAAGGTATAAATGTAATCTTTACTTTACTTAGATACCATTAGATGGGTACCTAAACCTGCCGACAGGTTGTCTTTAAATATTGTAACTAAGCCAACCTAGTGTTCCTAAAACACTGCCAAATTATGTAGAAATAACCAAGTCTAGAATGTGCATTTAACAATGCCAACTAATGTGTGTATATAAGTGCCAACTCATCAAATAACTGAACTATAAGGCTGGGTTCACACGTAGTGTTTTTTTAGCGTTTTCGCGGCGATTTTAAACGTGCGATTTTGCCGCGAAAACGCAAAAAAACAGCATCCCATGCACTCCTATGGGATTCCACAATGCTGTGCTAATGCTGCGGATTTTCCCGCGGCGGTATCGCATTGCGGTAAAATCCGCAGCATGCTCATTAATTTTGCAGAATCGCGGCGATCCCGCACACATAGGAATGCATTGTTCTGCTTACTTTCCGCATGTGGCTGTGCCCACCATGCAAAAAGTAAGCAGAACAATTGCGGATGGTACCCACGGTCCGGAGGAGAGGAGACTGTCCTCCAGGCTCTGGGTACCATATCCCTGTAAAAAATAGAATTAAAATAAAAAATATTGTTATTCTCACCTTCCGATGGCCGGCGATCTTCCCGCCTCATTCCACGCTCCCGGTATCTTCCGGTTCCAGTAATCCTTTGCGCGAATGACCATGATGAAGTCGCGGTCTCGCGGTCATTCGCGATGACTTCGCGGGAGCGCGACATCTCGCGGTCATTCGCGATGATGTCGCGGGAGCGCGACGTCTTGCGGTCATTCGCGCAAAGGACTGGAAGATGCCGGGATCGTGGAGAGAGGCGGTCGTCGGAAGGTGAGAATAACAATATTTTTTATTTTTTTATTATTTTTTACATTTTATCTTTTACCACTGATGCTGCATAGGCAGCATCAATAGTAAAAAGTTGGTCACACTCGTCAAGCACTATGTTTGTCGAGTGTGACCAACCTGTCAATCAGTTCTCCAAGCGATGCTACAGATCGCTTGGAAAATGATAGCATTCTGCAAGCTAATTATGCTTGCAAATTGCTAGTTTTTCCAGAATTCTCAGTTCCGCTATGTGTGCACATAGCCTTAAGATGGCACATAAAAGTGCAAACTAAGGTTCAAATAACACAAGTCTGCAAAGGCAAAATTGTTTGAAAAGTAAGAGGTGATTTTTATATACTTTCGATCGCTGAACTCAGTGAAAATATCATAAAAATTCCATCTATTACAGTCTTTCACAAACACTGACTCCATAGGCTTTTTCTTGCACCATACTTTGACCCCTTTGCATGACCTTTGGTAGATGATTTTGGTGTCATTAGATTGATTAGAAATGGTTTTCATTGGCACAGAAGCAGAGAAAAGAAGTTTCTTCCATACTTTTCTCAAGACTGTGCTCTAGTGTATTGCAGTGATGTTCCTGGGCGGATAGAAAAATGTAACATTGAGTACAATGTGGAAACTCTTTCTTGATTCAGCCAAAAAAAGATAAAAAGTCTGAAAGCTGTGCTACTGCACAATGGCAGCAATTACGCTTCAGTGTCTGAAGGGCATTTTATGCCTTTATTCTCAAGAAACTTAACTACAATAATCAAAGTTGGTCAATATGTGGTGATCTTAAAGTTCTCTCTTTGCTCCTTGGGCAGCAAGGAGAATACACGTAGTACCCATGCTTTTTGTGTGGATGGGACAGCTGGAAAAACACTCATAACTAGACAAAAAAAGTTGGCCAACGAGAGCATCTTAGCAACCTGGTCTCAAGAACATAGCTGCAGAAAGTTTAGTTGATGCCACTAAAGTTCTCCTGCCACTGCTCCACATTAACCTTGGACTGATGAAGCACTTTGTGAAAGCTCTACCAAAAGAAGGAGTGATTTTTAAGTATCGCTGTAGCAAGTTTCAGGGACTGTCCAAAGCAAAACTTAAGGAAGGCATTTTTGTGGGTTTAGATATTCGGAAACTCCTGAAGGACGACATGTTCAAAGCAAAAATGAAAGCTATCAAGAAAACGGCTTGAGATTCTTTTAAGGAAGTCTTGAAGAAACTTGTAGGCTACAAAGATCCAAAATTTAAATCCATTGTGGAGAACATGATAGAACGTTTCAAAGCCTTAGTTTGTCTGATGAATTTGAAGTTACATTTTTTACATTCCCATTTGGACTACATTCTTGAAACCCGTGGTGCTGTTAGCAAAGAGCAAGGAAAAAGATTTCATCAGGATATCAAGGAGGTGGAACGACTAGAGTTGAGCGAAACAGGTCGGTCAGATTCAAAAGTCGCCGACTTTCGGCAAAGTCGGGTTTCATGAAACGAAACCCGACCACAGTGTGAAGTAGGCCATGCGGTCGGCGATGCAAGCGCCAAAGTCGGGTTTCGCCGAATGCTTGCACGTGACTTTTTTCAGCCAATGAGAGAAGCGGAGTGTAGCTGGAGTGGGAGTGGGGGAGAGGGAGAGAGAGATTTTGCCGCCTCTAGGGTTAAAATTCATGCCAGAATTAATGCATTGCAATTTAAAATTTGGGGCTAAAACTAAAATTTAGTGATAAAAATGTAATTATATTTTCTTTACTGCCCAGTGGTCTAAAATTCGATGACACACCTGCTGCGTCAATATGATCACTGCACCCCTAGATGAATTCATTGAGAGGTATATTTTGTAAAATGGGGTCACTTATGGGGCGGTTCTATTGTTTTGGCACCACATGGGTTCCCTCAAACCATAACAGTAAAATGTGCACTATATAATATGGCGCTCCTTTCATTCTGAGCTTTTCACTATGCCTGCAAAGTAGTTCCTGATTACATGTAGGATATTGGCGCACTCAGAAAAAACTGCACAACAAACTGAGGTCTATTTTCTCCTATTAGCCCTAAAAATTTGGGGCAACAACAACAGTTTAGCGGTAAAAATGTTATTATTCTTTCTTCACCGCCCAATGGTATAAATTTCTGTGAGGCACAAGTGGTGTCAACATGCTCACTGCACCCCTAAATTAATTCATTGAGAAGTGTAGTTTATAAAATGGGGTCACTTATGGGGGAGTTCTGCTGTTCTGGCACCTCAGGGGCTCTGCAAATGTGACATGGCACTCTCAAACCATTCCAGCAAATCTGAACTTCAATATGGCGCTTATTCCCTTTGATTACACTGTGCCTCAAAAATAGCTTTCGACCACATACAGGGTATTGGCAAACTCAGGAGAAATTGCACAACAAATCGTACTTTGCATTTCTTCTGTTAGTCTTGTGAAAATAAAAAAAATGGGGCTAAAAGAACATTTTTGTGGGAAAAATGTGATTGATTTTTTTATTTTCATACCTCTACGTTATAAACTTCTATGAAGCAACTGGGGATTCAATGTGCTCACCACACATCTAGATAAGTTCCTTGGGGGGTATAGTTTCCAAAATGGGGTCAAATATGGGGGGTTTCCACTGTTTAGGCACATCAGGGGCTCTGCAAACGCGACATGACGTCTGCTCTCGATTCCAGCCATTTTTGCCATCAAAACTTCAAACGGTGCTCCTTCCCGTCTGTGTGAATAAACATTGGATTCCCCCCCATATATGGGGTATCGGCATACTCAGGAGAAACTGGACCACAATGTTTGAGGTTAAGTTTCTCCTGTTACATTTATGAAAATAAATTTTAGGGGATAAAGTAAAATGTTTGCAAAAGAAAAGTAAAATGTTCATTTTTTCTTTCCACATTGCATTCATTCCTGTGAAGCACCTGAAGGGTTAATCAACTTCTTGAATGTGGTTTTGAGGACTTTGAGGAGTGTAGTTTTCAGAATGATGTGACTTTTGGGTATTTTCCGTCATATAGGCCCACCAAAGTCACTTCAAATGTGATGTGGTTCCTAACAAAAATGGTTTTGTAACTTTTGTTGTAAAAATACGAAATCGCTGGTCAACTTTTAACCCTTATAATGTCCTAACAAAAATAAATTATGTTTCAAAAATTGTGCTGATGTAAAGTAGACATGCGGGAAATGTTTATTAACTATTTTGTGTGACGTATCGCTTTGGTTTAAGGCTATAAGAATTCAAAGTTTGAAAATTGTGAATTTTTTTTCAAAATTTCTGATATTTTCACAAATAAACACATAGAAAACTAATTTTACCACTATTGTAAAGTACAATACGTCACAAAAAAAAAATCTCAGAATCAGTGGGATCCGTTGAAGCATTCCAGAGTTTTAACCACATAAAGTGAAGGGAAGCAAGGAAGGCCAAACACATGGGTTGGTGTGATGAAGTTGTCTTGTATAGCGATACGCGTGGGCTCTCCCCTGCCCCCCCTCTTCTCACTTTGACTGCCCACCATGGCAATGTCTCGGCGTCCTCCACATGCTCCAAGGTAGATATGTCTGTGGATACTCCTGTCCAGCTGTGACCACCATTTTGAGCTTAATCTCTTTATTCCTCTGTGACCTCCATACCATGCAATTTAATATGTAATCTGTATATAGGGATCCACTCGGTCTGACTCTCCCCATACTTATGGGGCACCATCTGCGCCATACAGGTACATTCTATGGCTGTTTTTTGCAGGGAGGCTACTTTGCATACTTTGGTGTTTTGAATTTGGAGGTGCACCCTATTCCCTTCCTATAATCACATAAAGTGACACTGGTCAGATTAAAAAAAAAAATGAGGCCTGGTCATTAACCTACACAGTGGCTCCGGCCATAAGGAATTAAACTTTGAAGAAGTGATATTTTACAAATTGTTTCATTTTTTCCATGCACACCAAAGGGTAGAGATAAAAATGTTATAAAATGAACCTTACCAGGTACAAAATATCATCTACCCATATTCCAATATATTGCATATCAATTTTTCCTAGCCAGGGATCCCGGAAAAAGCCGTGGATTGCAGTTTCTGCAATATTCTTAGTAGCAGAGTTCAGAAGTGCAAATGGTATACAGATCCACTGCAGATGGGAACATGAAGAGCTTATAGTTAATGCAAATTAATGGACAAGATCATGCAGTAACTACATTAAAAGGACTTTGATATTTCCCCATCTGCTAGTATATATCTACTATAATACTGCTCCTATGTACAAGAATATAACTACTATAATACTGCCCCTATGTACAAGAATATAACTACTATAATACTGCCCCTATATACAAGAATATAACCACTATAATACTGCCCCTATGTACAAGAATATAACTACTATAATACTGCTCCTATGTACAAGAATATAACTACTATAATACTGCTCCCTATGTACAAGAATATAACTACTATAATACTGCCCCTATGTACAAGAATATAACCACTATAATACTGCCCCTATGTACAAGAATATAACTACTATAATACTGCTCCTATGTACAAGAATATAACTACTATAATACTGCTCCCTATGTACAAGAATATAACAATGATAATACTGCTCCTCTGTACAAGAATATAACTACTATAATACTGCCCCTATATACAAGAATATAACTACTATAATACTGCTCCTATGTACAAGAATATAACTACTATAATACTGCCCCTATGTACAAGGATATAACTACTATAATACTGCCCCTATGTACAAGGATATAACTACTATAATACTGCCCCCTATGAACAAGAATATAACTACTATAATACTGCCCCTATGGACAAGAATATAACTACTATAATACTGCTCCTATGTACAAGAATATAACTACTATAATACTGCTCCTCTGTACAAGAATATAACTACTATAATACTGCCCCTATATACAAGAATATAACTACTATAATACTGCTCCTATGTACAAGAATATAACTACTATAATACTGCCCCTATGTACAAGAATATAACTACTATAATACTGCTCCTATGTACAAGAATATAACTACTATAATACTGCCCCTATGTACAAGGATATAACTACTATAATACTGCCCCTATGTACAAGGATATAACTACTATAATACTGCCCCCTATGAACAAGAATATAACTACTATAATACTGCCCCTATGGACAAGAATATAACTACTATAATACTGCCCCTATGTACAAGAATATAACTACTATAATACTGCTCCTATGTTCAAGAATATAACGACTATAATACTGCCCCTATGTACAAGAATATAACTACTATAATACTGCCCCTATGTACAAGAATATAACTACTATAATACTGCTCCTATGTACAAGAATATAACTACTATAATACTGCCCCTATGTACAAGGATATAACTACTATAATACTGCCCCTATGTACAAGGATATAACTACTATAATACTGCCCCCTATGAACAAGAATATAACTACTATAATACTGCCCCTATGGACAAGAATATAACTACTATAATACTGCCCCTATGTACAAGAATATAACTACTATAATACTGCTCCTATGTTCAAGAATATAACGACTATAATACTGCCCCTATGTACAAGAATATAACTACTATAATACTGCCCCTATGTACAAGAATATAACTACTATAATACTGCCCCTATGTACAAGAATATAACTACTATAATACTGCCCCTATGTACAAGAATATAATTACTATAATACTGCTCCTATGTTCAAGAATATAACGACTATAATACTGCCCCTATGTACAAGAATATAACGACTATAATACTGCCCCTATGTACAAGAATATAACTACTATAATACTGCCCCTATGTACAAGAATATAACTACTATAATACTGCCCCTATGTAAAAGAATATAACTACTATAATACTGCCCCTATGTACAAGAATATAACTAATATAATACTGCTTCTATGTTCAAGAATATAACTACTATAATACTGCCCCTATGTACAAGAATATAACTACTATAATACTGCTCCTATGTTCAAGAATATAACGACTATAATACTGCCCCTATGTACAAGAATATAACTACTATAATACTGCCCCTATGTACAAGAATATAACTACTATAATACTGCCCCTATGTACAAGAATATAACTACTATAATACTGCCCCTATGTAAAAGAATATAACTACTATAATACTGCCCCTATGTACAAGAATATAACTAATATAATACTGCTTCTATGTTCAAGAATATAACTACTATAATACTGCCCCTATGTACAAGAATATAACTACTATAATACTGCTCCTATGTTCAAGAATATAACGACTATAATACTGCCCCTATGTACAAGAATATAACTACTATAATACTGCTCCTATGTACAAGAATATAGCTACTATAATACTGCTCCTATGTACAAGAATATAACTACTATAATACTGCCCCTATGTACAAGAATATAACTACTATAATACTGCCCCTATGTAAAAGAATATAACTACTATAATACTGCCCCTATGTACAAGAATATAACTAATATAATACTGCTTCTATGTTCAAGAATATAACTACTATAATACTGCCCCTATGTACAAGAATATAACTACTATAATACTGCTCCTATGTTCAAGAATATAACTACAATAATACTGCTCCTATGTTCAAGAATATAACTACAATAATACTGCTCCTATGTTCAAGAATATAACTAATATAATACTGCTCCTATGTTCAAGAATATAACTAATATAATACTGCCCCTATGTACAAGAATATAGCTACTATAATACTGTCCTTATGTTCAAGAATATAACTACTATAATACTGACCCTATGTTCAAGAATATAACTACTATAATACTGCCTCTATGTGCAAGAATATAACTACTATAATACTGCTCCTATGTTCAAGAATATAACTACTTTAATACTGCCCCTATGTACAAGAATATAACTACTATAATACTGCCCCTATGTTCAAGAATATAACTACTATAATACTGCCCCCTATGAACAAGAATATAACTACTATAATACTACTCCTATGTTCAAGAATATAACTACTATAATACTGCCCCTATGTACAAGAATATAACTACTATAATACTGCTCCTTTGTACAAGAATATAACTACTATAATACTGCCTATATGTACAAGAATATAACAACGATAATACTGCCCCTATGTACAAGAATATAGCTACTATAATACTGCCCTTATGTTCAAGAATATAACTACTATAATACTGCCTCTATGTACAAGAATATAACTACTATAATACTGCCCCTACAGTGGGTTTGGAAAGTATTCAGACCCCTTTTAAATTTTTCAATTTTTTTTCTCAATAGTGTACACTCTGCACCCCATCTTGAATGAAAAAATCCAGAAATGTAGAAATTTTTGCAAAATTCATTAAAAAAGAAAAACTGAAATATGACATGGTCATAAGTATTCAGACCCTTTGCTCAGTATTGAGTAGAAGCACCTTTTTAGCTCGTACAGCCATGAGTCTTCTTGGGAATGATGCCACAGGTTTTTCATACCTGGATTTGGGGATCCTCTGCCATTTTTCATTGCAGATCCTCTCCAGTTCCGTCAGGTTGGATGGTGAATGTTGGTGGACAGCCATTTTCAGGTCTCTCCAGAGATGCTCAAATGAGTTTAGGTCAGGACTCTGGCTGGGCCAGTCAAGAATGGTCACAGAGTTGTTCTGAAGCCACTACTTTGCTATTTTAGTTGTGTGCTTAGGGTCATTGTCTTGTTGGAAGGTGAACCTTTGGCCAAGTCTGAGGTCCAGAGCACTCTGAAGAGGTTTTCATCCAGGATACCTTTGCACTTGGCCACATTCATGTTTCCTTTAATTGCAACCAGCCGTCCTGTCCCTGTAGCTGAAAAACACCCCCATAGCATGATGCTGCCACCACCAGGTTTCACTGTTGGGATTGTATTGGGCAGGTGATGAGCAGTGCCAGGATTTCTCCACACGTCGCTTAGAATTATCACCAGAAAGTTCTATATTCGTCTCATCAGACCAGAGAATCTTAGTTGTCATAGTCTGGGAGTCCTTCATACGTTTTTTTAGCAAACTCTATGCGGGCTTTCATATGTCTTGCACTGAGGAGAGGCTTCTGTCGGGCCACTCTGCCTTAAAGGCCCCACTGGTGGAGGGCTGCGTGACTTTGTGGAACTTTCTCCCATCTCACTATTGCATCTGTGGAGCTCAGCCACGGTGATCTTGGAGTTCTCCTTTACCTCTCTCACCAAGGCTCTTGTCTCACGATTGCTCAGTTTTGCTGGATGGTCAGGTCTAGGAAAAGTTATGGTGGTCCCAAGCTTCTTCCATTTAAGGATTATGGCGGCCACTGTGCTCTTAGGAACCTTGAGTACTGCAGAAATTCTTTTGTAACCTTAGCCAGATTTGTGCCTTGCCACGATTCTGTCTCTGAGCTCCTTGGCCAGTTCCTTTGACCTCATGATTCTCATTTAGTCTGACTTGCACTGTGAGCTGTGAGGTCTTATATAGACAGGTGTGTGCCTTTATAAATCAAGTTTAATTAAACACAGCTGGACTCCAAACAACGAGTAGAATCATCTCAAGGAGGATCACAAGGAAATGGACAGCATGTCACTTAAATGAGTGTCTGAGCAAAGGGTCTGAATACTTATGACCATGTGATATTTCAGTTTTTCTTTTTTAATAAATTTTCAAAAATTTCTACATTTCTGTTTTTTTTCCCCACGTCAAGATGGGGTGCAGAGGGTACATCAATGAGAAAAAAATAAACTTTTTAAAATTTACCAAATAGCTGCAATGAAGCAAAGAGTGACAAATTTAACCCCTTACCTACAATTGACGTAATATTCCGTCCATGTGACCATGGACCTAATTACCATGGACGGAATATTACGTCATCACGATCAGCGGCGCCCACGTGGTGAGCGCCGCTGATCGCGGCCGAGTGTCAGCTAATTATCATAGCTGACACCCGGCACAATGTGTCAGGGGCGGTCACGGACAGCCCCCGACACGTTAACCCCTTGCACACCGCGATCAAACATGATCGCGGTGTACCAGGGGTTAAAGGGAAGCATCGGCAGGGAGGGGGCTCCCTCCGTGCTTCCCTGAGCCCCCCACAGCAGCGTAATGTGCAGCGCTGCTGCGGGGGGCTCCTTTCCTGCAGGCACCCGAATCCAAGATGGCGACGGGGGCCTTCGGGGGCCTGCAGGAAGCTGGCTTCCTCAGTGCCTGCAAAGCGCAGGCATGAGGAAGCCTGTGCAGTGCCTGTGACAGATCGCTGATCTGTCACAGTGATCTGTGATGTGACAGATCAGCGATCTGTCACAGGACAGTTATGTCCCCCCTGGGACATTGTAATAAAGCAAAAAAAAAATAAAAAAAGTGTAAAAATAATTAAAAAAAAAATTGCTAAATAAATTAAAAAAAAAAAAAAAAAATCCCCAATAAATTCATTTTTTGGAAATAAAAAAAACAAAAGAATAAAAGTAAACATATTTGGTATCGCCGCGTCCATAACGACCCGCCCTATAAAACTGTCCCAATAGTTAAGCCCTTAAGCGAACCCCTTAAAAAATAAAAATAAAAAACGAAGCAAAAAATAATGATTTATTATCATACCGCCGAACAAAAAGTGCAATAACGCGCGATCAAAAACACGCATATAAATATCCATGGTACCGCTGAAAATGTCATATTGTCCCGCAAAAAACGAGCCACCATACAGCATCATCCGGGAAAAAATAAAAAAGTTATAGCTCGCAGAATAAAGCGATGCAAAAATAATTATTTTTTATATAAAATTGTTTTCATTGCATAAAACCGACAAAACATAAAAAATCGACCTAAATGAGGTATCGCTGTAACCGTACTGACCCGAAGAATAAAACCGCCTTATAAATTTTACCGCACCCAGAACGGCGTAAACGCACCACCCAAAAGAAATTCATGAAACGCTGGTTTTTGTAAATTCTGTGTCCCATAAAACTAAATAAAAAGCGATCAAAAAATGTCACATGCCCGAACATGATACCAATAAAAGCGTCAACTCGTCCCGCAAAAAATAAGACCTCACATGACTCGGTGGGTCAAAATATGGAAAAATTATAGCTCTCAATATGTGGTGATGCAAAAACTATTTTTACAATAAAAAGCGTCTTTTAGCGTGCGACAGCCGCCAAACATAAAAACCGCCATAAATCGTAAATCAAACCCCCCGTTATCACCCCCTTAGTTAGGAAAAAATAATAAAATTAAAAAAATGTATTTATTTCCACTTTACCATTAGGGTTAGGGCTAGGGATAGGGTTAGGGCTAGGGTTAGGGTTAGAATTGGGGGTTTCCACTGTTTGGGCACATCAGGTGCTCTCCAAACGCAACATGGTGTCTGATCTCAATTCCAGCCAATTCTGCGTTGAAAAAGTCAAATGGTGCTCCTTCCCTTCCAAGCTCTGCCATGCACCCAAACAGTGTTTTACCCCCTCATATGGGGTATCAGCCTACTCAGGACAATTTGCAAAACAACTTTTGGGGTCCTATTTCTCCTGTTGCCCTTAGGAAAATAAAAATTTTGGGGCAAAAATATCATTTTTGTGGAAAAAAATTTTTTTTTTATTTTCACGCCCGAGCGTTATAAACTTCTGTGAAGCACTTGGGGGTTCAAAGTTCTCACCACACATCTAGATAAGTTCCTTAGGGGGTCTAGTTTCCAAAATGGTGTCAATTGTTGGGGGTTTCCACTGTTTTGGTACATCAGGGGCTTTCCAAACGCGACATGGTGTCCGATCTCAATTCCAGCCAAAAAAGTCAAATGGCGCTGCTTGCCTTCCGAGCTCTGCCATGTGCCCAAATAGTCATTTACACCCACATATGGGGTATCAGCGTACTCAGGACAAATTGCACAATAACTTTTAGGGTCCTGTTACCCTTGGGAAAATAAAAATTGGGGGTGAAAAGATAATTTTGTGGAAAAAATATGATTTTTTAATTTTACCGCTGTACATTATAAACTTCTGTGAAGCCCTTGTGGGTTCAAAGTTCTCACCACATAACTAGATAAGTTCCTTAGGGGGTCTAGTTTCAAAAATGGGGTCATTTGTAGGGGGTTTCCACTGTTTAGGTACATCAGGGGCTCTCCAAACGCGACATGGCGTCCGATCAGAATTCCAGCAATTTTGCATTGAAAAAGTCAAACGGCGCTCGTTCCCTTCTGAGCTCTGCCATGCGCCGAAACAGTGGTTCCCTCCCACATATCAGGTATCAGCGTGCTCAGGACAAATTGCACAATAATTTTTGAAGTCCAATTTCTCCTGTTACACTTGGTAAAATAAAAAAAATTGAACCTGAAGTAATTTTTTTTTGTGAAAAAAAGTTAAATGTTAATTTTTTTTAAATATTAAAAAAATTCCTGTGACGCACCTGAAGGGTTAATAAACTCCTTGAATGTGGTTTTAAGCACCTTAAGGGGTGCAGTTTTTAGAATGGTGTCACTTTTGGGTATTTTCTATCATATAGACCCCTCAAAGTGGCTTCAAATGTGATGTGGTCCGTAAAAATAAAATGGTGTTGCAAAAATGAGAGATCTATGGTCAACTTTTAGCCCTTATATCTTACTAAGAAATAAAAATTTTGGTTCCAGAATTGTGCTGATGTAAAGTAAACATGTGGCAAATGTTACTTATTAACTTTTTTGTGTGCCATATCTCTGTGTTTTAAGGGCATAAAAATTCAAAGTTGGAAAATGGCGGAATTTTCAAAATTTTCGCCAAATTTCCGTTTTTCTCACAAATAAACGCAAGTTATATGAATGAAATTTTACCACTAACATGAAGTACAATATGTCACGAGAAAACAATGCCAGAATCACCGGGATCCATGGAAGCGTTTCAGAGTTATTACCTCATAAAGGGACAGTGGTCAGAATTGTAAAAATTGGCCCGGGAGTTAACGTGCAAACCACCCTTGGTAGTGAAGGGGTTAAAGGGGTTTGAATACTTTTCGTACCCACTGTAAGTGCAAGAATATAACTACTATTATTATGCCCCCTATGTAGAAGAATATAACTACTATAATACTGCCCCTATGTAGGAAAATATAACTACTATAATACTGCCCCTATGTACAAGGATATAACTACTATAATACTGCTCCTATGTACAAAAATATAACTACTATAATACTGCCCCTATGTACAAAAATATAACTACTATAATACTGCCCCTATGTACAAGAATATAACTACTATAATACTGCCCCTAAGTACACTAATATAACTACTATAATACAGCCTCTATGTACAAGAATATAACTACTATAATACTGCCCCTATGTACAAGGATATAACTACTATAATACTGCCCCCTTTTGTATCTAGCCAATAATTGAAACAAAAAAAAATAACATTTCTACTTACCAATCCAAGTACCATAAAAACAATCTGTATGACATCAGTATAAGCCACAGAGTAGAAACCGCCAAACAATGTATATGTAATGACAATACAAGCTGATATCAGGATTGACAGGTAATTGCGAATATCCAATATGACACTGACTGCAGAAGCTGTAATAGAGAAGTACCGCACAGTATCACATTATTATAGCAATGACCACGTGGGATCAGGAGCATCTTCCTCTAGACATGTCTTATGAGATTGGGTCAGAACCTTTTGTCAACAAATTCTTCCACTATTTGTAATGACAACTAGCAGAACTGTGAGTGCTGCTGTAACTTCATCTACGTTTACACTGCACTATCATAGAGGTATTCTGGCCAGAAACATTCTTAGCCTTCGTCTTCTGACTGTAGGAACCGGCGGCGGCATATGGTGTTGGCGCAGCAGCAAAGCGATTAGACCAATCTAGTATTTATCAACTTTTCAAGTGGATTTACATTAAATATTTTTGGCTTCAATTCATCAGGGGAACTATCCCATCATAATCATCTTATTCATCAACCAAAAAAAAATTAATAAAATAAATCTAGATAAACACTTAACTAAAGATGCCAGGATGGCAGCAAACCAGCTAACGTCTGCTATGAGGGCCGGGATGAATAGGAGAATTGTCATGGAGTTCCCGTAGACTTCTTGAAAAGGGTCCATCATTGTCAAGTACTTCTTTGATCTCATTGGTTTTACAAAAAAGATGGAGCCTAGAGGCAGGAGAAGCAAAGCAACAGAGTAAGTTCTTATGTGCAGGGTCCTCTCTCCTGTAGTGTCATCTCTTATGTGCAGGGTCCTCTCTATTCTGTAGAGTGTCAGCTCTTATGTGCAGGGTCCTCTCTCCTGTAGAGTGTCAGCTCTTATGTGCAGGGTCCTCTCTCCTGTAGAGTGTCAGCTCTTATGTGCAGGATCCTCTCTCCTGTAGAGTGTCAGCTCTTATGTGCAGGATCCTCTCTCCTGTAGAGTGTCAGCTCTTATGTGCAGGGTTCTCTCTTCTATAGAGTGTCAGCTCTTATGTGCAGGGTCCTCTCTCCTGTAGAGTGTCAGCTCTTATGTGCAGGGTCCCCTCTCCTTTTGTCTCATTACTTTGATTTGTAGTTTTACTAGTTTTTTACTATCTCAATGGTAAAATATGTTGGTGTGATCAAAATAAAGTGCTTTCCGCTTAGTGTTTTTCTCTATAATTGTCATGGGGCAATTATATGGAGGATGCAAGTTGTCTCTTACCTAAAATTAATGCTATGGAAAATCCCAAGGGAGCTTGAAGCCATGCCAGTCCTCGTCCAGGAAGGTAGATGATCTCAGCAGATCCATTAATGTATGCTCCTCCAACCCAAGTAGCTGAAAGAGAAGATTATTAGAATCTTAGTCATTAATGTATTATTTGAATCTCTTTACCTCATACTTTGCCTTTTTTAAGCTGTGACATAATGTGGAAATTAAAAAAGTTTTAAAATTTGCTTTCTTTACAAAATTTGGTACTACATACCTTTCAAGGTTCGGTTCGGGGAACGTCTTGATGTTCGCCAAACATGTTTGCCAAATAGTTCATCGAATGTACCCAAACCCCATTAAATTCAATGGAAGGAAAAACCAAACATACACACAATACCTTAAGGGGTGAGAAAAAGTTTCCCAAACAGCTCAAATTAGAGGTAGACACCATGAAAAGTGGCATTAATTGACCCACAGTAGAAATTTGATAATGTGGTGGGTAAAGAGGCGGTTTAAGCCTTCTTTGTTGGGAGCCTGGATACCTCATGGAACAGCTCAGTTTTTTTTTTCCCTGCCACACTCAAGTGGCTCGAATATCAGCTTGGTAGAGCACTAATGTTAGAAAAATGTAAGGATAGTAATACAGGTAGTTGACTGAAATTAAGTACAGGCCTGCCGCTCTGGGAACCCTACTGCTACATGCAACACACATGAAAGAGACCCAACTTGGATTCTCCACATTCAAAAAATTATTGTCACACATCACTAAAGTGACATCAATTTCCACAGAGTAGAAACAGTATAATGAGGCTTCTGACACCCCTTCCACAACAGGCAACCCAACAGAGGGAGACCCAACTTTGAGACTCCACATTTTAAACAATTGTTTGCAAGATCAGTAGCAATAGCAGGCACAGAAGCCACGACAAAGGTGTCAAAGACTGGAATAACACGAGATGCATGACACTAAAAATAACACCATTGCGAATATGCCCAGTCTGCAACTTGGGTGCAAAAGTAATTGGAGATCCATGACTTGTTCATTTTCATGAAAGTTAGGTGGTCTACAGTTTTAGTGGACAACTGGATGTGCTTATGCTTCAGAACACCACCAGCAGCACCGCAGACACGTTCTGAGAGAATGCTGGCTGTCGGGCATGACAAAAACCTCCATGGCGTAACTGGCAAGTTCAGACCACTCTTCCATTCTTGAAGACCAAAATGCAAAAGGATCCAAATTCCCCCTGATGGCATTGATTTTGAGCTCGAGGTACTCCTGCACCATCCTCTCCAGTCTTTCACATCGTGTCAGACTTGTACTCTGTTATGCTGGTGCATATGCTGGTCTAAAAAATGTGTGAAATGACTCACAGAAATTGCTTATGCCACTTACACTGTTGCTACTGCTAATGTTTTTGCATTGACAACTGGATATTCTAGGGGTTGGAAGTCTATAACTGCAATGTTATGAACATAAGGATGAGTGACCTCATGGAGATCAACATCCAACACTGCGGAGACACCATCACATGTTTCTCAACGCAGTGATCTAGAGCATTGCCCCCATCCCTTATGGGAAATATGCAAAAGCATGTAAATCAACAGCCGCGGAGACACCATCACATGTTTCTCAACGCAAGCAATGACTAGCCAGGTCTTTCCCCGGGAAGGAACAACCACGGGAAGGGCAGTCTCCAATGAAGGAAACCACCTATGCCAAAACATGGTATCCATCCACAGACAGCTGTTTCGGGGTATTGCCCCTCATCAGTGTGGAGTAGGAAACTGGCTAGTAGGAGCAATGCCTAGTGAAAGGCTATGAACATAAGGATGAGTGACCTCATGGAGATCAACATCCAACACTGCGGAGACACCATCACATGTTTCTCAACGCAGTGATCTAGAGCATTGCCCCCATCCCTTATGGGAAATATGCAAAAGCATGTAAATCAACAGCCGCGGAGACACCATCACATGTTTCTCAACGCAAGCAATGACTAGCCAGGTCTTTCCCCGGGAAGGAACAACCACGGGAAGGGCAGTCTCCAATGAAGGAAACCACCTATGCCAAAACATGAGGGGCAATACCCCGAAACAGCTGTCTGTGGATGGATGAGGGGCAATGCTCTAGATCACTGCGTTGAGAAACATGTGATGGTGTCTCCGCAGTGTTGGATGTTGATCTCCATGAGGTCACTCATCCTTATGTTCATAGCCTTTCACTAGGCATTGCTCCTACTAGCCAGTTTCCTACTCCACACTGATGAGGGGCAATACCCCGAAACAGCTGTCTGTGGATGGATACCATGTTTTGGCATAGGTGGTTTCCTTCATTGGAGACTGCCCTTCCCGTGGTTGTTCCTTCCCGGGGAAAGACCTGGCTAGTCATTGCTTGCGTTGAGAAACATGTGATGGTGTCTCCGCGGCTGTTGATTTACATGCTTTTGCATATTTCCCATAAGGGATGGGGGCAATGCTCTAGATCACTGCGTTGAGAAACATGTGATGGTGTCTCCGCAGTGTTGGATGTTGATCTCCATGAGGTCACTCATCCTTATGTTCATAGCCTTTCACTAGGCATTGCTCCTACTAGCCAGTTTCCTACTCCACACTGATGAGGGGCAATACCCCGAAACAGCTGTCTGTGGATGGATACCATGTTTTGGCATAGGTGGTTTCCTTCATTGGAGACTGCCCTTCCCGTGGTTGTTCCTTCCCGGGGAAAGACCTGGCTAGTCATTGCTTGCGTTGAGAAACATGTGATGGTGTCTCCGCGGCTGTTGATTTACATGCTTTTGCATATTTCCCATAAGGGATGGGGGCAATGCTCTAGATCACTGCGTTGAGAAACATGTGATGGTGTCTCCGCAGTGTTGGATGTTGATCTCCATGAGGTCACTCATCCTTATGTTCATAGCCTTTCACTAGGCATTGCTCCTACTAGCCAGTTTCCTACTCCACACTGATGAGGGGCAATACCCCGAAACAGCTGTCTGTGGATGGATACCATGTTTTGGCATAGGTGGTTTCCTTCATTGGAGACTGCCCTTCCCGTGGTTGTTCCTTCCCGGGGAAAGACCTGGCTAGTCATTGCTTGCGTTGAGAAACATGTGATGGTGTCTCCGCGGCTGTTGATTTATATAACTGCAATGTTGTCACAATCCATTTTTGGATCTGTGGCAAAGTCTGGATTCTCTTATAGAAACCTTTTTCCTTTCAGGCCCTCGGGGGTTAATATGGGTTTTTGCCCCCCCCGGTGGCCGCTGGTGTTACTACATGTTTAATTAGCCAGCAGGTGGTGACAACCCCCCTCCTTCCTTTAAAAGGTCATCAGGTGCTGTAGCTCATTGTTGGTAATACTGGTCATTTGCAAACCAACCTTTTAGGAGAGGAGATATCTGTAGCAGTGCTTTTTGCAGCTTATCTGGAGCAGTGGTGTTTCTGTTGAAAGCTGAGTTCGGGTGCCTTACTCTGCTGCCTCGGAGCATTGGCAGCAGAGAAAGCTAAGTTTTTGTTTTTCCCTGTCCGTTATTTTCTCTTGTGTTGTGTAGGGAAGGTGACCTGATGAACGGACGGACTTGTCAGAATAGAGAAAGGAAGGTTTGCACAGTTTAGACAGGTGTCAGTTATTACAGTGGGGAAACAGCTAGGAAAGTGTAGTGGACGTGCAGTACCTTGGGTTGACCATTAGAGGGCAGGGAGGAATGTGAGCATAGGACTTGACATCAGCTTAGGGCTTAAGAAACCGTTGGTCATGGGGGGCGGAGTTAGAGGGAACCGGGAAAGAAATAAATTTGACAGGAGGGTTCCAGAAAATTCCAGTCCCCAGGGAGAGCTCAAGTGACAGGAAGACTACGACAGTTTGTGCACTGTGAGAGAACCAACCAGGGGGACTGAGGAGAGAGAAAGTCAGGGGGGTGGTCCTGACACAAAAGTACCGCAGTATAGACGAGGCACAGAGGAAAAGCATACCGTATTGAGAGAGACGACTGATCAGTAAACGTACTGTTGGTTTACGGGCCTAAGGCGGCCTCAGTGACGGATCTGACAGGAGCATCGAAGAGTGAAGAGGGGACGGTGTGTACATGTACGTCCCCGATGTAAAGTACGGTGTGCTTGAAGTGGCCCTGGAAATGGATGGCCGTGAAGGAGATATTGTGGTGTACTGTGAGGGCCGTCAGTCGGACGGTGAGAGAATAAACTTGGACCTGTTGAACCCGAAACCTGCCTCATCTTGTGTCTATACGTTGCTGCGCGGTACCCAGTGGGACCACCCCCCAGCCCGGCCCACCGACTCTACATTTGGCGTAGTCAGCAGGATCGCCGCCGCTAATACGTCAACTTCTGCGGCAGGCCTGCCCCAAGGGATGGAAAAAGACTCAGACTGCTCTGTGTGAATTATAAGCACCTGTGGAATACAAATCACCCACCTGGGGACTACAAATCGGAAACGCTGCGGGTGTCGAGGCATCGGGCGCCTTGAGTGGCGATGGCGGCGGGAGGTCGAGCTTCGCTAGAAAACGTCCCCCTTAGAGCCACAGGCAGGCAGCTGGATGTTGAGTGGAGAAGCGGAGCCTGTGCGGAATCAGCGAGAGCGGCCACCAAAGTTACTAGCAGAGAGCCTCCCTGTGGAGCCCCTGAGCCTGGAGGCTAGCCCCGCCCGATGGCAGGGTGAAGAGCGGAGACTGCGGGAAGAGCCGCGTGATGACGGAGGCCACGGTGCCGGGGAAGGTGAGAGTTCCCCCGGCCCCGACAGTGGCTCCGAAAGCGGCCCCTACCATTCAGCTGCAGCACGCGGCATCCTGTATTTCCGGGAGCCCGGCCAAGGAGGGCCCTACCATCTATGCAGAATTGAGCAGGGCCTCCGCTCCTGGTCCTGAACCGCCGCGCCCGGTGGCGCCACGCCTGGTGTCGCCGGTGTGGAGTCTGACCATAGAAGACGCCGTTGCATCCCCTCTGTCACTAGCGACCTCAACTTCTAAGTCGACCGCTACCCTGGTTCCGGATGAAACTTCAGGTGCGGCCTACCCTGAGGTCACGGTTATGCCGGCGCTGGAACCGGCTGCGGCCTGTTTGACAGACCCTGTTGCCAAATCCTCTGAGAACACGGCTGCTCCCACCCGCCACCCGGCCCCAGCGGCTGCTGGGCCGCTGACATCATCGGCCGCCTCTGCTCCGCTCCCTTCTTCGGCGGAGCCCCACCCACCGGACTCCAGAGCCTGCATTGTACCCTACGTTTGGTTCGCGGAGGTTATAAAGAAAAAGAAAGCCAGGGAGCATGAAGTGTGGAACTTGCTTCATACAAAGGGGGACTTAGTATCCTTTTATGAGGAGTATTGCCCCCGCGGCTACTATGCAGTAGCCATGCTCGTGGAGCCTGAAGAACACGAGCCCCCCGTAGGAAGAACTGTAGGACACTCTCTGTTTCCCAGGAGCTCCACGGCTGTGGGGATTCCTTGCTACCAGTCACTGGAAAGTGAATTGGACTGTCGGGAGTTTGTTGCACCGTAGTGCAGGTTATGAAGGACAGTTCACGAAAGAAAATTGTTTATCTGTTGAGTTTCTTTTATTATATTCCTCTTATAGGATGTTTACGTTTATTTACTAACCCGACAAAGCGGGGGTACGGAGAAGAGAGGGAGTGTCCTTGTCAAAGGAAGGGGGAGGAAAAAAAAAATCTGTTATGTTTTATTGTTTTGTGTGTGATGGTTGTAAGCAATCGTAAAAGAGAAAAAATGTAAGAAAATGGATACTTGTGATATTATCCTGTAGAGTTGTTCAGATGTATGATATGCATAAGAAAATGCAACAGGTCCGGGTAAGAGAGGGTCTGAGCGACCAAAGGGAAGTGTGAGATCCAAAGGCGTCTATGTAGTTGAGAAGGTGTTATGATTGAGTCACCGTAGGAGGCAAAAACAGAAATGCTAGCTAAGTCCAGAAAACCAGAGAAGTTGGCAGCTATCAGATTGCAGACCCCTGAACGTATCAACACAACTAGCAGTAGTCGTGGGGGGTTCCTAAGATGCCCTAGACACCTCGATCACAGCCGGAGAATTAAATAGGCCTAAAGAAAGAAAGGGGAAATCTAAACTGCCCCAGAGCAGACCCCAAAGCAATAGGCAGCCCCCAACATATAATGACGGTGTAGCAAGATGAAAATACTAACACAGACAGAAAGATAGACTGAGCAAAGATGGGGCCCAAGCTAACTAGATAGAAAAGGACAGGAAGGCTGCTGTCTGCAATCCGTGAAAAACCCTATGAAAATAAGAGCCAACAGACTGACAGTGAAAAAAGGCCCTGAAGACGCTAGGCTTCAAAAAAGCTATGTCAGTACTCAGGAATATTCTGAAGACAGAGCTACAGGCAAAAGGAGATTCAGCTCACCCCAGCAGGGAATGGCAGGATACAGAAAAGCAAGGAAAACAAAAAACAAAACAAAAATGCTAACAGGCAAAACAGAAAACTTAGCTTTAGAGGAGCATGAATCAGACTGGTGTCCTAGAAGTCCACAGAGAAATCACCCGCAGGGCAGAAGGGCGTCGGCAACCTTATATCCAGTCCGTGACTCCACTCAGCCAGTCATCCTCATTAGGCTCAGGTGCCTGATAATCAGGCTCATTACCTTCCTTTACCAGAATAGGGAGTTCACCAGACCTCAGTGACGAAGGGGAAAATGAACTCACAACAGTACCTCCCCCTTGAGGAGGGGTCACCGAACCCTCAACCACGCCACCAGGGCGATCAGGGTGAGCCCGATGAAATGCATGCACCAATCTTTTGGCATGAATATCAGAGGCAGAGACCCAGGAATTATCCTCCTGACCATAACCCTTCCACTTATCCAAATACTGGAGTCTCCGTCTAGCCAGACGGGAATCCAGTATTTTCTCTACCTCATATTCCATGTTACCTTCAACCAATACAGGGTCTGGAGGTGCCACCCCAGGAACAACTGGTTCAACAAACCTCTTCAACAAGGACTTATGGAACACATTATGGATTTTAAATGTGACAGGAAGAGCCAAACGTAAAGAGACCGGATTAATAATCTCCAAAATCATGTAAGGTCCAATAAATCTAGGCTTAAACTTAGGAGAAGCCACCTTCATAGCAATATTTTTTGATGATAACCACACCATATCATCAATCTTAAACTGGGGACCAATGGTCCTATGTCGATTGGAAAACCGCTGGGCCTTTTCCTGGGATAGAGATAACTTATCCACCACTTGGTCCCAGATCTGGTGCATTCTCTCCACCACAGTGTCAACACCTGGGCAGGCAGAAGGCTCCACCTGCCCTGAAGAAAATCGAGGATGAAACCCAAAGTTACAAAAAAAAGGTGACATCAAAGTGGCAGAACTAGCTCTATTATTTAAAGCAAATTCGGCCAAGGGCAAAAATGAAACCCAATCATCCTGATCAGCGGAAATAAAACATCTCAATTACGACTCCAAGGTCTGGTTTGTTCTCCCTGTGTGCCCATTGGTCTGAGGGTGAAAAGCAGAGGAGAAGGACAACTGAATTCCCAGCTTGGAACAGAAAGTCCTCCAAAATCTAGACACAAACTGAACTCCTCTGTCAGATACAATGTTCTCAGGAATCCCGTGTAAGCAAACCACCTGTTGCAAAAACAGGGGCACCAACTCAGAGGAAGATGGCAACTTAGGGAGTGGTACAAGATGAACCATCTTAGAGAACCTATCACAAATCACCCAAATAACAGTCATTCTTTGAGAGACCGGCATATCAGAGATGAAATCCATTGAAATATGGGTCCATGGCCTCTTGGGGACCGGCAAAGGCATCAACAACCCACTAGAGCGAGAACAAGATTTAGACCGGGAGCAAGTCCCACAGGACTGCACAAAATTCCTGACATCATGAGACAAGGTGGGCCACCAAAAAGAGCGACTCACCAGATCTCTAGTACCAAAAATACCTGGATGACCAGCCAATGCAGAGCAATGAACTTCAGACATCACTCTCTTCTTTCACTGGTCAGGAACATACAACTTTCCACTGGGACAACGCTCAGGTTTGTCCTCCTGGAACTCTTGCAGAGCAAGTCTCAAATCGGGCGAGATGGCAGAAAGAACTACCCCTTCGCCTAAGATGGTAGCAGGCTTGGTCACCACAGGAGAATCAGCAAAGAAACTCCTAGAGAGGGCGTCTGCCTTGACATTCTTAGTTCCAGGAAGAAAAGAGACCACAAAATCAAAACGTGTAAAAAACAAGGCCCACCTAGCCTGTCTAGGGTTCAAGCGTTTAGCCGACTCTAGGTAAATCAAATTCTTGTGGTCAGTGAGGACCACAACTTGATGTTTAGCTCCCTCCAACCTATGTCTCCACTCCTCAAATGCCCATTTCATGGCCAACAGTTCCCGATTCCCCACATCATAGTTACATTCAGATGGAGAGAACTTTCGGGAAAAGAAAGCACAGGGATTCATTTTAGATGTTACAGGATCCTTTTGGGACAAAACAGCTCCTGCACCAATCTCAGAGGCATCCATCTCTACCTGGAACGGGAGTGAGACATCAGGTTGCCGTAAAACCGGGGCGGAGGTAAATCTTCGCTTCAGCTCCTGAAAGGAAGCAACAGCCTCAGGAGACCAATTTAACACATCAGCACCCTTCTTAGTCAGATCAGTCAATGGCTTGGCAATACTAGAAAATTTTGCTATAAATTTCCGATAAAAATTAGCAAAACCCCAAAACTTCTGGAGGGCCTTCAAAGAAGTGGGCTGAACCCAATCATAAATGGCCTGTACCTTGGCCGGGTCCATTTCAATAGTTGACGGAAACAAAATAAATCCCAAAAATAAAATCCTCTGTACTCCAAAAAGGCATTTCGATCCTTTGACATACAGGGAATTCTCCCTCAAGATCCGGAACACAGTCCAAATATGTTCCACATGAGAATCCCAATCCTTGGAGAAGATCAAAATATCATCCAGATAGATAATCAAAAATTTATCGACAAAGTCTCAGAAAATATCGTTCATGAAGCACTGGAAGACAGAAGGGGCATTAGTGAGCCCAAAAGGCATCACCAGGTACTCAAAATGTCCCTCCGGAGTATTAAACGCCGTCTTCCATTCATCCCCCTGCTTAATGCGGATAAGATTATACGCCCCCCTGAGGTCAAGCTTGGTAAACCAGCAAGCACCTCTAACTCTAGAGAATAGATCCGAAATCAGGGGTAACGGATACTGATATTAATAGTAATTTTATTGAGGGCACGATAATCAATACAAGGCCTTAAAGAACCATCCTTTTTGGCCACAAAAAAAAAACGGCACCTAAGGGTGAAGAGGATGGTCTAATATGACCCTTCTCCAACGCCTCCTTAATATAGGACCGCATAGCCTCGTGCTTGGGTACAGATAAATTGAAGAGCCGACCCTTGGGAAATTTACACCCCGGGCTTAGTTCAATTGCACAGTCATAACTCCTATGAAGAGGCAAGGACGCAGACTCATTCTCACTAAATACATAATAAAAGTCCGCCAAATAGTCAGGAACATCATGCGACTGAGGAGAGGTGGAAAAAACCGGAGCCTCACTAAAGACACACCGACAACCCCAACTCACCACAGACACAGATTTCCAATCCAAAACTGGATTATGAATTTGCAACCAGGGAAACCCCAGAACAACGGCATCATGCAGACCATGCAATACCAAAAATCTGCAATTTTCTTGATGGTCTGGGGCGACCCGCATGACCACCTGGGTCCAAAACTGAGGTTTATTTTTAGCCAAAGGAGTAGCATCAATCCCCCTCAAAGGGATAGGCGTCTGCAGAGGTGTCATCGGAAATCCACAACGTTTAGCAAAATCCAAGTCCATTAGGTTTAGCGCTGCTCCTGAATCCACAAAAGTCTTGGCGGAAAATGTGGACAGGGAGCAGATCAGAGTAATTGCCAGAAGAAACTTAGGTTAAACACCACCAACAGAAAACGTGTGTGCAAAGCGTTTCTCTCGTTTAGGACAAACAGAAATAATATGCGAGGCATCTCTGTTATGAATGAGTCACCGTAGGAGGCAACAACAGAAATACAAGCTAAGTCCAGAAAACCAGAGAAGTTGGCAACTATCAGATTGCAGACCCCTGAACCTATCAACACAACTAGCAGTAGCCGTGGGGGATTCCTACGATGCCCTAGACCCCTCGAGCACAGCCGGAGAATTAAATAGGCCTAAAGAAAGAAAGGGGAAATCTAAACTGCCCCAGAGCAGACCCCAAAGCAATAGGCAGTCCCCAACATATAATGACGGTGAAGCAAGATGAAAACACTAACACAGACAGAAAGATAGACTGAGCAAAGACGGGGCCCAAAACTACCTAGATAGGAAAGGACAGGAAGGCTGCTGTCTGCAATTTGCCAAAACCCTATCAAAGACATAAGCCAACAAGCTGATATGAAAAAGACCCTGAAGCAGCTAGGCTTCAAAAACTAAATCAGCACTCAGGTATTTTCAGAAGACAGAGCTAAAGGAAATCAGCACACCCCAGCAGGGAATGGCAGAAATCCAGAAAAACAAAGCAAAACAAAGTCAAAGCACCAATGCAAAAGGCCGAGCAGCAAACTTAGCTTTAGAGGAGCAGGAATTCAGACTGGTCTCCAAGGATCCCACAGAGAAATCACCCGCAGGGCAGAAGGGCGTCGGCAGCCTTATATCCAGTCAGTAACTCCACTCAGCCAGTCATCATCATCAGCCTCAGGTGTTTGATAATCAGGCTCAGTACCTTTCTTTACCAGAAGAGGGAGTTCCTCGGGCCTCAGTAATGAAGGGGAAAATGAACTCACAACACATCTCCACAGAAAAAACACAGCTTATTACGCCTTCTGAACTCCTGACGTTGCGCCTTAGACAAAACTCTATCACATTGCATAGGTTCAGACGTCTGTTCAATCGGTGGCAACACCTCTCGTGCAATCCTGCGTTCACGTAAACGCCGATCAACCTGAATGGCTAATGACATAGAATCGTCCAGACCAGAGGGAACAGGAAATCAAACCATAGTATCTTTTACGGCTTCTGACAAACCCTTCCGAAAGAGAGCAGCCAAGGCATTATCATTCCAGGTAGTAAGGACCGCCCACTTTCAGAACTTTTGAGAGTACAACTCTGCAGAATCTCGACCCTGGTTCAAAGCCAACAGGGTCTTTTCAGCCTGATCAATAGCATTAGGTTCGTCATACAACAACCCCAAAGCTTGAAAGAATGCGTTCACATTAGTCAGAATAGGATCATCTGGTTTCAAAGAAAACGCCCAATCCTGGGGATCGCCACGCAGCAAAGAGATGACAATTTTAACCTGCTGCGCGGAGCTCCCTCACGAGCTAGGCTTCAAGGCAAAAAATAATTTACAATTATTTTTGAAACTCAAAAATTTAGGTCGATCCCCAAAAAATACATCAGGTGTAGGGATCTTTGGTTCAACAGCATGCGAACGAGCAAGGTAGGCGGAAATTCCCCGCACTTCCGCAGCGAGCTGCTCCACACGATCAGACAATTGCTTTATCTCCATTGAGAGAGAAAAAAAAATTCCCCTTACGGCCTCAGAGATATAGAGGAAAGAATATACACACACTTTTTTTTATTTTAAACACAATTCTTTCCTGCCATTGAGTACCCTAGGATCTGCGGTATGGCGGGTGATTCTGTTATGATTGAGTCACCGTAGGAGGCAAAAACAGAAATGCTAGCTAAGTCCAGAAAACCAGAGAAGTTGGCAGCTATCGGATTGCAGACCCCTGAACCTATCAACACAACTAGCAGTAGCCGTGGGGGGTTCCTAAGATGCCCTAGACACCTTGATCACAGCCGGAGAATTAAATAGGCCTAAAGAAAGAAAGGGGAAATCTAAACTGCCCCAGAGCAGACCCCAAAGCAATAGGCAGCCCCCTACATATAATGACGGTGAAGCAAGATGAAAATACTAACACAGACAGAAAGATAGACTGAGCAAAGACGGGGCCCAAGCTAACTAGATAGAAAAGGACAGGAAGGCTGCTGTCTGCAATCCGTGAAAAACCCTATGAAAATAAGAGCCAACAGACTGACAGTGAAAAAAAGCCCTGAAGACAATAGGCTTCAAAAAAGCTATGTCAGTACTCAGGAATATTCTGAAGACAGAGCTACAGGCAAAAGGAGATTCAGCTCACCCCAGCAGGGAATGGCAGAATACAGAAAAGCAAGGAAAACAAAAAACAAAACAAAAATGCTAACAGGCAAAACAGAAAACTTAGCTTTAGAGGAGCAGGAATCAGACTGGTGTCCTAGAAGTCCACAGAGAAATCACCCGCAGGGCAGAAGGGCGTCGGAAGCCTTATATCCAGTCCGTGACTCCACTCAGCCAGTCATCCTCATTAGGCTCAGGTGCCTGATAATCAGGCTCATTACCTTCCTTTACCAGAATAGGGAGTTCACCAGACCTCAGTGACGAAGGGGAAAATGAACTCACAACAGAAGGTCTGGGAGACCGAGACGCCGACCATGACGTGTAACCAAAAGAAAGGCAAAGAGATGGAAGACGTTGGAAAGACAGTCGTCCTAGGTCAGGTCCCTGACACCACGGACACCCCTGAAGGAAGAAGGCGGACGCCGACAATGATCCGGTGGGTGTAAGGCCTCGATCATGGCGTACCGGATAGTGGAAGGTGACAGAAGGGGAGAGTAGGGGAAGGTACACGCCGGAAAGAGAATCCAGGTGTACCTAGCCCAATTTGAAAGACATTGTCATGTGGCGTGCGTGCTGGCGAGTAGCAGTAGGCTGCTCGGAGAATGGTTTGCCCGGTTTTGGTTTGGCCCCCACGGGTAGTGGGTTTGGCCCAACAGCTGGTTCGACAACAGAAGGTAGGGTAAGCTTCAGAACGACGAAGGCAGGGATTACGATTGCCAAGGACGACAATAGACAAAGGAAGGAGGAGTGTAGGGAAGGTGACCAGACGGACGGACTTGTCAGAATAGAGAAAGGAAGGTTTGCACAGTTTAGACAGGTGTCAGTTATTACAGTGGGGAAACAGCTAGGAAAGTGTAGTGGACGTGCAGTACCTTGGGTTGACCATTAGAAGGCAGGGAGGAGTGTGAGCATAGAACTTGACATCAGCTTAGGGCTTAAGAAACCATTGGTCATGGGGGGCGGAGTCAGGGGGAACCGGGAAAGTTATAAATTTGACAGGAGGATTCCAGAAAGTTCCAGTCTCCAGGGGGAGCTCAAGTGACAGGAAGACTACGACAGTTTGTGCACTGTGAGAGAGCCAAATCAGGGGGACTGAGGAGAGAGAAAGTCAGGGGGGTGGTCCTGACACAAAAGTACCGCAGTATAGACGAGGCACAGAGGAAAAGCATACCGTATTCAGAGAGACGACTGATCAGTAAAAGTACTGTTGGTTTATGGGCCTAAGGTGGCCACAGTGACGGATCTGACAGGAGCGTCGAAGAGTGAAGAGGGGACGGTGTGTATATGTACGTCCCCGGTGTAAAGTACGGTGTGCTTGAAGCGGCCCTGGAAATGGATGGCCGTGAAGGAGATATTGTGGTGTACTGTGAGGGCCGTCAGTCGGATGGTGAGAGAATAAACTTGGACCTGTTGAACCCGAAACCTGCCTCATCTTGTGTCTATACGTTGCTGCACGGTACCCAGAGGGACCACCCCCCAGCCCGGCCCACCGACTCTACACTGTCCCTGACATTTGTTGGCATGTACAGTATGTGGGAGTGTGGGGTTTGAAAAGAGTATTTGTCTTCATTAGCCCCATGGCCGCCCCATTTGACTGTGGTTATTTATTTACAAGATTTTCCCTTGTGGGACACATAGTGTTTCACACTGAAAAAAAGTATAAATCATTAGAAAACTACACATAATTGGCTTGTGACATCCGTAAAGACTTTCTACAAAAAAATGAATGGATTATTTATCCCGTACAGTAATGCAATAAATAAATAAATTCACAGAATTGCTGCTTTTGTTCACCTTGTCTTTCAAAAAAGAAGAATAAAATTAATAAAATAAAGTCTTATGTACCCCAAAATAGTACCAATCATAACTACAAATAGCTGTAAGTCTTGTCCATAAATTCGGTGGACAACTGGACAGAATTTTTTTTTTTTTTTTTTTTCTGTTCCCTTCCCAAAAAGTAATAAAAATCATTCAATGCATTATATAAAGATTGTAAGCCAAAGTCCAAAATCTCCAACAGGGCCCCTAAGTATCACATGTACCACAATATGGATATTGTCATAGGATTCAAAGGGATCTTTTTTGTTTCCCTCTCTCCATCTACTAAGCTTCAGGTCACAGATGCATCTGCAATCTCTGCGCCCACTATAATTGTATTCAACCCCAAATAAGCCAAATAAAATTAAGTCATCCTGAAAAAAAACAAGCTATGGAAAAGTAAAATGGTATATATAAAAATATTCTAAGGTTCCAAGTAACTGTGTTGTTAAGGTGCCAAGTAACTGTGTTCAGATTACAATGATCTCAGTCCTTAACGAGTTAATAATGGTCACCCACAGTGTAGGACAGGTTAAGTGCAACACAAAGGGATAAGGAAGGTTGAACCAAACACTACGAAAGGGTGGAGTGGAGACCCCTAGACAGGTCTAGCGTCACCCTGTCTGTCCTACCATCCCTATATAGGTTCCGCACCTATCGCCTGATCCTGGCGATAAGCCCTGCATGAGGAAGGATAGGATAATCGCTAATCAATCATCACTGCCACTAAAGACAACTGAGACAGACAACTGCTACAGCTCCCAGCCTCAACAGGGATATGCAAATGGAAATAACACCTGCAGGAAGTTGGGAATTATAAACATCCAGATCCAGGTGACACCATTAAGGCTGGGGGAGGTGGCCACTAGTCTGCAAGGCCAGCCGCTGAGACCTTCTTCAGCCAGATGCAGTGCGACTGTCTGCAACCTCTGACACACCTGTGACAATAATAGACCCATATCCTGCAATCTCCAGACATACCTGTAGTAGTAAATAATCCAATGACCATATTGACTTTTCTTCCTCCAACAATGGCAACTTCCATCCGATTCCCATTTTTTTGCAACTTTTTGGCTTTTTTTGAAGCCCAGACTCCAATTCCCAATGTCACCGCATAGAACAGAATTACAGACAGCAGAGCAGGGACGTTCAGAGCCATCACAAATCAACAGTGATGAATGAGAAAGCTGAATAATTCTTTGCAGACAAGTTACTGTCTTGTGAGCAGACATGTGGGTCCTACTGATCAGCAAGAAATCTGGGATCATCCTTTGAAACAAAGGGCCATTCAATAAAATAGTGTCTCCTTGTCTTATCTTGTGTCAGAGAGTTTCTGAATTCTGTCAAATGGACTTTGACCTTCTGACATGTACATTTATGCATTTTCCCTTGTAAATCCTTCACATCTACCCTGTGTATCCTGGGTATTGATTTTTGAAACCATCTGAAGAGCCTTAAGGAGGGTAATAACTTAAAAATACTGGTCCTACAGGCTCCTGATGTGCTATTTTTGACATTGGTGACTTACTGTATGTGATAGATTTGCCTATGGGTCCTCTTAGGCTCCAGGATCAGGACCTTGGCCACTAGTTGCAGACCACGGCCATGGCTTTAGTTCTTATTGGTGCTAATGAGCTTTAAACCATAGCTAACCAGTTCCATGTTCCTCCAAGAAACAGATGTCCAGACACTGCCACGACCTTCATAAAGCCATAGACAAACCTTGCACCGATGAGGGGCAGGAACTCAGATACAGCTCAACCCAAATTAGTGCGTTTTCATTTTAGAGCAGACAGATGTTTAAAATGTTTAGTTATTCAAGTCCTTAGTCCTTAAAGGGTCAAACACTGACAAATATGATAGCTACGTCCCATAGGGGGCACTTTAGAGACTTTGTTAAGAGGACAGATAATTACAAAATTTAAATGAGAAACAAATAGTATCTGTCAGTCACATGATTAACTGACAGCTCTCTTCTAGATATGGGCAGCAGGAGACATTAGATTGTCGACAGATAAACGCATTTAGAGCTCAACTGTTTGGCTCGTATTGGCAAACTGGGCAAGTGCCTATGGCGTGTAGTTTCCTGGGAGAGCACAGAAGACAAGAACCATATGGAACTAAAACCACCCATAATTATTTAACAGTTTTTGGTGGTATTAATTGGGAATTAATCTGTAGTATTATGTGGACACTACAGGAAGCGTTCTTGAGTGCATTTTTTATATAGATGAGTGAATTGGTCCTCGGACAATCGAGGTTTCTGAAATTCATGTTTTCAAGGGAATTAAATTAATTTTAGATTCGATATGCGTTTCACAAAAAAAAACTTGCCCTGCACCATTTCCCACACTGCTGAAACATCAGAGAGCAGGCCAACGTCTTTTTGAATTGTCACATGACCTCCCCATAATGCCCTACATCTGTGACATCTTGTGGATTATCATACCTTGTAGAACGGTGGTCAGTACCTGGGAGCACAGTTTGTATGGCAGAGTTATTTTCCATCTCCAGAGTCACAGGGTAATTGTTTCTCCTACGGTGTGTCAGCTCTTATGTGCAGGGTTCTCTCTCCTGTAGTGTCAGCTCTTATGTGCAGAGCCCTCTCTCCTGTAGAGTGTCAGCTCTTATGTGCAGGGTCCTCTCACCTGTAGAGTGTCAGGTCTTATGTGCAGTGTCCTCTCTAATGTAGAGTGTCAGCTCTTATGTGCAGGATCCTCTCTCCTGTAGTGTCTGCTCTTATGTGCAGGATCCTCTCTCCTGTAGTGTCTGCTCTTATGTGCAGGATCCTCTCTCCTGTAGAGTGTCAGCTCTTACGTGCAGGGTCCTTTCACCTGTAGAGTGTCAGCTCTTATGTGCAGTGTTCTCTCTCCTGTAGAGTGTCAGCTCTTACATGCAGGGTCCTCTCTCCTGTAGAGTGTCAGCTCTTATGTGCAGGGTCCTCTCTCCTGTATAGGGACAGCTCCTATGTGCAGGATCCTCTCTCTTGTATAGTGTCAGCTCTTATGTGCAGGGTCCTCTCTCCTGTAGAGTGTCAGCTCTTACGTGCAGGTTCCTTTCACCTGTAGAGTGTCAGCTCTTATGTGCAGTGTTCTCTCTCCTGTAGAGTGTCAGCTCTTACGTGCAGGGTCCTCTCTCCTGTAGAGTGTCAGCTCTTATGTGCAGGGTCCTCTCTCCTGTATAGGGACAGCTCTTATGTACAGGATCCTCTCTCTTGTATAGTGTCAGCTCTTATGTGCAGGGTCCTCTCTCCTGTAGAGTGTCAGCTTTTATGTGCAGGGTCCTCTCTCCTTTATAGTGTCAGCTCTTATATGCAGGGTCCTCTCTCCTGTAGAGTGTCAGCTCTTATGTGCAGAGCCCTCTCTCCTGTAGAGTGTCAGCTTTTATGGGCAGGGTCCTCTCTCCTGTAGAGTGTCAGCTCTTATGTGCAGGGTCCTCTCACCTGTAGAGTGTCAGGTCTTATGTGCAGTGTCCTCTCTAAAGTAGAGTGTCTGCTCTTATGTGCAGGATCCTCTCTCCTGTAGAGTGTCAGCTCTTACATGCAGGGTCCTTTCACCTGTAGAGTGTCAGCTCTTATGTGCAGTGTTCTCTCTCCTGTAGAGTGTCAGCTCTTACGTGCAGGGTCCTCTCTCCTGTAGAGTGTCAGCTCTTATGTGCAGGGTCCTCTCTCCTGTAGAGTGTCAGCTCTTATGTGCAGGGTCCTCCCTCCTGTAGAGTGTCAACTCTTACGTGCAGGGTCCTCTCTCCTGTAGAGTGTCCGCTCTTATGGGCAGAGCCCTCTCTCCTGTAGAGTGTCAGCTCTTATGTGCAGGATCCTCTCTCCTGTAGTGTCTGCTCTTATGTGCAGGATCCTCTCTCCTGTAGAATGTCAGCTCTTACGTGCAGGGTTCTTTCACCTGTAGAGTGTCAGCTCTTATGTGCAGTGTTCTCTCTCCTGTAGAGTGTCAGCTCTTATGTGCAGGGTCCTCTCTCCTGTAGAGTATCAGCTCTTATGTGCAGTGTTCTCTCTCCTGTATAGTGTCAGCTCTTATGTGCAGGGTCCTCTCTCCTGTAGAGTGTCAGCTTTTATGTGCAGGGTCCTCTCTCCTTTATAGTGTCAGCTCTTATGTGCAGGGTCCTCTCTCCTGTAGAGTGTCAGCTCTTATGTGCAGAGCCCTCTCTCCTGTAGAGTGTCAGCTCTTATGTGCAGAGCCCTCTCTCCTGTAGAGTGTCAGTTTTTATGGGCAGGGTCCTCTCTCCTGTAGAGTGTCAGCTTTTATGGGCAGGGTCCTCTCTCCTGTAGAGTGTCAGCTTTTATGGGCAGGGTCCTCTCTCCTGTAGAGTGTCAGCTCTTATGTGCAGGGTCCTCTCTCCTGTAGAGTGTCAGCTTTTATGTGAAGGGTCCTCTCTCCTTTATAGTGTCAGCTCTTATGTGCAGGGTCCTCTCTCCTGTAGAGTGTCATCTCTTATGTGCAGGGTCCTCTCTCCTGTAGTGCCTGCTCTTATGTGCAGGGTCCTCTCTAATGTTGTGTGGCAGCTCTTATGTGCAGGATCCTCTCTCCTGTAGAGTGTCAGCTCTTATGTGGGTCGCCCTCCCTGGGCTGTGGGGTACTCGGTACCGGGCCGGTGTCAGTGGGATGTGTCACAGCAGCGGTGACCCGGACCATGGCCCTGGGCGCCCAAGTAATAGGGGAATGTAATGGTTTAAATGAACAGTTCGTGACGCCACCTGTGGTGTTCAGCAAGTAGGATGTTAGGCCGACGCTGCATGCAGATCCTCTGGGGCTGATGGTGTGTTGCAGCCTAGATGGTGTAGCTCCCCATAGGTGAAGCTGTAGCCCCAGGGCAGCGTGGATGCAATGTTAGAGGAGAGGTGCAGGTGGTGTGGAGAATGGTATCCAGCTGTAGCAGTGCTGAATGTGTTAGCGCACAAATGAATGGAGGACACCGGGGCTTGTAGTTCCAAAGCTTTACTCACAGTCCGTTGTACACACACAGGTGCCTGCCTCCGGGCCGTGTTCTCCGGGTCAGAGACTCAATCAACCTCCGGGCAAGTTAGGATTCTCCCCTCCAACACTCCGCCAACATGTACCTTTCTGAACGACTCCTCTATAGCGCCTTAAAGTGTTAAGATCTCCTAGTACTGAGTTACACTGGAGTGCCTCCTGACTGATGTTCCCAAGAACTCTACTTGTACGGCAGACAGCTGTAGCCTGCTTCGGGGACTCCCTTCTCCTGAGTCCCGGCTCTCTATCCAATTGCTGTTGTGCCCCAAGTCTTAGATGGGAGTAGTGCATTTACAGCCAACTACTCCACCGATGTCTGCTGCAGAACCATAAGTGTCCATACAACCTCGGGGACCGGGCCCCGGCCTTGCGCTGAGAACCTATAGGCAGGATTCCTCTTCTAAACCACATCCTCTCTGTTCTCTCTACTCCTTCGTTCCGTACTTGTCTTTCTTTCTTATGGAAGCTTAGGTTTCAGTTCTACGTCTTTCTCCTTCTTTTCCTTTCCCATGCCAGCTGGCTCAGATCACTGAGGCAGCTGCAGCACTCCTTCCTCCATCCCTTCTTCCAGGGATCCACACTCCTGTCTGAGTGACTTCCTACCCGACTGACCTTCTGTCAGACTGACTCCGTCATCCTACACTGTCCCACTCTTTTATGTATCTTAACTCCACCCACCTCCCAGCACGTCCAGTGTTCCAAGCAGGGAACCACCAAAGGTGCTCTGCTACCCTCTGAGCAAGGAGCCGCAATGTGGTTATGAGGAACTACCCTGTTGTGTGGGGTGCGAGTGTTGGAGTGTGGAAAGAAGTTCCCACCTTACCCGGATGGTGGGGCACTACACCTTAGGAGAAGGTGCAGTACCTCTGTGGCGACTGAGCCTCAGGGGCGCCACATATGTGCAGGGTCCTCTCACCTGTATTCCATGGTGCTGTACATGAGAAGGGGGGTTACATACAAAGTTATAGATATCGTTAACAGTAAACAAATTTACAATAACAGACTGGTACAGAGGGGACCCTGTCCTTGTGGACTTACATTCTACGGAATAGTGAGGAAGAGACAGAAGGTCGGGGGTGCAACAGCTCTGGTGGTGATGAGTCGGCAGCTTGGGTGGTGGTGAGGTGGCAGAATGGTCATTGCAGTCTGTAAGCTATCCTGAAAGGATGCTTTTTCAGGTTCCGTTTGAAGGATCTGAGGGTGGTGGATAATCGGACGTGTTGAGACATGGTATTCCAGAGGATAGGGGATATTCGGGAGAAATCTTGGAGGCGGTTGTGTGAGGAACGAATAAGTGTAGAGGAGAGTAGGAGGTCTTGGGAGGATCGAAGATTACGTGAGGGAAG
The DNA here is from genome assembly GCF_039654945.1 of Dendrobates tinctorius. Taxonomy (NCBI): domain Eukaryota; kingdom Metazoa; phylum Chordata; class Amphibia; order Anura; family Dendrobatidae; genus Dendrobates; species Dendrobates tinctorius. The sequence continues at coordinate 11,250,803 of NW_027361743.1, read as the reverse complement.
ATATTGGGAGATTTGTTCAGAGATATAGGGAGGGGACAGGTTATAGATGGCTAATAATGAATGAATGGGCGCACTGCTAATAATCCACAAAATAACTATAATAGATGATGTGGGTGCAAATAAATGGTCACATAATTATAAGCTGCAAAGGAAGAAGAAAGAAAGACCACTATGGAAATGCACACCAACCAATAATAATATGCAGGAAAAGCTTTATTAGCAACAGTTTAAAAACATATAAAAACAGTGACAATCCAACCCACTGTTAACCCCTCTACTGTACAAAAGATGAATGAATAAGTCTCCCCATACAATGAAAGGCATACAAACAGACAAGCAACAGTGTACATATAAACCATCAAACCACAATATGAATGAATAAGGCGTGCAGACAGGTAAGCAACAATATATATGTATAAATATTCACAGACTGAATATGAGTCAACAGTGTGATGCAGCAGCAAAACAGGCAAATGCAATTCTAGGATGTATTAACAGAAGCATACAGTCTAGACCACATGAAGTCATTATTTCCCTCTACTCCTCTTTGGTCAGACCTCATCTGGAATATTGTGTCCAGTTTTGGGCACCACATTTTAAAAAAGACATCAACAAACTGGAGCAAGTTCAGAAAAGAGCGACCAGAATGGTGACCGGTCTGCAAACCCTGTCTTATGAGGAAAGGTGGCAGGATTTTGGAATGTTTAGTTTGCAAAAGAGAAGACTGAGAGGAGACTTAATAGCTGTTTACAAATATCTAAAGGGCTGTCACATTGTAGAAGGATCATCTTTATTCTCATTTGCACAAGGAAAGACTAGAAGCAATGGGATGAAACTGAATGGGAGGAGACATGGATTAGATATTAGAAAAAACTTTTTGACAGTTAGAGTGATCAATGAGTGGAACAGGCCGCCATGAGAAGTGGTGAGTTCTCCTTCAATGGAAGTCTTCAAACAGAGGCTGGACAGATATCTGTCTGGGATGATTTAGCAATTCCTGCTTTGAGCAGGGGGTTGGACCAGATGGCCCAGGAGGTCCCTTCCAACTCTACGATTCTATGATTCTATGAAATCATCAAGCCATAATATGTCAAATAATCTTCAATCCTCAATTGAAATAGCCAATCATAGAGACTGCATATATATATGGGAACCCCAGTATGAAATCAACATCATATCTGGCAAAATATGCCATATCCACCAATACAAATAATTGATGTCAAAAAATGCCCAAGAAAACGGGCCTGAGTCTCAGTGTGACCCTCAGCAATTGATATATGCACAAATTATGCGAGGATGTGCCCTAAACAACACCAAATAAGTGTATGGAATAAGGTGAAGCACAAAACAATGTGCTGATGGACCCAAAGGGTGGCAAGTAAAAGGCCTCAAGGTCACAAGAAATGCACATCAACAGTACATACCAATGATACTCAGCCGCCCAGGGGCTGAATAGGAAGCAACCAGGTGGAGCAAAAGATGATTAAATGAGTAAACAGGCGATGCTGGGGCATCAGCACAGGAGGGGTAACAGTTGGGAAAAACCCAACGCGTGTCGCCGTTACACGGACGGCTTCATCAGGGGAAGTGAGCGTTTATTAGCTTCTATGCCTTTAAATACCTGTATCTGGAGTGCTTAGCGTTACCACCTGTAGGGAAACGGGCAGAGCCGGAAACGAAAGTGACGCGGGAGGCTAAGAGAGCCTGGCAAACGTCTCTGCCCAAACATATCCAGTGCGCAGTGCTGGTAAATGAAACCAGCGTGATGCATGGAACAAGGGAAAATGTAGTGCGCATGCGCGGCTCCCGGGAGTCGGAGTAAGGTGGAGAACATGGAGGCTTCGCAGAGGTCTACAATATGGGGGCTGCATTTGAACAAGTGCACACATGAAGTATAATAGATAATGAGGACCTGACAGAAATGACTAGAACAAATGAGGAATAAACCAATAGAGACAGCACACTAGTACTGAATACATATAATGGAATAATACTGAAAATAAAGTAAATTGAAGACCAAATAAGTATATGTAGATGATAAATTGAGAATATATAATGAGCAACACCAATAACAGCAGAACAAAAAAAGGAAAAAATATATTATATTAGAAAAATGAAAATAAAAATAAAAAACAAAGAAAAATATGTATATAATAATAAAAAATAATAAATGCGTAAGTAAAAAAAAGTAAAGAAAAATTATACATGGAAAAAAATGAAGAAAAAACAAACAAAAATAAAATTAAATAAATAAGATGAAAAATAAATAAAACGCCAATAAATGAAAATTTAATTACAGACAACAAGGTGGAAATGTGGTTCCAATACACATGAAGCAATGTTAGGGGATGCAAAAAAGTGCAAGAATATATGCATATACAAGCACCGATGCATGATAAGTAGAAGCAGTAATTGGTATCTCTGTACTATTGAAAGCTTAAATCAAACCCCACTTCACCAGAGGAGGGGGGGAGGTTTTTTTGAAAGAATGCCAATATAAAGTCACATCTCAGGTTATGGATGGCTTTGAAGGTCAGTGTTAGTAGTTTGAACTGGATTTGTTGGGGAATTGGGAGCCAGTGGAGGGATTTGCAGAGGGGAGAGACAGGGGAGTAGCGAGGAGAGAGGTGGATTAGTCAGGCAGCAGTGTTGAGGACAGACTGGAGTGGTGCATTAGAGTTAGTAGGGAGGCCACAGAGGAGAGTGTTGCAGTAGTCAAGGCGGGAGATGATGAGGGCATGTACAAGAGTTTTAGTAGATTGAGGGCTGAGGAAGGGACAGATTCTGGAAATAGTTTTGAGTTGGAGGTGGCAAGAGTTTGGACGTGTGGTTTGAAGGACAGGACAGAGTCGAGAGTTACTCCGAGGCAGCGGATTTCATGTGCGGGAGAGAGCGTGATGCCATTTACCATAATAGATAGATCGGGTAGGGAAGGTACAGTGGGGAAAAAAAGTATTTAGTCAGTCAGCAATAGTGCAAGTTCCACCACTTAAAAAGATGAGAGGCGTCTGTAATTTACATCATAGGTAGACCTCAACTATGGGAGACAAACTGAGAAAAAAAAATCCAGAAAATCACATTGTCTGTTTTTTTTTCATTTTATTTGCATATTATGGTGGAAAATAAGTATTTGGTCAGAAACAAAATTTCATCTCAATACTTTGTGATATATCCTTTGTTGGCAATGACAGAGGTCAAACGTTTTCTGTAAGTCTTCACAAGGTTGCCACACACTGTTGTTGGTATGTTGGCCCATTCCTCCATGCAGATCTCCTCTAGAGCAGTGATGTTTTTGGCTTTTCGCTTGGCAACACGGACTTTCAACTCCCTCCAAAGGTTTTCTATAGGGTTGAGATCTGGAGACTGGCTAGGCCACTCCAGGACCTTGAAATGCTTCTTACGAAGCCACTCCTTCGTTGCCCTGGCGGTGTGCTTTGGATCATTGTCATGTTGAAAGACCCAGCCACGTTTAATCTTCAATGCCCTTGCTGATGGAAGGAGGTTTGCACTCAAAATCTCACGATACATGGCCCCATTCATTCTTTCATGTACCCGGATCAGTCGTCCTGGCCCCTTTACAGAGAAACAGCCCCAAAGCATGATGTTTCCACCACCATGCTTTACAGTAGGTATGGTGTTTGATGGATGCAACTCAGTATTCTTTTTCCTCCAAACACGACAAGTTGTGTTTCTACCAAACAGTTCCAGTTTGGTTTCATCAGACCATAGGACATTCTCCCAAAACTCCTCTGGATCATCCAAATGCCCTCTAGCAAACTTCAGACGGGCCCGGACATGTACAGGCTTAAGCAGTGGGACACGTCTGGCACTGCAGGATCTGAGTCCATGGTGGCGTAGTGTGTTACTTATGGTAGGCCTTGTTACATTGGTCCCAGCTCTCTGCAGTTCATTCACTAGGTCCCCCCGCGTGGTTCTGGGATTTTTGCTCACCGTTCTTGTGATCATTCTGACCCCACGGGGTGGGATTTTGCATGGAGCACCAGATCGAGGGAGATTATCAGTGGTCTTGTATGTCTTCCATTTTCTAATTATTGCTCCCACAGTTGATTTCTTCACTCCAAGCTGGTTGGCTATTGCAGATTCAGTCTTCCCAGCCTGGTGCAGGGCTACAATTTTGTTTCTGGTGTCCTTTGACAGCTCTTTGGTCTTCACCATAGTGGAGTTTGGAGTCAGACTGTTTGAGGGTGTGCACAGGTGTCTTTTTATACTGATAACAAGTTTAAACAGGTGCCATTACTACAGGTAATGAGTGGAGGAAAGAGGAGAAGTTACAGGTCTGTGAGAGCCAGAAATCTTGAATGCTTGTTTCTGACCAAATACTTATTTTCCACCATTATATGCAAATAAAATGAAAAAAAAACAGACAATGTGATTTTCTGGATTTTTTTTTCTCAGTTTGTCTCCCATAGTTGAGGTCTACCTATGATGTAAATTACAGACGCCTCTCATCTTTTTAAGTGGTGGAACATGCACTATTGCTGACTGACTAAATACTTTTTTTCCCCACTGTATGTGAGATGGAGGAAAGATAATGAATTCCTCGCTCCTGTAGAGTGTCAACTCTTATGTGCAGGGTCATGTCTCCTGAAGAGTGTCAGCTCTTATGTGCCGGGACCGCTCTCCTGTAGAGTGTCAGCTCTTATGTGCCGGGACCTCTCTCCTGTAGAGTGTCAGCTCTTATGTGCCGGGAACTCTCTCCTGTAGAGTGTCAGCTCTTATGTGCAGGGTTCTCTCTCCTGTAGAGTGTCAGCTCTTATGTGCAGGGTCCTCTCTCCTGTAGAGTGTCAGCTCTTATGTGCCGGGAACTCTCTCCTGTAGAGTGTCAGCTCTTATGTGCAGGGTCCTCTCTCCTGTAGAGTGTCAGCTCTTATGTGCAGGGTCCTCTCTCCTGTAGAGTGTCAGCTCTTATGTGCTGGGACCTCTCTCCTGTACAGTGTAAAATCTTATGCTCAGCAGGATTTTCTGTCTCTTGTAGAGTGTAAGCTCTTATAGTGAGTGGGGGCAGACCTCCATTCCATCTTCCATTGCCATCTTACTCTGCACCATGTGGCACTTACTCTGCACTTTGAGTGTGGTGGCTTGAGGTCAATGGACACCTGTAGCAGGACTTCAGGCTAGTAGCCCAATGTTGAGTCGATCACTATGCGCCATTCTTCAAATCTGAGGAGACCACATGGGCAACGCTATGAAGATACCTTCATAAGGTAACATCACACACAGGATGTACACACAGTTGAAAGTGTGACGGCAGATCTGAGTAGGTAGTCGGGAGAGCAGAACTCTCGACTCACGGGCCACGTAGCAGCTGCGTGGTCTGAACTAGTAGCAGTATGCCACTGGTGGTGTGTACTGCAGACACATCATCCACCAATGACAGCACTGGATGTACAACACATGCACATTATCTCAGTGTAGGCAATGCTCTGTGAGGGAATCAACTTCTACTCCAGACCCATACACTTCACCTACACCAACACTTATACACAGAGCATTGCCTAGTCTGACGTATTGTAGTTAAATGGGAATATTTTCATTCAATGACAGCAAACGGAGATAAAAGAAAGGAATAAAAGCACAGAGGCCATTTTCATGATAAATTACGCCATGCATTTCAGCTTTATATACATCAGACTAGACAACACTTGGTGATAAGTCAGCGCAGACCTGCAGACAACACATCATCATATCACAATGAGTGCTACTAATTCACAGTCACTTTTTTTACTGCATTAATAAATTTAGCTTTGTTACTTCTGTACAAACACTATATTCTATCCTGAATTATTTTTTCCTTTTTTTCACTTGTGACTGGAGTTTTTCTAGTTGTGCCTTTCTCTACTTCTCTGCAGTCTACAGGTTCAAGCCGTAGTTGTCTGAAACAAGAGAAAACAACATATAAATGAGGCCTATGCAGTACAAATAATACAATATATGTGTCATATATGCGCAGTGGCGGTATGGTATGTGAGACATCGACATATGGGCCACAAAGGTACAGTTGTGCTCAAAACTTTACATCCCCTGGCAGAGTTTTTTCTTTCTTGGCCTTTTTTTCAGAGAATATGAATGATAATACCAAAGCTTTTTCTCCACTCATGGTTAGTGGTTGGATGAAGCCATTTATTGTCAAACTACTGTGTTTTCTCTTTTTAAATCATAATGACAACACAAAACATCCAAATGACCCAGATCAGAAGTTTACATACCCCATTCCTCAATACCGTGTATTGCCCCCTCTAACATCAATGACAGCTTGAAGTCTTTTGTGGTAGTTGTGGATGAGGTTCTTTATTTTCTCAGATGGTAAAGCTGCCCAATCTTCTTGGCAAAAAGCCTCCAGTTAATGTAAATTCCTGGGCTGTCTAGCATGAACTGTACGCTTGAGATCTCCACAGAGTTGATGAATGATATTGAGATCAGGAGACTGAGATGGCCACTCCAGAACCTTCTCTTTGTTCTGCTTTAGCCAATGACAGGTCAACTCGGCCTTGTGTTATGGATCGTTGTCATGTTGGAATGTCCAAGTACGTCCCTTGGGCAGCTTCCAGGCTGATGACTGCAAATTTTCCTCCAGTATTTGTTGATAACGTGCTGCATTCATCTTTCCTTCAACTTTGACCAAGTTTCCTGTGCCTTTGTAGCTCACACATCTCCAAAACATCAGTGATCCACCTCCATGCTTTACAGTAGGAATGGTGTTCCTTTCATCATAGGTCTTGTTGACCTCTCTCCAAATGTAACATTTATGGCTGTGGCCAGAAAGTTCAATTTTGGTCTCATCACTCCAAATTACCTTGTTCCAGAAGTTAGGATGCTTGTTTCTGTGCTGCTTTGGGTATTGTAGGTAGGATACTTTGCGGCATTTGCGCAGTAATGGCTTTCTTCTGGCGACTCGACGATGCTGCCCATTTATCTTCAAGTGCTTCCTTATTGTGCATCTTGAAACAGCCACACCTCTAATTTTCAGAGAGTCCTGTATTTCAGCTGATGCTATTTGTGGGTTTTTCTTTGCATCCCGAACAATTTTCCTGGCAGTTGTGGTCGACATTTTTGTTGGACTACTTGACTGTGGTTTTGTTTTTACACAGCCCCTGATTTTCCATTTGTCAATCACAGTTTGAATGCTGCTGACTGACATTATCAATTCCTTGGATATCTTTTTGTACCCCTTTCCTGTTTTATACAGTTCAACTACCTTTTCCCGTAGATTAATTGACAATTTTTTTGCATTCCCCATGACTCACAATCCAGAAATGTCAGTGGCTGGATGACAGATGCAAGAGTCTGTCTGGATCCCAGAAACTCAGCTTTTATGTACACACACTGATTACAAGCAAACAGGTCACAGGTGAGGATATTATCTTTAGTAGCCATTCAAACCCATTTGGGTCAACTTCTGTGCATGTTATCAGGCCAAAATTACCAGAGTATGTGGACTTTTGATCGGGGTCATTTGATTATTGGGTTGTCATTATGATTTAAAAAAAGAGTTTGACAATAAATGGCTTCACTAAACCACTAACCATGAGTGGTGAAAAAGTTTTGGTGTTATCATTCATATTCTCTGAAAATTTGCCAAGAAAGCAAAAATTCTGGTGGCGTATGTAAACTTTTGAGTACAACTGCATATTGACTGTATGTGCCATATGGGAAGTAGTGAGATATGACTTATGCATGATGAATGATATATAAATGGTCTAGATAAGGGAACTGAAGGTAAACTAATCAGATTTGCAGAAGATGTGAAGCTAGGAGGGATCGCTAACACTAGAGAAGACAAAGAAAGGATTCAGAAGAATCTATATAAGCTTGAACAATGGGCAGTGACTAGAGTTGAGCGATACCGTCCGATACTTCAAAGTATCGTATCGGATGGTATCGGCCGATCTTTAAAAAAAAGTATCGGTATCGCCGATTCCGATACCGGAAGTCCCATTCAAGTCTATGGGACTTCCGGTATCGGAATAAGAAAAACCCTTTCCTGCCCTTGTACAGCCTCTCTGGGGTCTGTACGGGCCTTTCGGGGGGCTGTGCCGGCCTGCCAGGGGGTCTGTGCAGGCTCCGGTGGTCTGTGCCGGCCTGCCGGTGGTCTGTGCAGGCTCCGGGGGGCTGTGCCGGCCTGCCGGGGGGCTGTGCCGGCCTGCCGGGGGGCTGTGCAGGCTCCGGGGGGCTGTGCCGGCCTGCCGGGGGGCTGTGCCGGCCTGCCGGGGGGCTGTGCCGGCCTGCCGGTGGTCTGTGCAGGCTTCGGGGGTCTGTGCAGGCATCGTCCGATGGGACTACAAGTCCCATCGGGCGATGCCTGCTACCATGACAGTGATTGACACATTAGCCAATGATGGGACAGTAGTAGTCCCATCATCCGGCTAATGTGTTAAATGTAAAAAAAAAAAAAAAAAATTACATGCTACATACATACAACATGCATACTACATACATGCTACATTCATACTACATACTACATACATGCTACATTCATACTACATAAATACTACATGCATGCTACATACATACTGCATGCTACATACATACCACATATATACTACATACATACTACATGCATGCTACATGCTACATACATAACACATATATACTACATGCATGCTACATACATACTACATGCTACATACTACATATATACTACATGCATGCTACATACATACTACATGCTACATACATACTACATATATACTACATGCATGCTACATACATACTACATGCTACATACATACTACATATATACTACATGCATGCTACATACATACTACATGCTACATACATACTACATATATACTACATACATACTACATGCATGCTACATGCATGCTACATACATACCACATACATAACACATATATACTACATGCATGCTACATACATACTACATGCTACATACATACCATATACATACTACATGCATGCTACATACATACTACATGCTACATACATACTACATATATACTACATGCATGCTACATACTACATGCTACATACATACTACATATATACTACATGCATGCTACATACATACTACATGCATGCTACATACATACTACATGCTACATACATACCACATACATACTACATATATACTACATGCATGCTACATACATACTGCATGCTACATGCATGCTACATACATACTACATGCTACATACATACCACATACATACTACATATATACTACATGCATGCTACATACATACTGCATGCTACATACATACTACATACATACTACATACATACTACATATATACTACATGCATGCTACATACATACTACATGCTACATGCATGCTACATACATACTACATACATACTACATGCTACATACATACCACATATATACTACATACATACAATACATTCATACAATACATACATAGACATACAGTACATATAACATAGAGTAACATACTTACCAATACTTGTCACATTGTTCCCCGAAGCCATTGTCTTTTCCGGAATAAATATTAACATAACAAACCACAAAAATACTCACCCACGATCCGAAGCAGTCCACGAGTGTGTCCCACGACGATCTTGGGTAGAGAACTGCAGCATCAGCTGTTGCTGCCGTTCTCTACGGGCTGCAGGAATCCAATGACGGAAGGTAGGTATCCTTCCGCACTGTATTCCTCCGCCACTTAAAAAAAAAAAAAGTCCCTAGTCTCACTTTATGCCATTGCTGTGTGGGAATTCGCAGCAATGGCATAAAGTGAGACTAGGGACATTTTTTTTTTTAAGTGGCGGAGGAATACAGTGCGGAAGGATACCTACCTTCCGTCATTGGATTCCTGCAGCCCGTAGAGAACGGCAGCATCATCTGATGCTGCCGTTCTCTACCCAAGATCGTCGTGGGACACACTCGTGGACTGCTTCGGATCGTGGGTGAGTATTTTTGTGGTTTGTTATGTTAATATTTATTCCGGAAAAGACAATGGCTTCGGGGAACAATGTGACAAGTATTGGTAAGTATGTTACTCTATGTTATATGTACTGTATGTCTATGTATGTATTGTATGAATGTATTGTATGTATGTAGTATATATGTGGTATGTATGTAGCATGTAGTATGTATGTAGTATGTATGTAGCATGCATGTAGCATGTAGTATGTATGTAGCATGCATGTAGTATATATGTAGTATGTATGTAGCATGCATGTAGTATATATGTAGCATGTATGTAGTATGTATGTGGTATGTATGTAGCATGTAGTATGTATGTAGCATGCATGTAGTATATATGTAGTATGTATGTAGCATGTAGTATGTATGTAGTATGTATGTAGTATGTATGTGGTATGTATGTGGCATGTAGTATGTATGTAGCATGCATGTAGTATGTATGTAGCATGCATGTAGTATGTATGTAGTATGTATGTAGTATGTAGCATGTATGTAGTATGTATGTAGTATGTAGCATGCATGTAGTATGTATGTAGCATGCATGTAGTATATATGTAGTATGTAGTATGTATGTAGTATGTATGTGGTATGTATGTAGCATGTAGTATGTATGTAGCATGCATGTAGCATGCATGTAGTATGTATGTATCATGCATGTAGTATGTATGTAGTATGTATGTAGCATGCAGTATGTATGTAGCATGTATGTAGTATGTATGTAGTATATATGTAGTATGTATGTAGTATATATGTAGTATGTATGTAGCATGTAGTATGTATGTAGCATGCATGTAGTATATATGTAGTATGTATGTAGTATGTATGTGGTATGTATGTAGCATGTAGTATGTATGTAGCATGCATGTAGTATGTATGTAGCATGCATGTAGTATGTATGTAGTATGTATGTAGTATGTATGTAGTATATATGTAGTATGTATGTAGCATGTAGTATGTATGTAGCATGCATGTAGTATGTATGTAGCATGTAGTATGTATGTAGCATGCATGTAGTATGTATGTAGCATGCATGTAGTATGTATGTAGTATGTATGTAGCATGCAGTATGTATGTAGCATGTATGTAGTATGTATGTAGTATATATGTAGTATGTATGTAGTATATTTGTAGTATGTATGTAGCATGTAGTATGTATGTAGCATGCATATAGTATGTATGTAGTATTTTTTTTTTTTTTTTAACATTTAACACATTAGCCGGATGATGGGACTACTACTGTCCCATCATTGGCTAATGTGTCAATCACTGTCATGGTAGCAGGCATCGCCCGATGGGACTTGTAGTCCCATCGGACGATGCTTGCACAGACCCCCGGACATCAGCACAGCCCCCCGGCAGGCCGGCACAGCCCCCCGGCAGGCCGGTACAGACCCCCACAGGGTGCACAGACCACCGGCAGGCCGGCACAGCCCCCCGGCAGGCCGGTACAGACCCCCACAGGGTGCACAGACCACCGGCAGGCCGGCACAGCCCCCCGGCAGGCCGGTACAGACCCCGGGCAGTCCACACAGCCCCCCGGCAGGCCGGCACAGCCCCCCGGCAGGCCGGCAGAGACCCCCGGAAGGCCCGAAATGACGGCGCATCATGATGCGCACACACCGCGCATCATGATGACGTCAGTCTGTCAATCAACTTTGAACTTCCGATTCCGATGCCGAATTCCGATATTGAAAAAATATCGGAAGTCGGTATCGGAATTCCGATACAGCAAGTATCGGCCGATACCCGATACTTGCGGTATCGGAATGCTCAACACTAGCAGTGACTAATAGAATGGTATTTAACAGGTAGAAATACAAGATTCTTTCAACTGGGCAAGAAAAAATAAAATTACATCTTTAGAATGGGAGGAATAGAACTAAGCAACATCATGTGTGAAAAAGACTTGGGTATACTAATAGATCACAGACGGCACATGAGTAAACAGTGTGGTACAGCAGCCAAAAAGGCAAATACAGTTCTAGGATGTATTAAGAGAAGCATACAGTCTAGATCACGTGAAGTAATTCTCCCCCTCTACTTCTCCTTGGTCAGGACTCATCTGGAATACTGTGTCCAGTTCTTGGCACCACATTTTAACAAAGACATTGAAAAATTGGAACAAGTTCAGAGAAGAGCTACCAGGATGGGGAGTGGACTGCAAAGTATGTCCTATGAGGAACGGTTAAAGGATTTGGAAATGTTTAGCTTGCAAAAGAGAAAACTGAGAGGAGACTTAATAGCTATCTACAAATATCTGAAAGGATGTCACAGTGTAGAGGGATTATTCCATTTGCACATGGAAACACAAGAAGCAATGGGATGAAACTGAAAGGGAGAAGGTAATGACTAGATATTAGAAAAAACTTTTTGACAGTGAGGTTGATCAATGAGTGGAACCGGCTGCCACGAGAAGTGGTGAGTTCTCCTTCAATGGAAGTCTTCAAACAGGGGCTGGACAGACATCTGTCTGGGATGATTTAGCGAATCCTGCTTTGAGCAGGGGGTTGGACCAGATGGCCCAGGAGGTCCCTTCCAACTCTACCATTCTATGATTCTATGATTCTATGAATGGTGGTAGTAGTGATGATATGACTTGTGCGTGATGAATGGTGGCACTTATGTTATACCTATGTGAGGGTGACTATCGATTGATCATATGTGTTGTACATGTGGGTGGTGATAGCTGTAGTATGTTAGATTTTAGAACTACATAGAGTTATACTGCTATAATTATTTTGGCAGTATGGATGTATAAGCAGATGACGTACACTGACTTTTCTTTTTCTCATGCAAGTACCGCAGATCACTCCAACAATGCCATTGATGACTTGGATGAGGCACAAGATGGCCTCAATGAATCCGATCCCTAAGAGGATGGAGAATAAGACAATGTTCCACAGCACAACCTGCTCAGGTTCTTTACACAGGCTCCACGAATCGTGATTGAAGAGATAATTGTCCCTGGAGGCAGAGAAATGTCATATGGTGAAATCACATAAAGGAGCCATGTACTAGGCAGACATGGTGAACAGTGAAGCACCGCCATCTGGTGGCAGTTAGTAGGTATTACACATCTTCAGAAAATGATTCACAAAGGCTTGAATATAGAATTCATCGTGAATATAGAGTATAAGACGTGTAACGTGAAGGGGAACTCCATAAATTTACTTTGCACTTTGCGCTGTATTTAAAAAGTGACTCTCCAATAGCCTAAAGCTCCACTCCTGTGTTGCTACGTCAACATTTAGTGATATCTGAGAGACAACCAAAATGGCCACAATTACAGCGCCCAGGGCTTTATGCTTTATGTGGGCTCTTGGGTGTCAGAATCCCAGTGAACTCCTCTTCATTTTTGATTTTTAATGGATTTTTTTCTGTCAGTATGGAGCTGAATCGGCATTTTTGTATTTGGGGGTACAAAATTTATCATTCCACTTTGGGGTTGATATAATTTTTTTTATCTCTTTTTAGGAGCCTAAAAGGCAAAAAACCCAAAAATTCTTCCATCTTTATTTTTCCTATGGAGTTTACCATATGAGATAAATATAATTTAGCAGTGCGGACGGTTACACATGCGGCCATACCAAATATGTTCATTTTTTGTTTTTAGTTTTTATGTTCTGAAACAAAAGGGCATCTAAGGAGTTAAACTGCCGTGATCGGAGCTTAGCTGTGATCGCAGCACTTAGACTCAGGCAATGGCTGTACAGCACAGCCGGTCCCCTCGGTGTTTGGAGTGAATTCTGCTCCTGAGTCCGTTTGATTAATGGTGGGCAATTGTCAGAAGAAATCTGGGCTGAGGAGGTAACCCAGACAGATCGGAGATTTGGTCCCTAGAGATGAAAATACAAAAGTGTCCTTCCTTACTTTACATCTTGACTCGACATAGCCCAAGATGATGAGTTTACAAAAAACATAATACTCCGTCAAGAGATGTTTTTGCTATAGGTGCAGGGCCGGCCCGAACGTATAGGCGAACTAGGCGGCCGCCTAGGGCGCCGACCCAAAGGGGCGCCAGAGAAAAAATAGAAAAAATTATAAAAAATCTTTTCAAAAGGCAAAAAGTTTTAGGGATGGAAAGAAAAGTGCACATATTTAAGGGCAAATATGACGCAAGAGAGGTTGGTTGGGTTGGCAACAATTTCGATAGAATCTGAAGTTGCTAAACAAATTAATCTTGGTGGCTTAGTGTCATCCTTTTAAAAAAAAAGGCAAGGAAACAAAAATTTTAATTACCTATGGTCGTTTTTGTTTTGTGTTATTGATTACTTTGTATATATTTGTCCTATACAACTTCTCAGAAGATTAAAGAGTTAGGAGAGAGTTAATTAATCATTGTTGTTGTGGTTTATTTTGCTCCTAAATTTATATCCCAAGTTTTCATCTACTGCCAAGAATAGTAGGGGCGCAACAAAATAGTTTCGCCTAGGGCGCCGTAATCTCTCGGGCCGGCCCTGTATAGGTGTCTATAAGTGACCACCCATTGGGTGTCTACTAGCATGTTACAATAACGGAGGGAATGTACCAAACTAAAGGCTGCAGAATTTGGGCATAATTTTCTGCGAAAAAAACTTTTACAAGTTGTACCATATTTTTCAGAAGGTGAATTCATCATGAAAGTCGCTATATATAAATCTGGACAAAACCTTATTTGCATTACGTCTTATTGTCACCTACTTTTGGGCTCAGTTCACACATTGCTTATTTAGTGCCAATTCTATGCGTGTATACCTCATCCGCAATTTGCAGCATTTTTGTATCTAAAATTTGCGCATATTATCCACATCTGCTAAATTATTTAGGCATTTTTTTATGAGGAAGCTTCCCAAAAGAAAGCAACAAAACAATGCTAAGTCAGCAGTTTATGCTGTGGATTTAATGGGAATTTGTCAGTATGATCAATCCCCCCTCAACCCTGAGCTACATTTATGGGCAAACATGTCTTTTAAAGCTAAATGTATCGACACCTTTATATCTTTTATCTGTGGCTGCAATTATGAGAAATCAGTGTTTTAAATCTTTAGAAAGAGGCATTAAAGGGAACCTGTCAGCTGTTTTGGCCGCTATAAGATGTGGCCACCGCCTTTCAGGGCTTATCTACAACATTCTATAATCTCAGGTCCGGGTCCGGCGCCTCCCATCTCCCTGCGACGCCGCCCTCCTGCTTGCTTCCTCGCTCCCGGCATCACGCTCCTGCGCATGCGTACTTACCTGACCTGTTGAGGCCAGAGAAAAGTACTGCAGTGCGCAGGCGCCGGGAAAGGTCATAGAGACCCAGCACCTGCGCACTGCAGGAATTTGCTCTGCCCTCAACAGGGCAGATTAGTACACCTCCGCAGGAGCGCGATGTTGGGGAGGCATGAAGCAAGCAGGAGGGCGTCGTCGCAAGAACATGAGAGGCGCCGGACCAGGACCTGCGACACCCATCAGACCGGACCGCCCCCCCCGGTGAATTTTTCTTATTTTGCACGTCGGATCGGGGGCTTATCTACAGCATTATAGAATGTTGTAGATAAGCCTGGAAAGGCAGTGGCCGCATCTTATAGCGGCCAAAACAGCTGACAGGTTCACTTTAAGTGCTCTGGGTGTGACAGATCACTTCTCAGGCTTTTGTTTCCTGAGGTTGTTGCCCTGCACAGCACCAGCCTTTTCAGCTTCAGTCATATGTCTCTTGTCTTGTAATCTCAAGCATGGAAATCAGACTATGAGCTATCAATTAAACTAAAGACATTGGTGCTAGGTGGGGCAACAACCTCACTGATTTCATGGAAATGCAGCAACAGATAGAAAACATAAAGGTGCTGAAGGATTTAGCTTTCAAAGACCTGCATAGCCATATATGCAGTATGGGGTTTGATCTTACTGACAGATTACCTTTAAGGGTCTCCATTAAAATGGTAAAACCCACAAAGGTTTGCTTCAGCAACAGAAATTTCATGCTACAGATTAAAAAAAAAAAGACAATTTTTGTGCAGATTACATAATAAAAAAAGGCAGATGTGGAAAAGATTAAAACTCATCCACTTTTCTGTTAATGTAACATACTGCAGATCTTACATGATAGAAAATCCATGCGTAAAATCCGCATCAAATATACAACATCTGAGCCTAGACTAACAAAGTGTCTAAAATGGTGCAGAGAAAAGGCAAAAAATTGCATCAACCAGTTTGGTAAATTTGGCACATTTTAAAACTGTCTAGTGTAAGGGGGTAATTCTTCATGATTATCCTCTTTTTTATTTGGAGTGAGTTTGTAAGTTTTTGCAACTTTTTGAAAGTCAGAATTCACAAGCTAGAATTAGCCAGAGCTACCAACTATTGTATACAACCCCTTTTTAGTATGTGTGTGTCATTTTAGGAACTAGAATAGAAAAATCCTGGTTAGGATGGTAAAGTCTGATAGAGACCCCCAATGTACCGGGCCCTGAGGCATGTACACCATGTGCGCTCCCTATAATTCAGCAATGTCCATGAATGACTTTAAGAAAGGCTGGATGGCAATTTCCAAGTTTCCAGAAACAGACCATGTGTATATAACCTTAGTGAGGGTTAGGACACTTACTCATCTGTATCATTCCGGAAGGGATATATGTATTCACCATCTCCGGTGTCACACAGAGGTCCACGAACCAAACCCATGGCTGAGATGACCACACAGTACGCTCCTCCAATGGTGCCCAGGGCAGACAGGATTACAGTCAGGAACATCTGGTGACCCACAACATGATCATCTCATTATGGTGTACATAGACATATAATAACCCAGGAACAAGTCCATAATATTCAGTAATGTTCCTTGTAGGGTAACTAAGTTACCTATGGAAATCTATATTCACCCTGAGACGATAGTGCACCATCCATCAGATGAGAAAACAACATTGACACCACGGCCATGTCACATCTGGTTCTCCACCTTGGAGGACCACAGATGTCCATTGCAAGTGATTTTATAGTTTCCCTTAGTGTTTACAATGTGGTTCGTCTGGCTGGCACTAGACCTAAAACTGGACAGCCCAATAAATGGCTCCTCTGATCGGGTCACTCAGTTATCGTCAGGGAGGCACCAGTAGCACCTGCCAATTTCAAAATGGCTGTGACCACCGGTTAGTCGAGTATTACAAGTTATTACGGAGTCCCCCAACATGAGAAATGCAAATGCTGCCCTCAGGAGGATTGAAAACATGTTCCTTAGGCAACTGAACTAAATACTGGGTCAACCAGGACTAAGATGGGCTCGGCAGATAACACAGTGTCAGTAAAGGATCGTTTTCACTGGACGAACTGCAGCTGTAAACGACCACCGATCCGGATTAATCTAATAGTCTGCTGAGATAGGCTTACCGAGCGTCAGATGCACACAAAGCAATCGTTACTAGACTGTTCTGTGCACATAGGTTGCCATTGTTCTCGACAGCACACGTCATGTTTAAACAGGATGATGTGCTGTCGAGAAGGATGATTTACAAGCAAGCTGAAAAATCATTTCACTCAACGAATGAGCGGTTTACTCATTCAACTTAGTAATTGGCGGCCTGTTCTCTCAGGATGATGGGGGATAACTTCCTAATCACTGGGGGTATCACCATTTGGACCCCCATCGATCTCGAGAACCAAAGCTCAGAAAAGACCCATGTGAAAGTAGCAGAGGTTGATTATGCGTACTGCGCCACCATTCTTGTGGGAGTACCATAGGGATGTGATCAGATATCTCCAGCACTTCCATTAAGGAGGAATGGCAGTGCGCATGATCGACCAACAATCCATTCACACAGGTTCTTCAGAGCCTTGGTTCTCAGGATTGGTGGAGGTCCCAGTGGTCGGACCCCCACCGATCGGACATTTATCCTATGGATAGGGGAGGGGACAACTTTCGGACCTGAGAAAAACCCCTTTTATGTACTTTCCTGAATGCTAATTAGACATGTTATTCCTTACCCCGCATCTGTTGGCACAGCATCCCTCTCCACCCGCACCAATCATCATAAATGCTGGTAGGAAAACCTGTAGAAGAAAGGAGAGATATGGTGTAGACTGAGATCCTAGAGTGTCTTCACATGTGCAGAAATGGTCATGTCTTTCTGGCCCCGTAGAACCCCAAGCCTGACCAACCACATTAAATGCCTATATTTCCGACTAAAAATTTTTGTAATTCAATAAAAATTTTGCAACGTTTTGCT
Organism: Dendrobates tinctorius; assembly: GCF_039654945.1. Taxonomy (NCBI): domain Eukaryota; kingdom Metazoa; phylum Chordata; class Amphibia; order Anura; family Dendrobatidae; genus Dendrobates; species Dendrobates tinctorius. The sequence goes on along the minus strand of NW_027361743.1, from coordinate 11,232,696 downwards.
CTTACAGGCTGTTGGTTTCCCTGCAAATTTCTGGCTGCAGAAAGAGTTAACAGAGAATTAATCAATGAGCTGGTTCCCATAGGGAAAATGTAACTTTTATTCGCCTGTTTCTGTAGTCCTCTCTGCCAACTTATGACCACAGACCACATAAAGGTTGTGCTAAACTTTGATGTGGTCCTAAACATTTATGTGGTCAAAGAAAGACAGATGCTCTCTGTGAAAATGAGCTTAATGACTGATTCTTACTCGACTCGTTCTGAATGCAGAAACATTCAAGGAAACAATGAGCCTTTAAATGTGCAAAGGGTGCACTTTTATTTTAAAAAAAAACAACTGCGAAAACAATTTTTAGCCTGCATTTAAGTAAAAAAAACTTTTAAGCTGAATTGAATGGGTTTTTTTTTGAGCTTTACAAGCTCTGAATTTATCAAGACCGGCATTTCATAAGCTAGTCTTGATCTAAAAACCTGCTAAAGTGATGTGCACCCAAGCTATTATGACGGGTGTGGCCGCAACGGAGAATCCTGACAGTGTGCGGTGTGCGCACTTTGAGGACTCAAGACACAAACATAGACAACCCATTTAACAGGCTGATGCTGCAAATTTTCATTGAGTGTTGGCTTCAGTTGTGCCAAATGGTAAATAACGTGTGAGCCCGTCCGCCAGCAGAGCGGCGCCATTTTCAGTTTGGCATGCGAATTAACACAGTCATCTGAACATATCTTAGAGGGAATTTGTTGTCAGAAGATGTCAAAAATTGTTTAAATAATTCTTTTATCTTTTATGTATTTTTTTTTTATAATTTTCATGTTCCTTTTATTTTTTTTATATCACTAACTACAAAAATGTTCACATTTGCAACCTAGTTACCAGATTTAATATTTGAGTCCTACTTCCTCTTCTTTGTTGGAAATTAGCAGCATTAGGCAACAGCCATTGTGAAGGGAGGAGGTGAGCTGTGACATTGTCTATTTTGAATGGAGGATCCTGTGTTATCTACTGTATATAGAGGTGTTATCTATCATTGTAGAGGAAGAGGAGGAGGTGAGCTGTGACATCATTTATTGTGTATGCTGGATCCTGTGTTATCTTGTCATGATTTCAGTGCGGGTTTGACTCGCACATGTGGGGTTAATGTCTGGAACCAGTGCTGATGACTGGCATTTCTGGGGTTAAAGGTTGTGATCCCAGTGCAGGCTTACCTGCACACCTGGGGCTTATGATTGTGGCCTCTCCCTGGTTCTGGGAAAGGCTTCTTATAGCCTCAGGAAGCTCCTATCCCCGTCAGTTATACTTTCGCCCTTGGCATAGTGTGGTGACCCCTGAGTGTGTTGGTGCTGTGTTCTTGTTTATCTGATACTCTGTGTACGACTCGGTCTGTTCTCTGGATACTGCTTGTTGGATTCTGCTATGTACCTTCTATGTCTGTTTGACTTTGACCACTGCCTGGCCCCGACTCTCCGTTCTGTCTCATCCCTGGTACTTTACTATTATCTCTGTGTATGACCCAGTTTGACTGACTTTGAGTATTCCTGTATTAGTGTTTAGCCTATCTCTGACAGCAGGACTCTAAGCCCTGCCCCCTTGCGGTCACATGACCATAGGTCCTTCACCGCTCACTGACTTTAGCTTCTCCAGGTCCTGTTTGCATGAACTATCCATCCGTGTCTGACCCCGGGCCCCTCTGCAGTGTGGGTGAGTCCCTGCTCAGCGGTGGCTTTACGCCGACCTTAACAGGACCGTGACATTATAACTGACCGTTAAGTTTTTTGGGGTTTTTTTTTTCTCTGCTGAGAAATATGGATCCCATACAATCTCTGGCTGAACAAATGAAAAATCTGAGTCAGATGTTTCAGGGTTTATCTCTGGAGCAGCAAGCTCTGGCTCGTTCTCAGCAGCAGGTTTCTGAGACAGTGTGAGGGGCTTTAGCTGCTGGGTCTCTGGGGGCTGGGGCGAGTGATGTTGTTTTGGTGTCCCCAGAACCACCTGTTAAACTGCCTGACTTCTTTTCTGGGAACAAAAAGGAGTTCAGGGTCTTCATGGAGGGGTGCAAACTCTTCTTTAGTTTGAGGCCACGTTCCTCTGGGGACGAAAGTCAGAAGGTTGGGGTCATTATGTCTCTGTTAAGAGGGTTCCCACAAGCTTGGGCTTTTTCCCTTCCTCCCACTGCCCCTGAGAGAGTGTTTTGAGGCCCTCAGGCACATATATGGTGAGCTGGACCGAGTGCGATTGGCAGAGGACATGGTGATGAGTGTCTGTCAGGGGAAACACTCGGCTGAGTAGTTTTGTACGGAATTCCACCGCTGGGCCGCAGAGGTCTCTTGGGACGACGCCGCACTCTGAGGACTCTTTCGCAGAGGCTTGTCCTAGCGGTTACAGGATGCCTTGGCATTACATCCCCCACCTAACTCTCTCGAGGACGCCATGACCCAGACCGTCCGGATGGACCGCAGGCTGCTGGCCAGAGGGGTGATGCAGGTGGAAACTCCATTGTTCCCCAGTGGAAAAGAGCCTGTTTCTGTGCCCATGGACGAAGGGGCTCTCTCCCTGAAGGAAAAGGAGAGACAACGCTGGAGAGAAAAGCAGTTATGCTTCTACTGCAGTAAACGGGACATTGGAAAAGGGAGTGTCTTGATTGTCCATCCTCAACCCGGTCGACGCTAAACGACTAGGTCTGGGTAGTCAGCGGGGAGACTACTCAGACCCTCAGGTACCCTTTTCCTCGTTTTCTAAGGTGTTGCTTCATGTGGAACTGTTAGTGGACGGTTCTTTTTTTCCCTCTACAGCTTTCGTGGACTGCGGATCATCCATCAATCTTATTGACTCCCAATTGGTCACACGCTGTAAGATAGGGACAGTCAGACTTAAGGTTCCGATCAAAGTGGTGGCCATTGACTCCTCCCCCCTCACTAAAGAGGGAATTCTTTTTATGTCTGACTTGTTTTCGCTCAAAGTGGGTGCTACCCATGTGGAAAACTTAAGTTGTTTGGTTCTGGACAATCTACTAGCAGGATTGGTGTTGGGCATGCCCTGGTTAGAATGCCATAACCCAGTCATTAACTCGAAAATGGGGGAGATTGTTCAGTGGGGGTTTAATGATTCGATGTTATGTGATAAGTCTCCACTATTGGTTGAACCTGTTAAATCTGTATCTGTGTGATCTGTTGAGCTGGAAGGTATTCCGGAGTACCTGAAAGAATTCAAACATGTCTTCTCTGAAAGCGAGGCCGAGACGTTGCCACCACATAGACCCTTTGACTGCGCTATCGAGTTAGTCCCGGGGACTAAATTGCCTAAAGCCCGTCTGTCTAATTTGTCTGGCCTTGAGTGCTTGGCCATGAAAGATTACATTGCTAAGAGTCTTTACAAAGGACACATACGTCCCTCAGTCTCACCTGTGGCGGCAGGGGTTTTTTTTGTAAAGAAAAAAAGATGGTGGTTAACGTCCCTGCCTCGTTTTTTGTGAGCTCAACAAGATTACTGTACGTAATACGTACCCCCTTCCATTGATTCCCAATTTGTGCAACCAACTTTCAGGGGCAAAATGGTTCTCCAAACTGGATCTTCGGGGGGCATATAATTTGATAAGGGTCCGGGAGGAGGATGAATGGAAAATCGCATTCCTCACGACCGAGGGACTGTTTGAAAATTTAGTCATGCCGTTTGGTCTTACCAATGCCCCAGCCATATTTCAGAATTTCATCAACGTGGTATTCTCGGATCTCATTGGTCGTTTTGTTGTCATTTACTTAGACGATATTCTGATATACTGTCCCGACAGTCAATCTCATCTGAATCATGTACGAACCGTTCTCCAAAGACTGAGGGAAAATCATCTGTATGCCAAATTGGAGAAATGTGTGTTTTCTGTTCAAGAATTGTCTTTTTTGGGATTGTGTCCTGTGAGGGTTTTCGCATGGACCCCAAGAAGGTGCAGGCCATTGCGGATTGGGTGCAACCCCGAGACCTTAAGGGTCTTCAGCGCTTTTTGGGGTTCGCCAATTATTACCGCAAATTTATTCGGGGGTTTTCACAGGTGGTCAAACCACTCACAGATCTTACATGTAAAGGTGCGGAAGTGAGAAACTGGTCCTCAATCGCAAAAGAGGCCTTTGCGACCCTGAAAAGAAGCTTTATGTCTGCTCCCGTGTTAGTACAGCCGGAGCCCTGCAAACCATTCGTCGTGGAAGTGGATGCCTCCGAGGTGGGGGTGGGTGCGGTGTTGTCCCAAGGGCCTGCCACTCTAACCAACCTCAGGCCATGTGCTTTCTTTTCCAAGAAGTTCTCTGCTGCGGAAAGAAATTACGATGTAGGTAATAGAGAACTTCTTGCGGTCAAATTGGCGTTTGAAGAATGGAGGCACTTTTTGGAGGGGGCCAGTCACCCGGATACGGTGATCACGGATCAGAAAAATTTGTCATACATTGAGTCTGCTAAAAGACTAGCGCCCAGACAGGCCCGTTGGTCACTTTTTTTTTTCCCTTTTTCAGTTTACTATTACATTTCATCCAGGATCTAAGAATGTCAAGGCTGATGCCTTATCGTGCAGTTTTCAGCCGGTGTCTCCCCCTGAGCCACCGTCCTCCATTCTTCACCCTGGGGTTGTGTTAGCAGGGGTCTCGTCTGAATTTGAACAGGAGATTCAGGGGGCCCAGTCGCGGGCTCTGGGGCCAAGCCGGGGGGTAAGTTGTTTGTCCCAGAGCAACTTCGCCTGAAACTCTTGAAGGACTTCCATGAATCCAAGCTGAGTGCTCACCCTGGTATTTCAGCCACGCGTCTGGCGGTGGCTAGGATCTTTTGGTGGCCTACCCTTGGTTCGGACATAAAAAAATTCATTGCTGGTTGTGGGGTCTGCGCTCGTTCTAAAAGCTCTCATAGCCGGCCGACAGGGGAGCTGATGCCCTTGGCAGTGCCCGAAAGACCATGGACTCACTTATCCATGGATTTTGTTACCAATCTCCCTCCATCTAAGGGTAATACGGTGGTATGGGTAGTGGTGGACAGGTTTTCTAAGCAGGCTCATTTTGTACCCCTGTCCGCACTACCGTCAGCTGAGACGTTGTCCAGGTTGTTTGTGCAGCATGTGATCCGGTTGCATGGGGTACCCCTGAATGTGGTGTCTGATTGTGGTGTGCAGTTTGTGGCTAAGTTTTGGCGTGCTTTCTGCAAAAAATTAGGGATGTCTCTGTCCTTTTCGTCTGCATACCATCCTGAGAGCAATGGGCAGACGGAGCGCACTAACCAGTCCCTGGAACAGATCCTCAGGTGTCTAACTTCTGCTAGACAGAATGACTGGTGAGATGCACTGCCGTTGGCTAAATTTGCCTTCAATAGTCGGGTGAGTCAATCCACGGGTATGACTCCTTTTATGATCAACTAGCTGAAGAGCCCGGTGCTGCCCGTGCATAGTAACTAACTGTGGTTAGTTATAGCAAATTATAATTATCCTCCATCCCATAGTCCCGTGTCCATATACCCATCATACATATCCACGATCCCATAGTCCCGTGCCCATATACCCATCATACATATCCTCCATCCCATAGTCGTGCCCATATACCATCACACATCCTCCATCCCATAGTCCCATGCCCATATACCCATCACACATCCTCCATCCCATAGTCCCATGCCCATATACCCATCATACATATTCGCCATCCCATAGTCGAGTGCCCATATACTCATCACACATCCTCCATCTCATAGTCCCATGCCCATATACCCATCATACATATCCTCCATCCCATAGTCCCGTTCCCATATACCCATCACACATCCTCCATCCCATAGTCAATCATTATGACATCATAATGAGCGGCTTGCAACCTATGATGACATCAGCGTCGCCATGGCAATCATTATGACATCATAATGAGGGGCGGGGCTTGACACACACACACACTTTTTCCCCATTATGTAGCTAGGGGCAAAATTGTTTGGTGAATTGGAACATGCGGGGTCACCTCACAACATAGCCTAGGACACTCTCGGGGTCCAGACGTGTGACTGTGCCAAATTTTGTGGCTGTAGCTGCGATGGTGCGGATGCCAATCCCCGACATAAATACACACATACACACATACATACACACACTTGAGCTTTATATATTAGATTATGGGTTCACTCCTCATTTTGGTGAACTTTCTCATCTGGACTCGGGGTGTCCCAGGGCTGAGGGCTCTGTCCAGCGATTATAGAATACGTAGGCAGAAGTCCAGAGGAGTATATCTAGGTCTCAGGGCAGGTATAAACACCAGGGCCCACGTTTCAGGTTGGAGACAAGGTTTGGCTGTCCACGCGAAACATTAAGTTGAAGGTTCCTTCAGCCAAGTTGGGGCCCAAATTCATTGGCCCATACAAGATTGCGGAAAAAATTAATCCAGTGGCTTATAGGCTGTGCCTTCCACCCTCTTTCAAGATCCCTAACGTCTTCCACAAATCTCTACTGAAACCTTTTGAAGCAGTCCGGGGAGACTCCGAGTCCGCTGATCCTCCTGTTTTGGTCGAGGGGCAGGTGGCGTACGAGGTTGGTCATATCATAGATTCCAGGTTGGTACTGCGGTCGGTACAGTATCTGGTTCATTGGAAGGGGTATGGACCGGAAGAGAGGTCCTGGGTACCGGCCCGGTTGATGCATGCTGATCGCCTGGTGTGGGCTTTTTATGCTAAGTACCCGGGCAAGCCTGGGGGTCCAAAGGCCCCCCGTTGAGAGGGGGGTACTGTCATGATCTCAGTGCGGATTTGACTCGCACATGTGGGGTTAATGTCTGGAACCAGTGCTGATGACTGGCATTTCTGGGGTGAAAGGTTGTGATCCCAGTGCAGGCTTACCTGCACACCTGGGGCTTATGATTGTGGCCTCTCCCTGGTTCTGGGAAAGGCTTCTTATAGCCTCAGGAAACTCCTATCCCCGTCAGATATACTTTCGCCCTTGCATAGTGTGGTGACCCCTGAGTGTGTTGGTGCTGTGTTCTTGTTTATCTGATACTCTGTGTATGACTCGGTCTGTTCTCTGGATACTGCTTGTTGGATTCTGCTTGGAACCTTCTATGTCTGTTTTGCTTTGACCACTGCCTGGCCCCGACTTTCCGTTCTGTCTCATCCCTGGTACTTTACTGTTATCTCTGTGTATGACCCGGTTGGTCTGACTTTGAGAATTCCGGTATGTGTTCTGCCTATCTCTGACAGCAGGACGCTAAGCCCCACCCCCTTGCGGTCACATGACCGTAGGTCCTTCACCGCTCACTGACTTTAGCTTCTCCAGGTCCTGTTTGCCTGAACTATCCGACCGTGTCTGACTCCGGGGCACTCTGCAGTGTGGGTGAATCCTTGCTCAGCAATGGCTGCACGCCAACAATAACAGGACCGTGACATATCTATCATATATAGAGGTGTCATCTGTCATTGTACAGGAGGAGGAGGTGAGCTGTGACATCATCTATTGTGAATTGTGGATTCTCTTTTATCTACTGTATATAGAGGTGCTATCAGTCATTGTACAGGAGGAGAGGGAGGTGAGCTGTGACAATAAGAAGACATTGTCAATAAGAAGACACAGAAACAAATATGTAGGCACTGTTATATTACTCACAATCTTATGCAAGTATCATTAGACACTATAGTACAATGATGATCTTTAATACCATATGTCTGAGGATATAAATATAACTCACCAATAATCCAGCCCCAACAATTCCATGGAAAAACCAGACAAAATCTGTAATTTGTTCCACTTCTAGGATTTTTCCATTTGGGAAATACAGGAGAAGATTTGCAATTATAGCGCAAACTCCCAATGGGAATAGGGTTTTGCCAATAAACTTTGCACATTTCCCCGTACACATGGTCAGGTCAGACTGCAATGACAGATAATATATTTTATTGTAAATGATTTATGAAGGTCATGGATTATATTAGATACATTTTATGAACTCTACTTAGAAAATTACTATTACATCACTGGCCCTTTGCACAAGAATGTGACTACTATAATACTGCCCAAACGTACAAGAATATATTTACAGTAATCCTGCCCCCTATGTACAAGAATATAACTACTATAATACTGCCCCCTATGTACAAGAATATAACTACTATAATACTGCCCCTATGTACAAGAATATAACTACTATAATACTGCCCCTATGTACAAGAATATAACTACTATAATACTGCTCCTATGTACAAGAATATAACTACTATAATACTGCCCCTATGTACAAGAATATAACTACTATAATACTGCTCCTATGTACAAGAATATAACTACTGTAATACTGCTCCTATGCACGAGAATATAACTACTATAATACTGCCTCTATGTACAAGAATATGACTACTATAATACTGCCCCTATGTACAAGAATATAATTACTATAATACTACCCCTATATACAAGAATATAACTACTATAATACTGCCCCTATGTACAAGAATATAACTACTGTAATACTGCTCCTATGCACAAGAATATAACTACTATAATACTGCTCCTATGCACAAGACTATAACTACTATAATACTGCCTCCTATGTACAAGAATATAACTACTATAATACTGCTCCTATGTACAAGAATATACCTACTATAATACTGCTATGTACAAGACTATAACTACTATATTACTGCACATATGTACAAGAATATAACTACTATAATACTGCCCCATGTACAAGACTATAACTACTATAATACTGCTCGTATGTACAAGAATATAACTACTATAATACTGCCCCTTTGTACAAGAATATAACTACTATAATACTGCTCGTATGTTCAAGAATATAACTACTATAATACTGCCTCCTATGTACAAGAATATAACTACTATAATACTGCTCCTATGTACAAGAATATACCTACTATAATACTGCCCCATGTACAAGACTATAACTACTATAATACTGCTCGTATGTACAAGAATATAACTACTATAATACTGCCCCTTTGTACAAGAATACAACTACTATAATACTGCTCGTATATACAAGAATATAACTACTATAATACTGCTCCTATGTACAAGAATGTAACTACTATAATACTGCTCCTATGCACAAGACTATAACTACTATAATACTGCCCCTTTGTACAAGAATATAACTACTATAATACTGCTCATATGTACAAGAATATAACTACTATAATACTGCTCATATGTACAAGAATATAACTATTATAATACTGCTCATATGTACAAGAATATAACTACTATAATACTGCTCCTATGTACAAGAATGTAACTACTATAATACTGCCCCTATGTAGAAGAATATAACTACTATAATACTGTCTCCTATGTACAAGAATATAACTACTATAATACTGCTCCTATATAAAAAGGAATATAACTACTATAATACTGCTCCTATGTACAAGAATGTAACTACTATAATACTGCCCCTATGTAAAAGAATATAACTACTATAATACTGGCCCTATGTACAAGAATATAACTACTATAATACTGCCCAGGTACGGACTGAGGATGAAATTCAGCCTTGGCATTTGAAATCACACAGGCCCATGCTGTCCCCGTCCCCAAGCACCAGATGGGATATATTACTAATATTACCCTGGATGGCAGAAAGCAAGATTTACTACAAGACCAATATTTCTAATGATACCTGTGGCCAGCTGGGGTAAGTGATGGAGCCAACGACTATGTGCTCCATCACAACTCTTAGCACTATGAGTGTCTTGAGAATACAGATTATGTTAGCAATGTAGCAGACAAGGCAGCCCTGGCCAGACAGGCCCTTCTGGCATTTGCCAGAATTGCTAGATGGCGAGTCCGGCCCTGACACTGCCCCCTATGTACAAGAATATAACTACTATAATACTGCTCCTATGCCCCTATATACAAGAATCTAACTGCTATAAGTACAGTACCATTCTAGTGAATGGGAAACAAAAAACGCTGTGCACATGCTGCGGATTTGCTGCGGATTACAATCTGCAGCATGTCAATTCTTTGTGCGGAATCCGCAGCGGTTTCACACCTTTAACATTGTAGAGGTGTGAAACCGCAGGTAAACCACAGGTCTTTTGACCTGTGGATTTACCTGCAGATTTTGCAAAATCTGTGCGGAAAAATCCGCAGATCAATCCGCAGTGTGTGCACATAGCCTAATACTGCCTCTATGTACAAGAATATATGCTTATGAAGGTATTCACATGAAGCTTTTTTTGGGTGAGTCCGTGTGTGCAGCAGAACACTCACGGATCACTTGTAGAGCACAAAGGCAATTTATCACATGGACCACAGGTGTGTGTAATAAAAAAAATCGCAGCTAGCACTAGTATTTTCTGCTTTATGGATCAAACTAGTGCATGTAATAGCACACAGCTCATGCATCCACCTGCTACATGGACATGCACACAAAGCAGGTCTTGTCCGCAGTTTGCAGACTGCTCCAGTAATATAAACTCTCAATTCAACTTAGCCCAAGGGGTTCTCAAGTAAACAACTCACAGAACATCTTCCATCTGGCTACTGGAAGCGATCATGAGAATGTGGACCCCAAAGTCCACTGTGCTAATAGAGTTGCTTAAAGGGGTTGTCCGCTACTTTGACAACCCCTTCTAATTCCTCATGTTTGGCCCCCGTTAACCCCCTCCAAGCCAATTTTCACTTTCATGACCAGAGAAAACAAAAAGCAAAAAACACAAATATAACTAAAAAATAAAAAATATACTGCAAATAATGCATAAAGGTAATGATAATAATAAGGGTATTTAGTAAACATAATTTTGATCAAAATAATGTACAAGCCATCCCGCCACGTCACGGCAACCCTTGTGGGACAGTCCCTACTCTAGTATTTAAAACCTTTATTCTTATCATTGTGCATTCAGTGCATATATGGGTGTGACCGCCCTCTTTCTGAGCTGGGAAAGCCATCCAGTCTGGCCCAAGCTGTTACTAGTGGTTCAGCCGCTCGACCCTTGTTCACATTCACGCCACTTGGCAAGTGAAAAGGTTTTAAATACTAGAGTAGGGACTGTCCCACAATGGTTGCCGTGACGTGGCGGGATGGCTTGTACATTATTTTGATCAAAATTATGTTTACTAAATACCCTTATTATTATCATTACCTTTATGCATTATTTGCAGTATATTTTTTATTTTTTAGTTATATTTGTGTTTTTTGCTTTTTGTTTTCTCCGGTTAATGGTCATGTGTTAATATGCACTTACATTGTGCATACACATTAACTTACTTTTCTCAGTTCAGATTTGTTTTTTGTTTTTTGTTTTTTACTTTCATGACCAGGCCAAATTTTACAATTCTGAGCAGTGTCACTTTATGTGGTCATAACTCTGGGACGCTTCAATGGATCCCAGTGATTGTGAGATTTTTTTTCATGACATATTGTACTTTATGATAGTGTTAAAATTTGTTTGCTATGACTTGCAATTGTTTGTGAAAAAATCTGAAATTTGTCGACAATTTAGAAAATTTTGCACTTCTCAAACTTTTAACTTTTATTCTCTTAAAGGGAACCTGTCACCCCCCAGGCGTTTTTAAGCAAAAAAGCCACCTTGTGCAGCACTAATGCTGCATTCTGTCAAGGTGGCTCTTTTACTTAGCATCCCTTCCACCGCAGAAATAATATTTTTTTAAATTGTTCAAAAATACCTGAATTTTGACAGGGGGGTAGGTCTTCCCCCTCTGACAGACGCCTCGCATCCATCAGTCATTTCGTATTTGGCGCCACCTCCTCAGTGTTCTTTTGAAATGCTGGCGCCTGCACTGTACTATATCTTCTTGGGCATGCGCAGTCAGCGCTGCCCGTGCTCTCAGATCACATCCTGGCCTTCATATCGCGCGGCCACAGATCCTGCCCCGTAGTCTCTTATGATTTATTCACACTTCGGGGCTGGGAATCTCGGGCATGCGCTGTAGTTATCTGTGGCTCTCCAACTCCCGGAAATCCCTCCACCTCTTTCCTACATTGCAGCGATGCCACGGCAATAATGGATGACCTGACGATACAAATGCTGACGCTGCAATGTAGGAAAGAGGCGGAGGGATTTCCGGGAGTCGGAGAACCGCAGATAACTACAGCGCATGCCCGAGATTCCCAGCCCCGCAGTGTGAATAAATCATAAGCGACTGCGGGGCGGGATCTGTGGCCGCGTGATATGAAGGCCAGGATGTGATCTGAGAGCACGGGCAGCGCTGACTGCGCATGCCCAAGAAGATATAGTACAGTGCAGGCGCCAGCATTTCAAAAGAACACTGAGGAGGCGGCGCCAAATGCGAAATGACTGATGGATGCGAGGCGTCTGTCAGAGGGGGAAGACCTGCCCCCCTGTCAAAATTCAGGTATTTTTGAACAATTTTAAAAAAGATTATCTCTGCGGTGGAACGGACGCTAAGTAACAGAGCCACCTTGACAGAATGCAGCATTAGTGCTGCACAAGGTGGCTCTTGTACTTAAAAACGCCTGCGGGGGTGACAGGTTCCCTTTAAACCAGAAAGTTTGTCTCAGAAAATAGTTACACGTGTCTACGTTACATCAGCACCATTTTTGAAACATATATTTTTTTTTTGTTAGGAAGTTAGAAGGGTTAAAAGTTGACCAGCCATTTCTCATTTTTCCAGCAACATTTACAAAACCATTTTTTTAGGGACCACCACACATTTGATGTGACTTTGAAGGGCGTATACGACAGAAAATGCCCAAAAGTGACATCATTCTAAAATCTCTCCCAGTACTCAAAACCACATTCAAGAAGTTTATTAACCCTTTAGGTGTTTCATAGTAATTAATGGAATGTGGAAGGAAAAAAAAATGAACATTTTACTTTTTTTTCCTAAAAATTTTAAGTTAGACCCCAATTTTTTTTATTTTCACGAGGGTAACAGGACAAAATGGACCTCAAAATGTGTGCAATTTCTCTCGAGTATACCGATATCCTATATGTGGAGGAAAATGACTTTTTGGCTGGACGGCAGAGCTCGTAAGGTAAAGAGCGCCATTAGACTTTTGGAGCGCAAAATTGTCTGAAATCATTAGCAGACGCCATGTTGCCTTTTGAAAATCCCTGATGTGCCTAAACAGTGGAAACCTCAAACAAGTGACCCCAGTTTGGAAACTAGACCCCCCCACGGAATGTATCTAGATGTAGATCCTACAAAAAATATGGAGTTGTGGTAATAATTAAATAGATTTATTACATGATAAGGCATAAAAAAAATCACAGAAAATATACAGTTTGTGTCAGAGTGCAGCAGACAGGATTAGCAGCTGAATGCAGCAACCAGGATTTGCATCTCAAGGAGGATCACAAGGAAATGGACGGCATGTGACTTAAATATGAGTGTCTGAGCAAAGGGTCTGAATACTTATGACCATGTGATATCTCAGTTTTTCTTTTTTTAAAAATGTGCACAAAAATTCTACATTTCAGTCAAGATGGGGTGCAGAGTGTACATTAATGATAAAAAATGAACTTTTTTGAATTTACCAAATGGGTGCAATGAAACAAAGAGTGAAAAATGTAAAGGGGTCTGAATACTTTCCGTACCCACTGTATATTACTTAGGTTAGAGCAGGTTACCTTACTGATATAACTTTTGGTAATAGTAGGGACACTCAATCTGCACTAAGCACTTTTTATCACCACTAAATATGAGGTTATCATGATTTTGAAGCATAGCTTTTGTAGCAATATGTTATATGATGATGTGGCCTCTAGGGGTCTCACTACGTTGATGTGTGTACCATAGAGTTTAGGAACTTGTTGGTTAGTTGTTGTTAGCAGACATCTTGTAATGGAGGAATGCTTCACAAGTCTCATGTAATAAACAAGCCTGGAGATATCCAAGGAGTGTGATCCTTGACCGGAAATACATAACAGAACATGGTGGCAGCTGGGCAGAGAACCTGCAAATCCACAGAGCTTGTGTGATGCTGGGACTGTACAGACTCCCTGACATTGCTGCAAAATGGAGACTGGTCTGAAGCCCCCTCAGGGGCTGGATGTGACTTCATGTAATCTGTCCCAGACTTGGAGACATTGGAAGGAAGAGTTTACACTGTGTGGATCTCACAGTGGTCCCCAGTGATGACAGACGAAAAGTGAAGCTGTTTTATTACCTTATTGGGGAAAATGGCCGAGAATTAGCCCACACCTTACCCCCACACACAGACAACCTCCTTCTAGCAGATATTGTGCAGGCATTTGATAAACACTGTGACGCAAAGAAGAATGAGACAGTGGAAAGATATAACGTTTTCACAAGACATCAGGAGGATGGTGACAATGTGGACAGATATCTGAGAGAGCTGAGGAGGCTGGCAACAACATGTGGTTTTGGAGAGATCAGGGACAGTCTAATCAAAGACAGAATGGTGTGTGGCATAAAAGACAGTCATCTCAAAGAAAGATTGCTGAGAGAGGAAGACAGCACGGTGGCTCAGTGGATAGCACCAAGGGCAACATCTGCAATGAGTTTGTATGTTCTCCCCGTGTTTGTGTGGGTTTCCTCCGGGTTCTCCGGTTTCCTCCCACACTCCAAAAACATACTGATAGGGAATTTAGATTGTGAGCCCCATCGGGGACAGTGATGATAATGTGTGCAAACTGTATATAAAAATAAAGATTATTTATTATTAAGACATGACTTTAGAGAAATGCATGCAAATCTGCAGGGGTGCTGAGCTGTCAAAACACAGCCTGAAGATGATGGCAGGCACCAGTGATAATGATGATGATAAGGTACATGCAGTAGCTATGAAAGGAAAGACAAGACCAAGCTCCCCTATAAGCACTGTCTACTGCAAGTATTGTGGGAAAAGACATGAGAGAGACAAAACCAAGTGTTCAGCATATGGTGAAACCTGCAGATTGTGTGGAAAGAAGAATCATTTCTCATCTGTCAGCAGGCAAGGAACAGGAAAACAGTACAGACAGCTCCACACTGTGACACCAGACACCGACAGTGCAGAGGACATTACATGGCTACGGCTGGGGTCACACTAACCGACGCAAAATACGGTCAGTATTTTACATGTGTAATACGGATGAATGGCCCCTAAACAGTGCTCTGTATGTCATCCGTAATCAAGGTGTGGTCGCGTATTTTGCGCATGTCAGCATCCGTATGTAATCCGTATGGCATCTGTATGGCGAGATTTTCTCGCAGGCTTGCAAAATGGACATATAATGGAGCCCAATGACAGGGTTTCTAACAGAAACCAAAGAATAAATATAGACACATAGAATGCATATATGTGTATATATATATATATATATATATGTATGTATTCTATGTGTATATATCCATTCATTCGTTTCTTTATTAAACCTGTCAGTGTGAGTTTACTGTATCGTGCAATGAATTGCCGGCTTTGCTAAAAGACACCGGGTGCGTATTTCTCGCAAGTCACACGTGTGGTCCGTGTGTAATCCGTATTTTTTGCGCACCCATAGACTTGCATTGGCGTATTACGGCCGTAGTACGCTGACAATCGCAGCATGCTGCGATTGGCACGGAGCGTAGTATACGGATGAGAAATATACGGCTGGTGCGAGTGACCCCATAGAGAATCATTGGTCCGTGTGTAATGCGGGCTTTTAGCGCCTCTCACTCGTCCGTATTCCTCGCCAGTGTGAACCCGGCCTACAACTGCAGCCTGCAGCAGAGAAAGTCAATGTAACATAGTTATTAAGGTTGAAGGGAGACTTTAAGTCCATCTAGTTCAACCCATATCCTGTCCTAACCTGTCCTAACATGTTGATCCAGAGGAAGGCAAAAAAAACCCATGTGACAAACAGTAAGCTTCACATTGGGGAAAAAATTCCTTCCCGACTCCACATACGGCAATCAGACTAGCTCCCTGGATCAACGCAATATTAAGGAAACTAGTGTATATACCCTGTAATATTATACTTTTCAAGAAAGGCATCCAGTCCCTTCTTAAATTTTAGTAGGGAATCACTCATTACAACATCATATGGCAGAGAGTTCCATAGTCTCACTGCTCTTACAGTAAAGAATCCGCGTCTGTGAGTATGCTTAAACTTTCTTTCCTCCAGACGTAGAGGATGCCCCCTTGTCCCCGTCACAGGTCTAAGAGTAAAAAGATCATTAGAAAAGTCTTTGTACTGTCCCCGCATATATTTATACATTGTAATAAGATCACCCCTAAGCCTTCGATTCTCCAAACTAAATAACCCCAAGTGTAATAACCTGTCTTGGTATTGCAGACCCCCCAGTGCGCTAATAACCTTAGTCGCTCTTCTCTGCACCCGCTCCAGTTCAGCTATGTCTTTCTTATACACCGGAGGCCAGAACTGTACACAGTATTCTAAGTAACACACTTATTTTCAAGCTAATTATAGCTAAAAAAAACACCAAGTATTTTTAGGAAAATATAAACAATTTTATTGAAATATATTAAAACTACATCAATAAACAGAGTTTCCCACTAAGCAGGCATACAACACGGGGTAAACCCAAAAATATATAGTACAATAAAAATCACAATTTTATACGGCTATGGAAAATTACTACCATCCTGCAAGTGTCCCAATGGAGTATATTACATTACAATGCTGACATATAGATTGCAGAAATTTCATTTCATAACTTAGGCTCACTGCAAACCAACGTACTAAGTGCTTATAGTGCTAAAGTGCTAGATAATATAAATCAGGCTCATTAGGAGAACAAAAAGGAAATCCAGCAAGAACTCAGCAAACCAGGATTGGAGTAAAATGATACTTTTCTTTATTTCTTCAAAAAGATTAAAAATACGACCCACAAGGATCAGAAACCAGAGTGCGTGGCAGAAATAAACGCAAATGGGACTACGCGTTTCGGCGACCTAATCCGCCTTCATCACGGTCCAAACCTAATCTGCTCCTTGTATGTGGAGCCATATAAAAGGCAATCCTGAATAAAATTAGTGCAAATAATTACAAACATATGTGCAGAAAAAGGGTTTAACCAATTTGCTTCTGAGGATTAACTAACAGCATTGCTACAAAATGAACAACTTTTTCTTATGTAATAAAAAATACAAATGAACGTCCTAAATAATGACATGATGAAATGTAATAAGATGATAAAAAGAATATACAACGCGGAAAAAAAAAAATTGTAAAAAATGAAATAAAAATGAGCTCCACTGAAACCTCAATAATGCAGAATAATATCTGTATGGCTATTGAATCCTAAAGGAGTTCTTGTACCCATTTCAAAAATCCATTTGCTTTCTCTAGCTAGAACCTTCCTGCGTAAGTCCCCCCTCTAAGAGGTTTTTTTACTTGTTCAATCCCCATGAAGGAGAAACTAGATAAATTACCACTATGAATTTTGGAGAAATGGCGTGAGACAACTGAAGCTCCAACCAAAGGTAAATTTTTAGCGTCGGATATGTGTTTTCTCATCCTGGTTTTCAATGAATTCATGGTACAACCAATATACTGAAGTCTACAAGAGCTGCAGCTAATCAAATAGATCACATTTCCAGTGTTGCAGTTTATAAAAGATGCAACACTAAACTCTTTGTTGTTAGAAAATGAAGAAAAAACTTTTGATTTATTAGCAAAGCCGCAGCAGATGCAGACATTAGCTCCACATTTAAAGAAACCCACAGTTTGTATAGTTTTTAACCAGTTACTGGACTTCTTATTCCGATCAATAAACATGCTAGGAGACAATAAAGACGCTAAGGTAGGTGCCTGTTTAGCTACAAACGCCACATTGTGATTGTTCACAATATTTTTTAAAACATCATCCTGCGTTAAAAGTGGCAAGTACCGTTTTATAATGCTAACTATGGTATTGTATTGTGGGCTGTAATTAGTGCTGAATATCACCTTCGAATCTAATGAGTTCATTGAACGTCTCTCAGTTTTCTCCTCAAGAAGTGAACTTCTATCAATATTATTAACAATTCCTCTAGCTCTGCTAAGTGACCACTTAGAATATCCTCTTTTTAATAGGTTAGTGCAGGTTTTATTCGCTTCCATCTCAAAATCCGTATCCAAGGTGCTATTTCTTTTTAGTCTAGTAAGTTCACCTACTGGAATGTTTTTTATAACATGTTTAGGATGGTTAGAAGTTGCCATGAGAATGCTGTTGCATGCCGTGGGTTTCCTATAAGGGGCCACAGTAACTTTATTCCTACTGCTGTCTCCAAATAGATTTAAATCCAGAAAATTGATGGAACACATGTCACTAGAGCTAGTAAAGCATAAATTGAAATCATTGTTATTCAGATAAACAACAAACTCATCCAAAGATAAGGTGTCACCCCTCCAGATAAACATCAGGTCATCAATATAACGTCCCAGCCATATAATGTTGTCCTTAAAGGGATTATCATCAATATAAATATATTTTTCCTCCCAAACGGACATAACGATGTTGGCTAGGGACGGAGAAAATTTCGCACCCATGCTCACACCCTGTATCTTGAGAAAATACCTCTCATCAAAGGAAAAGTAATTATGTGTTAGTAAGAATCATATGGCCTTCAAAAAGAAAGTTTGAATATGAGCTGGATATTTGCTGTACTTAGATACATAGTATTCAGCACGACTTATAGCGACGTGATGGGGGATAGAGGGATAAAGTCCTACTACATCACAAGAGAGCCAAGAATAATCAGCCTGCCATTGAATTATCTCTAATATAGAAACAGTGACTTTTGTGTCTCTCAAATAACTTTGTGTCAAAGGTACCAAAGGTTGGAGGTAGTGATCCACCCATTCCCCCAGCCTCTCACTAAATGAGCCTATCCCTGAGACTATTGGTCTAAAAGGAGGGGGAAAGATTTCTTTATGTACCTTGGGGAGTGAGTGGTACACTGGAATAATAGGTGAGTCACAATAAATATACTTTTGTATTTTTTAAGAGATGGCACCCTCATTAACACCCTCTTGTAGCAACTGGGATAATTTTAGATTGAAAAAGGAGGTTGGATTGGAATGTAATTCATTATAAACGTTCATAAAAGATTCATTTTTTTTGTAAAGTTCCGAGTTGAGGATCACAATAGCCCCCCCTTGTCAGCCGAAGTGACAAGGAGGTCACAATTTGCCCTCAACTCACGGACCGCCCTGTGCTCAGCTTTACTTAAGTTATATTTAACCCGAGCTGAACCCTCAGCGTGATATAATGAGACCAGTTCATTCCCAGCTGCTACAAGAGGGTGTTAATGAGGGTGCCATCTCTTAAAAAATACAAAAGTATATTTATTGTGACTCACCTATTATTCCAGTGTACCACTCACTCCCCAAGGTACACAAAGAAATCTTTCCCCTCCTTTTAGACCAATAGTCTCAGGGATAGGCTCATTTAGTGAGAGGCTGGGGGAATGGGTGGATCACTACCTCCAACCTTTGGTACCTTTGACACGAAGTTATTTGAGAGACACAAAAGTCACCATTTCTATATTAGAGATAATTCAATGGCAGGCTGATTATTCTTGGCTCTCTTGTGATGTAGTAGGACTATATCCCTCTATCCCCCATCACGTCGCTATAAGTCGTGCTGAATACTATGTATCTAAGTACAGCAAATCTCCAGCTCATATTCAAGCTTTCCTTTTGAAGGCCATACAATTCTTACTAATACATAATTACTTTTCCTTTGATGAGAGGTATTTTCTCCAGATACAGGGTGTGAGCATGGGTGCGAAATTTTCTCCGTCCCTAGCCAACATCGTTATGTCTGTATGGAAGGAAAAATATATTTATATTGATGATAATCCCTTTAAGGACAACATTATATGGCTGGGACGTTATATTGATGACCTGATGTTTATCTGGAGGGGTGACACCTTATCTTTGGATGAGTTTGTTGTTTATCTGAATAACAATGATTTCAATTTATGCTTTACTAGCTCTAGTGACATGTGTTCCATCAATTTTCTGGATTTAAATCTATTTGGAGACAGCAGTAGGAATAAAGTTACTGTGGCCCCTTATAGGAAACCCACGGCATGCAACAGCATTCTCATGGCAACTTCTAACCATCCTAAACATGTTATAAAAAACATTCCAGTAGGTGAACTTACTAGACTAAAAAGAAACAGCACCTTGGATACGGATTTTGAGATGGAAGCCAACAAAACCTGCACTAACCTATTAAAAAGAGGATTTTCTAAGTGGTCACTTAGCAGAGCTAGAGGAATTGTTAATAATATTGATAGAAGTTCACTTCTTGAGGAGAAAACTGAGAGACGTTCAATGAACTCATTAGATTCGAAGGTGATATTCAGCACTAATTACAGCCCACAATACAATACCATAGTTAGCATTATAAAACGGTACTTGCCACTTTTAACGCAGGATGATGTTTTAAAAAATATTGTGAACAATCACAATGTGGCGTTTGTAGCTAAACGGGCACCTACCTTAGCGTCTTTATTGTCTCCTAGCATGTTTATTGATCGGAATAAGAAGTCCAATAACTGGTTAAAAACTATACAAACTGTGGGTTTCTTTAAATGTGGAGCTAATGTCTGCATCTGCTGCGGCTTTGCTAATAAATCAAAAGTTTTTTCATCATTTTCTAACAACAAAGAGTTTAGTGTTGCATCTTTTATAAACTGCAACACTGGAAATGTGATCTATTTGATTAGCTGCAGCTCTTGTAGACTTCAGTATATTGGTTGTACTATGAATTCATTGAAAACCAGGATGAGAAAACACATATCCGACGCTAAAAATTTACCTTTGGTTGGAGCTTCAGTTGTCTCACGCCATTTCTCCAAAATTCATAGTGGTAATTTATCTAGTTTCTCCTTCATGGGGATTGAACAAGTAAAAAAACCTCTTAGAGGGGGGACTTACGCAGGAAGGTTCTAGCTAGAGAAAGCAAATGGATTTTTGAAATGGGTACAAGAACTCCTTTAGGATTCAATAGCCATACAGATATTATTCTGCATTATTGAGGTTTCAGTGGAGCTCATTTTTATTTCATTTTTTACAATTTTTTTTTTTTCCGCGTTGTATATTCTTTTTATCATCTTATTACATTTCATCATGTCATTATTTAGGACGTTCATTTGTATTTTTTATTACATAAGAAAAAGTTGTTCATTTTGTAGTAATGCTGTTAGTTAATCCTCAGAAGCAAATTGGTTAAACCCTTTTTCTGCACATATGTTTGTAATTATTTGCACTAATTTTATTCAGGATTGCCTTTTATATGGCTCCACATACAAGGAGCAGATTAGGTTTGGACCGTGATGAAGGCGGATTAGGTCGCCGAAACGCGTAGTCCCATTTGCGTTTATTTCTGCCACGCACTCTGGTTTCTGATCCTTGTGGGTCGTATTTTTAATCTTTTTGAAGAAATAAAGAAAAGTATCATTTTACTCCAATCCTGGTTTGCTGAGTTCTTGCTGGATTTCCTTTTTGTTCTCCTAATGAGCCTGATTTATATTATCTAGCACTTTAGCACTATAAACACTTAGCACGTTGGTTTGCAGTGAGCCTAAGTTATGAAATGAAATTTCTGCAATCTATATGTCAGCATTGTAATGTAATATACTCCATTGGGACACTTGCAGGATGGTAGTAATTTTCCATAGCCGTATAAAATTGTGATTTTTATTGTACTATATATTTTTGGGTTTACCCCGTGTTGTATGCCTGCTTAGTGGGAAACTCTGTTTATTGATGTAGTTTTAATATATTTCAATAAAATTGTTTATATTTTCCTAAAAATACTTGGTGTTTTTTTTTTAGCTATAATTAGCTTGAAAATAAGTGTGTTGCATTGTTTCTAGAGTTAAAGAGGTGGTATATTTTGTATCCATCATTTATAGGAATATTTGTGATAAAACAGTATTCTAAGTGCGGTCGCACTAGTGACTTATATAGAGGTAAAATTATGCTCTCCTCATGAGCATCTATGCCTCTTTTAACCCCTTCACCCCCAAGGGTGGTTTGCACGTTCATGACCGGGCCAATTTTTACAATTCTGACCACTGTACCTTTATGAGGTCATAACTCTGGAACGCTTCCATGGATCCCGGTGATTCTGTTTTCTCGTGACATATTGTACTTCATGTTAGTGGTAAAATTTCATTCAAATAACTTGCGTTTATTTGTGAGAAAAACGGAAATTTGGCGAAAATTTTGAGAATTTCGCTATTTTCCAACTTTGAATTTTTATGCCCTTAAATCACAGAGATACGGCACACAAAAAACTTGATAACTAACATTTCCCACATGTTTACTTTACATCAGCACAATTTTGGAACCAAAATTTTTTTTTGTTAGTAAGTTATAAGGGTTAAAAGTTGACCAGCGATTTCTCATCTTTACAACACCATTTTATTTTTAGGACCACATCACATTTGAAGCCACTTTGAGGGGTCTATATGATAGAAAATACCCAAAAGTGACACCATTCTAAAAACTGCACCCCTTAAGGTGCTCAAAACCACATTCAAGAAGTTTATTAACCCTTTAGGTGCGTCACAGGAATTTTTTTGAATATTTAAAAAAAAAATGAACATCTAACTTTTTTTCACAAAAAAAATACTTCAGGTTCAATTTTTTTATTTTACCAAGGGTAACAGGAGAAATTGGACTGCAAAAGTTATTGTGCAATTTGTCCTGAGTACGCTGATACCTGATATGTCGGGGGGAACGACTGTTTCGGCGCATGGCAGAGCTCAGAATGGAAGGAGCGCCGTTTGACTTTTTCAATGCAAAATTGGCTGGAATTCAGATCGGACGCCATGTCACGTTTGGAGAGTCCCTGATGTACCTAAACAGTGGAAACCCCCTACAAGTGACCCCATTTTGGAAGCTAGACCCCCCCAAGGAACTTATCTAGATATGTGGTGAGAACTTTGAACCCACAAGGGCTTTACAGAAGTTTATAACGTTCAGCGGTACAATTAAAAAATCATATTTTTTCCACAAAAATGATCTTTTCACCCTCAATTCTTATTTTTCCAAGGGTAACAGGACCCTAAAAGTTATTGTGCAATTTGTCCTGAGTACGCTGATACCCCACATGTGGGGGTAAACCACTATTTGGGCGCATGGCAGAGCTCGGAAGGGAAGCAGCACCATTTGACGTTTTTGGCTGGAATTGAGATCGGACACCATGTCGCGATTGGAAAACCCCTGATGTACCAAAACAGTGAAAACCCCCCACAAATGACACCATTTTGGAAACTAGACCCCCTAAGGAACTTATCTAGATGTGTGGTGAGCACTTTGAACCCCCCAGTGCTTCACAGAAGTTTATAACGCCCGGGCGTGAAAATAAAAAATTCGTATTTTTTCCACAAACATGATCTTTTAGTCACCATTTTTTATTTTCCCAAGGGTACCAGGAGAAATTGGACCCCAAAAGTTGTTGTCCAATTTGTCCTGAGTATGCTGATACCCCATATGTGGGAGAAAACTACTGTATGGGCACACGTCGGGGCTCGGAAGGGAAGTAGTGACGTTTTGGAATGCATACTTTAATGGAATGGTCTGCGGGTGTCATGTTGCCTTTGGAAAGCCCCTAATGTACCTAAACAGTGGAAACCCCCCACAAATGACCCCATTTTGAAAACGAGAACCCCTAAGGAACTTATCTAGATGTGAGGTGAGCGCTTTGAACCCCCAAAGGCTTTACAGAAGTTTATAATGCCAGGGCATGAAAATAAAAAAATCGTATTTTTTCCACAAACATGATCAATTAGTCCCCAATTTTTTTATTTTCCCAAGGGTAACAGGAGAAATTGAACCCCAAAAGTTGTTGTCCAATTTGTCCTGAGTACGCTGACGCCCCATATGTGGGAGAAAACTACTGTATGGACACACGTCGGGGCTCGGAAGGGAAGCAGTGACGTTTTGGAATGCAGACTTTGATGGAATGGTCTGCGGGTGTCGTGCGTTTGGAGAGCCCCTGATGTACCTAAACTATTGAAACTCCCCACAAGTGACCCCATTTTGGACACTAGACCCCCCATGGAACTTACTAGATGTGTGGTGAGCACTTTGAACCCCCAAGTGCTTCACAGAAGTTTATAACGCTCGGACATGAAAATAAAAAAATCATTTTTTTCCACAAAAATGATATTTTTGCCCCCAATTTTTTATTTTCCTAAGGGTAACAGGAGAAATTGGACCCCAAAAATTGTTTTGCAATTTGACCTGAGTAGGCTGATACCCTACATGTGGGGGTAAAACACTGTTTGGGCGCATGGCAGAGCTTGGAAGGGAAGGAGCACCATTTGACTTTTTCAACTCAGAATTGGCTGGAATTGAGATCAGACGCCATGTTGCATTTGGAAAGCCCCTGATGTGCCCAAACAGTGGAAACCCCCAATTCTAACTCCAACCCGAACCCCAACACACCCCTAACCCTAATCTGAGCCCTAACCCTAGCCCTAACCCTAACCCTAGCCCTAACCCTAACCCTACCCCTAACCCTAATGGGAAAATGGAAATAAATACATTTTTTTATTTTATTATTTTTCCCTAACTAAGGGGGTGATATCGGGGGGTTTGATTTACTATTTATGGCAGTTATTATATTTGGCAGTGTCGCACGCTAAAAGACGCTTTTTATTGTAAAAATAGTTTTTGCATCACCACATATTGAGAGCTATAATTTTTCCGTATTTTGACCCACCGAGTCATGTGAGGTCTTATTTTTTGCGGGACGAGTTGACGTTTTTATTGGTACCATTTTCGGCCACGTGACATTTTTTAGTCGCTTTTTATTCCGATTTTTGGGACGCAGAATGAACAAAAACCAGCGTTTCATGAATTTCTTTTGGGGGGGTGCGTTTACACCGTTCCGCGTGCGGTAAAATTGATAAAGAGGTTTTATTCTTCGGGTCAGTACGGTTACAGCGATACCTCATTTAGGTCATTTTTTTATGTTTTGTCGGTTTTATGCAATGAAAACTATTTTATATAAAAAATAATTATTTTTGCATCGCTTTATTCTGCGAGCTATAACTTTTTTATTTTTTTGCTGATGATGCTGTATGGTGGCTTGTTTTTTGCGGGACAAGATGACGTTTTCAGCGGTACCATGGATATTTATATGCGTCTTTTTGATCGCGCGTTATTACACTTTTTGTTTGGCGGTATGATAATAAATCATTATTTTTTGCTTCATTTTTTATTTTTATTTTTTAAGGGGTTCACTAAAGGGGTTAACTAATGGGATAGTTTTATAGGGCAGGTCGTTACAGACGCGGCGATACCTAATATGTGTACTTTTATTGTTTTTTTTTTTATTTCCAAAAAAAGGACTTATTTGGGGGAATATTTTTTTTTTCTAATTTATTTGGCGATTTTTTAAAATTTATTTTAACACTTTTTTTATTTTTTTTTAACTTTATTAAATAGTCCCAGGTGGGACATCACTGTCCAGTGACAGATCGCTGATCTGTCACATCACAGATCACTGTGACAGATCAGAGATCTGTCACAGGCAGTGCAGAAGGCTTCCTCATGCCTGCGCTTTGCAGGCACTAAGGAAGCCAGCTTCCTGCAGGCCCCCGAAGGCCCCCGTCGCCATCTTGGATTCGGGGGCCTGCAGGAAAGGAGCCCCCCGCAGCAGCGCTGCACATTGCGCTGCCGTGGGGGGCTCAGGGAAGCACGGAGGGATCGCGGTGTGCAAGGGGTTAACGTGTCGGGGGCGGTCCGTGACCGCCCCTGACACATTGTGCCGGGTGTTAGCTGTGATAATCAGCTGACACCCGGCCGCGATCAGCGGCGCTCACCACGTGGGCGCCGCTGATCGCGGTAGACGTACTATCCCGTCCATGGGCATAGGGGCCCGAGTCCCATGGACGGGATAGTACGTCGGATGTCAGGAAGGGGTTAATGCATCCCAATATTTTATTTGCCTTTGCAGCAGCTGACTGACACTGGCCACTAAATGTGAGTTTGTCGTCCACCCATACACCCAGGTCTTTTTCAGTGACAGTTTTGCCCAGTGTTTTACAATTAAGCACATAATTATACATCTTGTTCGTTCTACCCAAGTGCATGACCTTACATTTATCCCCATTGAAGCTCATTTGCCATTTATCAGCCCAAGCTTCTAGTTTACATAAATCCTCCTGTAATATAAAATTGTCATCCTCTGTATTGATTACCCTGCAGAGTTTAGTGTCATCTGCAAATATTGAAATTCTACTCTCTATGCCCCCTACAAGGTCATTAATAAATATGTTAAAAAGAAGCGGGCGCAAAACTGACCCCTGTGGTTCCCCACTGCTAACCGTGACCCAGTCCGAGTGTGCTCCATTAATAACCACCCTTTGTTTCCTATCCCTGATTGTTCTCATTTTATGTATCAACCTTTTGTGTGGTACCGTATCAAAAGCTTTTGAAAAGTCCATGTACACCACATCCACTGCATTCCCTTGGACCTGTCCTGAACTTACCTCTTCATAAAAACTTATCAGATTAGTCTGACAGGAATGGTCCCTTGTAATCCCATGTTGATATAGGGTCATGAGGTTATTCTTCTCCAGATACTCCAGTATAGCATCTCTTAGAAAACCCTCCAGGATTTTACCCACAGTTAAGCTTAAACTTACTGGCCTATAATTTCCAAGTTCAGTTTTTGCCCCCTTTTTGAATATTGGCACCACATTTGCTATACGCCAGTCCTGTCGTACAGACCCTATTATTATGGAATCTTTAAAGATTAAAAGTAATGGTCTATCTATGACTGTGCTTAATTCCTGCAGTACTCGGGGGTGTATCCCATCCGGGCCCGGGGATTTGTCAATTTTAGAGATTTTTAGACGCCGCCGTACTTCCTGCTAGGTTAAGCAGGTGACATTTAACAGAGAATTTTTATCACTGATCATGTTATCCGTCATGGGATTTTCTTGTGTAAATACTGTTGAAAAAAAGTCATTTACCATATTGGCTTTTCCCTCATCCTCATCCACCATTTCACCCAGACTATTTTTAAGGGGGCCAACACTATCATTTTTTAGCTTCTTACTATTTATGTAGTTAAGGAATATTTTGGGATTATTTTTACATTCTCTGGCAATGAGTCTCTCTGTCTCAATCTTTGCTGTCTTGATTTGCTTTTTACAGAATTTATTTAATCTTCTGTATTTATTTAATGCCTCATCACTACCTACTTGCTTTAATTCTCTAAATGCTTTATTTTTATCTCTTATTGCACCCCTTACAGCTCTATTTAGCCATAGTGGTTTCTTCCTATTTCTCGCATGTTTATTCCCATACGGTATATATTATGCACAGGTCCTATTCAGGATGCTAAAAAACGTCTCCCATTTTCTTTGTGTATTTTTATGTCTCAGGATATCGTCCCAGTTAATTGCACCAAGATCATCTCTCATCCGTTGGAAATTTGCCTTTCTGAAGTTTAGTGTCCTAGTTACCCCTCTACTACACATCTTATTAAAGCATACATGAAAAATTATTAATTTGTGATCACTATTACCCAAGTGACCCCCAACCCTTACATTTGATATGCAGTCTGGCCTGTTGGTTAATATTAGGTCTAGCAGTGCCCCCCCCTCTTGTTGGGTCCTGAACCAGTTGTGAAAGGTAATTGTCTCTCATAGTTGTCAGAGAATCCTATTACCTTTGCTGGAACTGCAGGTTTCTGTTCCCCAATGTATTTCAGGGTAGTTGAAGTCCCCCATAATAATGACTTCTCCTTGAGTCGCAGCTTCATCTATTTGCTTTATGAGGATATTCTCTGTTGCTTACATTATTTTTGGAGACTTATAACAAACCCTATCAGTAATTTATTATTTTTCCCCCTCCCCTTATCTCTACCCACAGGGACTCTACATTTTCATTAGATTCATATATATTATCACGAAGGATGGGTTTTAAGGATGATTTTACATATAAACACATGCCTCCCCCTCGCTTATTTGTTCGGTCATTTCTGAACAGACTATAGCCCTGTAAATTAACCGCCCAGTCATGGCTCTCGTCCAGCCATGTCTCAGATATCCCCACCCTGTCATAATTATGTTCCAACAACATTAACTCCAATTCCTCCATTTTTTAATTGAGGCTTCTGGCATTAGTATACATGCACTTTATGTATCTCTCTGTACCTCTATTCTTTCTTAAATTATTAACTGTTCTAACCCCACCCCCCATGCCACCCCCACCCCCAATTTCATTATTTGTGCCCAGGTCTCTATCTGCACTGTCTTCCCCTCCTATAAAAGGAATACCCTCCCCCTGTCCCTAGTTTAAACACTCCAACCTTCTAGCCATTTTCTCCCCCAGCACAGCTGCACCCTCCAGATTGAGGTGCAGCCCGTCCCTAGCGTAGAACCTGTAGCCAACTGAGAAGTCGGCCCAGTTCTGCAGGAACCCAAACCCCTCCTTCCTACACCAATTCCTGAGCCACTTATTAACCTCCCTAATCTCCCGTTGCCTCTCGTTGTGAGTTCATTTTCCCCTTCACCATTGAGGTCTGATGAACTCCCTCTTCTGGTGAAGGAAGGTAGTGAGGCTGATTACCAAGCATCTGAGCAGAATGATGATGACTGGGTGACTGGAATTGCTGACTGGATATAAGGCAGCCGACGCCCTTCTGCCTTGCGGGTGATTTCTCTGAGGGATTCTAGGAGACCAGTCTGATTCCTGCTCCTCAAAAGCTAAGTTTTCTGCTCTGCTTTTTGCATTTGTATTTTGGTTTTGTTTTGCCTTGTTTTTCTGGATTTCTGCCTTTCCCTGCTGGGGTGAGCTGAATTCCTTTTTGCTCTGTCTTCAGAAAATATCTGAGTACTGATATAGTCTTTTTGAAGCCTAGCATCTTCAGGGCTTTTTTCCCTATCAGTCTGTTGGCTCTTGTTTTGATAGGGTTTTTGGCGGATTGCAGACAGCAGCTTTTCTATCCTGTCCTATTTAGTTAGCTTGGGCCCCATCATTTGCTCAGCTGTTGTGAGTTCATTTTCCCCTTCATCACTGAGGTCTGGTGAACTCCCTATTCTGGTGAAGGAAGGTAATGAGCCTGATTATCAGGCACCTGAACCTGATGAGGATGACTGGCTGAGTGGAGTCACGGACTGGATATAAGGCTGCCGACGCCCTTCTGCCCTGCGGGTGACTTCTATGTGGACTTCTAGGACACCAGTCTGATTCCTGCACCTCTAAGCTAAGATTTTCTGCTTTGCCTGTTTGCATTAGTGTTTTGTTTTTGTTTTCCTTGCTTTTCTGGATTCTGCCATTCCCTGCTGGGGTGAGCTGAATCTCCTTTTGCCTGTAGCTCTGTCTTCAGAATATTCCTGAGTACTGACATAGCTTTTTTGAAGCCTAGCCTCTTCAGGGCCTTTTTTCACTGTCAGTCTGTTGGCTCTTATTTTCATAGGGTTTTTCACGGATTGCAGACAGCAGCCTTCCTGTCTTTTTCTATCTAGCTAGATTGGGCCCCGTCTTTGCTCAGTCTATCTTTCTGCCTGTGTTAGTGTTTTCATCTTGCTTCACCGTCATTATTTGTTGGGGACTGCCTATTGCTTTGGGGTCTGCTCTGGGGCAGTTTAGTTTTCCCCTTTCTTTCTTTAGGCCTAGCTATTTCTCCGGCTGTGACCGAGGGGTCTAGGGCATCGTAGGAACCCCCCACGGCTACTGCTAGTTGTGTTGATAGGTTCAGGGGTCTGCAATCCGATAGCTGCCAACTTCTCTGGTTTTCTGGACTTAGCTAGCTTTTCTGTTTTTGCCTCCTACGGTGACTCAATCATAACAGAATCACGCCATACTGCAGATCCTAGGGTACTCAATAGCAGGAAAGAATTGTGTTTAAAAAAAAAAAAAAAAAAAGGTGTGTGTATATTCTTTCCTCTATATCTATGAGGCCATACATATATATATATTTATCCCTTGATAAAGCGCCTGTGGCGGGCGCGAAACGTACGTCGGGTGTCGTTGCATGGGCCTTCACCTCCTCTGCTCCCCGGTAAGCAGCCTGCCTTTACTTGTTTCCACACTTCGGTCATTTGGACCGCTGGGCGGGTCGTCTCCCGGGTTCTCTCTGGCACAATTGCGCAGTTTTGATATGCTGATACATATGTTATTTACTATGTAAGAATCCTTCCACATGTCATTCATTTATGTTCAGTGTCCATTGGACTTGCACATTGACCCCTCTGGATGGTTTTTTTTTTTTTTTTTGGCGCTCTAGACATGTACAACTATGTACAATACACATTTAATTGAGTATGCCATATTTGACTATCTTTTACCATTAGACACATGTCTGTTATGTGCAATGCCCATGGGCTGACTGAACGTTGTGCCATGTAGATTTCGAGCACTGGTATCATTTTATTTACCCTGTCCTTGTCTGTCCTGATTGTTGTATCATTGGGGCTTATCCCCCCTATTTTAGTCAACTTGTATACTTGTCAGCACTTGATGTGAGTATTAATAAAATTTATACTTTTGCATATATTTTGTATCCGTTACTCCGTTTTCTCCTTTTTTAAGATATCTATGAGGCCGTAGGGGGAATTTTTTTTTCCTCTCAATGGAGATAAAGCAATTGTCTGATCGTGTGGAGCAGCTCGCTGCGGAAGTGCGGGGAATTTCCGCCTACCTTGCTCGTTCGCATGCTGTTGAACCAAAGATCCCTACATCTGATGTATTTTTTGGGGATTGATCTAAATTTTTGAGTTTCAAAAATAATTGTAAATTATTTTTTGCCTTGAAGCCTAACTCGTCAGGGAGCTCCACGCAGCAGGTTAAAATTGTCATCTCTTTGCTGCGTGGCGATCCCCAGGATTGGGCGTTTTCTTTGAAACCAGATGATCCTATTCTGACTAATGTGAACGCATTCTTTCAAGCTTTGGGGTTGTTGTATGACGAACCTAATGCTATTGATCAGGCTGAAAAGACCCTGTTGGCATTGAACCAGGGTCGAGATTCTGCAGAGTTGTACTGTCAAAAGTTCCGAAAGTGGGCGGTCCTTACTACCTGGAATGATAATGCCTTGGCTGCTCTCTTTCGGAAGGGTTTGTCAGAAGCCGTAAAAGATACTATGGTTTGATTTCCTGTTCCCTCTGGTCTGGACGATTCTATGTCATTAGCCATTCAGGTTGATCGGCGTTTACGTGAACGCAGGATTGCACGAGAGGTGTTGCCACTGGTTGAACAGACGTCTGAACCTATGCAATGTGATAGAGTTTTGTCTAAGGCGCAATGTCAGGAGTTCAGAAGGCGTAATAAGCTGTGTTTTTTCTGTGGAGATGCCTCGCATATTATTTCTGTTTGTCCTAAACGAGAGAAACGCTTTGCACATACGTTTTCTGTTGGTGGTGTTCAACCTAAGTTTCTTCTGGCAATTACTCTGATCTGCTCCCTGTCCACATTTTCCGCCAAGGCTTTTGTGGATTCGGGAGCAGCGCTAAATCTAATGGACTTGGATTTTGCTAAATGTTGTGGATTTCCGATGACACCTCTGCAGACACCTATCCCTTTGAGGGGGATTGATGCTACTCCTTTGGCTAAAAATAAACCTCAGTTTTGGACCCAGGTGGTCATGCGGGTCGCCCCAGACCATCAATAAAATTGCAGATTTTTGGTGTTGCATGGTCTGCATGATGCCGTTGTTCTGGGGTTTCCCTGGTTGCAAATTCATAATCCAGTTTTGGATTGGAAATCTGTGTCTGTGGTGAGTTGGGGTTGTCGGTGTACCTTTAGTGAGGCTCCGGTTTTTTCCACCTCTCCTCAGTCGCATGATGTTCCTGACTATTTGGCGGTCTTTTATGATGTATTTAGTGAGAATGAGTCTCCGTCCTTGCCTCCTCATAGGAGTTATGACTGTGCAATTGAACTAAGCCCGGGGTGTAAATTTCCCAAGGGTCGGCTCTTCAATTTATCTGTACCCGAGCACGAGGCTATGCGGTCCTATATTAAGGAGGCGTTGGAGAAGGGTCATATTAGACCATCCTCTTCACCCTTAGGTGCCGTTTTTTTTTGTGGCCAAAAAGGATGGTTCTTTAAGGCCTTGTATTGATTATCGTGCCCTCAATAAAATTACTATTAAATATCAGTATCCGTTACCCCTGATTTCGGATCTATTCTCTAGAGTTAGAGGTGCTTGCTGGTTTACCAAGCTTGACCTCAGGGGGGCGTATAATCTTATCCGCATTAAGCAGGGGGATGAATGGAAGACGGCGTTTAATACTCCGGAGGG
Organism: Dendrobates tinctorius; assembly: GCF_039654945.1. Classification (NCBI taxonomy): domain Eukaryota; kingdom Metazoa; phylum Chordata; class Amphibia; order Anura; family Dendrobatidae; genus Dendrobates; species Dendrobates tinctorius. Next base: position 11,200,538 of record NW_027361743.1, on the reverse strand, counting down.
ACATTTTGAGTACCTGGTGATGCCTTTTGGGCTCACTAATGCCCCTTCTGTCTTCCAGTGCTTCATGAACGATATTTTCCGAGACTTTGTCGATAAATTTTTGATTATCTATCTGGATGATATTTTGATCTTCTACAAGGATTGGGATTCTCATGTGGAACATATTCGGACTGTGTTCCGGATCTTGAGGGAGAATTCCCTGTATGTCAAAGGATCGAAATGCCTTTTTGGAGTACAGAGGATTTCATTTTTGGGATTTATTTTGTCTCCGTCAACTATTGAAATGGACCCGGCCAAGGTACAGGCCATTTATGATTGGGTTCAGCCCACTTCTTTGAAGGCCCTCCAGAAGTTTTTGGGTTTTGCTAATTTTTATCGGAAATTTATAGCAAAATTTTCTTGTGTTACCAAGCCATTGACTGATCTGACTAAGAAGGGTGCTGATGTGTTGAATTGGTCTCCGGAGGCTGTTGCTTCCTTTCAGGAGCTTAAGCGAAGATTTACCTCCGCCCCGGTTTTGCGGCAACCTGATGTCTCACTCCCGTTCCAGGTAGAGGTGGATGCTTCTGAGATTGGTGCAGGAGCTGTTTTGTCCCAAAAGGATCCTGTAACAGCTAAAATGAATCCCTGTGCTTTCTTTTCCCGAAAGTTCTCTCCATCTGAACGTAACTATGATGTGGGGAATCGGGAACTGTTGGCCATGAAATGGGCATGTGAGGAGTGGAGACATTGGTTGGAGGGAGCTAAACATCAAGTTGTGGTCCTCACTGACCACAAGAATTTGATTTACCTAGAGTCGGCTAAACGCTTGAACCCTAGACAGGCTAGGTGGGCTTTGTTTTTTACACATTTTGATTTTGTGGTCTCTTTTCTTCCTGGAACTAAGAATGTCAAGGCAGACGCCCTCTCTAGGAGTTTCTTTGCTGATTCTCCTGTGGTGACCAAGCCTGCTACCATCTTAGGCGAAGGGGTAGTTCTTTCTGCCATCTCGCCCGATTTGAGACTTGCTCTGCAAGAGTTCCAGGAGGACAAACCTGAGCGTTGTCCCAGTGGAAAGTTATATGTTCCTGACCAGTGGAAGAAGAGAGTGATGTCTGAAGTTCATTGCTCTGCATTGGCTGGTCATCCAGGTATTTTTGGTACTAGAGATCTGGTGAGTCGCTCTTTTTGGTGGCCCACCTTGTCTCGTGATGTCAGGAATTTTGTGCAGTCCTGTGGGACTTGCTCCCGGTCTAAATCTTGTTCTCGCTCTAGTGGGTTGTTGATGCCTTTGCCTGTCCCCAGGAGGCCATGGACCCATATTTCAATGGATTTCATCTCTGATATGCCAGTCTCTCAAAGAATGACTGTTATTTGGGTGATTTGTGATAGGTTCTCTAAGATGTGTCATCTTGTACCACTCCCTAAGTTGCCATCTTCCTCTGAGTTGGTGCCCCTGTTTTTGCAACAGGTGGTTCGCTTACACGGGATTCCTGAGAACATTGTATCTGACAGAGGAGTTCAGTTTGTGTCTAGATTTTGGAGGACTTTCTGTTCCAAGCTGGAATTCATTTGTCCTTCTCCTCTGCTTTTCACCCTCAGACCAATGGGCAGACAGAGAGAACAAACCAGACCTTGGAGTCGTATTTGAGATGTTTTATTTCCGCTGATCAGGATGATTAGGTTTCATTTTTGCCCTTGGCCGAATTTGCTTTAAATAATAGAGCTAGTTCTGCCACTTTGATGTCACCTTTTCTTTGTAACTTTGGGTTTCATCCTCGATTTTCTTCAGGGCAGGTGGAGCCTTCTGCCTGCCCAGGTGTTGACACTGTGGTGGAGAGAATGCACCAGATCTGGGACCAAGTGGTGGATAAGTTATCTCTCTCCCAGGAAAAAGCCCAGTGGTTTTCCAATCGACATAGGACCATTGGTCCCCAGTTTAAGATTGGTGATATGGTGTGGTTATCATCAAAAAATATTGCTATGAAGGTGGCTTCTCCTAAGTTTAAGCCTAGATTTATTGGACCTTACAAGATTTTGGAGATTATTAATCCAGTCTCTTTCCGTTTGGCTCTTCCTGTCACATTTAAAATCCATAATGTGTTCCATAAGTCCTTGTTGAAGAGGTTTGTTGAACCAGTTGTTCCTGGGGTGGCACCTCCGGACCCTGTATTGGTTGAAGGTAACATGGAATATGAGGTAGAGAAAATACTGGATTCCCGTCTGTCTAGACGGAGACTCCAGTATTTGGTTAAGTGGAAGGGTTATGGTCAGGAAGATAATTCCTGGGTCTCTGCCGCTGATATTCATGCCAAAAGATTGGTGCGTGCCTTTCATCGGGCTCACCCTGATCGCCCTGGTGGCGTGGTTGAGGGTTCGGTGACCCCTCCTCAAGGGGGAGGTACTGTTGTGAGTTCATTTTCCCCTTCATCACTGAGGTCTGGTGAACTCCCTATTCTGGTGAAGGATGGTAATGAGCCTGATTATCAGGCACCTGAACCTGATGAGGATGACTGGCTGAGTGGAGTCACGGACTGGATATAAGGCTGCCGACGCCCTTCTGCCCTGCGGGTGACTTCTATGTGGACTTCTAGGACACCAGTCTGATTCCTGCACCTCTAAGCTAAGATTTTCTGCTTTGCCTGTTTGCATTAGTGTTTTGTTTTTGTTTTCCTTGCTTTTCTGGATTCTGCCATTCCCTGCTGGGGTGAGCTGAATCTCCTTTTGCCTGTAGCTCTGTCTTCAGAATATTCCTGAGTACTGACATAGCTTTTTTGAAGCCTAGCCTCTTCAGGGCCTTTTTTCACTGTCAGTCTGTTGGCTCTTATTTTCATAGGGTTTTTCACGGATTGCAGACAGCAGCCTTCCTGTCTTTTTCTATCTAGCTAGATTGGGCCCCGTCTTTGCTCAGTCTATCTTTCTGCCTGTGTTAGTGGTTTCATCTTGCTTCACCGTCATTATTTGTTGGGGACTGCCTATTGCTTTGGGGTCTGCTCTGGGGCAGTTTAGTTTTCCCCTTTCTTTCTTTAGGCCTAGCTATTTCTCCGGCTGTGATCAAGGGGTCTAGGGCATCGTAGGAACCCCCCACGGCTACTGCTAGTTGTGTTGATAGGTTCAGGGGTCTGCAATCCGATAGCTGCCAACTTCTCTGGTTTTCTGGACTTAGCTAGCTTTTCTGTTTTTGCCTCCTATGGTGACTCAATCATAACACTCAGCCTACCTTTCTATCTGTGTGAGTGTTTTTTCATCTTGCTTCACCGTCATTATATGTTGGGGGCTGCCTATTGCTTTGGGGTCTGCTCTGGGGCAGTTTAGATTTCCCTTTCTGTCTTTAGGCTTTTTAGTTCTCCGGCTGTGATCGAGGGGTCTAGCGCACCGTAGGAACCCCCCACGGCTACTGCTAGTTGTGTTGATAGGTTCAGGGGTCTGCAATTCGATAGCTGCCAACTTCTCTGGTTTTCTGGACTTAGCTAGTATTTCTGTTTTTGCCTCCTATGGTGACTCATTCATAACACTCTCTGGCGTGGCACGTGGTACAGTTAGTATTTCCGAAAACACCACCTTGGAGGTCCTTGCTTTAAGCTTACAGCCTAATTCCCTGAAATCATCTTTAAGGACCTTCTACCTACCTCTAACTTTGTCATTTGTGCCAATGTGCATCATGACCACTGGATCCTCACCAGCCCCTCCCAGTAATCTGTCAACCCGATCAGCGATGTGTCGGACTCGAGCGCCAGGTAGGCAGCACACCGTTCGACGATCCCTGTCTTTGTGACAGATTGCCCTATCTGTTCCCCTAATAATTGAGTCTCCCACTACCAGAACCTGTCTGGCCTGCCTTGCTCTCCTATTCCCCCGCTTACTGGAGCAAGCACTCCTCCGGCTTTCAGAGGACATGCCTTGCTAGAGCAGTGCTACTCCTGCACTAACACTCCCCTCATCTGCCAACTTAGCAAACTTATTGGGGTGTGCCAGATCAGGACTAGCCTCCCTGGTGCTCTTCCCTCTACCCCGCCTTCTAACTGTCACCCAGCTAGCTGCTTCATTGTCCTGCAGCTCCAACCTAGCATCCCCCCTCATCTATCCCGTTGAGCGTCTGCTCAGTGAGCAGTAGACTCCTTTCCATATTGTCTATGGATCTCAGTGTTGCCAGCTGCACATTTAGATCCAATATCTGGGCTTCCAAATGCACAACGTGCTCACATCTTGCACAGCAGTATACACCCTCGACCGGCTGTTCAAGGATTTCATACATGCGGCAAGACGTGCACGGGATGGCATTGGCAATAGTGGAGCACATCCTAATGGGGATTGCAACAGACAGAAAAGATAAGCAAAAATAAAAAGTATTAATAAAATATAACAGCAATTCAGTAATACCTCCCTTGGAAACTCCCTGAATCCAAAGTCACTGAATCTCAAGTCACACACTTACCACAGTTCGAACTTACGCTCAGGTCACACTCAGCTCGTTCACACTCACTCAGGCAGAAGATTTAAAAGATTTTTTTAACCTCGGTCCTACGAGATTCTAACAGGGGAAGGAAGACGACTAAGGAGAAATCCGAGATATCTGAGGAAATTGCAAAAAAGATATGATTCATGGCCTTTTGAGCAGTGTCCTGACACCCATGACAACGAGGCAGCAAGTACAAGTTAAGTACCAACAGTGACAGCTGACCATCAGGGTGAGGATTCTGGCCAGAAACAGGCAATATCAGAGGGCATATTACCAGGATCAGAAGAACTACCAGATGTAGACAGTGACACATCTTATGTTACTAGAGCTGGCAGAATTATCAGAAAGCCGGCGCACCTCAAGGATTATATCTAACTGGACTTATTATAGTTATAGCTCTAACTTGGTCATGGTATCCATTGTTTTATTATTTTTTATTGTTCCTCCAGTTAAAAGAGAAAGGATGTAGCAATATGTTATATGATGATGTGGCCTCTAGGGGTCTCACTACGTTGATGTGTGTACTATAGAGTTTAAGAACCTGTTGGTTAGTTGTTGTTAGAAGACATCTTGTAATAGAGGAATGCTTCACAAGTCTCATGTAATAAAAAGCCTGGAGATATCAAAGTAGTTTGATCCATGACAGGAAACAAAGAACAGAACAACTTTCCCTTACCCTGTTTACAGTATGTGACGTGATTATGTCCTTCACACCTGAGCCTTTTTCTATGTTTTTTGACTTGTACTGTATATTTTCTGTGATATTTTTTATGCCTTATCATGTAATAAGTCTATTTAATAATTTTTTTTTGGACTACAACTCCGTGTTTTTTTTGTAGAATCTATATTATTGGGAGTGTCCATTGACATTTTATACTGGTCTTTTAGTAGGCATTGGGCCTGTTTTGATGTATGGAGAGTATGTTTCAGTGGCTCTTGATTCCATGTATCCAGATGTGTACTGAGCACCTTGAAGCCACTGGTGCTTCAAAGAAATTTAGAACGTTGAAGCATGAAAAAAAAAATCACATTTTTACCAACAAAAATGTTCTTTTATCCCCAATTTTTTAATTTTCACAAGTTTAACAGGAGAAAATGGACCCCAAAATTTGTTGTGCAATTTCTCCTGAGTAGAGTTGAGCGAAACGGGTCGAAAAATTTCAAAAGTCGCCGACTTTTGGCAAAGTCGGGTTTCATGAAACGAAACCCGACCCTAGGATGAGGTCGGCCACGAGGTCGGCGACTTACGCGCCAAAGTCGCGTTTCAAAAGTTTGTTTTGCGCTCTTTTTCAGCCAATCAGGATCCACGGACACTGTGGGCAACGTGATGACATAGGCAGGGGTCACCACCATCTTTCAGAAGGGCATGCAAGTGATTGGCTTGCTTTGGTGGGCGTCACAGGGGTTATAAAAGGGCATGCACGCCGACCGCCATCTTACTTCTGCCGATCTTAGCATAGGGAGAGGTTGCTGATTCTGTAGGGAGAGCGTTGGGCAGGGAAGAAGAAAAAAAAACTGCTTCTGCTGCTAGCGATTTTGCCTGTACAACACACCAGTCACTGTGTGTGCAGTGCAAGGGGAGGCTATATTGTGGTGGATCAGCGGTGTTGGTTGTTAGGCTGCCTTCTAAGGCTTCCTGACAGCTGCATTGCTGTTTACCCACTACTCTGCAAACTGCTTTTTTAAAAGCAATCCCAATTTTTTTTTTTGTCTTGCTGAGGTACTGAGCGTACATTTTTTCACACCATACAGTGGTGTACGCTCCTCACACAGTACCGTGTAACGGCTGTTATCACAGCCACAGTGAAGCTATCTGTGTGTCACTGTGGAAGGATAAGTGGAGGACTTGTTCCGTTCTAACAGACCTACACTCTAGGGAGATTCCTATTCTGCCCAATTCTACATACACCTTGTAGTTTGTGATACACTAGCCAATTTCTGCCTGTGACATAGCGCTCTGATATTCAGTGGGCCTCACACAATCCAAAAGTGTCCAGTGTCCACAAGTGTCTGCAGAAATTCAAAATCTCCCTTATCCTGTAGTCACTTTTTTCACACCTGTGCCATCGAGCCTGTGACATAGCGCTCTGATATTCAGTGGGCCTCACACAATCCAAAAGTGTCCAGTGTCCACAAGTGTCTGCAGAAATTCAAAATCTCCCTTATCCTGTAGTCACTTTTTTCACACCTGTGCCATCGAGCCTGTGACATAGCGCTCTGATATTCAGTGGGCCTCACACAATCCAAGTGTCCAGTGTCCACAAGTGTCTGCAGAAATTCAAAATCTCCCTTATCCTGTAGTCACTTTTTTCACACCTGTGACATAGCGCTCTGATATTCAGTGGGCCTCACACAATCCAAGTGTCCAGTGTCCACAAGTGTCTGCAGAAATTCAAAATCTCCCTTATCCTGTAGTCACTTTTTTCACACCTGTGCCATCGAGCCTGTGACATAGCGCTCTGATATTCAGTGGGCCTCACACAATCCAAAAGTGTCCAGTGTCCACAAGTGTCTGCAGAAATTCAAAATCTCCCTTATCCTGTAGTCACTTTTTTCACACCTGTGCCATCGAGCCTGTGACATAGCGCTCTGATATTCAGTGGGCCTCACACAATCCAAAAGTGTCCAGTGTCCACTAGTGTGTGCAGAAATTCAAAATCTCCCTTATCCTGTAGTCACTTTTTTCATACCTGTGCCATCGAGCCTGTGACATAGCTCTCTGATATTCAGTGGGCCTCACACAATCCAAAAGTGTCCAGTGTCCACAAGTGTCGGCAGAAATTCAAAATCTCCCTTATCCTGTAGTCACTTTTTTCACACCTGTGCCATCGAGCCTGTGACATAGCGCTCTGATATTCAGTGGGCCTCACACAATCCAAGTGTCCAGTGTCCACAAGTGTCTGCAGAAATTCAAAATCTCCCTTATCCTGTAGTCACTTTTTTCACACCTGTGCCATCGAGCCTGTGACATAGCGCTCTGATATTCAGTGGGCCTCACACAATCCAAAAGTGTCCAGTGTCCACTAGTGTGTGCAGAAAATCAAAATCTCCCCTGTCCTATAGACACCTTGTACCTTGTTTTACATTACTATATAGTTTGTTGGATTTTGTCTACATTTCTACCAAAAAAGAGGAAGGCTGGTGGAAGAGGCCGTGAAATTGGGTGGGGGTTGGCAGCTGGTAATGATGGTGTTGGTGGTGGATCTGATGGTAGTGGCAAAAGCAAAATAGGGCCGAATGCAGGAGGTGTTGAGCCTGCGTCATCGTCTGGCTCCACAAGGCCTCGAAGGCTTAGTTTTCTAGGAGTTGGCAAACCGCTTTTAAAGCCAGAGCTTCAGGAAAAAGTTTTGTCTTACATTGCTGACTCAGCCTCCAGCTCTATTGCCTCCTCTTCTGAAGTTGTAAAAAATAAAAGCACTGAGTCGTCATTGGAGGCTCATGTTCATGAACCACACCTTTCCTTGTGTCCTTCACCCCAACCAAGATTGAAGGATGACGCAGGCCATACTACTGATTACTCCATGGAGCTGTTTTCACATACCATGCCTGGATTATCAAGTGAAATGATGAATTACCCAGGCCAAGATGAATCTGACATGGAGTGCACTGATGCACAGCCGCTGATAGATGATTCTGCTGGTACATTCACTCAGAGCACTACATTGTCCTCGCAGTGTACAGAGCCAGATTCTGACCCTGATGAGACTCAGGTGCCCCTTTCCGCACACTATATCACCATACACGGTGACACAGAGGAAGGTGCACATGACATTGAAGAGGAGGAGATGGATGACCCAGTTGTTGACCCAGATTGGCATCCATTGGGGGAAGAGGGTGCTGCTTCCAATAGCTCAGATGAGGAGCATCCACAGCAGACATCGACATTGCAACAGCTGTTATCTGGCAGGCCCGGAGCACTCCAAAGACAGGTTCCAAAAATCAAAAGAGTTGCTGGACAGCTTGTCCAGAGGGTCAAAACATCACAGCGTGCTAGGCCGCAAAATGTCTGCCAAAGTAGGAAGAGTGCAGTGTGGCACTTTTTTGAACAAAATCCTCATGATCAGGTTATCTGTAAGAAGTGCGCAAAGACCTTTAGCCGAGGGAAAAATCTGAAAAATTTGAATACCAGTTGCATGCTTAGACATTTAACCACCATGCACTTGCAAGCGTGGACACAACACCAAACCTCAAGTGCCACATGTGCAACTGATCACAAAGAAGGTAGTCAGCAACGCTACATTGTTTCCCCCACTGTAAGCCCACCGGTTAGCACAGCAGCAAATGTTGAGGTGTCGTTGCAAGGCCACAGCAGTCAGGGAATCCCACAGTTATATCAACGAAATACTGAATCTAGGCCATCAGAAAGAACACCAACTCCATCACCATCATCAACCCTCTCTCAGTTCGCCCTGTCCACCGCTACTTCCACCATATGCAGCTCTCAAGTCCAGCTCACCCTCCCAGACACTATGAGTAGGTCAAGAAAGTACTCAGTCTCTCATCCGCGTACACTGGGTTTGAACGCCCACATTGCCAAACTAATCTCGTTTGAGATGATGCCCTATCGGTTGGTGGAAAGCGCAGCTTTCCGCGAACTCATGGCCTATGCAGTACCACGCTATGACCTACCCAGTCGCCACTTCTTCTCTCACAAAGCCATCCCAGCCCTCCACCATCATGTAAAAGACCGCATTGTCCATGCACTCAAGCAGTCAGTGAGTGGAAAGGTGCACCTCACAACTGATGCATGGTCCAGTCGGCATGGCCAGGGCCGTTACGTGTCCATCACTGCGCACTGGGTTAATGTGGTGGATGCAGGGTCCACAGGGGACAGCGGTGGTGGGACAGTGCTGCCTAGCCCACGGTATAGGAAACAGTTGGCTGTAGGCGTTCGACCCTCCTCCTCCTCCTCCACCTCCAGAAGCGAAAGCTCGTCCACAGAGCGCAGTCGTACGAGCACTCCATCTGCAGCTGCCACTGTTGCACACGAGGTGTCCCCCTATCGAGCAGCTAGTGGAAAGCGTCAGCAGGCTGTGTTGCAGATGATGTGTTTGGGCGACAGACACACCGCCGAGGTGCTGGCCGAGTACTTGAAGCGACAAACTGAGTCATGGCTGGGCAGTGTACATCTTGAGGCAGGCAAGGTAGTTAGTGATAACGGCCGTAATTTTGTGGCAGCCATAGCCCTTTCAAAACTCAGCCACATACCTTGCTTGGCTCACACCTTGAACCTGGTGGTGCAGTGCTTCCTCAAAAATTATCCGGAGTTAACAGCCCTGCTCCAGAAGGTGCGAAGACTGTGCGCGCACATCCGCCGGTCGCCTGTACACTCCGTTCGTATGCAGAAGCTGCAGCGATTGCTCCACCTTCCCAACCACCGCCTCATTATCGACATTGCAACAAGGTGGAACTCCACCCTGCACATGGTGGAGCGGCTGTGCGAGCAGAGGCAGGCCATAATGCATTTGTGGGAGGATACACGGCCAGGCACTTTGAGAGCAGACATGGAGTTGACAGGTGTGCAGTGGTCGAAGCTGAAAGACCTCTGTGTCCTTCAGTGTTTTGAGGAATGCACACGGCTGGTAAGCGCAGACGACGCCATCCTAAGCATGAGCATCCCACTTATGCGTCTGCTCATGCAAACTTTGACGCACCTTAAGGAGCAGGCGTCTGCAGCCAATGTTGACGAGGAGGAAGAGGTGGAGGGAATCCTTGATGACATTCAGCCATTGTCTGCTCAGGGACCTCTCCTGGACGAGTTGGAGGAAGAAGCGGAGGAGGAGGATGATGATGGGGATGATTACTTAGGGGAGGAGGATGCATCTCGTGGGGCAAGTGAAAATGTTGGCGTGGCAAGGTCTGGTACAGGGTTTGTGCGTGACTGGAGGGATGTGGATTTGCCAGAAAGTGCTTCTCCAACCAGCACTCGCAGTGCATCATTGACACCGGGAACATTGGCCCACATGTCAGATTATGCCTTGCGGATCCTAAAAAGGGACCCCCGCATTGCCAAAATGATGAACGATGACGACTACTGGTTGGCCAGCATCTTGGATCCACGCTATAAAGGCAAATTACAAAACATCATGCCACAGGAGAACTTTGACCTAATATTGGCTAATAAACAAGCAACTCTGGTAAATCGGTTGCTTGAGGCATTCCCAGCACACAGCAGCGGTGATGGTTCTCACACAAGCCGTACGGGCCGGGGGCAGCTTGGCAGAGGTGTTCATGGTGCACACAGCAGAAGTGGCGTTGGAGACAGGGGTTTCATGACAATGTTGTGGACTGGTTTTTCAAGTACCGCTCACACAACTGGTAATACAGCATCGCTGGAAAGTGACAGGAGACAGCAGTTGTCAACTATGGTTACAAACTACTTTTCCTCCCATATCGATGTTCTCCCACACAGGTCATTCCCCTTTGACTATTGGGCCGCTAAACTGGACACCTGGCCTGAATTGGCACAATATGCCTTACAGGAGCTCGCTTGCCCAGCTGCAAGTGTGCTATTGGAAAGAGTCTTCAGTGCAGCTGGATCAATCCTGACAGAAAAAAGGACCCGTCTGTCAACCCAAAATGTGGATGATCTAACCTTCATTAAAATGAACCATGCATGGGTTTCCAAGGATTTTGTCCCACCTTCCCCTGATGACACATAGGGTGACAGAAAAATGGCTTGCTTTGGTCCACCTCTTCCTGGGACTTGACCTATTTCGCCTTTTGCATCAGCTGAATGTCCAACATCAACATATGCCACTTTCTAAAACTCCCTAACTGTGCTGCCTCCCCCCCCATGGCCGGGGTCACCACCTAGCGCACGACACCGTGCGAGTGCCGTTGCCCTGGACAGGTGGGTAGGCCGACTCTTGGGCGCGGGCACTGGCACAGGGTCCCTCATAGTGCAATCAAGTGTCTCTGACGGTGGTGGTGCACACCCGCCGTCAGACACACCGCCGTACTATGAGGGGCCCAGTGCCAGTACCGACGTCCATGAGTGGGCCCCCCTTGCTTGGGCAGGGCCCCAGCATTTGCAATCTTTACCTCTCCCTGCTCCTCCGCTGTGTAGTCTGGGCCGTCAAATCCATACTGTGCCTGACACCGTCTGAGCCTGCCTCCTGATGTATAGACATATATTTTGAATGTGTACGCTATCCATACATGTTATCCGGGGATACGGTACCCTTTCTCACCTTTGTGCAATCACGTGCAAGCCATACTGGGCCTAACACTGTCTGAGCCTGCCTCCTGATGTATAGACATATATTTTGAATGTGTACGCTATCCATACATGTTATACGGTACCCTTTCTCACCTTTGTGCAATCACGTGCAAGCCATACTGGGCCTAACACCGTCTGAGCCTGCCTCCTGATGTATAGACATATATTTTGAATGTGTACGCTATCCATACATGCTATCCTGGGATACGGTACCCTTTCTCACCTTTGTGCAATCACGTGCAAGCCATACTGGCCTGACACTGTCTGAGCCTGCCTCCTGATGTATAGACATATATTTTGAATGTGTACGCTATCCATACATGTTATCCTGGGATACGGTACCCTTTCTCACCTTTGTGCAATCACGTGCAAGCCATACTGGGCCTGACACCGTCTGAGCCTGCCTCCTGATGTATAGACATATATTTTGAATGTGTACGCTATCCATACATGTTATCCGGGGATACGGTACCCTTTCTCACCTTTGTGCAATCACGTGTAATCCATACTGGGCGTGACAACGGCTGGCGAGCTGTTAAGCAAGCTACAGCACCTGTGGTTTGCACACGTAAGTTTTTCATTTTTTCAGGAATGACGGTTAGGCCTAATTCCGGAACTGCGGTTGACCTGCACTTACTGGGAAATCATCGTTCGCAGGTAATAATTGTAATCAGTGATCCCCATCACTAACGTTGTTCAGCGGGTTATCTGCACCTGTAAGCGACAAACGCTGGCCTTTTCAGTGTAGCGCACATGCAGCCACGGACATGTAAGGGCATGACACACCAGTTATTGGCCAATCTCATGTGCCAGAGCCTCACGTGTCCCTCTAGTAAGCCGGACTCGGACCGCGGGGCATGACGGAGTCTCTTTCGTTAACGGAATTAAGCTTGCAATGTGTGCATCTGTTCTGTAGCTGGCATGGTTGAGATTTCCCAGGTGGAGTCGAATTTAACCATAGTCTCCACTCCTGGTGGTGCCCTTCTGGACATTCCTTTAAGGTTCAGCTTTGCAACCATACTGCCCACGTAAAACAAACACTTTGCCTTCATGAACGCTGTTTGGAGGGTCATGACTCGTGGAAATAACGCCGCCCAATCAGTTAACCTGCTAGAGAGATCCTTCGTTGCTCCCAAGCATGACATCACACTCCCTAGGAGGAAGGTAATGCCACTGTGGCGACCGTACTCCTGGGGGCGACACAAGTGCACTGATGCCCAGCCACTGCTCAATGAATCTGCTGGTACATTGACCCAGACCACTACATTCCCCTCGCACGCTACACGGCCTGAATCTGAACCTGATGAAACTCAGGTTACCCTTCCCATATACAGTTCCATCTTACACGGTGACAAAGAGGAAGCTGCAGATGAAAGTGCAGGTTCGGCCCACCCACCATCAGACACACCACCGTACTATCAGGGGCCCTGTGCCAGAGCCGTCGCCAACGAGTGGGCCCCCCCTGCTTGCTCAGGATCACAGCACTTGCAAGGTTGAAATACTGTGCAGTGAGATGGAAGATGGGGACGACGAGGAGTCCAGACTAGTACAGGGATTCCCTAGCGAGGAGACTTATTTGATTGTTTTCAATGTTGGGACAGCAATTTTTGGGGAGCACTATACTCTGGAGAATGATAGATGGGGCCCACCATACACTGGAACATTCCAAAGGTGGACATCAGACACTGGAGCAGCATTTACAGGGCCCATTATACACTAGAGCATTAGAAATGGGGCCCATTATGTTTGGAGCATTATTTGGGCCCATAAGACAGTGGAGCTTCATCCATGGGGACCAACATATACTGTAGCATTATGTGGAGCTCATCATATACTGTTTCAAACATTATATGGGACCAATGATTCTGTATGGAGAAATAGATGGGCCTCGTCATGAGATGTAAAAAGTGAAGTATTTTTCATTGTACTATACCGCTATTTCTCTGCCGTATCGGAGCATGATGAGTTGTGGTATGTGATAAAGGGGCGCTCTTTTGCCCAGGGCACATGAAAACCTGGAGCCAGCCCTACCCCCCCACAACTTTAGCCAAATAACCCCCATTTTTCAGTGCGTAACTTGTATTATGAAGTTAATTAAGGTTGACAAGCTTAAGTAAGAAGAATTGATGCTTTTGGCATTCAAATGAGCACTGTAGGTGTGTTTCCTGTCCTCCTCTCACTGCCGACTTTTATTCCCCATTGACTTACATTGGGTTTCGTGTTTCGGGACGACCCCGACTTTTCCCTATAATCGGCCGATCTTGCTCGACCCGACTTTTGGAAAAGTCGATTTTCACGAAACGAAACTCGACCCTAAAAAACCAAAAGTCGCTCAACTCTACTCCTGAGTACACCGATACTCCATATGTGGGGGAACACTATTTTTGATGCACAGTGCAAAGTGCAGAAGGGAAGAAGCGCCATATTGGAGTTCAGAATTTGCTGGAATGGTTTGAGGGAGCCATGTCACATTGGTGTAAATGAGAGAGGTTCGTTGGATGCAGTGGAGAGTCGGAAACAGAGCAGGGGTTAACAAGATTTACTGAACAGGCAATTGAACACAGGGAGACAAGACTAGTAATAGCAATGATGAAAATTACGCACAGACATGCGGTGGATATCGGGCACGTCCTGCCCCATCTACTGGCTGACACAAGGCTGTGGGATGGATCTCCCCAGTAAACAGCATACGTGCATATGTTGCCTCATCTATGCCTTCTAAAAGCATACTACAACAGGCAGTGGGATGGACCACCCCAATTAAGAGCACATGAATCTTCACAATAGGTTTAATACCTATTACCACGTATTTGGTACAGTACGTAACAGAAGAAGGTCAAAATTTGACTGAAACTTTTTTTACGTACTACAATAAATATTCTTCTGAATATCCTAAAATTGAGTGCTAGGTTTATAACTTATAACTACTTGGTTTGGGAACCTAACCTTTAGCACCATTACTTAAGTTGTGCTCACGGTGTTTTTCTTTCTGAGAATACGCACAAATACAATGCACGAGAGAAAGATATACAAAAAACAAGCTAACTTATCTCTTGCAGGGGAAAGGCTGGAAAATCTCCCAACGGCATTGCAAATCGTGAACAAAGTCTCTTGCTCTATTACAAAGGAATGAGAAGCACTGTTTCCTGACGGTGCTGATGAATCCGGTTTGGCTTGGCTTGTGTGCACTGGAACGTGGAAATTGTCCTTTATGTAGATTCCTCAGAAATGGCGCCGGACAAGAACCGTGGGCAAGTTGACAGTCCACGGCAGCAGGCGGTCTTCTGGAGTAGTCTCTAGGAACGGAGCGGTAAGCTTATCTGTAACTGCAGGCAGGACAGAGCTGTCCAGAAAAACAGGGACAGGCAGTAACTCAGTAGCATCACAGTCAGTCTTAGAGTCAGCATGCTGAGGGAGGAATGGCATGGAGTTGTCAGCCGGAGCAGCGGAGAGGGAGTCAACCTTCTCCTGTCGTTTCCCTGCCAAGTCTGACCCATTCATGTTCTCAGTCCTCTTTATATTCCCCGAGCCCCCTGCTGTCCAGCAATAAGGTCCTTCCCCCCCTGGAGAAATCTCCCGTGGCAACAGTGGTGACAGTCCTGATAGTTCCGGCCTTAAAGGATACCGGAAACCGCTGTCTCTGTCTAAGCTCATCTTCTTACACAGGCAGAGCCCCTGAGGTGCCAGAAAAACAGAAACCCCCATAAGTGATATCATTTTACAAACTACACCCCTAATGAATTCATCTAGGGGTGTAGTGATCATATTGACACCCCATGTGTGTCACAGAATTTTATACCATTGGTCAGTGAAGAGAGATTAAATTACAATTTTACCCTTAAAATGTTGTTCTAGCCCCAAGTTTTTTATTTTTCTAAGGCCTAAATGGACAAAAATGGACCCCAGTTTGTTGTAAAAGTATCTCCATATTGCATCAATACCCTGCATGTAATCAGGAAATACTTTTCAGGCATAGTACAAACCTCAGAAAGGAAAGACCACCATATTATAGTGCAGATTTTACTGTTATGGTTTGTGGGTGCCATGACCCACTGGGAGAGACCCTGAGGTGGCAGAACAGCAAAACTGACCCATAAGTGACCCCATTTTACAAACTACACCTCTCAATGAATTCATCTAGGAATACAATGATCATATTGACACAATGGGTGTGTCGCAGAATTTTATATCATTGGGCAGTGAGGAAAAATTAATTACATTTTTACTATAAAAATTTAGTTTTAGCCAAACATTTTCCATTTTCTACAGGTGTAGTGACGATTTTGACTCCATGGGTGTTTTCTAGAAACAAGCAGTAGTGGATGTTGCAGAGTGAAAATTGCACACTGCCATTGTAGTGCCCAGTACATTTTAGCCACCAGTACATTGTAGTGCCCAGCTTGTGCTTACGGAGACACCTACGAGTAAATTAAGCGAGCCCTCATCACTCCTGGCAGTGAGTGATGGGTGTCAGCTGAGATATCAGCTGATCACTCAGCAGCTTGAGATTTTGGTTTTGGCTTTTATGCTAAGTCGTGTGACAAGGCTCGTTAGAGAATCGATATTGACTTTTAGGATCGCTAATGTAAGAAGAAATGGAACAGCTGTGTGAGACAGGGAGTGTGGCTGGGAAGCCCTGGGAAGTGACGCCCGCAGAGCCCGTGCGCAGATGATGTAGGTTCCGGCTTGCATGGTCTTAATCCGGTTCTAGTTTTGACGAGAGTGCTCCTGTCAAAGAGGGGGGGGGGGTATGGAGAAGAGTCACCTGTACTAAGTTCCCAGCCCGAGCAAGGAACCCTCGAAGTTCTCAAAAGTTTGCATAACCTGGCAGAAATTTTGCTTTCTTGGCCTTTTTTCAGAGAATATGAATGATAAAGCCGGGGTCACACTTGCAAGTGTGATGCGAGAAACTGACGCATCAATACTGCTGCCGGCGGTTCGGACCGGAGAGTTCAGCTGCATACAAATACATGCAACCGCACACTCCGGTCCCGAGTGTCGGCGGCAGTGCCGGATATTGCTGCGAGAAACTCGTACGAGTTTCTCGCATCACACTCGCAAGTGTGACCCCGACCTTACACCAAAACTTCTTCACTCATGGTCAGTGGTTGGGTGAAGCAATTTATTGTCAAACTACTGTGTTTTCTCTTTTTAAATCATAATGACAACCCAAAACATCGAAGTGACCCTGATCAAAAGTTTACATACCCTGGTGATTTTGGCCTGATAACATGCACAGAAGTTGACACAAATAGGATTGAATGGCTACTAAAGGTAAAATCCTTACCTGTGACCTGTTTGCTTGTAATCAGTGTGTGCACATAGAAGCTGAGTAAGTTTCTGGGATCCAGACAGACTCTTGCATCTTTCATCCAGCCACTGACATTTCTGGATTGTGAGTCATGGGGAAAGCAAAAGAATTATCAATGGATCTATGGGAAAAGGTAGATGAACTGTATAAAACAGGAAAGGGATGCAAACAGATATCTGTTATGAATTCCCTTGCTCAGACTTCTGAACCGGAGCTCCCTCTGGTGGTTACTGGGAGTAGTGGAGCTGGCCAGTCTGATGGAGGTTTGCCACCTGATGATGATGATTGGCAATCTGGGATTACTGGCTGGGAGCATATAAGTGAGCAGGCTTCCCTTAATGGTTGCTGGTGATTTCCTCCTTGTGCATTTTGAGCTCTTCAGTTTCCTGCCTGATCTGCATGGTTCAGTTAAGTGATTCTTTTGATGATCCTTTGCATCTAATTTGGTTGTGCCTTTTTTTTGCTTTCCGCTTTGTTGCGAGGGTTCAGCGTACTCCCTGCTCCATATGTTACAGCTTTTGTTAGTTTGTTCAGTCCCCTGTTATATTAGTATCTTTTGCTTTGCTTCCAGTTCACACCAGAGTGCTGATCTGGCGGGGGTGAGGTCGTGTGGCCTCAGGTTTTTTGCATATCAGATGTGTTGGATTTTTTAGGGTTTTTGCGTGATTGCAGACAGTATCTTTTCTGCCCTGTTCTATCTAGACAGTTTGGGCCCCATCATTTGCTCAGTCTATTTTCTGCCTGTGTTTGTCCTTCATCTGGTCTCACCGACAATATATGTTTGGGGGCTGTCTATTTCTTTTGGAATCTGCTCCGGGGCAGTTTAGATTTCGCCTTTCTGGCTTTAGGCTTTTATTAGTTCTCCGGCTGTGCCAAGGTGTCTAGGGCATCGTAGGAATGCTCCACAGCTGCTGCTAGTTGTGTTGTTAGGATCAGGGGTCTGCAATCTGCTGAGTTACTCTGGTTTCCTGGTGGCTTAGCCTGTTCCTGTCATCCTCCTCAGTGACCCATTCATAACAGATATCCAAGGTATTGATAATGCCAGTCAGCAGCGTTCAAACTGTGATTAACAAATGGAAAATCAGGGGCTCTGTAAAAACAAAACCACGGTCAGGTAGACCAACAAAAATGTTGTCCAAAACTGCCCAGGAAAATTGTTCGGGATACAAAGAAAAACCAACGAACAACATCAGCTGAAATACAGTACTCTCTGAAAACTAGTAGTGTGGCTGTTTCAAGATGCGCAATAAGGAGGTACTTGAAGAAAAATGGGCTGCATGGTCAAGTCGCCAGAAGAAAGCCATTACTGCGCAAATGCCACAAAGTATCTTGCCTACAATACACAAAACAACACAGAGACAAGCCTCAAAACTTCTGGAACAAGGTAATTTGGAGTGATGAGACCAAAATTGAACTTTTGAGCACAACCATAAACGTTATATTTGGAGAGAGATCAACAAGGCCTATGATGAAAGGAACACCATTCCTACTGCAAAGCGTGGAGGTGGATCGCTGATGTTTTGAGGATGTGTGAGCTACAAAGATACAGGAAACTTGGTCAAAGTTGGAGGATAGATGAATGCAGCAAGTTATCAGCAAATACTGGAGGCAAATTTGCAATCGTTAGCCTGGAAGCTGCACATGGGACGTACTTGGATCATGATGTTCATGACAACGATTCAAAACACAAGGCCAAGTCGACATGTCATTGGCTACAGTAGAACAAAGTGAAGGTTCTGGAGTGGCCATCTCAGTCTCCTGGCCTCAATATCATTGAGCCACTCTGGAAAGATCTCAAGCGCGCAGTTCATAAAAGACAGCCCAGGAACTTAAAGGCTTTTTGCCAAGAAGAGTGGGCAGCTTTACCATCTGATAAAATAGAGAACCTCATCCACAAGTATCAAAAAAGACATCAAGCTGTCATTGATGTTAGAGGGGGCAATGCATGGTATTAAGAAATGGGGTGTGTAAACTTTTGATCAGGGTCATTTGAATGTTTTGGGTTGTCATTATGATTTAAAAAGAGAAAACACAGTAGTTTTGACAATAAATACCTTCACCCAGCCACTAACCATGAGTGGAGAAAGTTTTGGTGTTATCATTCATATTCTCTGAAAAAAAGGTCAAGAAAGCAAAATATATGTCAGGGTATGTAAACTTTTGAGCACAACTGTATGTATCCCAAAATGGTTCAATAACATCTACAGGTTGTTAGACAAAAAAACAAGCCCCCACTGAATGCTGAACCTGGCAAAATTAAAAAAGGCAAAAAAACGGCTCTTTGAATATGATGCAGAAAAAAAAATTAAGCCGATTTTCTTGAACAAAATAAGCAAAACATAGAAAGAAACTGTATAAAACTGGACATCACTATAAATGTATAAACCCATAATAGAAAGCTATATCATTATTCTGCTTGGAGAATAAAAAAGCATGCAAAAATAAATGCCAGCAGTTTACTTTTTTGTTTATCCCTGTACACAAAAATTTAAATAAAAAGTAACTTGAACCCCAAAGTGGCACCATTGAAAACTACAGCTTTATTCTCAAATAAAAAACCCCCTGACACAACTTTGACTACAGAAAATTAAATTAAAAAAAACATACAGGTCTCACAAAATAATGACCACAAATTTTTTTTCTTTGTTCTGTACAAAAAACATAAAAAATCTAAACGTATTTGTTATTTTCATTATCATATCTGCTAATGAAAATAAAAGTGGCATTTTAATTATACTAAAAGGCGAGTGGTGTTTTTAGAAAAAAAAATTACTGTTTTTTGTTAATTCTACGTGACAAAAAGTGTAATAAAAAATAATCAAAAAGTCATATGTACCCGAAAATGGGGCCAATGAAAATTACACCTTGCCAAGCAAAAATGAAACCCTCACATAGTTCTGTTTCTAAAAATGAATTAAAGTTTGAGTCTCAGAAAATAGCTTTGCCAAAACCAAACAGAATATTTATTTTGTAAAAATAAGAAAACAAACTAGACAACATACCGTAAATTTGGTATCACCATAATCAAGCCCACCTATGGAATAAAGTAAATACTTTATATGTGCCTCACATGAAAAGTGTAAAATATAAGATGTTAAAAAAAAATAGTAGAATTTTTTCTATTTTTTAAAAAATTAATAAAATCTTAGTGTTATCTTGTGTGTACCAAGATACAGTGCTACTGTCAAATACAATTTCTGCAAAGATAAGCCCTCATACATCTACATCTGCAATAAAAAAAAAATATTATGACTCCTGGAACGTGACATTGAAAAAACTTAGCTGTTTTGAAAGTACCTAGATTTGAGCGTCAGTGCTCCATAGATTGTAGTTGTCGTTATCTGCTCCTATTGATGTGGCCACGAGCTGAGCTGCAGAATCCGAGAAAGTCCATTGCACAATCTATTGACTTGCGCTGTTAAGACTCCATGAATTGTGAACTTCCAGCGTTTGTTGGACATAATAAAAGCTGATGTGTAGAAGTGACAGGTGTCGGACCCCATGATATTGGTGATCTATATTAAAAATAGGTCATCACTCTCTTGGAAAACTCCTGTAATATAGTCGATCGCTTCTCTGATTCTTAAAAGTTGTCAAATTTGCTTTTGTATTGATTATGTAGAAATCCAACCAGACATTGATCCATGTATCATCGATCCATGAGCTGAAAGCCATGTCCACGAGAACGTTCAGGAGCAGCCATAGATTATTCCTAAGCGATGTATTCAATTTCCACTAAGTAACCCCGACTTTATTGAATTGTGTGTTTGTTAAGCAAACGGTGAAATCCATATTGCACAATAGGTCAACAGATGGCAAGAGCAGATGGAGCAGAAACGTGGCCACTTTAGACCTTTTCTCAGAATTCGCAAACACAGGAGTGGAGTCTTTTCTGAATACATCTTCTCATTACGTGTTGTGACAGGAGTCCACCGGGCTGTGTTTGAGGTCGCTGACATGGAAACATGTAGGAGGTAGCTTCTACTGTAATGTATAACTCCAATTATAATCAATACAACTCCAAAAAGGCAACTCTACAATTACACTAGAATTCCTGGGTAAGTGTAGATTTCCGCCATGTGGCACAAAAAAAAAACTGACAACATTAGATATCCAAGAACTTGAAGACACCTGGTCAAAATTTAATCCCAACAGTTACCTGTTTTTGCACATTTTAGGGACAGAATAGGTGGTAACTTGCAAATCGTTGGAGCCCATCCACTGGGATTCTGTCAATTCTGAGAACAGGGCACTGAAATACACGTGAGAATTTGTGCTAACACTCCATTCGTTCTCTATGGGTGAGACTATTGAAATGTTGTGGATTTCAGCCATGAGGTATAGTTAGCAAGTGTGATGAGGGATGTGAGAAGGAATTGAACTGCATGACACTTTCAGCCCTTTGGAAATCCACAGTGAGGCCTGTGTGGACTGCGTTAGATCTTCTGACTTGAAAGTGAAGGAATGGGGCTGGACTAATGAGTCCCTATAAAACGTGTTAGAGAAGACATGATATCAATCTAAAGTTGGTCTACTAACATTAACCTGGGTGAAGATGCAGTGTCCCATGTGACTGGTATTCCGGTTACTTCAAGTTAACCTGAGCGCACCTTTCGAGAAATTGAGTTCTTTGCAAGCGAGAACTTATAGTGTGACTGTGTGACCACCTAGTGGACTGGGAGATGGCATTGTACATATTTCCATGCTCACTGCTAAGAATTCTATAGACTTTGGTCAAGAGAAACTCGAATGGTGTCGAGGAGAATACTACTGAGTGGCTAGTTAATTCCGGCAAGTACAGTATCTCCTAGTTGAGGTAGACTAAAGAGGGTGAGACCTCCCAGAGGATCCACCACAGCAATGGACAGGAGAAAGCCAGCATTCACTCTTGGCATAACCTGACTCCTGACCTGGACCAAAGGTGAGTTGAGTTGTTAATTCCCTGGCCATGGTGAAGAACTGCTCATGAAAGAGTAACTAAACTTTGTTGATAATTTTGTTGTTTTTACCATGGAATTGGATTTCTTGCAGATCAGTGAAGGTTCAAGTCCTTAGATCCCTACCAACTGTGCAAAAGTTCCCTGAGATGTGTGAAGCTGAGCAGATAGGGGCATACAGGTCCTGTCTTAGTGTGTATACAGTCCAGGCACAGTTACAATAGAAAGCCTTTCTATTGAATCTGTAATCTGGTCTGTGTGCACACTAAGGAACTCGGCACTCGCGCTCCTGTCTGCTGAGCTGCTCACTAATTGGGGGTCTGTTGCGCGATCAGTGAGCATCTCAGTACCCGGACCCCAACCGATCTGCAGGTATTTCAAGTGCCTGCTGAATATGAAAAATCATCAAAAAGGTTTAGTTACTTTTAAAGAGAATTCTATAAAGAGTATTCTGCAACATTCACAAGCTTATTGTGTCACCACGCGAAGAATTAAAAATTACTGTTAAACTTTATTTCCCACGACTACTGATTGGCAGCATGGTCACATGCACGTCAGAGTAAAGAATAAGTATGGAGATCATTGCCGATTCCAGGTAGCTTTGGAATAGAAATGGCTTAGGATTGGTAAGATTAGCAATTTTTGTATTATGATTTTATTGCATTCTTGGGATTTTTTTTTTTTTTCAATGTCGGAGAAGGTCAGCACTTTAGTGAAAAACATACTAAAACCTACATATATGTTCCCTCCGAGTCCTGGCAGAGGTACAAAGAGCAATTTAGGCAATTGGCTATGCATTACGCAAATATGTATTCCAGTTGTGACAAGTTAAGCAGCATATCATAAACTTATGGTAATAATTTCTCTAAATGTTTATACGGAAGAAGACTAAACGTCTCTGGTTCCTCACTCTCTAAATCTTCCAATCAATCACACTGATTAGTGTACAGGGAAGTAGTCCTGCTTTCATAATGATGGATTTATATGGCAGGACTAAAAAATGCTATCCTGTTGTATCCTATATATATACACATTGAAGACAAACACTAATAACCGTCATGTAGTATATTGGCAGTACTGGCAGCTAATCCATGTAAGTGCTGTGCCCACACCACCTTGGGTTCCCACTTTTTGACATGTCTGCTGGTCCTGTACGGCAGATGTAACCAATGTATACAAGATCTGAGGAAATGCCATACAGAGTGGGTAGAAGTCGTGTTGCACAGCCGGCCCTAGAGTCTATAACTGTTAGTAATGAAGTTTCTCCGATCACAACAGTTTATCCTATTAGCAGCCACTGTCAATCGGTGGTTTTGATGGAATTGTCAAGGTAGTGTGGGGACCTACTGGAGGCCGGGCTTCATAGGTAATTAGATAATAAATTGTAATAATACTTGTGGTGTAGTGACATCCACCGCTGTGTGGATGTCCGAGGAGAGAGGATGAATGGCAGAGTAATGAGGGACCATTATGTATCTCAAAGTGGGTGGCCTTGAGATGGAGACTGATGTGTGTGTTGATCAGCAGTAATACTGCTGACGTGTTATGTCAATGTGTCAGGGAGAAGTCTCCAGGTAACTGGGGAGATGGGCGAGCCCAGTTACCTACAAACCCACCCAGGGGGTGTGTTTAATGCCTGTAGTAAAAGACGATGTGGGGTGGAGAAGGGCAGGCCACCTGCGCAGCTAACAGCTGCGACGGGAATCCGCGGCAAGCAGAGGCTTGGCCCCTGACGCGCACGGAGCGGGACAGTGGTGGCCGACGACGTCACTGTACTTGCCGCGGCCACTGGTGAGAGCAGGGCAGCTGCAGGTGGCGGGGAACAGGCCGCAGCCGTGGGCTGGAGCAAGATGGCAGAGGCCGCGGGCGACCGCGGGTAGGCCGCGGCCGTGGGCTGAGGTGAGGTGGCAGTGGCTGCGGGTTCAACTGGGGCCGCAGTGGCCGCGGGCTGGAGCGGGCAGCAAGTCTCGGATGTTCATCTTGGCGCCGTCCCTCTGGAATTCTCAGTGAGCGTTGTCAGGAGCCCCGCACTGCACTTGCTCACTGAGCCAGTGCAGGTGTCCTGAGTACAAAGACAGTGCTCAAAGATTCCTGTGGAGCAGGGCAGCAGCAGTGACGATGTGTGCTTCAGAGTATCAGGACCTGAAGCACATGACTGCTGGGGGCGTGGCCTAAGCTCCACAGATCTAGGAGCTGCAGGGAAACTCCTAGAAAGGTAACTACAGGACAATGTTACCAAGGGACAGAGAGAGAAACCAGATGAAGCCAGGGTCAAAGCACAAGATAGCAATACAGTACCAAAAGGTTAGACAGAATGGACAGTCAGGACGTAGCAATAGGTCAGAAAACCAGAACGGGCAATAGACGGTACAATAAGGACAAACTGTAACGGAGTAACGATAGCCAAGCCAAGAGGTCAGAACCGGAGAAGACAATAGTACCAAAGCGAGAGACGGAGTACAGAGTGAGGGAACAGGCCGGGTCATACACGGGAAGCAAACAAGCAACGCAGAATACACGCACACCAGGGGTCAGACACACCAGAACAACAGTATAGCTGACAGAGAACCCTGGTAAAGAGTGAGTATAAATACCCCTCCCAGATCCAGAAAGAGGCCACGAACACTTAACCCTGTGAGTGCAGGGCAAGAACCCTGTTCAAACCATGACAAGCATCTTCCATGGCATTGGTAAGTCGCTCTAGCTTTCAGTCGCTCACAAGGTCTCTTGCTGCCGCTGTCCCGGTCTGCCGACTCATCGTCCCGGGAATTTCCCGCCCCCTTTATACTGGTCTCTCCCCCAACCCAGCTGTCTGTCACAACGGTCCATCCCCAAACTCTGTCCCCCGGCAATAGTTTCCTCCGGAACCTAGATGACGGCTCCCTTGGTTCCGGCCCGGACACTCGACTGGGGCCGTTCCTCCCACACTCCCCCGCCCTGTATGCTCGCCAGTCCTCGGGTGAGGGTTTTCGTAGATTCGGGTTAGTTTTTTGGGATGACAGTCCTTATCGCCATACGAACTGGTCCTGTTCGTAACGTTCAGGGGGTTTGCCAGCTGTTGACCGCTCGGAGCGCCGAAGCTCGAGTGTAGTGGAGTCTTCTGGGGTGGTGGAGGGTGGTCGAATAGTTGGTTCTGGTGGGATTCCCGGGTCTGCCGTAGTGCCACTACTGGTGTGACCCGCAGATGTGATGGGGAAGTCCTCTTCATCATCCAGGTCCCAGACCCTGGGCAGGGGGTCGGGGACCTGAGGGGTTGGTTCGAGCCGCGGGGGATCAGTAGACATACAAGGCCGTAACTTGTTACGGTGCACAACCCGAGTGAGAGGCGCGTTGTTTTCTTCAGATTGTATTTCGTACACAGGCCCGTCGGGGCTTATCCGGCGCAACACTCGGTACGGGTTCACCTCCCAACGTGGTTCTAACTTGTTTTGGGGACGTTGATCAAGCACGAGTACCCGATCCCCAATCTGAAAGTCGATGGGTGGGGGCATTGCTCCCCCGGGGGTTCTAGATCCCGGAGCTTTGTATGGACGATTCGGTGGAGGGTCTGCAGCCGGTGCTGGTGGTTTCAGACTCACGAGGATACCCCGGTCCAGGGTTGGGGTTCCTCTGGGTTCAATTCCACTTCCGTAATCCCCTTGCCTTCCCATCCGAATAGCAATGAGTAGGGGGTGTACCCAGTCACTCGATGCACCCGATTGTTATATACCCACACCAGCTCAGATACATATTCAGGCCAGCGGGTCTTGCGGTCGCTCTCCAGGGTGCGCAGCAATTGGATCAGTGTACGACTGAATCGCTCGCAGGCTCCGTTTCCCTGCGTGTGGTACGGCGTAGTCCGAGATTTAACGATACCGTAAAGATGATGTATCTCTTCCATGACTTTCCCCAGGAAGCACGCTCCCTGGTCTGAATGTATTCGTTGCGGACAGCCGTACACTTGGATAAAGTTTTTACAAATCGCATAGGCGGCCGACTACGCTGTTTGGTCTCGGGTGGGGGTGACCACGACGAACTTGGTGAAATGGTCCACCATAACGAGACAATGTTCATACCCCTGATAGGCAGGACCTATGGTCAGATAGTTCACCGTAAGAAGCTCCAGAGGGGCTGATGTTACAATAGTCTGCATCGGAGCTCGTTGCGCAGGGGGTTTAGCGAAATCGCATGGGTGGCAGGTTCGGCAAACTTCTACAGCAGTGTGCAAGCGTGGGTGGTACACTATCTGCTGCAACCATTGTAAAGTCTTTTGAGCACCAAAATGGGCCCCCTTCTCATGAGCTTCCCGGGCCAGTTGATTGAGATGGGCTCCGGGCACGATCACCTGCCATATCGTAGCTGACGTGGTTCGTGACATGACTTTCCGATATAAAAGTCCCTTTTTGATTAGCTTTTCCCACTGGAGCAACATCAGCAACATATCTTGGGTCAAAGTCTGTCTCTGTGAGCCCGTGGTCAATTTACCGGTGGCCACCCATCGGCGCAGGAGTCCAACTTCTGTATCTTCCTGTTGCTGCTGAATCTATGTGTCACGGGGTTGTTCCAGTATCCCTCCTAGGAGTCCCGGATGAGGTGCTTCTTGCGTGTTGACTGTAAGCGCGGCGGTGGTGAGGGTGAACAGCGTCTCTTCTGCTTCTAGTTCGTCGTCTCGATTTCTCCCTGGGGTGGTGTGTCGGATCCTGGAGAGCGCGTCGGCGTGCACGTTTTCAGCTCCCCATTTGTAGATGATTTTATAATTGAATTGGCCATCCGAGCCACCAACCACTGCTCTAGGGCCCCCAGTTTGGCATTCTCCAAATCGGCTAACGGGTTGTTATCTGTCATGATCTGACAGTTTTAAATTGCACTGGGTGAACTTTTTTTACTTTGGAAAGTTCCAAGGTGTCTTGACTGTCCCCGGTGGTGGTTAGTGGTATTGCACTTTGGGTTTTTGTGCACTTAATTAAGGATCAGGTGTGACACCCTATAAAGGTGTGCTAGGGGTGTGCAATCACGGCCTGTGAAATTGTGAGTTTGGGTTCACTCTGTTTTTGAGAGCCTGGAGGAAGGATGGAGCTGGTGAGGAGTCCTGCGCAGCTTAGCCAGGGGGGATGTGTTTCAGCTATGGTGTCTGGACGAAGGGCTGGCATGGCGTGGTGGAGTCGCAGTGATGGTGTCAGCGGGAAGTGTCTGCATGGTCTGGTGGAGTGGCTACTATGGAGAGTGGCACTCACCATGTGGGACTTGGCTGCTGAGCTGGGCTCAAGCATGCTTGACTTCGTGGCAGAAGCTGAACTCATCCTTGGGACTCTGTTATTAAGCTGCAGCAACTGGTGGTGGACTCTGCTCCCTAGGCAGCACTATGGTGCAGGATCCTGTTATGGTGATGGATCCGGGTGGAGGAGAAGACGCACGCAGGTGGAGGGCTCTGTTGCAGGAGCATAAGCACAGAGCATAAAGTTGTGTCCCCCTGTATTGTCTCTTTCCCTCATGTGTGTTATTAGTGCAGTGGTGGGATTAGTTTCCGCACCGACCTATTCCCTAGTGAGGGTTTAGGGTCAGGGCGAGCTAGGGCGTTGAGGTACGCGTGCGGCGCCCGGTGCGAAACCGGCATAGGGAATGTCAGGAGTGCAGGGACACTGGCTCAGGGGAGCTCAGGAGGTCTCCAATTCCCTTTTCCCTATCGCAGGGCCCACCACTGTTAATGTTTCCCAGGTCCCCCTTATTATTTAAATTCGCTGTACTGGAGGCGGGGTTTCCAGAATGTTTATTAACGTGTAATTCCTAAATTCGCCAGGTGGAGGCGGCGTGTCCACCTGCACGTGTTATTATTTAAATGCGCCCCACTGGAGGCGGTGTTTCCAGGGTCACGTGTGTCACATGGGTTCGCCTTGCGGAAACATCTGCGTCCAGACACACGTGACCATGACATTATCACAGGCCCTTACTTTTTTTTTCTGGTGAGCTTTGGCCATGTGGAGACCTGTGGTAATTGCTGCCGGGCCTCACTGAGGTGCAGTGGGGAGCGGCATGGTGTGTTAGAGCCGCTGCAGCAGCAGTTATCAGGGTCTGGGGCCTCTGCTCAGATAACCAGAGAAACAAAAATGGCGGCTGCGGTCTGGCAAAAGCCCCTAGAGTTGCTGCTGGGGAGCGGGACTTGCTCATGCACGGGGAGGTACCCAGGCAGGTGGGAGGAATGGTGCCCCACGGAGCTGCCTGGTATTCCCCGAGGTGAAGGGGTACATCCCTGTGGTGAGCAGACTAGGTGTGTAGTCGCTGCTGGGGAGCGGGACTTGCTCATACAGGGGACGCACCCAGGCAGGTGGGAGGAATGGTGCCCCACGGAGCTGCCTGGTATTCCCCGAGGTGAAGGGGTACGTCCCTGTAGGGAGCAGATTGGTGTATAGTCCGCGGGGCTCATGCCAAATCTTCGATGCCGCCCCTCCTGGTCGTGTGGAGGTGACCAGTGGGTGTATATATTTTCCTCCATATTCCTGCGGCTATGGTACTAAAACCCCCTAGAGCCGCTGCTGGGGAGCAGGACTGGTTCATGCAGGCGGGCGCACCCAGGCAGGTGGGAGGAATGGTGCCCCACGGAGCTGCCTGGTATTCCCCGAGGTGAAGGGGTACGCCCCTGTGGTGAGCTGACTGGTGTGAAAGTCCGCGGGGTTTTACGCCAAATCTTCATACCATCGAAGACGCCGCCCTCCTGGTCTTGTGGAGGCGACCAGCGAGAGTATATTTCCTCCATTTCCCGGTCCCCTTCTCCTCCTGGTGTGTGCAGCAGGTGTGCTGCGGGGGAGTAGGGACAAATCTCTACCCTCGCCATTAACCAACCCTAGGAGGCGCAGTCCTCATGGTGAAAGGGTTGGAGGGTGGTTCCCCTCGGTGATTTGCGGGGGTGTGAGTGTGGTGATGCAGGGGGACGCCTCTGCTGTCTAGTTCAGAGTGAGTTCACCAATTATGACAAACGAATGTATGCAATAAACGTTCAGGTCCGGACCTGTGTGTGAACGAGCGTGTATGTGTGCCACCAAAAAACATCTTGTGGAAGTGTGTTGTGGAGCCTGATCAGCTCATAACAAACAAACATACACATACATAAACTCGTTCCCCAGGTCGGCGCTGTGGAGAGGAGTGGTGCCTCCAAAACGAACTTTATTGCCAATACCAGCGGTGTGTTTGTCATAAACCTGGAGTGTCAGGTAATGGTGGGGTGAACTCAGGGTCTGGGCGTCCCCGCTGTAGGTGTTTCCCTAATGAGGGGTGGTCTTGAGGGTCCAGAGGCCCCTCATTAAGGAGGGGGTACTGTCATGATCTGACAGTTTTAAATTGCACTGAGTGAACTTTTTTTACTTTGGAAAGTTCCAAGGTGTCTTGACTGTCCCCGGTGGTGGTTAGTGGTATTGCACTTTGGGTTTTTGTGCACTTAATTATGGATCAGGTGTGACACCCTATAAAGGTGTGCTAGGGGTGTGCAATCACGGCCTGTGAAATTGTGAGTTTGGGTTCACTCTGTTTTTGAGAGCCTGGAGGAAGGATGGAGCTGGTGAGGAGTCCTGCGCAGCTTAGCCAGGGGGGACGTGTTTCAGCTATGGTGTCTGGACGAAGGGCTGGCATGGCGTGGTGGAGTCGCAGTGATGGTGTCAGCGGGAAGTGTCTGCATGGTCTGGTGGAGTGGCTACTATGGAGAGTGGCACTCACCATGTGGGACTTGGCTGCTGAGCTGGGCTCAAGCATGCTTGACTTCATGGCAGAAGCTGAACTCATCCTTGGGACTCTGTTATTAAGCTGCAGCAACTGGTGGTGGACTCTGCTCCCTAGGCAGCACTATGGTGCAGGATCCTGTTATGGTGATGGATCCGGGTGGAGGAGAAGACGCACGCAGGTGGAGGGCTCTGTTGCAGGAGCATAAGCACAGAGCATAAAGTTAAGTTGTGTCCCCCTGTATTGTCTCTTTCCCTCATGTGTGTTATTAGTGCAGTGGTGGGATTAGTTTCCGCACCGACCTATTCCCTAGTGAGGGTTTAGGGTCAGGGCGAGCTAGGGCGTTGAGGTACGCGTGCGGCGCCTGGTGAGAAACCGGCATAGGGAATGTCAGGAGTGCAGGGACACTGGCTCAGGGGAGCTCAGGAGGTCTCCAATTCCCTTTTCCCTATCGCAGGGCCCACCACTGTTAATGTTTCCCAGGTCCCCCTTATTATTTAAATTCGCCATACTGGAGGCGGGGTTTCCAGAATGTTTATTAACGTGTAATTCCTAAATTCGCCAGGTGGAGGCGGCGTGTCCACCTGCACGTGTTATTATTTAAATGCGCCCCACTGGAGGCGGTGTTTCCAGGGTCACGTGTGTCACATGGGTTCGCCTTGCGGAAACATCTGCGTCCAGACACACGTGACCATGACATTATCGGTCCGCACTACTACTTCGGAGCCCGCCAGGTACTCTGCGAATCGCTCCGTCATTGCCCACACTACCGCGAGGAGCTCGAGCTTAAAGGAGCTGTAATTGTCCGGGTTGCGTTCGGAGTTGTGCAGCGACCAGCTACCATAGGCGATCACTTTCTCCCGGCCGTCCTGCACCTGTGACAACACAGCTCCTAGTCCCTGGAGGCTCCCGTCGGTATGCAGGATGAACGGTTGTGAGAAATCCGCATATGCAAATACTGGGGCGTCCGAGAGGGTAGCTTTGAGATCTCAAAACGCATCTTCCTGCGGTTGCTGCCACTGGATCTTCCGTCCATTCGCCCCGGCGAGAGCCCCCTTCAGCAGGTCCTGCAGGGCTCAGGCTCGGCGTGCAAAATTCTTCACAAACCGACGGTAGTAGCCAGCCAACCCCAAGAAGGCCCGCACGTCTTTCACCGTCTCTGGGGTAGGCCACCCCTGGACGGCAGCGACCTTTTCCAGGAATGGTCGGACACCCTCCGTCGAGACGGTATGCCCCAGGTATTCAATCAGGGTATGGAACAGGTGGCATTTCTGGGGCTTTACCTTTAACCCGTACTTCTGCAGCCGGCCGAGCACCTGCCCCAACCGCCTCAGTTGGTCCTCAAACGTGGCGGAATAGATGATAATATCGTCCAGGTATATCAACGTGGCATCAAAGTTGAGGTCTCCTAGACACCGCTCCATCAACCACTGAAAGGTTCCTGGGGCGTTGGCCAGCCCAAACGGCATTCGATTGAACTCGAACAGTCCCATGGGAAGGATAAATGCCGTCTTGGCTCTGTCTTCCTCCGACATCGGCACCTGCCAGTACCCACTGGCCAGGTCTAGAGTTGAAAAGTACGTCGCGTTCCCCAAGGCGGACAGAGACTCTTCTATGCGGGGCAGTGGATACGAATCCTTGATGGTGCATGCGTTCAACCTCCGATAATCCACGCAAAAACGCAGAGTGCCATCTTTTTTCCGAACCAGGACAATAGGGGCCGCCCAAGGGCTCTGGCTTTCTCGGATGACCCCCCTTCCGGAGCATCTGGGCTAATAGAGTTTTCACTTCCTGGTATAGCTGCGGTGGTATTTGCCGATATCTCTCCCGGATGGGGCCGCTCCTGCCGTGGGGATCCCATGCGTGATAGCCATGGTACATCCGAAGTCGTCCTCGTGGCTGGCGAAGACACTGTAAAATTGTCCAAGAAGTGTCTCTACCTGGAGAAGCTGGGCTGGCGCTAGGCCGGAAAGTTCGGCCCGCATTCTCTCCAGGAGGACTCGACCTTTCTCTTGGGCCGAGGATACGGCAGTCTGTTGGGTTCGTGCCGTTACTGCCCAGGGATCTTCAGGTTGCACCCTCAACTGGACTGCGGGGTCTGGCAGCATCTCCTCCAATGGCCTTACTAGTTTGGCCATTTTGGCCCGGGGCTTCAGGGCGATATCTTGATCTTCCAGGTTGACACAACGCACCAAGACGGTCCCTTCCTGCACTGTGGCCAGGGAGCGAGCCACCAGGATGCCAGGGCGCAGGCGCTCCGAGTAACATGGTTCCACCTGCACCTACACGTCCTCCAGTGGCATCGGGGCGCGGATCGGCAGAGCCACCACCGTCTGCCCTGGAAGAAGCACGAGCGTCCTTCCTTTCTATGGTGGTGTATAGCTCCAGGAGGGCGTTCATATACTGGGTGATGGTCTCCCCCTCCCCCTGCATCCGACTGAACAACCGGGTTCTCAACTCCCCCACGTCTGTTGGATCCCCGTGGGTCTCTTCCAGAATCTACAAGACCCTGGCGAAGGTGTTGCGACGTCCCGGGGGTCTCAACATTACCGACTTCCGGGCTTCCCCATCTAGCGCCATAAGGGCCACCTCAACCTCTAAATCGGGGGTCATGGGGTGTATGCGGAAAAGGCCCTGCATACGTTCTGCCCAGCTCCACAACAGCGTATCGGAGCCAGGAAACCAGGGAAAGTTACTTAGCATAGCTCCCAGGGAGATGCTGGAGCGGGGGCCCCCATCATCATCAGCACCCGCGGCCCCTCTCTGATCAGGCGCACCACCGTCTGCGCTCGGAGACTGCATCCTGCCGACTACGCCAAATGTGGTGCTTGCAGGTACGCAGGATGCAGTGACGAGTCACGAGACGATTTGGTGCTTTCTATAATAACATTTTTAGGACTAGAGGGAACTTTCCTCTGTCACGGCCAGATCAACAATAGGGGTAACAAGGGTTGCCCTCACAGGGGCTCTTTACAAGCAAACACAAGCAGGGTAGAACACGACTACGTCCGGCAATAGCTGGACACTATAGGGCCACGGTATGGCCGACTACGGGTCCTTAATTATATAGTCAACTTAACTGTCCAGACGTCCCTCGCCGGTCGGGATGGTGGTCTTTCGGCGTAGCAGTCGCTGGGCCCAGTTGCTGAAGCGTTGACGAAGTCTTCGCGCGCTCTGGCGCTCTGATCACACTGGAGCCCCACAGGCCCCGGCGGAGTCCTTGGACGGATGGGCTGCAGCCCCCGTACTGGGGCAAGTGGCAGCGATGTGGGGTGGTGAAGGGCAGGCCACCTGCGCAGCTAACGGCTATGACGGGGAATCTGTGGCAAGCAGAGGCTCGGCCCCTGCCGCGGACCGGAGCGGGACAGTGGTGGCCACCGACAGCACTGTACTTGCCGCGACCACTGGTGAGAGCAGGGCGGCTGCGGGTGGCGGGGAACATGCCGCAGCCGCGGGCTGGAGCGAGACGGCAGCGGCCGCGGGCGACCGCGGGTAGGCCGCAGCCGAGGGCTGAGGTGAGGCGGCAGCGGCCGCGGGTTGAACTGGGGCCGCAGTGGCTGCGGGCTGGAGCGGGGCAGCAAGTCTCGGAAGTTTGTCTTGGCGCCGTCCCTCTGGAGTCCTCAGTGAGCGTCTTCCCTGGCACTGGTAAGTTGCTCTAGCTTTCAGTCGCTCCCAAGGTCTCTTGCTGCCTCTGTCCTGGTCTGCTAACTCATCGTCCTGGGAATTCCCCACCCCCTTTATACTGGTCCCTTCCCCAGCCCAGCTGTCTGTCACAACGGTCCGTCCCCGAACTCTGTCTCCCGGGAATAAACGAAGACTTACCGGGGGGAGCGCGAGTGACAGCAAGACGAAACTTCCAGTACCAATCGTGGCAAAGGGTCATGAAGAGGTAAACTCTGGTGAAGATTGTGAGCTTCGGACTGAAGAAGACAGTCACCCGGTCGGGTCAACTGTAGTGAGGGAAGTGTCCGTGGTAAAGCCAGAGTCCTCTGTCCAGGAAGAGAGCAAGACCACGACCTTCAAATCTGTAATCGAGGTACCAGAAGACATGCAAGAAGTCTGTGCGGAGGAAGGTGTACATGAGGCTTTCAAAGTGGCGGTCAAGGCATGTAAGGTGCACTGGGCACCTGAGACTCGGCAGTTGGTGATACTATCAGCCAGGGAAGATACAGCAAACCGGGTAGCTGTCCTGAAAGAGATGCATTTACAATGTCTCCACGCCAAACAGCTGGTCAAGCGGAGTAATATGAAAGCTGCTCGACGCCTAGAGTTAGCGATGGAGGCTATGGATCGGCTGGGTTTGCGGAAAGATGTGGTTCCGGTACCCAAAGCTCTGATTGGGAGAATCATTGGAAGATTCAGGAAGGTAATGCAAGACCTTGTGAATATCTCCGGTGTGGTGAGGGTGAGGATCTCTCTTGATGATGAAGACCAGATATCCAGTAAAGAGGGTAGGATTCCCATCATGGTGGTTGGCTCCGTGGAAATCCTGAGAGACTATCGGATGCTCGTGGAGTATCGAGTGGGGTACCTGCAAGAGATTGAGCAGTTGAGGCGGGACCGTTGGCGAATCAATAAAGAGGTACGGAATACCAGGTGGCGGCCGCCTTCAACCCAAGATGTAAGGACCCAAACAGTTCCTCCAAGAAGTGACATGGCAGATGGCCGAAGAATGTCAGAAAGTGGCAATTCGATTGGCTTGATGACGTTGATAGACCGTAGTTCCTGTGAGATGCTGAATGAGTCAGACTCAGGCCAGACAGTAGGCGTAACTATGACTTATGACCGTACTGACCGGGGGGAACGGAACAAACAGGGAGAGGAATGTGGTGACCAAACAGTGTCTGATGACGCAGACAGGCTGTGACTTGAGGGCCAAAGATCAGGGCCGATATTCTGACCGCTGGGGGCGGGGGAGGCCTAATGTAGGAATGAGGCCGTATGACAGATGGAGACGGTTCTCTCGACTTGGGGGGCAAGGTGTAGTGAGTGCCCGGTCTCGAGATCCTGGGGTTATGCTGTGTGTTCAACCCCACAGGTTTGAACAGAGGGGGAGGTATGTGGTGTAGTGACCACTGTGTCCGCTAGGGGGCGCTGTGTGGATGTCCGAGGAGAGAGGATGAATGGCAGAGTCATGAGGGACCATTATGTATCTCAAGGTGGGTGGCCTTGAGATGGAGACTGATGTGTGTGTTGATCAGCAGTGATACTGCTGATGTGTTGTGTCAATGTGTCAGGGAGAAGTCTCCAGGTAACTGGGAAGATGGGCGAGCCCAGTTACCTACAAACCAACCCAGTGGGTGTGTTTAATGCCTGTAGTAAAAGACTATGAGTGTGTGAACGACCTGCGATGAGGTCATAGCCATGTGACCCAGTGGGCGTGGCTACGGACCATATAAGGTGGCCAGGGTAGGTCACATGGGTGAATGCAGGGACCTGATTGGCCCGTTGTGAAAGGTCCTACTGGGAGATGTGTCTCCTGGCTAACAGCATGTGGAGTGGCTGTGTGTAAGGGCTGCACGTGCCTGGTGATTCTCGGGAGGGAATGGATGTCTGTAGCATGGAGAAACAGCCATGAGGAAACCTGGACGTGGGTGAGATAACTATGAGGCTGAAGAGCCGGTGTATGCCAACCTGTGTGACCACAGGGTGGACAGAGAGAAGCTCTGTCAAGGACGCTATGCTGATATGAACTTTATGTTGCTTGCTTTGGTTTATGCTGCATAAATAAACCGCATGTACTATAATGGTTTTATGGAAAACCCGTGCCGGATCTGGTTTTGTGGCGGCTAAGCGAGTGATCTCCTAGGTGAATGACAGCGCTACCTCACATACAGTATGTTGGCAGTGTATCGTACAAGCAGTTAAGAGATGGCAGGGTCAAGTCCATTAGTATGACATTTGACGGAAGTTTACATCACGGTAGGGAAGGGGTTCCCCAAAATTACGTAAATTTACATCATGGCAATAATGCAGCCAGTGGCTGCACGATCACCACCAGGAGCTCAGCTTAAACGAAAGCAGAGCCCCGGCTGTCACAACCAGGAGCTGTGCCTGCACCCCCCTGGGCCATTTAACTCCCTGAATGCTGTGATCAATAGCAATTGCAGCATTTAGAAGGCTAGGAGAGGAAGGGGGCCTGATCGGCCACCACTGCGACATCATCACGAGGGCCAGATCAACCTCTGAGTCTGCCAACAGGGTCTAAGAGGTATAAGACATCACAATGCTGGTGCATCGCGCAATGCATTATACCATCAAAGTAATAACAGTTAAAGTCCCATAGAGGGATTAAGTAAAAAAGTTAAAAGTAAAAAAAAAAATGTACAAAATCTCACAAAATGAATAATATTTTAAAAAAAAATATTATACCAATAAATACATACCATATATTTATGTTCACATATTTAGTATTGCCGCGTCTGAAATGACCCGATCTATAAGACTGCCCCACTATTTAACCCCTTCAACGAACGCTGTGAAAAAAAAGTAGCAAAAAAAACAACAACTATGCCTTGTCATCATACCTCCAAACAAAAAGTGGAATAAAAAGCAATTAAAAAGTCGAATGTAAATATAAATGATATAGCTGAAAATGTCATCTTCTCCCGCAAAAAAAAACAAGCCGCATATGAAGTATTGCAATGTTCAGCAGAATTTATGTGACAAGTTTTGGTGCCATTTTTACCCATTTCCAAGCGTGACAATGTAAAATCTGTGGCTAAAATAAAATGTTTGTGGTAAAAATGTAGTTATTTTTTCTTCGCTGCCCAATTATATAAAATTTTTTGACCCACCCGTGATGTCAATATGATCACTGCACCCTTAGATTAATTAATTGAAAGGTGTCGTTTGTAAAATCGGATCACTTATGGTGGGGTTCTGCTGTTCTGGCAGCTCAGAGGATCTGCCAATGTGGCATGGCACTCTCAAACCATTCCAGCAAAATCTGAACTCCAATATGGCTCCTCTTCCCTTCTGAGCTTTGCCTCAAAAGTAGCATTCCCCTACATATGAGGTATTGGCGTACTCAGGAGAAATTGCACAACAAATTATATGTTTCATTTTTTCCTATTACTTTTTTTGAAATTATAAACTTGGGGCAAAAGCAACATTTTAGTGGAAAAAAATGGCAATTTTGCATTTATTCGGCTTAAATGTGTAAATCGCCCGAGGCAGTGGCGTATCGTCAATGGCAGGAGGCCATGCGACTGCTATGGGGCCCCCCCTCCAGCAATCAGTACAGTGGTAGTCAGAGCAACAGGCGTGATGAAGTCATTACAGCATGCACGCTGTTCTGAGATGTGTGGAGCTTCACACCACACGCTCAGGAGACCGGAGCATCGGGGGGAATAAGGAGAGGTGAGTATTGTATTTATTGGTTTTTATATCAGTGACTGGTGGCCATACTAGAGTATGGAGGACCATGGGTTGCGCATTATATTTTATGGAGGACAATGGGAGGTGCATTATATTGTATGGAGGACAATGAAAGAGTGCATTATATTGTATGGAGGACCCTCTGGGTCCATTGTAATGTATGGAGGACCCTGTGGGTGCATTATATTGTATGGAGGACCCTGTGGGTGCATTATATTGTATGGAGGACCCTGTGGGTGCATTATATTGTATGGAGGACCCTGTGGGTGCATTATATTGTATTGAGGACCCTGTGGGTTCATTATACTGTATGGAGGACCCTGTGGGTGCATTATATTGTATGGTGGACCCTGTGGGTGTATTATATTGTATAGAGGACCCTGTGGGTGCATTATATTGTATGGTGGACCCTGTGGGTGCATTATATTGTATGGAGGACCCTGTGGGTGCATTATACTGTATGGAGGACCCTGTGGGTGCATTATACTGTATGGAGGACCCTGTGGGTGCATTATATTGTATGGTGGACCCTGTGGGTGCATTATATTGTATGGAGGACCCTGTGGGTGCATTATATTGTATGGAGGACCCTGTGGGTGCATTGTAATGTATGGAGGACCCTGTGGGTGCATTATATTGTATGGAGGACCCTGTGGGTGCATTATATTGTATGGAGGACCCTGTGGGTGCATTATATTGTATGGTGGACCCTGTGGGTGCATTATATTGTATGGTGGACCCTGTGGGTGTATTATATTGTATAGAGGACCCTGTGGGTGCATTATATTGTATGGTGGACCCTGTGGGTGCATTATACTGTATGGAGGACCCTGTGGGTGCATTATATTGTATGGTGGACCCTGTGGGTGCATTATATTGTAAGGAGGACCCTGTGGGTGCATTATACTGTATGGAGGACCCTGTGGGTGCATTATACTGTATGGAGGACCCTGTGGGTGCATTATACTGTATGGAGGACCCTGTGGGTGCATTATATTGTATGGTGGACCCTGAGGGTGCATTATATTGTATGGAGGACCCTGTGGGTGCATTATATTGTATGGTGGACCCTGTGGGTGCATTATATTGTATGGTGGACCCTGTGGGTGTATTATATTGTATAGAGGACCCTGTGGGTGCATTATATTGTATGGAGGACCTTGGGGAGTGCATTGTATTGTATGGAGGACCCTGTGGGTGCATTATATTGTATGGAGGACACTGTGGGTTCATTATATTGTATGGAGGAAACTGTGGGTGCATTATATTGTATGGAGGACCTTGGGGAGTGCATTGTATTGTATGGAGGACCCTGTGGGTGCATTATATTTTATGGAGGACCTTGGGGGGTGCATTATATTGTATGGAGGAAACTGTGGGTGCATTATATTGTATGGAGGACCTTGGGGAGTGCATTGTATTGTATGGAGGACCCTGTGGGTGCATTATATTGTATGGAGGACCCTGTTGGTGCATTATATTGTATGGAGGACCTTGGGGGGTGCATTATATTGTATGGAGGACCCTGTGGGTGTATCATATTGTATGGAGGACCCTGTGGGTGTATTATATTGTATGGAGGATCCTGTGGGTGCATTATATTGTATGGGGAGTGCATTGTACTATATGGAGAATTATGGGGGGCGAATTATACTATATGGAGCCCAATATACTATATGGAAGGCTGTGTGAGGCCATTATATTATTTGGAGGACCATTATACTGTATGCCAGCAATTATACAGTCTGAAGGTTTTTGTGTACTCCATCAAGCTGTGTGCGGGCCATTATACAGTGTGGGACCATTATACTGCATGGAGAGCTGTATGGAGTCACAGTTGGGGGATTATATTGTGTTGAGGTCTCTGTACTTTGCCTCGGGAGCTGAGGTGGGGTACAGTCGGGTCATTATATTGTGCATGTGGAGGCTAATGTGAAGGAATTCACCATGTGGTGTCATACTGTGTTTGGGGGTCACTGTTATTGGCGTCATACTTTATGGGAGCAATGAAAGAGGAGTCTATGACTTCAGCAGGAGGAAAACTACTATGTAAAGGCTGGAAAGTTGTGACCCCAGCAATTATTTATTTTGATGGTGAGGGGGCAATTAGAACTTCTGCTATAGGGCCCCAATGATTTCTATGTACGACTCTGGCCTGAGGGATACAAATGCTCACTACAACCCTTATTGAATTCCCCAAGAGGTATATTTTCCAAATGGGGTCACTTGTGGGGGTTTCTTTTGTTTTGGCATGCCCGGGGCTTTTCAAATATGGCATCCGCAATCTATTCCAGGTAATATTGCGCTCCAGAATTGAATTGGGGCTCCTTCCCTTCTGACCCCTGCCGTTTGCCCAAACATTTATTTTGGTATCAATAAAATCAGGAGAAATTGCACAACAAATTGTACAGTCCATTTTCTTCTGTTACCCTTGTGAAAATGTTAAATTTGGGGCTAAAGCAACATTTTTGTGGGAAAAAGTAAGATTTTGATTTTTTTTTTCTTCCCCATTGCTTTAATTCCTGTGAAGCCCTTGAAGAGTTAATAAACTTCTTGACTGTGGTTTTGAGCACTTTGAGGGGTGCAGTTTTTAAAGTGTCACGTGGTCCCTAAAAAAATGATTTTGTAGGAAAAATAAGAAATTGCTGAGAAACTTTTTAATCCTTCTATCTCCCTAACAAAAAAAAAATAGGATTCAAAAACTATGGTGATGTGAAGTAGACATGCGGGAGATGTTCTATATTAACTATTTTGTGCGATATAACGCTCTGGTTTAAGGGCATAAAAATTAAAAGTTTTAAATGTAAAATTGTAACATTTTCTAAATTTTTGCCTACATTCTGATATTTTCACAAATAAACGCAAAAAATATTGACCTAAATTTATCACTAACATAAAGCACAATGTGTCATGAAAAAACATTCTCAGAATCAGTGGGATTCGTTGAAGCATTCCAGAGTTATGACCTCATAAATTGACACTGGTCAGAATTGGAAAGTTTGGCCAGGAAGGTGCAAACAGGCTCTGGGATAAACGGATGAATAAAAGATGCAAAAAAAAATTAAACATATTTTAACAAATATATATTTATATATCCCTTCCTTTTCCTGCAAAATGTAATACAGTAAATTACCTTATTGGTATGGCTGCGTGCGTAACTGTCCAAACTAATAAACTAATGTAATACTTGTCCCATATGATGAACGCTGAAATAAAAAATACCCCAAAAATGCCTCGCAAAAAACAAGCCCTGATTCAAATGTAGTGCATAAAAAATTAACAAGTTATACCTCTTAGGCTAGTTTCACATTTGCGCTTTTGAGCGCAGCGACGGCCTGTGCACGGCCGCCGCTAAGCCTCGCCCCCTGCCGCGCCTCCGCCGGTAGCTCCGCCTACCGGTGCATGACGCTGTATGCGTCCTGCGTCCCCTATCTTTATCACTGGGGGCGCAGGCCGTGCGCAATATGCGTTTGGCTGCGCATGCGTCCTTTTCACGGTGCGCCGAGCGCAACCAAACAGCAGCAGGTTGCGTTTGGTGCTGGTCAGCGCACCGTGAAAAGGACGCATGCGCCGCCAAACGCATACTGCGCACAGCCTGCTCCCCCAGTGATAAAGATAGGGGACGCAGGACGCATGCAGCGTCATGCGCCGGTAGGCGGAGCTACCGGCGGAGGCGCGGCAGGGGCGGGGCTTAACGGCGGCTGTGCGCAGGCCGTCGCTGCACTCAAAAGCGCAAACGTGAAACTGGCCTTAGAAGCCAAGGGGGAAAACTGGAACGTGAAGATGGGTCCACTGAGACTCTTGTCTGCCTGAACATGGACACCAGTTATATACGGTAATCAGTGACTGGAAATATATTGTAGGTAGGTCACAAAAATCTATTCAAGCAGCCATTTTTATAATTTTCCTATATCGCATTGACTTTACTCAGCTGTGTACATCAGACTCCTGTGCGGAGTATTAGTGGAGGTTCCACACTGATCATACAGTGATGGCATATTCTAGAGATATACACCCTGTGGACAAAAGTATTGGGACACACCAATTAATCACTAATCAGTCTTAACTGTCACATGTGTATAAAATTTAGTCCCTTGTCATGTCATCTGCCTTTACAAGTCACCAACTCTCTATTGAGTCAATAATTGCAGAGTACAGACCTCCTCTGGTATTAACATCACCACAAACTCTGCACACCTGCCAGGAGTTTCATGGCCGAGCAGCTGCATGCAGCCTTACATCACCAAGCACAATGCCGAGCTTTTGATGGAGTGGTGTAAAGCCGCCAACACTGGACTCTGTAGCAGTGGGAATGTGATATGTGCAGTGACGGACTGCACTTTTCTATCAAGGCGTCTGATGGATGAGTCTGGGTTTGGTGACTCCAGGAGAACGTTACCCGCCTGACTGCATTGTGCCCGCTCCACAGTTTGGTGGAGGAGGCATAATGATGCACTTGGTTTTTAGGGGTCGGCCTCGGACCCTTAATTCCAGCAAAATAAAATGTTAATGCTTCAGCACAAGACAATGAATGCTGGACAGTTGTAGCTTCTAGTTTTGGGAAAGGCAAATGCTCTTCTGGATGAAGGGGCAGAAATTCCCAGGGACACCTCCAAAATTTTTTAAAAAAAAACCTTCCCAGAAGCGCGATAGCCAACTCTATGTTAATGTCTATGGATATAGAAGTGGAGGTCAGAAAAGCTCCTGTAGGTGTGATGTGGAGGTGTCCCAATACCTTTATCCATATAGGGCTTGTTACTTTATAAGACAGGGATAACTTTTTAAGGACTTGCAGCTGTAATAAGACCATGAAAATATTGCCAGTAATTTGCACAAGAACAGTAAGAACACACAAGCTGCACTAGTGTAACCAGAAGATCCTGGTTCCCAATGAACGTGGTTCCTCAGCCACCATGTGTAATTTAACACAATGGCATAATTAATGAGTGTAACCAAAATACCCCATAATTAGTCATACGTATAAACTAATATTATCCATGGCACAAGATAACTAGTGGACAAATTTTAGTTTTTCAACTTGGCCCCAGGAGATTCATGATACACCTGTGATTTACAGGATCAGTGCTTTCTTTTGTGCTGTCCTCGGACAATGGATCCAGGTACAACCTATAGCTCTACAGCCCTGACCATCTCAGGTAGCACAAAAGTGAATTTCGGGAGGATTTCATTTATCTGTTGAGAAGTTAGTTTGGAGATTCTAAAGGTTAATAACCTCCCCTATAATACAGGAACATATAAGAGTAAAGGAAGGTGGATGTTTCGTCTATATGGTGATTTGGAATTTAGTCGCTAGTTCATATAATTTCTAATGAAAGTCTTATATAAGGGAACTACAATTCTATAATTTTTCTGCATATTCAGACCAAGTGACTCCCACCCTATAAATCCTGCATACAGCTAATTCTTATATATTTTACATACCTGGTAAATTCGAGAGGAAAGAAATGGAGACAGGAGACCAAAGTGAGACCGCGTTCCACCAAGAGGAGTCGTGTGACTCTGCTACCAGGCGCAAGGATCACGAAGCCAGCGGATGTAGGCAAACACTGATGATCTGCCCAGGAAGAATTTGTAAAGACCCTGAACTTTCTCGCCAGGTTGCAGGGATGACAAATAAGCCGGTATTGATTTTCTGAGCAGTGAATGTAGCAGTGTTCTCCTGGTCAGTGTTCCTGATCTTCATCGATTAACTGCAATGATCTCATTTTTATTACTCTTTCCAAATCTGGAGGTCTCAACGTTCACAACATGTAAAATTATACTAAATATACTAAAACAATTTATCCCGAGATTTACCCCATTTTTATAGATACTGTTGTGTCCTTTCTTTACTTTTGCTCTTTTGACATGTCGGGTCAATGTGGCCTTTTATCGAATGTAGAGATCAAAAGAAAAGTAAACACGTCCTAAACAAGTAAGATTGATTTAAACACAAAAGTTCTGCAAATTCAGACCCTATCCTACCATTTTAACCAAATGAACATCGAAACATGCTTTGTAATTCCTTCCGGGTCCCAAATATCCCTGGATTAAAACTCATACCCATTAATCTATTACATATAACTTGAAATATATATTTTTAGGAACACTATTTTTTTTCACCTAATTAGTTATACAACTTTGTCTGGAAGAGATTTCTATAGTCCCAGTGCTCTTACTGTAAAGAATCCCCAAGCATGAGGGTGTGGAAACCTCTCCTTTACACATAGTGGCAGTCCCTTATTAAAGTCCTGTGTATGAATAGTTCATCAGGCAGATCTTTGCCATTTGATAGAAATTAGGTCACCCCATAAGCCATGATTTTTTCCAAACCAAGTTGGATGTAGCCTATCCCCACCAATAATTACCTTGGTCGCCCTTCTCTGCACCGGTTCTCATTCAGCTTTGCCCTTCTTCTACATATGCCCAATATATGGATGCAATATCCTTGTGTCATCTGACTAGTGATTTGTATAGAAGCAAAACGTTATTCTTGCCATTTGCATCGCTTCCTATTTTAGCGTATCACATGATCATATTTGCCTTGGCAGCAGCTTCCTGGCACTAATTATCTCATCAGAAACCAGATCCTTACAGAAGTCATAAAACTGAGCACAGATCATCAATGTTTAACAATGATAGTTCGATCTGATGCCACCTATTTATTTTGGCTCGTCGTCCTGGAGATTTTCCACCTTATAAACCTTGCAGACTTCTCCAGACTTCATTATTGCCCGATAAACTCAACTTCAAAGGATTTGTCAACAAAATCTTTATTTTGACATGTAAGGATGTGATTTTGTCTGCAATTTTTAATATGTAAGTATTTCAGATTCTTCTAGTTTGTCAAGTCTAGTGTTTCTTAGCGCATCTTCCTCACAGGCTGCTGTTCTCAGAATGGCCGATCTCGGAGGGGCATGTGGCCAGACCTGTCCATGATCCTCCTCCAATTGAGAAACACAGCTCAACGGAAAGCTGTTTTTCAATTAGAGGAGGCTGATGGGCAGGTATGAACACGTGTGACTCTCCATAATATAAAAAGGAGTACATCTTTACAATACCACTAGCTTGGCCCATGCAAAATTTTCTCACATTGGTCGTCCGGGGCGCAGGCAATTTCAGAAAAAGCAAGGTGGTCAAATGTAAATGTATTTCATGAGCTGATGAACACAGACAGGTATTTATATATAAAAAATGAATAAAAAGCGAATCTGAACTGAGAAAGTACCGTAAGTTAGGGTGTATGCACAATGTAAGTGCATATTAACACATGACCGTTAACCAGAGAAAACAAAAAGCAAAAAA
This sequence comes from Dendrobates tinctorius, assembly GCF_039654945.1. Taxonomy (NCBI): domain Eukaryota; kingdom Metazoa; phylum Chordata; class Amphibia; order Anura; family Dendrobatidae; genus Dendrobates; species Dendrobates tinctorius. The sequence goes on along the minus strand of NW_027361743.1, from coordinate 11,156,259 downwards.
CACAAATATCCTGAACTAAAAAGTAAAAAATAAACTGTCTGGCCTAAGCTTTTACTAGTGGTTCAGCCGCTTGATCCTTGTTCACATTCATGTCACTTGGCAAGTGAAAAGGTTTTAAATACTAGAGTAGGGACTGTCCCACAAGGGTTGCCGTGACGTGGCGGGATGGCTCGTACATTATTTTGATCAAAATTATGTTTACTAAATACCCTTATTATTATTATTATTATTATTATTACCTTTATGCATTATTTGCAGTTTATTTTTTTACTTTTTAGTTCAGGATATTTGTGTTTTTTGCTTTCTGCTTTCTCTGGTTAATGGTCATGTGTTAATATGCACTTACATCGTGCATACACATTAACTTACTTTTCTCAGTTCAGATTCGTATTTTATTCATTTAATTGTGCATTCAGTGCATATATGGGTGTGACCGCCCTCTTTCTGAACTGGGAAAACCATCCTGTCTGGCCTAAGCTTTTACTAGTGGTTCAGCCGCTTGATCCTCGTTCACATTTACGTCACTTGGCAAGTGAAAAGGTTTTAAATACTAGAGTAGGGACTGTCCCACAAGGGTTGCCGTGACGTGGCGGGATGGCTTGTACATTATTTGATCAAAATTATGTTTACTAAATACCCTTATTATTATTACCTTTATGTTTATTTGCAGTTTATTTTTTACTTTTTAGTTCAGGATATTTGTGTTTTTTGCTTTTTGTTTTCTCAGGTATGTATATATATGTAGATTGGTAATACAATAAATTGGTTTGATAAGTAGACGCTAAAAAATGTTTTCCGGTTGAGGTGCCACCTGCAGGCCATTGTGTCTTTCTACAGGTTTATAAAAATGAATGTTTAAACTGTATTTAGTGATAAAATCGTGGATGTGTGGTTTGTTTGGCAGTTTTCTTGCTGAAGGGAGCAAGTTTGCCTTTCAAATCATGTATCGTGTATGTGTGTGGGGCGAAGGAATCAGCGAAAAGGCAGTGCATGTTTACAAATGTGTTGATAGTGTGTTTTGGGGTACTGTGGTGCCACCTGCAGTTCATTTTTCTTTACAGCAGGTTTATGAAAATTAATGTTTAAACTGTATTTTGTGATCAAATCATGGATGTGTGGTTTGTTTGGTTATTTTCTTGCTGAAGGGGGTAAGTTTACCGTTCAAATGGTGTATCATTTGTGTGTGTGGGTGCAGTATGAACGGGGATACAAAGGAATCACCGAAAAACAGTGTTTAGAAATAATAGAATAGATGTTACCACCTCGACGCGTTTTTCACATGAGATATCTCGTTCATCCAGAGGACAGGAGGAAAGTCTTCAGTCCTACATAGAATGATGCAGAGGAATGCCAGATCATCATGCCCATGTCGCCGTAAACCTGGAGAAGTGCATCTGTGTCTCCTTTCCCATATAGTTTTTTCAGACAGCAATGGAATGGTTGGAGATGTAGGAAGCTAGGAGCAAACCTATAAGGGATGCAGTGATAACAGTCCCTGCTCTGTTCCCGCCAGCACCTCAGAATCTTACCTGTAGGAAATATGCCATACATTTATATATTATGGCTTCCGAACAGGACTCCAATAATGACTTTTCTTTTGCAATTTTCTATCTGACTTTGTGAAAGAAAGCTGCAGGTCTGCACTGGATGAATTTGCTGTCCAATGTAGATGAGAGAATATTTTAGAATTTGCCAGCATTGTCGAATATTCTCAGTAATTTGATTTGCAGCAGATCATTTCACCGCAAAATGCTAGTACGGCAATGCATCCAATTTCCCTGAAAACACCACTCTGAGATCTCCTAGGACTGTACCAAACACTTTTCAAATCTTAGTACAAACATGGCCTTAGAAATGTTAAAGTGGGCAGCATGGGCACTCAGTGGTTAACACTGAAGTTTTGCAGCGCTGGAGTATTGGGTTCACAATCTGTAATGAGCTTGAAAGTTCTCCCTTTGCTTGCGTGGATATACTCCAATTTTTGCTCACACTCCAAAAACATATTGATGGAAAATTTAGATTGTGAGCCTCAATGGGGACAGTGAAAATAATGCCTTTATAGCGATGTACAAAGATATATCCTGTATAGCGATGTGGAATTAATGACACTATATAAGTGAGTATAATAAATAAAGTGGTCTCATCATATATGAGTAAATGGATGGTAGCTGTTTTTCATTGTTGTTGTCACACAATTTATCTGTAATATTTATTCAGCGTATTGAAGCTATCTCTCCCTGTCTTTATGACTGAGCTGTAACATCCTCTCACTATCCAGATTCAACACAAAGCGACTGCTGCATTCCCTTAATCTGCTTTTATACAGACTACTATAGTCCTTTCTTTTTGGCTGCGCTATAACATGTGATATGATATCTGAAAGCCATTAGGTGTCTCGATTCTGTTGTCGGATATCCCGGGACTAGGGGCTTGTTCCCTGTCCCTGACGCCAGTGGCACCCTAGCTTGCCTTATTCCCCGAATTACTTCTAATAGTGAGGACGCCGGGGCCACGTATCTTGCCTTAGCTCCTGAATCTGCCCTCAATCTGTACCCCTCCTCCACCCAGGGAAGAAGGGAGTAGTAGTGTACCATAATAGACCAACCAGACCAGCGTGGTAATACGAGCAGGGATAAAGGAAAATACCAATCATACAAATATACTCACACAAACAGCAGAGGCATTCAACGAGGAGAGTAGAATGGGGTCAAACCAAAGTAGGAGAAGGAGGGGAATTAGCATGCACCCAAAATCTAGCAACAGTGTCAGGAAATCCCATCAAACACCTTCTCAAACAACAACCTCCAACCACCATCTATAAACCATGTAGCATGAGCTAGCACTGGCAATGAGTGATTGCCAGAGCCTAGATTATATACAAGATGGGAATGACTAACAGTGAACAGCTGAGAGCCTTGATGCAGGAAAGCCTCCAAGAGCTCTCAACTGAGTGGATTAACCCCTGCACTGCTAAAAGAAACCTGCACCGATTAATATGAAGGTGAAGTGCTTCTAATCAGTGCATGAGTAGGAGAAATCAGACGGTGCCGTCTTCAGGCTCCCCTCTGTCGCGTTAAACATGTGACATATGAGATATCTCATATCTCTAAAATTTGACAGGGCCAACGAATTTTCTGGCAATCAACATGAATTCCATTTGAGTATCTCTACTTTCCACCTGAAGTGACATTCACCTCTAAGAGAGGTTAAGTATACATCTTACACATTTTTAGTATATTACCTTAATTTCATAGACCACTGTAGTATGCCATGCTAAATCCGATCAATGCAGGAAAAACATCTGAAACTGCAGAATCCGAGGACTCATTAATGTCTGGAAAACCTGTGCCTTTACCGTGATGGAAAATTATTATTATTATTTATTTATTATTATAGCGCCATTTATTCCATGGCGCTTTACATGTGAGGAGGGGTATACATAATACATACAAGACAAGTACAGTAATCTTAAACAATACAAGTCACGACTGGTACAGGATGAGAGAGGACCCTGCCCGAGAGGGCTCACAATCTAAAAGGGATGGGTGAGGATACAGTAGGCGAGGGTAGAGCTGGCAGTTTGGTGGATCGGTGGTTACTGCAGGTTGTAGGCTTGTCGGAAGAGGTAGATCTTCAGGTTCTTTTTGAAGGTTTCCATGGTAGGCGAGAGTCTGATGTGTTGTGATAGAGAGTTCCAGAGTAGGAGGGATGCGCGGGAGAAGTCTTGTATGCGATTGTGGGAAGAGGAGATAAGAGGGGAGTACAGAAGGAGATTTTGTGAGGATCGAAGGTTTCATGCAGGTAAGTACCAGGAGACGAGGTCACAGATGTATGGAGGACTCAGTTTGTGGATAGCTTTGTATGTCATTGTTAGGGTTTTGAACTGGAGTCTTTGGGTAATGGGGAGCCAGTGCAGGGATTGACAGAGGGGAGAGGCCGGGGAATAGTGGGAGGACAGGTGGATTAGTCAGGCAGCAGAGTTTAGAATAGATTGGAGGGGTGCAAGAGTGTTAGAGGGGAGGCCACAGAGCAGGAGGCTGCAGTAGTCAAGGCGGGAGATGATGAGGGCATGGACTAGGGTTTTTGCAGATTCTTGGTTGAGGAATGTACGGATCCGTGAAATATTTTTGAGTTGAAGTCAGCAGGAAGTCGAAAGGGCTTGGATACGTGGTTTGAAAGAGAGTCTTGTTGTTCTATTTAATTGATAAGCTGTGTATTTGTAAGGTATTTTAACATGGACTTGAGTTCTCTAGTTTTTATTCCCTTCTCTTTCCTTTCCCATCCCTTTCCCTTAGTGTTAATTCCCTTCCTCTCCCCTCCCTTTCAACCCTATATTATTACTAAAATTCAATAAAAATGTTTGAAAAGAAAGAGAGATCAGTGTCAAGGATAACCCCGAGGCAGCGAGCTTGTGGGACTGGAGAGAGTAGGCAGCCGTTTACTTTAATGGATAGGTCCAATGGGGGGGTCACGTGAGATGGGGGAAAGATGATGAATTCTGTTTTGTCCATATTAAGTTTTAGAAATCTAGGGGAGAAGAAGGATGAAATAGCGGACAGACATTGTGGGACTCTGGTTTAGTAGGAAGGTGATATCTGGTCCAGAGGTGTAAATGGAGAGCAGGGGCCCTAGGACTGAACCTTGCGTGACTCCGACAGATAGGGGGCGTGGTGAGGAGGTGGTGTGCGAGTGGGAGACGCTGAATGTCCGGTCTGTTAGGTATGACACAATCCAAGATAGGGCCAAGTCTGTGATACCAAGAGATGAGAGGGTCTGTAGTAATAGGGAATGGTCCACTGTGTCAAAGGCAGAGGACAGGTCCAGGAGGAGGAGGACAGAATAGTGTCGCTTGGCCTTGGCGGCTAGTAGGTCATTGGTGACTTTAGTTAGGGCCGTTTCAGTGGAGTGGTGTGGCCGGAAGCCAGATTGTAATTGGTTAAGGAGGGAGCAAGAAGGGAGGTGGGAGGACAGTTCAAGATGGACATGTTGTTCCAGTAGTTTTGAGGCATAGGGGAGAAGTGATATAGGGCGATAGCTAGATACAGAGGATAGGTCAAGAGAGGGCTTTTTGAGGATAGGTGTGATTGGGGCATGTTTAAAGCTTGAGGGGAAAACACCAGTTGTTAGTGATAGGTTGAAGAGGTGGGTTAGGGTTGGGATGAAGACAGTGGTGAGGTTTGGGATGAAGTGGGATGGGATCGGGTCAAGTGCACAGGTGGTGAGATGTGATCTTGTGAGTAGAGTTGAGAGTCGATCTTCTGTAATGGTGGAGAAGTTGGTTTTGGAGGAGGAGGGCAGGGCAGTTAGGAGGAAGGGCACTGAGGGTTGTTGACCAAAACTGTCTCTGATGTTATCAATCTTCTCCTTGAAAAATGAGGCAAAGTCTTCAACTGAGATGAGTGGGGAGGGAGGAGGTCCTGGGGGGCAGAGGAGAGAATTGAAGGTGTTGAATAACTTTTTAGGGTTGTGAGACAGGGAGGATATGAGAGATGAGAAGTAGGTTTGTTTTGCTGCAGCAAGTGTGTCCTTGAAAGTAGTGAGGGACTGTTTGAATGCAATGAAGTCCTCATTGGAATGGGATCTTTTCCATCTCCGCTCAGCAGCCCTGGAAGCCCACCTCAGTTCTTTGGTCAGACTGGTGTGCCAGGGCTGTGTTGATTTTGTGAGCTTTGGTATGTTTGAGGGGGCAACTGATTCCAAAGCTACAGCTATTGTGGTGTTATATAGAGCGGCAGCGGCATCCACATTGTGTAGGGAACTTATATCTGTAAGAGGGAGGAGGGATTCAGACAATGAGTGTAGATCGAGGTGTTGAAGATTTCTGCGAGGGTGTGCAAGTTTTTGAGGTGGGGATAGTGGTAGGTTGTGGTCAGAGAGAGGAAGAGGTGAGTTAGAGAAGCTAGATAGGGAGCAGAGGCGGGTGAAGATGAGGTCTATTGTGTGGCTTTCTTTGTGAGTGGCTGCAGAAGACCATTGAGTGAGGCCGAAGGAGAAAGTGAGAGATAGAAGTTTAGTGGCCGCTGAGATGGAAGTGTCAATGGGGATGTTGAAGTCGCCCAAGATGATAGTGGGGATATCAGTGGAAAAGAAAATGAAGTAGCCAGGAGGTGAAGTGGTCAAAGAAGGTGATGGCTGGCCCTGGAGGGCGGTATATGACAGCTAGTTGGAAGTTGGAGGGGGAGTAGATGCGCACAGAGTGCACCTTAAAGGAAGGGAGGGTAACAGAGGGTGGCAGTGGGATTGGGGTGAAGGAGCAGTTATCTGACAGGAGGAGACCAACTCCTCCACCATGCTTGCTGCTGGGGTGGGGGGTGTGGGAAAGGTGGAATCCACCATACAAGAGTGCAGCAGGAGAGGCTGTGTCAGAAGGGGCGAGCCAGGTTTCGGTGATGGCGAGGAAGGAAAGTTTGTTAGTAATAAAAAGATCATGGATGTAGGAAAGTTTGTTGCAGACAGAGCGAGCATTCCACAGAGCTCCTGTTAGTGGGACCGGGGAAGCTGGGGCCGGGCGAATGTGTATAAGGTTGGAGTTGTTACGGAAAGTTGTGATTGGGCATGGATGGGAGGTAGAAATGACTGTGGGAATGTGGTGAGGAGGACAAGGATTTAGAGAGATATCGCCGGCAGTGAGGAGGAGCAGAGAGAGAGTTAGCAGGTGGTAGCAGGAGAGGGCATGAGGGGGCTGTCTGTGTTTGGAGACAGAGGATTGTATGTTGAGAAACAGATCTGAGGAAGAGGCAAGATGGATTGGAAGGATTGAAGAAGAGATGAACAGTTCCTTGCTTGGTGTAGGGATTAGTCGGGTTATTAGAAATTAGAAAGTGAAGGATTATAAGGGTCAGAGTGGAAAAAAACAGAAACATTGTTTACAGTGATTCTTTCCAGTTACCTTCTGTTCCCTTCTGGTTCAATTCTGGATTATTTCATATATTCATATCATCTCACACTTTTAAGATACACACTTCTTGGATACACACTGCAGACTAAAGTCTTGGCAGACTTGTGCTTTGCATTATATGTGCTACAAAGTGCATTCAGGTGTGAAGCTGAGAGGAGTGGTCTGTGCTCATCTTGGTCAGACAATTAAGACTGGACCAGATGCATATGATCAAGCCAAAGCAAACAAAGTCATAAATAACACTGGGGTAAAGCAGGGGGTTAGTTGAGAGACATACCGAGTGAATACTATGAGCAGAGGTAAGGAGTCTGTATGGAAAGCTGGGTGACGTACTGAGTGAATACTGTGAGCAGAGGTATGAAGTCTGTATGGAAAGCTGGGTGACGTACCGAGTGAATACTATGAGCAGAGGTAAGACGTCTATATGGAAAGCTGGGTGACGTACCTGTAGGGAGAGTAGATAGACATGCTGGTTAGCGTGCGATGGTGGCAGATGAGAGGGCACAGTCTGTATGCATCATTCTGGATTAATTCATATATTCATATCATCTCACACTTTTAAGATACACACTTCTAGGATACACACTGCAGAAAATGACACTTTATTTACATTTGATTTTTCAAGTCAAGAAATTCTGCTACTTAGACTAAGCAAGGAGACTTCACTGATTCCATCTCCTCAAATCCAAGAATAATATATCTAGTTTAAGAGCACCGTTTGGTCACCAGCCAGATTGTAGCTGAACCTCGTGTTTTCCACTCTACATTTCTTCTGTACATTGAGCTATCTGTGGTGTCATATATCTGCTGATTTTCTAGATTATTCTTCCCAGTTATTTTCCATCATTTTTTAGATTTGTTTACAAGCTGTTAAACCTTCGGTCTCATAATTTCCAGCACTACACTCCAAGTCACTCACAGACCAACCTCATAGCATTCTGAACGTGGAGATGTCTTCTGGAGGAAATAGTCTAAGAGAGCTTTCACCTCAGCATCTATATGACTGCATCAGTAATCACCATTTATGCCCTACAGATGGTTCAGGAACAGAAGGTTGACTTTCCTTCCATTCAACTCTGCTGTGAAACATTAAATTATTTTTGATCTCCTTTGAATGGCGTAAATAGCTGCTGCCTATCAAAGAGATGTGCTATTCATAAATACCTTGCTTTCCAAATGTCTGCAAAGAAAAATCCTTAATTGAGGCCATTGATCCAAAATAGATGGTCAGTGTTTGAAAGATTCTTGAACTTCCTCCCGTTTGTGTTCATACCTCACAATATTCCGATATGTTAAGATGTTGTTTCAGGTTTAATTACACTAACAGACTTTAATTACACTAACACGCGGAGTCAGCGGGTGCTATAGTCCGCTAGCCCAAAACCACTTGGACCGGGGCTCATCCCACCAATCGCCTTCTCTCCTTTAACTGTGGGCGTAATAGTACTCAGGCAACACAGGATGAGTGTAAAACAATGTGGCAATACTTTATTCAACCACATAACAGGTAAATAACACATAGAACAATCCCAGTAAAATACCCAAGATGGTGCAAAAGTACAGAGTCACAACCTAGCTTCTCTAAGCATCTCCATGAAGCCAGGTGACCAGTGGGTCCCAATCTAGGCTTTCCCAAACTTATCCATGGGGTTCAGATGACCAGTGGGTCAAAATCCTGACTACCACAAGGGTAATCCTGACTACCATGGGTTCAGTGATGATCAATGGAGCAGATCTGTATTCCTTAAGCTGGCAACCTGTAGAATGTCAAATCTGTGTCCCTCATGATGGAACCATAATCTGGCAGCTATCCTGTAGAGTGTTCCTGGCTGTAGTTTTGTAAAGAGTCTCTGTTTTTTTGTCTCTGGATATCTTGGATAACCTGTTACAGAGGAATATCCGCTTTTTATAATTCACGACTGTTGTCCTTCAAACCATCATCCACAGGTCAAGGGGAAGGGGTGATGAGATTAACCTGCATTGTTTGATTATTCATAGTTTATCCTTCAATGTTTGCATGTAACGCACTGCATGGCCTGGTATAATGTGTAATTATAATGGGCAGCACGGTAGCTCAGTGGATAGCACAGCAGCCTTGCAGCGCTGGAGTCCTGGGTTGGAATCCCACCAAGTACAACATCTGCAAGGTGTTTGTGGGGTGCCCCGTCCCAGGTTTCACCCAGGGCTGTGGGGTACTCGGTACCGGGCCGGTGTCAGGGGGAGATGTGTCACAGCAGCGGTGACCCGGTCCATGGCCCTGGGCGCCCAATATCAATGGCGGATGACGTTTGTAATGTAGTTTATATGGTAAGTTTGTGACGCCACCCGTGGTGTTTGGCAAGTAAGATGTTAAGCCAACGATGCTTGCAGATCCACTGGGACTGATGGTGTGATGCAGCAAAGATGGTATAGCTCCCCACAGGTGGAGCTGTAGTCCCAGGGCAGTGTAGGCGCTATGGATGAGGATAGGTGCAGGACGGCGTGGGTGCTGGTACCCAGATGTAGTGGTGCTGGAGGTGTTAGTGACGAATGAATGGAGGACACCAGAGCTTGCAGTTTCAAAGCTTTACTCACAGTTCGTGGTGCACACTGGTGCCTGCCTCCGTGCCGTGTCCTCTGGGGTAGAGACTCAATCAACCTCCCGGGCAAGTCAGGGCTCTCCTCTCCAACACTCCGCCAACATGTGCCTTTCCTGAACGACTCCTCTATTGCGCCTATTAGTGTGAAGAACTCCAGTACCGTGGTTCCCTGAAGTTCCTCCTGTCAGATGTTTCTAATAACTCTACCCTTATGACAGACAGCTGTAGCCTGCTTCGGGGACTCCCTTCTCCTGAATTCTGGCTCTCTATTCGGTTGCTGTTGTGTCCCAAGTCTTTGATGGGAGTAGTGCATTTATAGCCAACTACTCCACCGGTGTCTGCTGCAGAACCATAAGTGTCCATACAACCTCGGGGACCGGGCCCCGGTCTTGCGCTGAGAACCTATAGGCAGGGTTCCTATCCAACCCACAACTCCTCTCTGTTCTCCTACTCCTTCGTTCCACGCTATTCCTTCTCTCTCTTATGGAAGCTTAGGTTGCAGTCCTATGTATCTCCACCTTTCTTACTTTCCCGTGCCAGCTGGTTCAGGTCACTGAGGCAGCTGCAGCACTCCTTCCTCCATCCCTTCTTCCAGGGATCCCCCACTCCTCACTGAGTGGCTTCCTACTCCGCCCAAATTCTGTCAGACTAGCCTGTAATTCAAAACTTTCCCACTCTTTTATATGAATCTCAACTCCACCCACCTCCCAGCACATCTCGTGTTAGGAAGCAAGGAATCACCAGAGGTGCTCTGCTACCCTCTAAGCATGAGCTGCAATGTGATCAGTGCTGAACTATCCTGTGTGTGGGATGCAGGTTTTGGAGTGTGGAAAGGAGCTCCCAACTTACCAGGATGGTGGGGCACTACACCTTAGGAGAAGGTGCAGTACCTCTGTGGCGACTGAGCCTCAGGGGCGCCACATATGTATGTTCTTCCCGCGTTTGCGTGGGTTTCTTCCAGGTACTCCGGTTTCCTCCCACATTTCAAAGACATATACTGATAGGGAATTTAGATTGTGAGCCTCATCGGGGACAGTGATGATAATGTGTGCAAACTGTAAAGCGCTGCGGAATATGTTAGCACTATAGAAAAATAAAGATTATTATTATTAATTAACATATCAGCAAACATCATTGTTCAGTGACCCCTGCATCCTTGTTTTGCAAAGATAACAGTACTATATACTGTATAAGCTGATATAAGGGGTAAATAACAACCATATATCGATTAACAAATATCAATTCAACCTACATGAAGAGTCAACATAAAGATAGATTATCTGTGGGTCTAAAGGTTTCATTACAGATACGTAAAAAAAATCATTCATTTGTTGATTTTCTTCTATAGGCACAGTTCTTGTCCAATGATCATTTAGTGTAAAACACCTGAAAGTTTGGCATTTTACATTACTTGTGCTAAGCATCTTAAATTCATTCTGCCTGCCGCTAAGTCGCCATCGTACTTTGGAACATTTCTACAAAAACAGAAAAAGCAATTATATCAAACTTTAAGTTGCTTAAATGGTGGCTATGATTTCAACAAACTTTGCAAAAATCAATACAAGAAGCAAATATAGAAAACTTTATAATATATCTTATATGACAAATATACTTGTAACTCCTTCTCATGTACAGCACCATGGAATTAATGGTGCTGCAGTCATATGTTAAAGTTTGGGCACTCCTATTAATGTTAACCTTTTTTCTTTATAACAATTTTGGTTTTTGCAACAGCTATTTCAGTTTCATATATCTAATAACTGATGGACTCAGTTATATTTCTGGATTCAAATGAGGTTTATTGTACTAACTGTTCTGTCCCCACTTAATGGCGACTAAAGGTATGCAGACATGTAAGTGAGAGAAGTTCCTACCTTTGTGTATCCAATAAGCGAGGCAGACATGACCCTTAGCAGCTTCTCAGATAAGCATACACGCGTTGTGATGAAGAACAATGTTGGTTTATTCCGTAGATAACGATTCAAACATTACACTGAGTCTCTTGCATGGAGCTTGTCTCTGGAGTCGCTACTTGCGGGTCAAAAGACTTTGCTTCCTCAGCTCATGAGGGAGAACAGTTCTCTCAGGTAAGATGTCTGCTGATGACTGAGCAAACAGGAAGAGAAGAGGCTGAAGAGAAGCCCCTCCCCATAGGCTGAACAAGGAAAGACCGAGGAACTAAATGGTCTGGCCAGTAGATGGCAGCAGAGACAAGCGAAAAAACATAAATACATTTCTTTAACTAGAAACATGCATGGAACAGCACACTCCCCGTCTGGAATTCACTATGGGGATTCCACTATTGTCCATAATAATAATAAACCTAAAAGAAAGGGCATGTTAAATGCAACAATTAAAGTTCAAAAAATCAGAAAAACGGCCAAACTTCGGGTGCAGAACGCTCATCCCGTAGTGGCGCTCTCGATAGGCAGTAAGAGGACGAGTTCATGGATTGGCCTCACAAAGATCTTCGTCTCACCCTTCCTAAAGACCCTCAGCTCCACCTTCCGCACGTTGCCGTCCTGGCTAGGCAGTGTCCTGGTAACAAGTCCCAGAGGCCAGTCAGTCCTTTCAGTGGTCTGGTCTTTCATGAGGACCAGATCTCCTTCCTTGATATTCGGCTTGGGATGTCGCCACTTCCTTCTCCCTTGAAGAATGGTAAGGTATTCCTTCCTCCATCGGTTCCAGAAGTAGTCGGCCAAATATTGGACTCGTTTCCAGTGTCTTTGGTAGGTGTTGGCATGAGTGAAATCTCCGCTGGGAATTACCGCGTTGTCGATCTTCTGAGTAAGAAGGATGTTGGGAGTCAACATGGTTGGTACCTCTGGATCCATTGACACCGGCACAAGGGATCTCGAGTTGATGATGGCTGAGACTTCGGCTAAAAGAGTCACTAGAGTCTCGTGCGTGAGTCTCGAGGAGTTGACGTCCTTTAGCATGGAGTTCAGGATGTTGCGTGAGATTCCGATCATCCTCTCCCAGGAGCCTCCCATGTGAGAACTGTGAGGAGAATTGAAGATCCAGGTGCAACCCTTGTCTGCCAGCTGGTCTTGGATTGGCTTGGTGTCGATGTTCAGCTCTCTACATGCACCGACGAAGTTGCTGCCGCGGTCGGACCTCAGCTGCTTTACTGGTCCTCTGATGGCGAGGAATCTTCTCAAGGCGTTAATCAGGCAGGAGGTATCCATGGACTCTAACACCTCGATGTGAACGGCTCGGATGCTCAAGCAGGTGAATAGCACAGCCCACCGCTTACTGTCCGCACGGCTGCTACGAGTTCTGCGTGTGGATACCATCCATGGTCCGAAAACGTCTAGGCCCACATAGGTGAAAGGTGGTTCCATGGAAAGTCTATCTGTAGGTAGGTCGGCCATTTGTTGGCACAGTTGCTTTCCTCTCACTTTGCGACAGTGCACACAATCGTGAAGTATTTGTGCTACACGTCTCTTCATCCCGACAATCCAGAGGCCTGCAGACCGTAGAGTGCCCTCTGTAATTTGCCTGCCTTGGTGTTCAGCCCTTTCATGATGATGACGGATCAGTAAGACTGTAACGTGGTGTTTGTTGGGAATGATGAGAGGATTTTGCTCTGCGACACCGAAACGAGCCTGGCTTAAACGACCGCCAACCCTCAGTAAGCCGAAGCTGTCCATTACTGGGTTTAAATTGGCGAGGGGGCTTCTTAATGGAATCTGCTGTTTGTTATTTAAGCACTTCCATTCGGTGGCGAATTCGCTCTGTTGGAGGTGGCGTATAATGAGGGACTCACTACGGGAGATGTCCTCAGCAGAAAGAGGTCTGTGGCATACATGCCAGCGATGACAGTCCTTGTCTTTAAAGTCTGCACGATAACATCTGGCGATGTGCACTAACCTGGCAACAGTCCTGACGAGTCTTAACCAGCTGGAGAAACGTTCAAAACGTTGGCAGCCGAGGTAGGATGTTTTCTCAGCATTGGTGGTCAGGGTATGGACCTCAGTTCGGACATCTGGATCGTTGTCTGGATCTAGGATGCTGAAGTCTTCCTGGACACCTTCTTCTGACCGTCTCAGCAGGAACTCTGGACCTGTAAGCCAAGAAGAGTTAACGAAAGAAGATATAGACATGGGTCTGGTTGCAAGATCTGCTGGATTCAGCTCCGATGGTTCGTAACGCCATTGTTCCGGTTTGGAGGATCTCCTGATCCTTTCGATGCGGTTACTGACATACACGTAGAATCGTCTCGATGTATTGTAGATGTAACCCAAAACGACCTTGCTGTCGGTGTAGAATTGGACCTCATCTATTTCGATACACAGTTCTTGTAGTATGAAGTCAGCAATTTCCACTGCCAAGACGGCTCCACAGAGTTCGAGTCTGGGGATGGTGTGGTCGGGCTTCGGGGCTAGCTTCGCCTTGCCGAACACCAATCCGACGTAGCTTTGCCCGCTGGCGTCCATCACCTTCAGGTATGCAACCGCCGCTATGGCTTCTGTGGAGGCGTCTGAAAAGACGTGGAGTTCTTTCCTTCCGCTAGAGGCAAGGGAGATTTTGGTGTAGCATCTCGGGATGTGAATATTGTTCAATCCGCACAACGACTGTTTCCAAGTTTCCCATTTTTTCTCTTTGTCGGAGGGGAGCGGGGTATCCCAATCCTTGACAGTTTCAGATAGTTGTCTCAACAAGGATTTGCCTTGTATGGTGATGGGCGCCACGAACCCCAGCGGGTCAAATAAGCTGTTCACTATGGAGAGGACACCACGTTTTGTGAACGGTTTGTCCGAGCAATTCACTTGAAACCCGAAGGAGTCGGCTGCGAGATCCCATCTGATGCCTAGGCTCCTCTGCACGGGTGGGCTGTCTAGCCCCAAGTCAATGTCCTTGAATCCAGGGGCGTGATCACCCGAATCAAAGGCTCTCATTACGGTCGGGCTGTTTGAAGCGATTTTATGAAGCCTGAGCCTTGCCTGGGCCAGCATACCTTGGGTCCTCTTGAGCAAATCAATGGCTGCTTCTTCAGTGGGCAGTGATTTGAGCCCGTCGTCTACATAGAAGTCTCTTTCAACGAAGTCTCTTGCGTCTGTGCCATACTCAGACTCTCCCTCTGATGCGGTCCTTCGGAGACCGTAGGTTGCTACTGCGGGTGAAGGGCTGTTCCCGAAGACATGGACTCTCATACGGTATTCCACCATCTCTTTGTTGGTGTCGTTGTCCTTGAACCACAGGAATCTGAGGAAGTTCCGGTGGTCCTCCCTGACTAGGAAACAGTGGAACATCTGTTCGATATCGGCAGTGATGGCGACGAGTTCTTTCCTGAACCTCAGCAACACTCCTACTAAGTTGTTCGTCAGGTTGGGACCTGTGAGGAGGACATCGTTGAGTGATACGCCTCCATGTTTGGCGCTGGAGTCAAAGACAACCCTGATTTGGTTCGGTTTCCGTGGGTGGTAGACACCAAATGAAGGCAGATACCAGCACTCTTCGTTCTTCTTGACGGGAGGAGCGGGTTCCGCGTGGTTGTTGCGAAATATTCTGTCCATAAAGGCGACAATGTGCTCCCTCATTTCAGGTTTGTGGTTCATTGAACGTTGAAGAGAGTTGAATCTGTTCTGAGCTTGGTCTCGGTTGTTTGGCAGTCTTACCCTGGTGGATCGGAAGGGTAATGGAGAGACCCAGTGGTCGGTTTTGTCCTTAGAGAACTCACGGTCCATTATGTCGATGAATTCTCTGTCCTCCACTGACAAGGCTACTTTATCGTCGTCCTTGGTGATGTGAAAGACTGATCTTCCCAAGTTGTCGGTACGCAGAGAAGAAGCGATGTCAGGCAGCTGTATTGAGTCTGGGGGCTTCTCTTTCACTTCATAGTGATGAGGACATGGCCTTAGGCAGGTTGTGCGTCCGTCTCCATGGACGTAGGTCCTGAAGGAGTCGATTTCTGATCGATCAACGCACACGTTTCCTATGACTACCCATCCGAGGTCCAGTCTCTGGGCGTATGGTGCGTAGTCAGGTCCGTTGCACTGTTGTCGCACCTTGTGTACCCTCAGGTTGTCTCTGCCGAGCAGGAGTAGAATCTCCGCGTTGTTGTCCATAGGTGGGATGACGCTTGCGAGGTGCTTCAGGTGCGGCTGATGAAGTACAGCTTCTGGGGTAGGAATTTCACTCCTATGGCTGGGTATTTGGTCACATTCAACTAGCGTTGGCAGAGGTATTTCAGTCTTCCCGTTGATAGGAGAAGCGATGAATCCCTGGGCTCTTCTGCCGCTAGTCTCTATGCGGCCTGAGCAGGTGTTCAAGGTGTAGGGCTCTGATGGTCCACTAATTCCGAAGGCTTCAAAGAATTTGGCTCCTGCCAGGGACCGGTTGCTTTGGTCGTCTATGATGGCATACACCTTCATTGCCTTTTCTGGATGTCCTTCGGGGTAAACCTTGATGAGGCATATTCGGGCGCAACATTTCTCCATGCGGCCCTCTCCACATACTTCTGAGCATGAGCAGGAGACAGTTGTGGCGGTGTCGGTCTGATTCTGTGGCTCCCCGCCATGACTTGGAGCGGGAGCAGTGGTGACTGCAGCCGGTGTGTCTCTAGCTATTCGGGTTGAGTGCATGGCTGAAACATGCTTTTCGCTGTGGCACTCCCCACACTTGACTGTGGATTTGCAGTCCTTGGCCATGTGCTCAAGTGATGCGCAGCATTTGAAGCAAACCCCGAGCTCTGTGAGGATCTTCTTGCGCTCCTGTAGGGTTTTGGATCTAAACCCTTTGCACTTGGTCAACGAGTGTGGCTTCTTGTGGATGGGACATTCACGATTAAAGGATTTATCTCGTGTTGAGACGATGTTCTGTTCGTCTGTGGGCGTTGCAGGTGACGGTAGCTCGGTCTTCCTAACGCTCACAGCTCTCTTAGTGTCTCTGCGTTTGTATGTGGTGTTTTCATACCTTGGCACAGGAGTTGGTGCGGCTGTCGAAGCGTTGGACTCTAGGAAGTCGAGGCTGGGGTCATTCCTCATCTGGGCCTGTTCATCGATGAACCTGCAGAAGTGGATGAATGGAGGGAAGGTAACGTCGTTCACTCCTTTGTATCTTGATACTGACATTGCCCACTTTTCCTGCAGGCTGTATGGCAGCTTCACCACGATCGGGTTTACTCCATGGGCTGAATCCAGATAGCACAGCCCAGACAGACGAGGGTCTCTTTTGGCGAGCTCCAGCTCCATTAGCAGGTCACTTAGGTCTTGCAGCTTGTGGACGTCTTTAAGGTTGATCTTTTGGAAATCCTGCAGTCTCTTGAATAGGGCTTTCTCTATTGCCTCTGCGCTGCCAAAGGTGCGTTCCAGCCTTTGCCATGCGGCAGCGAGACCTGCTTCTGCTTGTCCCACGTGGACCGCTCTGAGGCTCCTGACGCGGGTTGAAGAGCTTGGACCTAACCACTTTATCAGGAGGTCAAGTTCCTGTTCTTCAGTTAGTTTGAGATTGGCGATGGCTGCCTTAAAGGTTGCTTTCCAGGCCCTGTAGCTCTCTGCACGATCATCAAACTTCGTAAGACTGGTGTTGATTAGCTCTCTGCTCACCATGAACCTGGCGAACTCGGACATATCCGACTTCTCACCACTCGTTGCCACGACGACTCGTGATGCCCCTGGGGCGTATGGGCCGCCTGGTGTGAATGGATGAGCTGTTCCCGGATAGAATGATGTTGCTGCAGGGTTGAGCTGTGGTTTAGCCCTTGAAGAATCTGACGAATACCGCTTGAGCTGTAAAGGTGGGTCAGGAAACACTTGGTTACCATCTTGTGGTGACTGTGTTTGAGAAGGTATCTCTGGGAGTACGTTGGAGGTTTTGGTGTCGTCGACTTGGACGGTACTGTAGACCGGGGTTGCTACAGGTAGCTGGTTTAGTACATAGTCTTTCGTGCGATTGACTGGATCGTCTGATTCCAGTGGTGGCAAGTTAGCTGCATCAGGACCTTGGATCAACGCCTGCTCAAGTAGTCTCACTTTAGCTAGTGCGACCTCCTCTTCCATCTGTGACCGAAGAATCTTCAGCTGAGCCTCCGCTTCTGCTTCTGCTCTCTTGGCTTCCACTTCTGCCCTTTTTGCTTCCACTTCTGCCCTTTTTGCTTCCACTTCTGCCCTTTTTGCTTCCATGTCTGCTTCTGCCCTTTTTGCCTCTGCCTTAGCTTCTCTCTCAGTGAAAGAACATTTCACTCTGGATTCCTCTGCCTTTATGCGGGCCTCTAGTATCCTGTCGTTCATGGTTGAACTTCTTGAGGACGATGCCCTGGATGACCGAGAGGAACGTTTAGATGAGGTCGATCGGTGTGACCTGGTTTCTTGCAGGTGAGAGATACGGTGTTCAGCCTTGTTTATGGCATGTTGGACCTTGGCGTCTCTCTCCTTGTCCGTCTCTAGCGCCTCACTGAGGTCTGGAAGAGCTTCATCAGAATTAAAATCTTTTAGAAGAGCGATGTACTTTGCTGATAGTCTCTTGTACCTTTCACGGGCGGTGTTCAGCCGCTCCATGACGGATTGCAAGCTTGCGGCGTTGCCTGATGAGGATTCGAGTCTTGACATATAAGGGGTGACGCATTCCCACTGTTCTTCCAGGTGATCACATAGCTCATCTTTCATATTGTGATAGTTTTCAAGCACCTTTATAGTTGGTTTGGCAAAACGTTTTGGTCGGGTGACTTGGTCTGCTTGAGATGTGGGGTCTGCCTCCTGGGCTTCATCGTGGACGGTATCAGGTTGTATTTGCACTGTTTCATCAGTAGGGACCTGTCCGAGGTCTTTTTCGGCCATTTTGAATAAAGGTGTACTGTCTCTTTAAAAAATTCAACTTTTGAATCGGGGTCCGAAAATCGCTGTGCGGCTCTGCGGGAGGTCCCGGATGAGATTCCCAGAGTGGCTTTGGCGAAACTTGGGGGTTCGCGGATCGAATGAGGTATGGAGTACTGCAGGCCTTTAGGAGCGATGTGGCCAGAAGGAAACAGCAGGTGCATAGACAGTCCTCATTAACAGTACAAGCAGAGTTATTGCAAGATGTGGCAGGTGGTGGAGCTACTTCTAGGCTTGTCCAGACGTGCACTGCTGCAGGCAGACTGGTGTGCGAGGCTTGTTGCTGGGCAGATTACACATAGGGAGACGGGGCAGATGGAGATCTGTAGCTGGGGTCCTGGGCTATAAGGAGGTTTTCTAGCTGCTTATGAGCTTTAAAAGTAGTCTTCTGACTTGTATGGGCCGGCAAGCTAGTCTTTTGACTGTATGGGCCGACAAGCTAGTCTTTTGACTGTTCTGTCCCCACTTAATGGCGACTAAAGGTATGCAGACATGTAAGTGAGAGAAGTTCCTACCTTTGTGTATCCAATAAGCGAGGCAGACATGACCCTTAGCAGCTTCTCAGATAAGCATACACGCGTTGTGATGAAGAACAATGTTGGTTTATTCCGTAGATAACGATTCAAACATTACACTGAGTCTCTTGCATGGAGCTTGTCTCTGGAGTCGCTACTTGCGGGTCAAAAGACTTTGCTTCCTCAGCTCATGAGGGAGAACAGTTCTCTCAGGTAAGATGTCTGCCGATGACTGAGCAAACAGGAAGAGAAGAGGCTGAAGAGAAGCCCCTCCCCATAGGCTGAACAAGGAAAGACCGAGGAACTAAATGGTCTGGCCAGTAGATGGCAGCAGAGACAAGCGAAAAAACATAAATACATTTCTTTAACTAGAAACATGCATGGAACAGCACACTAACAGAAAATGTGCAATCTGCATTTAAACAAAATTTGACCGCTGCAAAAGTATGGGCACCTCAACATAAAAGTGACATTAATATTTCGTAGATCCTCCTTTTGCAAAAATAACAGCCTCTAGTCGCTTCCTGTAGCTATTAATGAGTTACTGGATCCTGGATGAAGGTATTTGTGACCATTCCTGTTTACAAAACAATTCCAGTTCAGTTAAGTTTGATGGTCGCCGAGCATGGACAGCCCACTTCAAATCATCCCACAGATGTTCAATGATATTCAGGTCTGGGGACTGGGATGGCCATTCCAGAACATTGCAATTGTTCCTCTGCATGAATGCCTGAGTAGATTTGGAGCGGTGTTTTGGATCATTGTCTTGCTGAAATATCCATCCCCTGCGTAACTTCAACTTCGTCACTGATTCTTGCACATTATTGTCAAGAATCTGCTGATACTGAGTTGAATCCATGCGACCCTCAACTTTAACAAGATTCCCGGTGCCGGCATTGGCCACACAGCCCCAAAGCATGATGGAACCTCCACCAAATTTTACTGTGGGTAGCAAGTGTTTTTCTTGGAATGCTGTGTTTTTTAGCCTCCATGCATAACGCCTTTTTGTATGACCAAACAACTCAATCTTTGTTTCATCAGTCCACAGGACCTTCTTCCAAAATGTAACTGGCTTGTCCAAATGTGCTTTTGCATACCTCAGGCGACTCTGTTTGTGGCGTGCTTGCAGAAACGGCTTCTTTCGCATCACTCTCCCATACAGCTTCTTCTTGTGCAAAGTGCGCTGTATTGTTGACCGATGCACAGTGACACCATCTGCAGCAAAATGATGCTGCAGGTCTTTGGAGGTGGTCTGTGGATTGTCCTTGACTGTTCTCACCATTCTTCTTCTCTGCCTTTCTGATATTTTTCTTGGCCTGCCACTTCTGGGCTTAACAAGAACTGTACCTGTGTTCTTCCATTTCCTTACTATGTTCCTCACAGTGGAAACTGACAGGTTAAATCTCTGAGACAACTTTTTGTATCCTTCCCCTGAAAAGCTATGTTGAATAATCTTTGCTTTCAGATCATTTGAGAGTTGTTTTGAGGAGCCCATGATGCCACTCTTCATAGGATAATCAAATAGGAGAACTACTTGCAAGTGGCCACCTTAAATACCTTTTCTCATGATTTAATACACCTGGCTATGAAGTTCAAAGCTCAATGAGGTTACAAAACCAATTTAGTGCTTCAGGAAGTCAGTAAAAAGTAGTTAGGAGTGTTCAAATCAAGAAAACTAAAAGGGTGCCCATACTTTTGCACCGGTCAAATTTTGTTTAAATGCAGATTGCACATTTTCTGTTAGTAGAATAAACCTCATTTGAATCCAGAAATATAACTGAGTCCATCAGTTATTAGATATATGAAACTGAAATAGCTGTTGCAAAAACCAAAATTGTTATAAAGAAAAAAGGTTAACATTAATAGGGGTGCCCAAACTTTAACATATGACTGTATATAAATAAATAAATAATACTACTTCTTTCTCCTTTCACAAGCCACTTCTTTTTTAAAAAAACAAGAGTTAGGACTGTCCCACAATGGTTGCCGTGATATGGCGGGATGGCTTGTACATTATTTTGATCAAAATTATGTTTACTAAATACCCTTATTATTATTACTATCTTATTACTATCTTATCTTATCTTGCAATTTATTTTTAACTTTTTTTTTATTTCAGGATATTTGTTTTTTGTTTTCTCATAGTGAAGACTATGTAGAGGTAATGGGGAAGGAGCAGAGTGAGAAGAAAAAGTCAGAGAAACAGATGGTGTTTCTGCTTTCAAGTGTTTTACCTAAAACTGTGCTGGATTCACAACTACACTGCTCTGTCCTGCTACTGCACATGTGCTGCATAGAGACAGGAGAGAAGGAAGCCCACATGTCTGAGTGTGCTGTGTATAGGAGACATCATGGCAGCTTGTCTCCACCCACCAGCTCAGAGACAAGTGAAGGTTAGAGATCGAGTCTGCGAAAGGGTAAACTAGCGAGAAATGCAGGGCCAGGACAAGGTATTCTTGTGCCCTAGGCAGATAGAGCTGATGGCACCCCCCCAACATGAACCCTCAGCCCCCATGTAAAGGAATGGATCAGAGACTAAGGTTAAAGAACCCCTAAGGGGTCAGGTAACAAGCTTTGACGACCACTTCCACTAGAATTGTTACCTGTTTCACAAAAAAAACAGCAAAAGTAAAGTGGTGAACTTTAGAGGTGAGGCTCAACAGGGAATGTGTATTCATAGTTGGATATAGACTCATTCATTGCTCGCAGACCAGTTACACATTACGGGGGAAAAATAGTGATAATTATCCCTAACATTAAATATCAAACTCAAGGACAGTCATGGAAACTAATATTGTTTAACTATAATGGGGACCATTTGGTTTCATTTAAGGTGTGCAGCTTTTGTCGGATACCCAAATGGAAGCAACACAGACACCATTATAAAGGGATATGTATAATGGTTTTTATATCCGTCTTAAAACAAATTTAGTTTGCAACAAAAGTGGTGGCAGTTCTGGTGCCATATTCCTGTATGGATAGAGGTTCTTGTGACGTATTCATATACTTATAGTGGTTCTGGTCTTGTATTCCTGTACTGATGGTAGTTGTGGTGACATCTTCATGTAGTGATGGTTGTTCTGGTGCTGTTTTCATGCACTATTGATGGCTCTGGTGATGTATTCACTTGTGGTGATAGTTCTGGTGCATTCATCACCACAACCATCATCAGTATATGAATATGAAGCCAAAATCATCTTCAGTGCATAAATACATGACCAGAGCCATCAACAGTACATATAAACTGCACAAAGAACCATCATCAGTAAATTAATACATCATCAGAACCAACAGCAGTACATGAATAAATCACCAGAATCACAATCAGTACATGAATACATCACCAAGCTTAGTACAGCAATCAATTGGAATGTCAAGTAAGTCAAGCCCATATACTGTACATTTGCATCTCATGAACCTACAACTCCCAGTATGTTCTAAGGAATTGCTGGGAGTTGTTATCAGTCATTATCAGATTGGATCATACAGGAACCACAGTACTGATGAGACATTGACAGTATCAACAAGTACACATTTACAACCAGATACCTTATAGGTGACATCTTCTTTGATTGAGTAGTTTCTTTCTTTTCGTCTCCATCTTGTCCATATGCCATGGTGACTTTTCACATCCACAGCTCTCCTCTGCAGACTTCCCTCTTCTTCGATCTTCTGCAGCACATTCCGAAATGGTGCTCCTAAAAATAAGAGTGTTATTAAAATGCCCTCAGCATAAAATATCTGTCCTCATTATGACATACATAAGCCTCATATGGTATACTAGATGGAGGCCCGATGCTATCGCATCGGGAGGGCGGTAATGTCACGATGGGGGCAGGCTTTGCAGCGTTGAGAATCTCCCACCCATGTGCTCACCCACCTATCCACTCTCTTTTGACCCATGTGCTGACTTCTCCCGTCTGTACTCTCTTCTTTGACCTGTCTACCCCATGTGCTATCCCCCTTGTCTGCTGTCTCTCTCCTTCCTGTGCTGTGTTCTCCCTCATGTGTTGTCCCTTTTGAGCTGTCTCCCCCCTGTGCTCTGTCTCTCTCATCTTTGTGCGCTTTCTAAACAGTCAGTCACTAAACGGTAAAACAAACAAGGGACCACCGGGGGCACAATTACAACAGTGGGCCCTGCGATAGGAAACGGGGAAATGGACACCTCCTGCACTCTCCTGAGGATGTGCCTTGCTCTTACTAGCATCCCTATACAGGTTCTTTCAACCTGTCGCCGAACAGGATACATTAGCCCTCACTTGCCCTGCACCTATCCCTAAGTATGGAATTGGCAATTGAAGACACTGGTCCCACCGCTGCAATAAAACAACACAAGGTAAGGATAGACAGACAGCAAAAAAGGAACAAAAACCACACTTAGCTTTCTCTGCTGCAATGCACCACACAGCAGAGTAAGGCACCAGATAACAGCATTCAGCTGAAGCACTACTGCACCAGCAACCTCCTGTCTTCAGCACGGTTAGTATCCAAAAGGACCAACAATCAGCTGATACATCAGGTGACCTTTTAAAGGGAGGTGGGAGTGGTCACCACCTGCGTCAGCAAATTAAGCAGCAATATAATTACACCAGAAGCCACCGGGGGAAAACTGATATTAACCCCGATGGCCTGAAAGGAAAAAAGTTTTAATGTGAGAATCCAATCTGCCACAGATCCAAAAATGGATCGTGACACTCCCCCTTCTGCTGTCTTCTTCTCTCATGTCATCTCTTCTTTGACCTGTGTACCCCATGTGCTCTCCCCCTTATCTGCTCTCTCTCCACCACTGTGCTGTCTTCTTCCCTCTTGTGTTCTCTTGTTTGAGCTGCAAATGTAAATACTGACATTGCAGCAGGAGATCACAGAGGATACATTTTGTGAGGTAAAATATTGTTTAAAAACAGTCAGTGATATATTTTACCTCACAAAATGAATCCTCTGTGATATTGTCTTTTGCTTCCTCCCCTGCCCAGGAGATGTAGTATGCTCCGTAGACGGTCAGACACAGACAATTTTTTAAATGAACTTTCGTTTGTGGGAAAGCCCCTTTAATGTGACCGGCTTCCTCCGCCTGTAGAAACGTCGTGCATCTGCCGCTGGGATCAGCCGAATGATTCACTGCGCTTGCGTGGAATTTGCGCAGGCAAAGTAAATCAGACAGCCTCCATCTTTGTGCAGACAGATAGCGGCGGTCACATTAAAACTGCGCATGCGCTCCACCTGTACAAAGATGGTGGCGGTCAGTGAATCATTTGGCTGATCCCGGCGGCGTGTTCGTGACGGTGTTCCACTGGTGGTACAGCGCAAAGGCTGTGTACGGCATATACAGTGAGTGTGTGTGTGTGTGGTGCGTATGGCATATACAGAGTGTGTGTGTTGCGTACGGCATATACAGTGTGTGTATGTATGGCATATACAGTGTGTGTGGTGCATACGGCGTATACAGTGCATGTGTGTGTGTGGTATGTACGGCGTATACAGTGTGTGTGTGGTGCATACAGCATATACCACCAGCAGTTTCCATATTAAGACACCCATTACTTGGGTGTCCCAATATGGTGGTCGGTGAACTTCCACCGCTTGGAATTTTGGGATCCGCACACATCTGGACAGAACAGGATGTGAAGACATTACAAGGTAACTATATATTAGATGGCCTCCACACTTTTTGATCTTGTAAGCTACACCCAACACAATGTCTTCCTTAACGAGATATAGCCGCCCCACTGTGTGCCATTATCAACTACAACTGCCACATTGTCTGTCCCTATAAAACATGGCATATACCATGGCTGTCCCCTATCACTTTCTTCCATTACACTCTCTATAACTCCACAATGTCCCCCCACCATGCTAGCTTCTCTCCATACTGTGTCCCCAATTTCATTCTGCCCCTTATCCATATTCACACTGTGTCCCGTTTCATACTATGCCCTCATCCTGCCCACCAGGTTGTCCTCTCCAACTGTACCCTCTCCTCAAATTGTCCTCCTACACAGTATGGTGGCGACCACAGCCGCCTATACAGTTTAGTATCCACAACAGCCACCAAAATACATTATGATGTCCATCACAGCCCCTCATGCAGTATGATATCACTACAGCCCCCTTTATATAGTATGATGGTCCACACAGCGCCCCATACAGTATTATGGCCCTCCCAGTCAGTGATACAGTATAATGTCCCCCCACAGCACTCCACACAGTATGATATCAACCACAGCGCTCCAATATACATTCTGATGTCCCCCACAGAACCCTATACAGTATGGTCATCACAGCTCCAATATAAGGTCCCAACAGCACCCAGTACAGTATGATCACCTCCTTACGCCCCCATAGCCCGTCTTGTAATGTCCCCATAGCCAGCCCCTCTTGTGATGTTCCCATAACCAGCTTATTACGTACTCTTAGCCAGCCCGTTATGTCCCCAGAGCCAGCCCTTCTTGTATTGTCCCCATAGTCAGCTCCGAATTTCCCCATGGTGGGACGATTAAAGGATTATCTTATCTTATCTTATCTTATGTCCACAAAGCCAGCCCCTCTTGTAATGTCCCCATAGGCAGCTCCTTATGTCCACATAGCAGCATCTTTTTTTCCTCATAGCCAGCCCCTCTTGGGATGTCCTCACAGCCCCTCTTATGTTCCCATAGTCAGCCACTGTTGTAATGTAACTATAGCCAGCTCCTTATGTCCACAAAGCCAGCCCTTTATGTCCTCATATCCAGCCCCTCCTACAATGCCCCCATAACAAGCCCCTTATGTCCACATAGTCAGCCACTATTGTAATGTTCCCATAGTCAACTCCTTATGTCCCTATAGTCAGCCCCTTCTGTTATGTCCCCCCATGCCCTAGGTACAGTATAATAGCTCCCATTGATTAGGAAAATGATAGAATAAAAATAAAAAAGCTTATACTCCTCTAATCCAGTCTCTCTATCCAGAGGAACTCTGTCTCCTCTTCCATCTGGTGCAGAAGTGGGCGCTGGATGGCGCCAGAATTCTTGGCAAAGCGGGGAGTTGATTACAGCTCTACTGCTCCTCTCCCATCGCTTACAGATGTGAATACAATTGAGAGTGGGGAAGAAGTGACAGCCGGGGCACTGAAACTGCTACCCTGTGTTCCCAGGCATTCAGCAGTGTCAATTTTTTTTGTTCTCCGAAATGTGTCGCCGTAGGGCAACAGGAAGTAGCGCCATAGACAGGTGCCTAACGGGTCAACCCCCTGTTCCCTCCCTGCACATCAGATAATGGCCAGAAATAGTGTTGTTTCTCATATTTCATTACAGCTAATTCTGAAGAGTCTCTTGAAATGTATGCTTTAAAATAATATACTGAAAAATAACCTTCTTAGTTCCAACTAAGGGAACAAAGTTTGGCTAAACACAGTTGATGGGACTCACAGGCCGCTGCTCTTCTGTGTATTGACTCTGGCTGCTTGTTAAGTCAACTGCTGCTAATGAATACTACAAATAAAAAATTATAATCTGAAATAATACGAGCTGATCTTGAGGATTTCCGTCTGCACCCCACAGAGCGATTCACCATAACTGAATACTCAAGATCATGCATAGAAAAAGAGGATCTTCTACACGGTGTCATGATTCCTCCACTCAGAGTGTCTGGGACTCTGTAATGGACAGCTCTGGCAGCCTATCCTGTGCTGGGGCGTGCGGAGATGCTGGTGGTTTGATTGACAGCTTGGTTGACCTATCTGACTGGAAGTGCAGAGACTTCCACAGGTGCTCCATATCCTTGGTGCTCCATATCCTTGGTAATTACTCTGTTATTTAGTTGGGTTGTCTGGCCCAGATTATTGCCAGTCAAAAGCTTATTCTAAGCTGGTGCTCGCTGGTGCGTTTGCCTGTACCCTGTGCTGTAAGTTCTGATCTTCTTCTGCTGCTGACCTTTGGACTGTGTTCAGACGACCCGTTTGTCATTGCCCCTTTGCATCTGATATTCCGTTAGGCCTCTTTCACACTTCAGTTTTTTACAATCAGTCACAATCCGCCAGGTTTTGAAAAAACGGATCCTCAATTTTCTTTTGAGGATCCGTTTTCTTTCCCCATTGACTTCCATTAATGGCGGATTGTGACGGATTGCTGTACGTTGCATCCGTTTTTTTTGAGGATCCGCCAAAAGTTGCTGTCCGTCACCATCCTCAAAGATTTCAAAACGGAGCTTGCAACGTTTTTTTCTGTGGCAGATCCTCCAGACACTCATTTAACCCGAAATTCTTCCTGGGTGCCGGACAAAAAAAAATTCATTCTCTCTCTCTCTCTCTCTCTCTCCTTCTCTCTCTCCTTTTCTCTCTCTCCTTCTCTCTCTCCTTTTCTCTCTCTCCTTCTCTCTCCTTTTCTCTCTCTCCTTCTCTCTCCTTCTTTCTCTCTCTCTCTCTCTCTCTCCTTCCCGGCCAGCGGTTCCTTTAAATTTCCTCATTTTCAGGATCCATCTGAAAACGGATCCTGTGCCATCCGTTCACATCAGTTGAGAACGGATCCGCTTGTCTGACTTTTTGGCGGATTTGAACTGATGCAAAAAACTGAAGTGTGAAAGAGGCCTTACTGACCTTTGTACCGTGTTCAGACTACCCGTCTGTTATTGTCCCTTTGCTTATCCGCTGTTTCTCTGGTATTCTGACCCTGGCCTGTGACCTGGCTTGTGACTTTGTATTTTCCCTTGGTTTACAACGTGTTCTTTTGGTATTGACCCGGAACGTCTGGCTGTGCTTATTCACGGCCTAGCCGTGGATTATGACTAGCGTCACATTTTGACTGGCGTTAAAAGTACTTTTTTTTTTTTTTTCCCACTTCACCAATGGTTCCTATTTGTGCACTCTGTGGTCAGGTGGTGAATTTGACCCAGATGGTTCAGGATCTTGTAAGGGAACACCTGAAACTAGAATCTACACAGTCCCAGCTGCAGGGTCAGGTTTCTAGAACTATGGATGCTTCCCAAAGCTCCTAACCATCGACTGTTGTAATGATTCCTTTACATTCTGATGTGCAGTTGGTATCTCCTGAATCTGTAGTTGCAGTTCCTGACAAATTCTCGGAGAAGGATCAATTTAGGGTGTCTAGGGAGAGCTGAAACTTATTTTTTACCTTGCGACCCCGGTCTTCAGGGGATGAGTCCCAGCGGGTGGGAATAATCATGTCCCTATTGCGAGGGAGTCCTCAGACTTGGGCATTCTCTTTTTCTCCACTAGCCCCAGAATGCTCTTCCATAGATGCCTTTTTTGACACCCTAGGGATGATCTATGACGAACCTGTTAGGACCCAGGTTGCAGAAGCTAAGATCATGAACCTGACACAGGGGGCCGCACCGCAGAAGACTATAGCTCTGAGTTCTGGCAATGGTCCTGGATCGCCCCGTGCCAGGGCCGTGGGGTACTCGGAGCCGGGCCCAGTGGATTTCAATGGGAGATGTCACGGTGGTTGTGACCCAGTCCGTGGCCCTGGGCGTCCATTGTAAAAAGGGGGCTAAGGGTGATAGAATAAAGTCGCCTTCTGGGGGCGGCGTCTTCTTCCTACTCCTCCATACCAAGCCAGTATAGGAACCCCTCTGGGGCTGGGCCATGTTGCTGTAGCATAGAAGTTAAGGCAGGGGAGGCCCAGGACAGTCCGCGGTCTTTTCTTAGGACCACCCATGTTGTCACACCCTTCTTCACAGCGCCGGCGGCTATTTTGAGAAACCATTTTACAGTCTATCAATTTGGTTATTCTGCACATTCTCAGCAATGTTTAAGTCGAATAAAATTCAGGCACACAGAACCCGGTGGCACTGGGCTTCGTCATCCTGTTCGTGACGCCAAGTAATGGATCGCCCCTTGCCAGGGCCGTGGGGTACTCGGAGCCGGGCCTGGTGGATTTCAATGGGAGATGTCACGGTAGCTGTGACCCGGTCCGTGGCCCTGGGCATCCTTTGTAAAAAGGGGGTTAAGGGTGATGGAATAAAGTTTGAGTGAATGATTCGTGACGCCACCTGTGGTGTTTGGCAATGAAGATGTTAAGCCGACGCTGCAGACAGATCCTCTGGGACAGATGGTGTGGTGCAGCAATGATGGTGTAGCCCTCCACAGGCAGGGCTGTAGTCCCAGGGCAGAGTAGATGAAGAAGATAGGTGTTAAGGGAGAGAGTGTAGTGTCCGGCACCGAGATGTAGCAGTGCTGAGTGGGTGGCGCAGTAATAAGCGGATGACACCAGGGCATGTAGTTCCAAAGCTTTACTCATAGTCTGCTGAGCATACAGGTGCCCGTCTCGGTACCGTGTCCTCCAGGTCAGGGGCTCAGCCAACTTCCAGGCAAGATGAAGTACTCCCTTCCAACACTCTGCCAACATATGTGCCTTTTCTGAATGTCTCCCTTTTGCGACTATAGTGAAGTACTCTCAGTACTGAGTTACACTGGAGTTCCTCCTGTCAGATGTTCCTATGAACTCTACTTGTACGGCAGACAGCTGTAGCCTGCTTCTGGGACTCCTTGCTACTAAGTCCTGGCTCACTCTCATTGCTGTTGTGCCCCCAAGTCTTGTGTGGAAATAAAGTGGTGACAACTTCTATTCCTCCGGTGTCTGCTGCAGGACCATTAGTATCCATACAACCTCGGGGACCGGACCCCGGCCTTGTGCTGTGAACTTGGGAAGGGTTCTGCTCTAACCCTAATCCTTAGTCCTCCTCTCCTTACATTCCGTACTAATCCTTCTTTCTTATGGAGAGAGTCAGGCTTTCCTTCAAAAGTCTCTTTCCTGTGCCAGCGGACCGAGGTCACTGAGGTCGGCTGCAGCACTTCCTTCATCCATCCCACTCAGGGGATCTCCACTCCTCCACTGACTCTGTCAGACTGACTAAATCCTAAACTCTTCCCGCTCTTTTGGTGCTAACTAAACACCCGCCTCCCAGCACGCTTCGTGTTCCAAGCAGGGAGCCACCAAAGGGTGCTTTGCTACACTACTGTGTTGTGTGGGATGCAGGTGTTGGAGTGTGGTCAGGTGTCTCCACCTTACCTGAATGTTGGGGTACCACACCTCAGGAGGAAGTGCAGCACCTCTGTGGCGACTGAACCCTCAGGGGCGCCACAGTCCTCTGAGGTTTTGTGGAATGATGCAGCTGTAAGGTGTCAGTTTCACTGTGGCCTTTCTGATATTCTAAAGGATGCTCTGGCTTTGCATATTCCACTCTGTTCCCTGGGGGAAGCCATGATCCAGGGCATTTGAATGGATCGCTGAATTTGTGAGACGTGGTGAACGACAGGGGGCTTCAGTCGTCCTTTCCAAGTCTGTTCTCTTGCCTGAGATGAAACCAATGGAGGCTGGAACAGCCTGCTCTCGGGTCATGGAGAGGAGATGTCGGCGTGATCTTGGACGTTGCCTTTATTGTGGTCATGCTGGACACTTCCTCAAAGACTGCTCCATTCATGCTCAAGCCAGCAAGCCGTCGGGAAACGTCTAAATCTGGGTGATATTCGAGGAGGTCACCCAGACTTACAGGTACCCTTTTACTCCTCAGATAAAGTATTGCTGAACAAGGAACTTTGTTTTCTAAACCTGTGGTTATCTGCTCTTGCTTTCATTGACTATGGCTCTGCTGCCAATTTAATTAATTCTGGACTGGTTGCTAAATTATTATTAGGGAAAGTTAGATTGGAAAGACCTATTCAAATTGTTGCCATTGACAGGACACTGTTACTTCAGAACTTAGTCCAGCTGCTAACAGTGGAATTCACACTTAGAGTGGGAACTCTTCACTCTGTGTCCATCTCCTGCTATGCGTTGGATAATTTACCTGCTGGGTTGGTGTTCGGATTTGCATGGCTGTAAATCCGTAATCCTGTTACTGACTGGTGGCGGAAGGATATTGTTAAATGGAGTTCCTACTGTCATAAGAAATGTCTTACCTCTGTACAAATTTTCTCCACTAGTCTGGAGGGTCTGCAGGCTTACCTGAAAGACTTCGGAGATGTGTTCTTGGAGAAAGAGGCTGAGATATTACCGCCCCATTGTCCTTATGATTATGCCAAAAATCTTATTCCTAATGCCAAATTGCCTAAAGCTCGGCTGTATAATTTGTCGGGACCTGAACAAGACGCTATGAAAGAATATGTGAATGAAAGTTTACGGAAGGGTCATATCAGTCCTTCCTCCTCACCTGTAGCTGCAAGGTTCTTTATTGCGAAGAAGAATGATGGTGGCCTCCGTCCTTGCCTCGATTTCCGTGAACTGAACAATATTACAGTTAAGAATACGTACCTGCTTCCACTTATCCCCGACCTATATCAGCTTACTGGGGCTAAATGGTTTTCTAAGCTTGACCTTAGAGGGGCATATAATCTGATACGTATCTGAGAAAGTGATGAGTGGAAAATGGCATTTTTAACGTCGGAGGGTTTATTTGAAAATCTTGTCGTGCCTTTTGGGTTAACCAATGCACCTGCAGTCTTTCAGAACTTTATGAATGACATTTTCTCTGATATTGGAAGGTTTATTGTGGTATACCTGAATGACACTCTATTTTTTTCGCCTGATCTGAATTCTCACTATGAGCACGTTTGATTTGCTTTACAGAAACTAAGGGAAAATTCTTTGTTTGCTAAATTGGAGAAATGTACTTTTTCTGTTCAGGAAATATTGTTTCTGGCGTTCATTGTGTCTGCTGAAGGGTTTAAAATGGACCCTGAGATGGTGCAGGTAATAATTGATTGGGTTCAACCTTGTGATCTGAAGACATTGCAACGATTCTTTGGGCAGCGTATCATCCGCATGCGCAAACGCATGCAAAAACGCATGCAAAACACATGTTTACGCAGCGTTTTTTGTGCGCATTTATGCATGACGGGGAAAACAGCTGCCTGTGCATGCGTCTGCGTTGTTTATGCGCATGTGTTCGATATGACACCAGACAAAAATGGGCGTGCCTCATGGGATTCCTATTTACGTTTTGAAGAACGCATGCGTATGCATGTCTTTGCGTACTAATGCGTTCCCATAGACAGTAATGTGTTTTTTTTGACGCACTCATCAGCATGCTCATGCCTGCGCCTATTTGACGGATTTTTGACACCTCAAAAAATGCAACATGATGTGTTCGCCACGCACTGCTGCACACTGCGAAACGATGCATGGCATATCCCTGCGTACACCATTTTAAATATATGTGCGCATGACCCATGCGGATCTATGCGGATCAAACGCTGTGCACACAGACGCAAATGTGAAACCAGCCTTACTGTGGTGACAGATCATAAAAATTTAGCCTATATTGAATCTCCTAAACGTTTAACCCCTAGACAGGCGAGATGGTCCTTATTTTTCTCTAGATTCAATTTTTCCATCACATTCAGACCGGGGTCTAAGAATGTTAGGGCTGACACTTTGTCACGCAGCCTTGATTCTGTTTCTCCTCCAGAACCTCAATCCTCCATTCTTCCTCTAGGAATTGTGATTTCTATGGTATCCTCGGAATTGGTGTTAGGATTTGCGGATCGCACCAAATATAAATTATGAGAAGGTGCGATCGCAACCCGGAGTCTACCGTGTGGTAATGGAGGAACCGCAGCTAGGAAACAATGGCGGAGCGAAGCTGCGAGCAAGCACCGAAAGCACACCAAGTTAAACGTCACTTGGTGTGAACAGAGTGCAAAGTGCCTGACTCTGTTACTCCACCGAGCAGCACAGAAACTGAGAGCACTCTAAATTATGCATCACAGGAGCATAGTGGAAATTACAGTAGTTGGGGTCCCTATAACTTAACCCCCCAAGGAAGACTAAGCTGGTGGTTGAGCCTGCTCTGACACACGGTTTGTGTAACGTGCACATGCGACGCCACCGCCCGATGCAGATGCTAAGCTCAAGCGGGAGTTCCCACCTTACACTGTCTGTCTAGACATTCACTCCAAAAGCTAGTAGCAGCACACGTTCACACAGGGTGGTAACGCTTCCACCAACAAACATAGCGCGCCGACACACGGTCCAGAGGACCTTTTATATGTTCCTGTTCAAATCCAGTCTGACAGGACCTTGCTCGTGGACCAATTCGAAACTGCCACGTCACCGCAGCTGACGACCGACCACCAATGACAGGTCGCCTCATGAGCATGCTCAGCAGAGTGATTTCTGTACTTCGGCTCAGGAACGTCTGTTCACCGCTGCCTATTGCTGGATACTATAGCTTTGGCTGGAGAGGCAGCGTCAACCAAGCTAACAGCACGAGTCTGAGCAAAATGCAGAGACCGACGTCTTTGCTGAGCAGCATCCACTGCAGCTGAATCTGAACGGGAGACCACAGACAATGACACAGCTTGGAATCCACCCTGTGCAGTGGGAGAATTCTGGCACCTAACAATTGGAAGCTGAAGTTCGTGAGGTCTGGTCTTTGGCCCCATCCGCTATTTCTGAATTTAAATTATTTGTGCCTGTGTATCTTAGATTAGGTCTATTGCAGCATTTTCATGATTACATCTTAAGTGGTCACCCGGGAGTCACTGCTACACAGAAAGCTGTTGCTAGACTTTTTTGGTGACCATCCATGCTTAACGATGTTAAGGAATTTGTATCCGCTTGTGAGATTTGCGCACAGTCTGTCATAACCGGCTGGCCGGGGAATTGGCTCCATTACCTATTCCAGAAAGACCATGGACTTATTTGTCCATGCACTTCAGTACGGATTTGCCTTTATCTGGTGGAAAAACGGTTATTTGGGTGGTGGTTGACCGATTCAGTAAACAAGCTCACTTTGTTCGATTATCAGGGTTACCTAATGCTGAAACACTGTCCAGGTTATTTATCAATCATGTGGTGAGATTGCATGGCATTCCTTTAAACATTGTATCTGATAGAGGGGTGCAATTTGTTCCTAAATGCTGGAGGGCATTTTGTAGGAAGTTGGGGATTGATTTGTCGTTTTCCTCTGCTTATCACCCTGAGACAAACGGTTAGACAGAGAGGACGAATCAATCGCTAGAACAAATTTTAAGCTGTTTTGTGGCTGCTCAGCAGGAGGACTGGTCCTCATTTTTGCCTCTTGCTGAGTTCGCCTTTAACAGTCAGTCCACTGGAACCTGTCCTTTTTTTTTTTTTTTTTTTTTTTTTGTAACTATGGTTTTCATCCTCATTTTGTTGAATTCTCTAGGGTGAGTTCTGGATGCCCTGGAGTGGAGGTGACCATTCAGAAACTTGAGGATGTTTGGAGAGAGGTTCAGAGGAATATTGGGGTGGCTCAGTTTCGGCAAAAACGTAAGGCCGATAAGAAAGGTTCAGTGGGTTACACTTTCAAAGTTGGGGATAAAGTTTGGTTATCGTCCAAGAATATAAGGTTAAAAGTACCTTCGGCAAAGTTGGGCCCGAAATTCATTGGCCCGTATGAGATTTTGGAGGTAGTAAATCCTGTTGCCTTTAGATTAAGGCTTCTAGATTACCTTCATGTCCCCAATGGTTTTCACAAATCCCTCTTAAAGAAGTTTGTTCCGTCTGTATTGTCTGTCTCTTCCCCTCCTCCTCCTGTCTCTATTGATGAAGGTTTGGAGTATGAGGTGCAGTGAATTGTGGATTCTTGGAGGGTCCGAAATTTCCTCCAATATCTGCTTCACTGGAAGGGATACGGATCCGAGGAGAGATCCTGGGTTCCGGCTCATTCGGTGAAGGCTGATCGTTTGGTCAGAGTTTTTCACTGTAGGATTCCTTGGAAACCTGGGGGTCCAGTGCCCCCCCTCGAAGAGGGGAAACTGTCATGATTCCTCTGCTCAGAGTGTCTGGGAGTCTGTGATGGAGAGCTCTGGCATCCTATCCTGTGCTGGGCCATGCTGAGCTGTCGGTGCTTTGACAGCTTGGTTGACCTATCTGACTGGAAGGTGCAGAGACTTCCACAGGTGCTCCATATTCTTGGTAATTGTCCTGCTATTTAGGTGAGCTGTCTGGCCCAGATCATTGCCAGTCAAAAAGCTGGTGCGTTTGCCTGTACCCTGTGCTGTAAGTTCTGATCTTCTTCTGCTGCTAACCTTTGGACCTTGTTCAGACTACCCGTTTGCATCTGATATTCTGCTGCTAACCTTTGGACCGTGTTCAGACCACCCGTTTGTTATTGCCCCTCTGCTTATCCGCTGTTTCTCTGGAATTCTGACCCTGGCATGTGACCTGGCTTGTGACTTTGTATTTTCCCTTGGTTTACTTTGAGATCTTTTAGTATTGACCCCCGATACATCTGACTGCGCTTATTCATGGCCTAGCCGTGGATTGTGACTAGCGTCAGATATGGAACCTTAAATGTCCATGTTTAGTGCAATTACTTTTATAGAACTCGTTTCAGGAAATCTTTTGCAACTATCCAATGTAATAAAATGGTAATGAAATAACTGATCCAAGATTTATATATTACTCTACCATAGTTACCCCATGCTTCTTGCAAATCTATCCACAGTAGAAGAGGGGGCCATGATAAACACTACACACAGTTTGTTAGTAGTTGTTGCTAAAAAGGCACATACACTTCATGAACAAAAGTATTGGGACACATGTCTTAATAATTAAATTCAGATTGCATGCAGCCTTACATCCCCAAGCACAATGCCGAGCGCCGGATGGAGTGGTGTAAAGTCACCACCACTGGACTCCGGAGCAGTGGGAACGTGTTCTGTGCAGTGACAGATCTAACTTTTCTGGAATATGATGGCTGAGTCTGGGTTTGATGAGTGCCAGGAGAATGTTACCTTCCTGACTGCATTGTGTAGATTGGAGGAGGAGGGATAATAATGGGCTTGTTTCTCAGTGGTTGTCCTTTGCCCTTCAGTACCAGTGAAGGGAAATCTTAATGCCAATGCGTGCACTTGCTATTTCCTTTCCAGCCAATGGCTGAGAGGCATTATGTATGTATTGCGTCCTCCCCACTGGGGAGGTGCCTGAGCAACCTTCCTGT
Source organism: Dendrobates tinctorius (assembly GCF_039654945.1). Taxonomy (NCBI): domain Eukaryota; kingdom Metazoa; phylum Chordata; class Amphibia; order Anura; family Dendrobatidae; genus Dendrobates; species Dendrobates tinctorius. The sequence goes on along the minus strand of NW_027361743.1, from coordinate 11,120,549 downwards.
TCTGCAGTCTAAGTTGCGTAAGGTCGCATACCAGTGCCTTCTTCCTACCTGGAGGGAAGGCTCTAGGTTTTTGTGACATCAAAGCAGTCTGAAAAGGGATTTGTGGTCTTAAATAGTCCCATGTGCTTTTCTGAAGCTATGGAAAGAAGCAGAAATGCCAATCACCCTGGTAATACATGCAGGAGGCAATGATCTATGTTTTTTGAAGATGGCGGAGCGCATGACTTAAATGCGCGTTGATCTAGATAGAATTTCTGGTTTCTTCAGAGAGATGATTTTAGTATGGTCGGAAATAATTCCACAGGTGACATGACAGGGGCCCAGGGATGCTGTGATAGTACAAAAAGCCAGCAGACAAGACAACTGCAATAATTCTCGTGTTTTTTTGTTTTTTTTTTCCGTTCAAAGCCTGGTGTTATTCGGCACAGACAATTAGAAGGTGATAACGGGTCAAGATGGAGTGCATTTACATTACGTGGGTTTAGACATGTTCTTATCAGGTCTGCAGGATGGGGTCGAGCAGGCCTTTTCTTTCGGGTGGGGGTCGGTACTCAGTGTAGGTATACACGAAGCCCTGTGTGGCGGTGAAATATCAATAAATGGAATAACATAGTAACATAGTAACATAGTAACATAGTTATTAAGGTTGAAGGGAGACTTTAAGTCCATCTAGTTCAACCCATATCCTATCCTAACTTGCCCTAACATGTTGATCCAGAGGAAGGCAAAAAAACCCCGTGTGACAAACAGTAAGCTTCACACTGGGGAAAAAAATTCCTTCCCGACTCCACATACGGCAATCAGACTAGCTCCCTGCATCAATGCAATATTAAGGAAACTAGTGTATATACCCTGTAATATTATACTTTTCAAGAAAGGCATCCAGTCCCTTCTTAAATTTTAGTAGGGAATCACTCATTACAACATCACATGGCAGAGAGTTCCATAGTCTCGTTGCTCTTACAGTAAAGAATCCGCGTCTGTGAGTATGCTTAAACCTTCTTTCCTCCAGACGTAGATGATGCCCCCTTGTCCCCGTTACAGGTCTAAGAGTAAAAAGATCATTAGAAAGGTCTTGGTATTGTCCCCGCATATATTTATACATTGTAATAAGATCACCCCTAAGCCTTCGATTCTCCAAACTAAATAACCCCAAGTGTAATAACCTGTCATGGTATTGCAGACCCCCTAGTTCCCTAATAACCTTGGTCGCTCTTCTCTGCACCCGCTCCAGTTCAGCTGTGTCTTTCTTATACACCGGAGACCAGAACTGTACACAGTATTCTAAGTGCGGTCGCACTAGTGACTTATATAGAGGTAAAATTATGTTCTCCTCATGAGCATCTATGCCTCTTTTAATGCATCCCATTACGTTATTTGCCTTTGCAGCTGCTGCCTGACACTGGCCGCTAAATGTGAGTTTGTCATCCACCCATACACCCAGGTCTTTTTCAGTGACTGTTTTGCCCAGTGTTTTACAATTAAGCACATAATTATTCATCTTGTTCGTTCCACCCAAGTGCATGACCTTACATTTATCCCCATTAAAGCTCATTTGCCATTTATCAGCCCAAGCTTCTAGTTTACATAAATCCTCCTGTAATATAAAATTGTCCTCCTCTGTATTGATTACCCTGCAGAGTTTAGTGTCATCTGCAAATATTGAAATTCTACTCTCTATGCCCCCTACAAGGTCATTAATAAATATGTTAAAAAGAAGCCGGCCCAAAACTGACCCTGTGGTACCCAACTGCTAACCGTGACCCAGTCCGAGTGTGCTCCATTAATAACCACCCTTTGTTTCCTATCCCTGAGCCAGCTCTTAACCCACCTACACATATTTTCCCCTATCCCCATTGTTCTCATTTTATGTATCAACCTTTTGTGTGGCACCGTATCAAAAGCTTTTGAAAAGTCCATGTACACCACGTCCACTGCATTCCCTTGGTCCAGTCCTGAACTTACCTCTTCATAAAAACTTATCAGATTAGTCTGACAGGAACGGTCCCTTGTAAACCCATGTTTAGATAGAGCTGAAGTCAGACTTGCCCACCGATAGTTCGGTGGGGCATTCCGTTTCAGATGTTGTGGCAGAGTTTAATGGTTAAAAAGGTTTTGTGTTATACAAAGGCCTGTTTCACACATCCGTTTGTCACCAACAGTCAATCCGCCGATTTGAAAAAAAAAAACGGATCCGCCATTTTTGTTGGCGGATCCGTTTTTTTCCCCATAGGCTTTCATTATCGGCGGATCTTGACGGATGGTGATCCGTTGGCTCCGATATTGTCCGGATCTGCCAAATTTTTGGCGTCCGCCGACAGCAGTGAACAGACCCTGCAACGTTTTTTTCTTGATCAGATCCGCATGTTCACTTTCTCTGGTGATTTAACCCTATATCCCGGCACCTCTGAGCTCTCTCTCTCTCCCCCGCCGTCCCCGCGAGATCACCTCTGCTCCCGCGACCTCACAGCTGATCCCACCATTCCTGCGAGCTCCCGTGCCATCCCGATGACAGGTCCCACTTCAGCATGCCCGCTCCCGGACAACGCTAAATCACCGGTATTATTTATTCACAGGCGCGGTTCCTTTAAATTTTCACCTTCGCCGGATCCGTACATCCGCCGATCCGGTGACACCCGTTCCTGTCAGTCCGCCTGCGGATCCGTTTTCCGCTATTTTGGCGGATTTAGACTGACCAGGAAAACGGATGTGTGAAACAGGCCTAAGAGAAATATTAACAAACAAAAGCTGTGGCCGACCCATAAAAAAGAGCAATGTATCAGTGATTTATTCAAGTGTCGTCACAAAGGAGGGAAGTAGCAATGGTTGGGTGATTGCATAGATCATAAACCAATTTTAAAGCTTTTTTTTTTTTTGGTTGGAGCTAAAACCTAGGCAGAGAATAATAGGTTTTTAAGGAATTTCACACTCATTGACCTAGGAGGCTAGAATGACTGCCAGTGACCAGCAGGAGGCGACAACTAACCTCTTCATGAACCTGTAATTTCCCATGTGTGACAAGCAGAAGACAATGCTCAGGGACAGCCAGCCCCATCATCTTTGGCACCCTCATGTTTAGTATTTTTTTAGAGAAAAAAATGTTTTGTTTTTTTTAACATCACTCTTTCCATGTATCACAATGAACAGACAGATGTGTTTGTATCGCCATCTTGACTCCATTTCTCTGGAGTTTCAATTGAGCAAAGGACCACCATTCTTAGGACTGGAATACCCCTTTAGGCTTTAATGCAGCTCTAGGGAGTGGTCAATGTAATGTGACTCTCGGAGCAAAAAGTTGTTATGCTCTAGAATACTCGCCTCCTCCGCCTGTGACTCCAGCAGGTTTAGGAGCTGAGACCAGTCCATACTCTATACAGCCAGCACCTGTTTCTAAAAGCTGAGACCGGCCCTAGCTCTGACTTCTGCTGTTTCAGTCATCGATTATGGCATTTTACCGATTAGATCTACAGGATATCGGATCATGTTGGTACCTTCATGAAGCCCAGCCTTAGTTTAAAAAAAAAAATCTAAAAATATTGCAAAGAAATAAATAAAAGTTTAATCACCCACCCCTTTTTTTTTTCGATTCTGAAGACAAAACTTGCAATAAAAAAATAAACACAATAAGCCCTATCTGGTTTCTTTGCATCTATAAAACCCAATCTTTTAACCCTTCTGTTCTGTTCGTTTCCACTATACACTTATACTGCTCCGGTCATTTTTGAACGGACCTATTAAAATGCTGTTTTAGCTACTTAACATTGAAATAGGTTGTCCACTGTGACGACACGGCATTTAATCTTAATTATCCAGACATCTATTTTCAGTAAGTCAGGAGGTCATAGACTGCTATCTTCATGTTAACTCTTCTTGTAGGTTGAATTTATATTTGTAAATTGATGAAAGATCGTTATTTACTAGTGATGAGGGAGCACTAAAATGCTCGGGTCGAGCACATTGGAATGCTTGGGTGCTCAACCCGAGCAACGAGATCCCAATGTAATTCTACGGGAAATTCGAGCATTTTTGCCGTGGCGCCCCCCTCCCCCGGCGGTCTGCGGATGGACTAAAAATGGTAGAAATCGATGGGAACAGTGCTCAAAAGACATGGCAACTTCATGGTGAAGACCTGGGGAAGCATCTCTGACTCCCAGGTCACTGCTGTGAACAATGTTGTCAGAGTCTTGTGCCACTTTTACAGACTCACAATAAAACATACAAAAACAAAATCAAAATGGATTTTCCTGGGAAATATGTTAAGGAACATCCTTTCCAGGGTAATGACTTGTTCATAAGGCAAAATAAATAACCAAAAACAAAAATGTTCCTCCACACCTTGGGCTTTGTTCACACGTAGCGTTTTTTATGTGTTTTTCAACTTTAGCATTGCTTTCAACCAATACAAATGCATTCATTGAGAAATGTCATTTTAACATTTTACAACTTTATCTGGCCATGAGGTGTGTGACACATCATCAGACACATCCTGTTTCATTCATGATGGGACTCTGAAAGTCATAAAACCTATTTTTAAAGGGCCATAAGGCGGCCTTTACTATTCTTAAAGGTCCAGCAGTCGGCCCTCACTATTCTTAGAGAGCCATCAGCCGGCTATGCTTTGTTGTTCCCATATTAAACAGTGGGTCTCCTACATTGTTGTTGTGTATGCAGTGAGTGGCAGGGCTGCCCAAAATTTGGACGCACCCCAATATCCCTTTGAAGAAACGTACAGGAGGGCCTCCTGAAATCAATGTTCCCATTATTAGGAAGTTGGTACACCCATACTGTTTGCCTATGCAGTGAATGCAAGAGCTGCCAAAAATTTGGAGGCACGCCAATGCCCCTTGGAAGAGACATGAAGGAAGGCCTCATAAAAAAAATGTTCCCATTAGAAAGGAGTAGGTCTCCCATAGTGTTTGCCTTTGCAGTGAATGCAAGGGCTGCCAAAAATTTGGAGGCACTGCAATACCCCTTGGAAGAGATGTGGAGGAGGGCTTCATTAACAAATGTTCCCATTAGAAAGGTGCGAGTCTCCTATACTCGTAATGCCCATGCACTAAGTGTATGGGCTGACAAACATTTACACCAGGGGGGTATACATGAACATACTGTATAAATATTTTGGTTACGGGCATCATAAACACCCTTTAAAAAAATTATGTGGGTGTTGCATCACGGACCATGGTCACCCTGGTGATATGGTGGTGGAGGATGAGGAGAAGGAGGAGGACAACAGCAAATAGCCAAATTCAGGAAGCATATACCCATGTGTGGGTGTGAAGAGGTGCATGGGAATAGACCTCCCAAAAAAAGACACTGGATTTGAGTTTGTTACGCTGCTATCATTTGGTGGTGTATAGAAGTCTGGCCCAATCCAGCCCTTGTTCATTTTAATAAGAGTCAGACTGTCAGCATTTTCAGTTGATGCGCTTATCAGTTTCAGTTATAATTCCACCAGTGGCACTAAATATCCACTCTGACAAAACGCTAGCGGCAGGGCAAGCCAGGACCTCAAGGCGTAGAGAGCCAGTTCATGCCACGTGTCCAGCTTGGATACCCAATAATTATAAGGCACAGAGGAAACACTGAGGAAATTGGTACGGTCAGCAAAGTACTCCCTCTGCATCTTCCCAAACTTTGCACTCCTTGTGAGGGTACCCCACGCCTCAGGGCCTGTGAGATGGGAGTGTCTGAGAAAAGTCTCCCAGAACTTTGACAGTGTTCCCTTGCCTCTGCTGGATGGGAGTTTCTCATTTGCTTGTACCCCTTGTTTGTCCAGCGTTTTCAGATGGAAATTTTTTTAATCATTCCGCAACAAGGGCCTTCTGGTACTGCCCCATTTTAGTAGACCTGTCTGCCTCTGGAATAAGCAATAGAAAGTTCTCCTTGTAGCATGGGTTTAGAAGTGTGACCAACCACTAATGACTGTCACCCAAAATTTTGAGAATGTGAGGGTCACGGTCAAGGCAGCATAACATAAACTCAGCCTTGTGTACCAGACTGCTAAGAGGCAAAACTTCCATGCTCTCCTCCTCCTCCTTGTCCTCAGGCCATCTACGCTGAACAGACGGTATGACACTTGTGCAGATAGTATATCTATTGCACATGAAACTAGCTCCTGTTCTTCCTCCCCTTCCTCATTGTCACCCAATCCACGTTGGGATGAGATGAGGCTGGGCTGTGTGTAATCACCCTGTATGGTTCCTTGCTCCATCTCATCATGCTCCGCCTGCAATGCATCCTCTATGATTGTGAGCAGAGAGCGTTTCAGAAGACAGAGAATTGGAATGGTGACGCTAATTATGGCGTCGTCACTACTCACCATCTAGATGGATTCCTCAAAGTTTTGGAGGATGATACATATGTCTGACATCCATGTCCACTCCTGAGGTCTTGTGTGGAGTCTGAACTGAATAACGACGGCCTTGTTGATGTTGGTAGTCAACAGCTGTCCTCTTCTGCTCACAAATCCGTTCCAACGCGTGTAGACATAACACCTACCAGTCGGTGATCCAGAAACTGCAAACGCTGCCAAAGCATGGCAAGGGCGGCGGAAGCTGTAGCTGACCTTCTAAAATGGGCACACAGGCGGCGTACTTTGACAAGCAGATACGGCAGCTTCGGGTAGATTTTGAGAAACCACTGAACCACGAGGTTAAGCACATGGGCCAGGTATGATACATGTGTGAGCTCGCCTTGCCTCAGAGCCGCCACCAGGTTCCGGCCAATGACACACACGACCATGCCTAGCTATAGGTTCAATGGTGTCAGCCACAGATCTGCCTGCTCTTTCAGAGCTGTCCACAACTCTTCAGCATTGTGTGGTTTGTCACCTAAGCATATTAGCTTCAGCACAGCCTTTTGCCGCTTGGCTGAGGTAGTGCTGCAGTGCTTCCAGCTTGTGCCTGATGTGGTCATTTCAGAGCTGGAGGCTGAAGAGGAGGAGGAGGATGAAGGTGCAGGAGCTGTAGACTGTGGGGGCAATCCTGATTGATGTAGGGCCCACAATCCTTGGCGTCGGGAGGACATGTTACATCCCAAGGTCCGACTGGGTCCCGGCTTCCGCTATGTTAACCCAGTGTGCAGTCAGCGAGATGTACCATCCCTGCCCACAAGTGCTTGTTCACGTGTCCGTGGTTAGGTGGACATTCCCAGTAACTGCATTGTTGAGGGCACGACTAATGTTGTGGGACACATGCTTGTGTAATGCGGGGGACGGCACACCAGGAGAAATAGTGGCGTCTGGGGACCGAGTATCAAGGGACGGCCAAGGCCATCAGGTTATGAAAAGTTTCCGTCTCCACGAGCCTAAAAGGCAACATTTTGAGCGCAAGCAGTCGCGAAATGTGTGAATTTACTAGTGTGGCCTGTGGGACATTGGCTGCGTTTTTGCACTTGCATTCCAAGGACTGGGGTATGGACAATTGAACACTGCACTGGGACAAGGACAAGGACGTGCTTGATGGTGCTAGTTGAGTGTGTGACGACAGGTCCAGGGCGAGCATCGAGTATTATTTACCTTTTTATATCGGCTTCTACAGTTTATTGTACTGTTATCTTTGCAAAACGGGGATGCAGGGTCAGTGAACAATGATATTTGCTGATATGTTGATTACACATTATACCAGGCCATGCAGTTTGTTGACTTGCAAACATTGAAGGATACACTAAATAATCAAACAATGCCGGTTAACCTCATCACCCCGTCCCCTTAACCTGTGGATGATGGCTTGAAGGGATATAGTTGTGAACTATAAAAAGGGGATACGTCTCTGTAACAAGACATCCAAGAGATCCAAAGATCCAGAGATTCTGTACAAAACCACAGCCCGAAACACTATAGGACAGCAGCCAAGACATCATGGCTCCATCTCCAGGGACACAGATTTGACATTCTACAGGATGCCAACTTAAGGGACCATGGCCCCAGCTGAAAGAATACAGAAAGCTCTATTAACCATCATTAAGTCCATGGATATGTACATTTGGGAAAGTCAGGATAGGGACCTACCAGTCCCCTGGCTCCATGGAGATGTTCGGAGAAGCCAGGTTGTAACCCTCTGGTCACCTCGCCTTGTACCTCAATGGACTGTCATCTTCCTAAGCTTGTCGTTGCCTCCTCTCTGCATGCCACAGGTGGGGTAGTCAGCCCTGGAAGCTCTGAAGTCACAGCTGCTCTTATCCCGGTGAGTCAGCGGAAGGGTGAGACTCTGTAATTTTGCACCATCTTAGGTATTTTGCTGGGACTGTTCTATGTGTTATTTACCTGTTTTATGGTTCATTAAAGTATTTCCACACTGTTTTACCTTCACCCTGTGTTGTCTGAGTAGTATTACTCCCACTGTAAAAGGAGAGTGTGCATTCGGTGGGATGAGCCGTGGTCCATGCGGTTTTTGCTAGCTGACTAGAAAACCCGCTGAACCCCCCCCTTGTGTCCCCACATCCACCTTTGATTTTTGCAATTGGGTTTCATTATAAATTAGGCTCCCCTTGTATTTTCCAGGCTCTTTGTTTCCCTGCATATTCAACTTTAATCTGTGGCCATAAATCAGCTGAGAAAAAGATATAAAAAAAAAAGGGTTACACATTTTCCTTTTAGACTGTCAGAAGGGGATAGCATCCTTTTTTATCTTGCCCTTTTCTCAGCTGATTTATGGTCACAGACTACATTAAAGTAGAATGTGCAGGGAAATGGGATGCCCTCACACCCAGGGCTGTGGGGTACTCGGTACCGGGCCCGGTGTATCTCAATGGGAGTTGTCACAGTAGCTGTGGCCCTGCCCGTGGCCCTGGGCGCCCATTGTAAATGTTCAGTGTCAATGAATAAGTCGTGACGCCACCTGTGGTGTTCGGCAATGTAGATGTTAGGCCGACACTGCAGACAGATCCTCTGGGACAGATGGTGTGGTGCAGCAGTGATGGTATAGCCCTCCACAGGGCAGAGTAGGTATGGTGACACTTAGGTGGTGTAGTGTCAGGCGCAGGGGATGTAGCAGTGCCGGGCAGGTTGACGCAGGAATAAGTGGATGACACCAGAGCATGTAGTTCCAAAGCTTTACTCACAGTCTGTTGTACAAACAGGTGCCTGCTTCTGCGCCGTGTCCTCCAGGTCTGGGACTCAGTCAACCTCCAGGCAAGATGAAGCACTCCTTTCCAACACTCCGCCAACTTGTGCTTTTCTGAACGTCTCCTCTTATAGCTCCTTTAGATGAAGTACTCCTAGTACTGAGTAACACTGGAGTTCCTCTCGTCTGATGTTCGTATGAACTCTACTTTTACGGCAGACAGCTGTAGCCTGCTTCGGGGACTCCTTGCTACTGAGTCTCGGCTCACTATCCAGTTGCTGTTGTGCCCCCAAGTCTTGTATGGTAATAAAGTGGTCACTACTTCTATTCCTCCGGTGTCTGCTGCAGGACCATTAGTATCCATACAACCTCAGGGACTGGGCCCCGGCCTTGCGCTTAGAACTTCTAGGAAGGGTTCTCTTCTCATCCACGTCCTCTGTTCTCTTTTACTCCTCACGTTCCGTACTGATCTTCCTCTCTATGGAGAATCAGGCTTTCAGTCTATGTTTGTCTCTTTCTCCCTTTCCCGTGCCAGCAGACCCAGGTCACTGGGATCTGCTGCAGCACTTCCATCCATCTATCCCACTCTCTAGGGATCTTCTTCTCTCTCCAACCAACTACTGACTGACTAACTTAAACTCTTCCCGCTCCTTGACATGTAATCTAACTCCACCCACCTCCCAGCACGTTTAGTGTTCCAAGCAGGGAGCTACCCAGGGGTGCTTTGATATACTCCAAGCAGGGAGCTGCCAAAGGTGCTTTGCTACACTACTTTGTGGTGTGGGGTGCAGGTGTTAGAGCGTGGTCTGGAGTCTCCACCTTAGGCTTCATACTCACTGGCGATAAAATCGGACAATTGCAATCCGATTTTTAATCGGATTGCACTCTGACCCATGTTAGTGAATGGGTGACTTCTCACTTACGATTTTTTTCTCAGCCAAAATCGGTCTGAGAAAAAAATCGCAGCATGCTGCGATTTGCAGCGATTTTCGCCAATAGAAGTCAATGGGTGTGATTAAAAAAAGGATCAAAAACGGACCATCTGTTTTCCATTCGTTTTTAACGGATACATCACCATTCTGTGGTATAGAACACTGTAAATGGTCCTGTAAATGACTGTAGAAAAAGAGTGGCTGGGAAAAAAAAACGGATGAAAAACGGATGGAAAACTAAAAAATCGCATAGAAATCGCATGACACTGGCATAACACTCAACCCTTTTTTCCAGTCCAGAAATCGGACCGTTTTTTTTAATCGCCAATGGGTATGAGGCCTTACCTGGATGGTGGGATACCACACCTCAGGAGGAAGTGCAGTACCTCTGTGGCGACTGAGCCTCAGGGGCGCCACAGAAACAAAGAGCCTGGAAAATCCAAACTGGGTTTCATTACAAATTTTTCACAATTGTAAAAATTTTTTAGCCCTAATTACATGTACCGTATGTAATGGGTTCTACCAAGCTGGAGTACCTCTTTCAGTACCACCCAGTGTTTTTGGAGGTCCTCTCTGCGTTGGCTGGAGTCTGAATGAATGACGCTGGCTGGAATTCCTTGGTTACATGGGCGAATATAAAAGATCACTGCTTCTCCACATATTTCCAGTCTGACAACACTTTACTCACAGGACACAGAATATATCACACAGATACAGAGGGCAGGCCAATAGAAAAGCGACAGGCCAGACATGCATTACAAAAGCCGCAGGTGGCCAGAGCCTGGTGATGTTTACTGTGGGAATTACACAGGTGGGGGGAAGGCGGACGCTGATGCATTAGTGACATGCATCTCACATAGAACCTATTATACATACATATAACTGCACAAGATATTCTGGGTGCTGAGTGGTTCTGTAACACGGCTCCCCTTTTCAGCGACGCGATCGGCATGCACAGTCTGATCCTCAACGGATCGGTTTGGGGATAACCGAAGTTTATGGGGTTGGTACAAGTTCCGTTTGTCGACTTAGTCCATCGGCGTTACCGTTTTGTTTGCCGGGTCTGTGGTGGATGGTGAAGTCCAGAGGTTGTAGGGCTAAACTCCACCGCAGCAATCTGGTGTTGTCTCCGGAGACCCGATTAAGCCATACTAGGGGATTATGGTCCGTTAGGAGGGAAAACTGTCGTCCATACAAATATGGTTGCAACTTCTTGAGTGCCCATACTACCGCCAGGCACTCCTTCTCGATGGCCGCATAGCTTACTTCACGGGGCAGTAGTTTCCGACTCAGGTAAGCTACCGGGTGTTCTTGGCCGTCCGGCCCGACTTGGCTCAGTACTGCCCCAATACAAACATAGACGTGTCTGTGTGAACCAGGAAACGTTTAGTTGGATTGGGTGTGGCCAATACAGGGGTATTGGTGAGGGCGTCCTTTAGTTGGCGGAAGGCTTCCTCACACTCTGAGGTCCAGATTACCTGGCGGGGTTGGTTCTTACGGGTCAGATCAGTGAGGGGCTTGGCTACGCTGCTGTAATTGGGAACGAATTTCCTGTAATACCCCGCTGTCCCTAGAAACGCCATGACCTGGGTTTTAGTGCGTGAGATGGGCCATTTGGCTATGGCCTCAATCTTGGCTGGTTCTGGTCGCTGTTTCCCACTTCCCACCCAATGCCCTAAATACTGAACCTCTGCTTTGCCCACGTGACACTTGTTTGGGTTCAGGGTGATTCCGGCCTGGTGGATCCTGTCTAATACTGTCTCTAGGTGATTTAGATGCTCTTCCCATGTCGCAATGTAGATGGCGATGTCGTCCAGGTAGGCACAAGCATAGTCCTGGAGACCATCCAGAAGCCGGTCAGCCAGCCTTTGGAAGGTCGCCGGGGCATTCTTCATCCCGAATGGCATAACTCGAAACTGGAATAAGCCGAACGGGGTGACAAATACCGACTTGGGAATAGCGTCAGGACTAAGGGGAATCTGCCAGTAGCCTTTGCATAGATCGATGGTGGCCAAATACTTTGCCCCCGCCAGCCGGTCTAACAACTCATCCACACGCGGCATGGGGTAAGCATCCGTCACTGTTTTCTCATTGAGCTTACAATAGTCTACACAAAACCGTGTAGTCCCATCCTTCTTGGGCACTAACACTACGGGGGATGCCCAGGGACTATCTGACTCTTCAATGACCCCTAAACGCAGCATCTCTTGTATCTCTTGTCGCATCCCCTCTCGTACAGACTCAGGGACGCGGAAGGGGTTTTGTCGTAGGGGGGTCTGATCCTGGGTCTCAACCTTGTGTTGTGCCAGGCGAGTGTACCCCGGGTCTCTCTGAAAACATCCTCTGTCGCTGCCTCAACAACTCCTCCGCCTGCTGTCTCTCCCGGGGGGCCTAGGTCTTCACCCAAGTGTACCTGGTTCCATGTTTTAAACTGAGTCCTTTCCCCTAAGACATCCGGCAAGGGAAGTCCAGCTAAATCCTCTGCTTCAGGTGCACAGATGGCCACTACCTCTTCAGGGCGCTCCCAGTAGGGCTTCAGCATATTCACGTGGAACATGCGGATAACCCTGGGGTCGTCACAATCGGCGACATTATAGGTTGTGTCGGCTATTTTCCCCACTACCTGGTAGGGCCCCTGCCACGCAGCTTGAAACTTATTCTGCTTAGTGGGCTCTAACTCCAGGACCTTCTGTCCTATTTCCAAAGTGCACTCTCTGGCCCTCCGATCGTACCATACGCGCTGGCGCCGCTGGGTCGCCTGCAGTTTCTCACGTACAACCTGGGTCAGCTCCTGTGGGCGGTCCCAGAATTCCAGCACATAGGGTACAATAGGTACCCCTTCTATGAGGCCCTCCCCCTCCCAGTGTTCCAGCACTAAGTCTAGGGGTCCCCTTACCCGTCTCCCGTATACCAGCTCGAACGGGGAGAACCTCGTGGATTCTTGGGGCGCCTCCCGATAGGCAAACAGGAGGTGTGGCAAGAATTTCTCCCAGTCCCTGTAGGTCCTGGTAAAAGTCCCAATGAGCTGTTTAATGTCCCGTTAAAGCGTTCACACAACCCATTGGTTTGCGGGTGGTACGGGGCGCTTCTAATGGACTTTACGCTGCACAGCTTCCACAGTTGGTTGGTCACCTCTGCTGTAAACTGGGTACCCTGGTCCGAGATAATCTCCCGGGGAAATCCAACCCGTGAGAAAACCTGGAGCAGGGTGGCTGCCATCGTCTCTGCCAGTATGTTAGGTAACGCAACCGCCTCTGGATACCGTGTGGCATAATCTACCACTGTCAATATATACTTTTTCCCTGACGGGCTGGGTTTGGCTAACTGCCCTATCAGATCGACCGCTACTCGGCTAAATGGTTCCTCCACAATGGGGAGGGGACGTAATTTGGCCTTGCATCGATCCCCCCTCTTGCCAATGCGCTGACAACTGTCACAGGTCTGGCAGTACTGACGAACATCATAGGTCACCCCCGGCCAAAAGAAGTTTTGTGTCAGACGATGCCTGGTGCGACTAACACCGAAGTGCCCGGCCAAGGGTATATCATGAGAGATTCGCAGTAACTCCTGCCTATACTTCTTGGGAACTACCAGCTGTTGTTTTATAATGGGACTCGTCCCTGTGTGGTGCTGCTCTGTGATCCGGTAGAGGAGTCCCTGCTTCCATACAAACTGTTCCCCTTCCAGTACTCCTCTCCTCTCCTGTGCCTTCCCACGATATCCCTCTAATGAAGGATCCTCAAGTAACTCCCTCTTAAATTCATCTGGGGTGGCCCAAGAAATGTGTCTGGCTATGGGAATACGTGTAGGGCTGGGATGTCTTACCTGAGCCTCCTCTGTGTGTGATTCCGCCTCCGCAGCTCGAGCTTGTCTCCGGGTGGTCACAGGATAGGTCTCAGCCAGAGGGGCCACCGAGAATGCAGACAACATGGGCCCCAAGTCATTTCCCAGCAAGTCGTCTGCAGGCAAATCCTCCATCAAGCCGACCTCAACAAGGCCATCCCCGACTCCCCAGTTCAGGTGAATCCTGGCAGTGGGTAGTCGATGTATAGCTCCCCCTGCTACACGGACTGCCACTGTCCGGTCCGTCTTCTCTTGGTCCCGGACGAGATGAGGCTTCACAAGGGTCAAAGTTGCCCCAGAATCTCTTAGTCCCTGCATACGTTTCCCATTAACCCACACGACCTGTCGATGCTGTTGTCGATTATCTGCCCGGGCTGTCTGCACGGGGTCTACTTCATGCAGCTCTTCCTCCATCTCTTCCACCCCTTGGTTAGTCGTAGCCCCCAATGCTGGGTCAGCGTCGCCTTGGTAGCAGTGTACAGCAGCTCGGCTGAAGGTAGCTGTTCCCGCCTTTGGCCACTGGGTATGCTGAGTCCGGTTGGGACATTGTCTTTGCAGGTGGCCCAGCTGACGACAGGTGTGGCATGGTGCCCCAGGGGGACTGTGGTAGGCCGGGTTTCTAGCTGGTCCCCCTACAATCTTCGGTGGTTTGGGGCCCTCCAGGTCCATGGGCGGGCCCCTAGTGACCACCTTTGATCCGGACAACTGCGGCCTCCTGGCATCATGATGTTCATCGGCCAGACGAGTGGCTTCCTCAAGAGTCGTTGGCCGCCTGTCCCGAAGCCATTCCTGTGTCTCGGGGTTTAGTCCATTAAAGAATCGTTCTAACAGGAAGAGCTGGAGGACGTCCTCCTTAGTGGTTGCTTGGCTCCCTTGTACCCACTGTAGCAGTGACCGCCGTAATTTACAGGCCCATTCAGCGTGGGTATCGGTTACACGTTTTATAAGTCCGCGGAACTTTTGGCGGTAGGCCTCTGGTGTCAGCGCATACCGGGCCAAGATCACTTCTTTGATCCGGTCATAGTCCATACAGTCCTCATCAGGTACCGTGCGATGGGCGGCCACTGCCCGGCCTGTCAGCTTGCTGGCCAGAATCTGAACCCGTTCCTCCGGCTTCACTTGATGAAGGGCACACTGCCGCTCAAAGTCCTGCAGAAAACCATCAATGTCTTCCTCTGCCTCCCCCAACTGTCAGAAGGCATTATACTGGATCTTTTTGTGGCTTACTGTTGAAGGTACCTGGTCGAAGGCCAGAGCTCCCCCCTGCTCGCTGGCTCTCCTCTCTCCGCTCTGCCATCTCCATCTTGGCCAGCTCCACTTTGGTCCGCTCTGCCATCTCCATCTTGGCTAGCTCTATCCTGGTCCACTCGGCCATCTTTTCCTTCAGATCAGTACGCACATCAACCATCACCTTTCGTATGATCTCTACTGCAGGGTTTAGGCCATAGAACGCCAGTCTGTTGTTTACCTCCCTCTGGAATTCGGTCTCCTCCACATTCACATTGGGGGGCTGCACTGTCGTGTTCCATGATGGCTGCTATCAAATCCGCTTTTGTTTTGTTGCTGGCAATCAACCCTCGGGCTTCCACCAGATCTTTTAATGTAGTCCTCTTTAACTTCTGGTAGTTATTTTCCATTCATTCCTTTCCTCCTGTAGAAGGGGTATCATATCCCGCTGTCTGCCACCAGTGTAATGGGGTCTACCAATCTGGAGTACCTCTTACAGTACCACCCCGTGTTTTCGGAGGTCCGCTCTGCGTTGGCTGGAGTCTGAATGAATGACGCTGGCTGGAATTCCTTGGTTACATGGGCGCATATAAAAGATCACTGCTTCTCCATGTAGTTCCAGTCTGACAACATTTTACTCACAGGACACAGAATATATCACACAGATACAGAGGGCAGGCCAATAGAAAAGCGGCAGGCCAGACATGCATTACAAAAGCCACAGGTGGCCAGAGCCTGGCGATGTTTACTGTGGGAATTACACAGGTGGGGGGAGGGTGGATGCTGATGCATTAGGGACATGCATCTCACATAGAGCCTATTATACATACATATAACTGCACAACATATTCTGGGTGCTGAGTGGTTCTGCAACACGTAACACCGTATTTAAGGAGAAAAAAAATCCTCCAAAGGTGGACAACCTCTTTAAGATTATTAAACCCATATAGTAAACGCCATTTAAAAAAACATTGTTAATTTTCAATTGTCCTACCTCCCAAAACAACGGAATAGAAAATGATTGAAAAATGATAAGTGCCCCGATTCAGCAACAGAGAAAAAAAATCACATCTCGCCCCACAAAAAAAAACCCTCATACAGCTCCATAAAAAAAATTGTAGGTCTCAAAACCTACATTTTTGGGGTGAAAATAAAAAGATCTAGATTAAAAACTAAAAACAGTAAAACAATAAGGGTCTGTGCACACATTGCGGATTCTGCTGCGGATCCGCTGCAGAATTAGCTGCGTTGTACAGTACCATTATTATCTATGGAAAACAAAAAACACTGTGCACACGCTGCGGATTTATCCGCGCGGATTTGCTGTGGATTACAATTCGCAGCATGTCAATTGTTTGTGCGGAATCCGCAGCGGTTTCAGACCTTCAACATTGTAGAGGTGTGGAACCGCAGGCTAATCCGCAGGCTAATCTGCAGATAAACCGCAGGTCTTTTGACCTGCGGATTTACCTGCAGATTTTGCCAAATCCGTGCGGAAAAATCCGCAGTCCAATCCGCAACGTGTGTACATAGCCTCAGTCAATGAAAAAACAAACACCAACAATAACTTGTAATCGTACTGACCGACAGAATGAAGTTACTGGGTTATTCTTAATACAATGAACAAGGCATAAAACATAACGCCTGAATTGTGGTGGGTTTTTTTTTTCTTTTTTCACCATTTCACACCACTAAAAACTTTTTTAGAGTTTCCATTCACTATTCTGTAAGATGCCATAGTGTCATTCAAAACAATAGATCCTCCTGCAAAAAAAACAAACAAATAAAACACAAAAAACCTCATCATACGAGGGAAGGAGAAGGCAAAAAATCAAAGAAACGAAAATGGGTTTAAACCATTTATAGCTAAAATAAGAATATTTCCCAGGATATTTCAGCCCTGGGACGACTGTCTCCTCTGCGCCCCCCATACAGCTACACCCCGGCTCGGGGTAACCATACCCAGTGCCACAGCAGCATACAAAATCCTTGCCCTGGGAAAAGGAAAGCCAAGCTGTGACCACAGCCTGGACGACGTCCATATTCTTCATTTCTGGACTTTTGCCGGACGCTCGGCTAGCGGGGAAAGAAACATGAGCTCATTACGGTAATGTATCCAGAGCCGTTCCTTCTGGAAATTCCCACATGTTCCCCAGATTTCCACAGACAGGTCTCCGTCTATGTGAAGGTCTATACATACATTATGTAAGAGCGACAAGTCATTAATCCTGGAGCTGGAGTCTTGCCCAGATGTGTAAAGTGAATTAAAAGGGGTTTTACCTCTACTGTTAATAAAGGAAGCTTGAAGGGGTATTCCCATCTCTAAGATCCTTCCTATCCCAATATGTAGGAGTTGCAATGATAGTTGTAATTGCAAATACCTCCAATTAGAAATGTAGTATAGTTCTTCTGATTCGCTATGTCACTTACCCCATATGCAGGGAAATTTACGACCACTCATATAGTGATAGTTAGTTGTTAGTGGTCTGAACCATATACATCTAAGCTGCTGCAATGCCCTGCACACGGGGTAAGCAACACAGTGAATCAGAAGAACTATACTACATTTCTAAGTGGAGGTATTTTCTAATATTATTATTATTATTATTATTATTATTATTATTACGCCTGCTACATATTGGGATAGGATCTTGGAGATGGGAATACCCCTTTAATCATCCTATAATGAACAATTCCTCAACTCTGGAGCCCGAATCATCATTTGCTTTTTTTTATCTTGTGGTATTTTGGTGATGTGAGGTTTTTGGTTTTTTTTGCACTACATTCTTTGAAATAGCCCACACGGTTCACAAATTTTTGTGCTAAATAGCAAAACTATGCCTCAGTTCATCATTTGCAAATTTATTCAAGTCACCGATCCTGAGTCATTATTTGCGATTTTTTTTGTTTTGTTTTGTTTTTGCGGGTTTTATAAAAGTTACTTTTCTTGTAGTATTTTCTAGCGCTTTTTTTACGTGCCAAATGTTTAAAAATGGCGTGCGGGGTTCTTGGTGCAAAATTAAAAAAAAAGCTCCTGTTTTACATTTAACCCTTTTTAAGAAACTATTTAAAGTGGTAAATACTTTTAAAGGTGGCGAGTGCCAAAATAATTACACCAGAAGCCTTAGGGTATGTGCACACGCTACGGATCCGCTGCAGATTTGGCCTCTGTGGATCCGCAGCAGTTCCGCAGTGTACAGTAGCATGTAAGTCTATAGGATTTACAATCCGCTGTGCACATGCTGCGGTTTTTTCACTGCGGAAAAGCTGCGGTTTTGAATCCGCAGAAAGAATTGACATGTGAATTCTTTCTACGGATTCCGCTGCGGTTTGCCACCTATTCCATTGTCCAGGTGTCAAACCGCAGGGGAAAACCGCAGGCCAATCCACAGTGTGTGCACATAGCCTTACTCCAGGCTGGGGCTGGAGGGTGATGGGACAAAAAAAACAAACATTTTGCTAAAAGTTGCCTTTCTCAAATCTTTCTAAAACATCTGGATAAGCGAATTTGTTGAGAAGAAATAAATAAAAAGACTTAAAAAGAAGCCGACACAAAATGTATAAAGAATAAGGCGAAAATAATAAAGTCACTTAAAAAGAGCAAATTACTCCAGAGAAGTGGAGAAACAACAACAATGAATCGAGGCTTTTGCCTTTATACTTTTTGTGACTTTTTAGAATAAAAAACTCCATGTTCCACTAAAATGTCGCAAAATTTGCAGACATACATAAAGTCACTCTGGGGTGAGGGGGAGTACAAAATTATTTGGTGACTTCTTAAAAAGTCATAATTGAATGAAAACATCTGGAAACCACAAACTGTAGGAAGAATGAGGAGCATAAAAACAAAACAAAAACAGGTGAACACATATCAAATAAAAAAGGCCAAATTAAAAGAAGAATGCAAATGAAACACACCAAAAAGAAGACAAGAAAAGGTGCAAATGCAAAAAAATCAATAGGCCCTGGTGTTTAACGGGAATCTGTCATGCAAGTTATTACTATGTAATCTGACAGTAGCATGAGTTAGGGACATAGACCCTGATTCCAGTGATACATCACTTAGTTTACTGGGTGCAGCAGTTGTAATATAATCACAGTTTTCTCTGCTGCAGATCTAGCAGAGCTCAAATGCTGAGCTGTGTATAACCCCGCCCACACCCCTGATTGGATGCTTTCTGTGTACAATGAATATTGACACAGAGCTGCTAATCAGCGCTGGGGGCGGGGGTGGACCAGGAGGCACGAGACACCTAGTCCTGTAGTGATAATCTCCTGTTGATAAAACACTGATTGTATTGAAACAACCACACAGACTAGAAAGTGACACATCACTGGAATCGGGGTCTCAGCCCCTACATCGTGGTGCTTTCAGATTACATAACAAATCCTGCAAACAGATTTCCTTTACATTCCTCACCATTGTAAAAGATTTCAGTGAATATGAACAAGCTTATTTTCATCCCGATGATCTGTTGACCGAGAGTTTGCTAGAAAGTTAGAAAAATGCGCTCCATTCTTCTAAAAACAGTGAACACAGTGCCACTCCTGTATGCAGGATGTCCGCGGTATTGCAGTTCTGCATCATTGCCGTCACCTTGTAGACAAGTTTACTGCACTTGGATAAAAAAAAGCAGTCTTCATCTAATCCTGGGCAGCCCCTCTGATTGGGGATCTAGATTGGGAGCTTCAATGGGAACAGTTTCTGATGTGAGCGGTGACGATATCAGTACAGCAATTCACGATATGTTGGTGCTAGATAAGACATTTTTAAAAATTATACAAACCTGTGTATTATTCTAACGATTAAACACCCTCTCCCCTCCCAAAAAATGCTGAGAAAAAAACCTCAGTAATCCGCTGGTTGATTATAAATTTAAATATACAATTATCTCTTCAGCTGAGAGACATGGGTGATAACCAGCACTGGTAT
The DNA here is from genome assembly GCF_039654945.1 of Dendrobates tinctorius. Classification (NCBI taxonomy): domain Eukaryota; kingdom Metazoa; phylum Chordata; class Amphibia; order Anura; family Dendrobatidae; genus Dendrobates; species Dendrobates tinctorius. The sequence continues at coordinate 11,100,549 of NW_027361743.1, read as the reverse complement.
ACATCTTTTTCTGGCTTCTGAATGGCAAATGTGGCTGTAAGGTAACAGCAGCGCTGGAGGGGTATTCTAGGTGCCTGGGACCCTCTATCATGAAGTCAGATGACAGGCTGTAGGCGCAGCCGCCGCCTCATCTACTCACTAGGTCATAAATCCCCTTTAATGCCTCCATTATATTTTGAGCTCGTTGGCTCCCATCATGTGTAGCTGTCCTGAGAATGGGAGGTGTGAAACCGCAGCAGGTTCATGACCCTTGTATTGTGTGATTCATGCTGAGCTAATGTGGAATATAGAGCACTGATACCTCCTGATTGAGAAAGAGCAAATATAAGCAGAATATAGAAACACTGACAATACACAGACACCCGATACATAGACACCCATATAGAGACCCTCATACAAAAACACCAAATATGTAGATACTCGAGATTCACACACTCTATACAGACACCCGATGTGTAAATGCCCCAAACAGACAGCCCATATGTACATAGCCAATATAAACACCCCATACATAGACTTCCAATACTTATATACCCAAAATAGACGCCCGATACATAGACATCCTATGTCACGCCAAGGCAGGCAGAGCGAGGTTAGTGAATCCACTTGACCACAGAGGACTCTGTGGAAGCTGAACCCTAGGAACCAGCCGGACAAGAACGTCAGATGAATAGCAAGGCTTTATTTATACACTTAAACAGGAGGACCCGCAAGGAAGAACCTCCTGGGCCGAAACACCTAATTCCCCCGAGGGAGCTCCAGCGAGGGAAACCCTTTACTGGCATTGTCCCGGTGCAGCCAAGGAGGCTCAAGTGCAACAGCTCCAAGACCAGAGGGTCAGACCCGTGAAGAACAGTGGAACTGAGTGGAGGAGGGCGTAAGGTCCAGGGAACCGGAGAAGGTGAACCAGAAAGTCCAGAGGGTACCGTCAGAGTCCGCAGGTATGTAGGTAGGGTAACCGACAGGGGGGGGGGAGTGACCGGCTTCTTGCCGCAGACAAACATGAGACTGAGACAGAATTTGTATTCAACAGGTCCGTTTTTATTGGCCGTCTTTCTGACGACCACAGCAATTCACCACAGCAGCTTCACACTTCTCTGTGTATAGGCCCGGGTACCTTCACTTCCTTTGTTACTATAATCGTGGCGTCCTCGGTGGCTGTTTTCACTGTGGCTGCCCTAGGCCCATCCACCACAGCGCTTCACCAATCTGAGTACAACATCCGTTCAATACCCACAGATCGTCTTCGTCTACCTTCCTCTGGGTCACCCCCCATGACCGCCTCAACAGTCAGTCCTTTCTGGAACCTTTCTACTGTCTCTATCTCCACAGCAGAACTTCCTCTCTAGTGTGCTCCCCTCACTGACTGACTTTTCCAGAACCTTCCCTCAGCCTTTTATATTCCCAGTCCTGGTAGCTCCGCCCACTATCACCTGACAGTTTCTCTGACCAATGGCAGTTATTCAGTCCCACTCTTACACTTTCCACTGCCCTCTAATGGTCAAACTATAATACGGCACCCTTTCTCTTTATCTCAGCGCTTTCACGCCTACACTGCGTTACCACTCTGCCTCTCACTACAGGCAGGTCTGTGTCAATCCAACTTCCCTACAGGTAGATGGTAGATAGGCTGGACACCGGCACTAGAGGAAAGCACTGGGTAGTAGTGTAGGGGTACAACAGGCCCTGAAGACTCTGTGCTGGTGGGGCACAACAGGCCCTGAAGACTCTGTGCTGGTGGGGCACAACAGGCCCTGAAGACTCTGTGCTGGTGGGGCACAACAGGTCCCTGAAGACTCTGTGCTGGTGGGGCACAACAGGCCCTGAAGACTCTGTGCTGGTGGGGCACAACAGGCCCTGAAGACTCTGTGCTGGTGGGGCACAACAGGCCCTGAAGACTCTGTGCTGGTGGGGCACAACAGGCCCTGAAGACTCTGTGCTGGTGGGGCACAACAGGCCCTGAAGACTCTGTGCTGGTGGGGCACAACAGGCCCTGAAGACTCTGTGCTGGTGGGGCACAACAGGCCCTGAAGAATCTGTGCTGGTGGGGCTTTCAGGACGTCTTTTACCGGCTCTCGTCTCACAGTGCAGTGATGACGCAGTTCCCCAAATGACATTCGGCCGGCCTCTGCTCAGGGTCCCCTTGTAGACGGGACGTGGACCTCTGTTGCCGCCTATGGCGAGGTGGCGTCCACTGAGGCCGGTGATGGCAGGGCCGCAGCTGTGGAAGAAGACAATGGCTGCAGTGTCCAGGCCGCTGCAGCCATTTTACGTGTCATCGCAGCGGCGACTTGAGGTAACGGACCTGTCTCAAAAGGGCGGGGGACCGCGGGCGTGGCTGTGTGCGACCGTGGGCGGGGAGCGGCCTCCGGGAAAAGTCTCTCACATTTCTCTTGTCGGTGAGTGCGTAGCTTTCTCCTCACAGACTCCTGACGGTGTCCCTTACACACTACTCGTCACCCCGTCTCTCCCTAAGTCACTCGGCTTCTCTCCTCCTGTCACACTCTCTGCCAACTGCCACCTGAGCGTGCCCCCTCCTCCCTTTGTCCTCACCCCGCCCCCTGTTGCCCTGACACCTTCAGTCGTGTGTCTCCCTTTGTTGTCCCCCCAGTGTTGTTCCTTCAGGAACCCTGATGGACGGTCCTCCTCCCCACAGTAGTACACGGCAAGACAAGGCTGGACAAGCAGGCGTTGGTCTGGGACTTGAGACCTGAGAACGACAACTTAGAGCAATGCACAAAGTTGCCCAGGCACCTCCCAAAGGAAGTGAAGGCCTTAAATATACACAGGCCTCTCAGCGACTGGCTGAGAGGTGATCACAGGAAAATGCTGCACTGGGCCTTTAAATCATTTGACAGCGGTGCGTGCGCGCCCTATGCTCTCTCCCCTGGAAGTGAGGAGGTGGAGGAGACACGTCGGGAAGATGCCGCAGCCCGAGGGAACATCGCGGGAGCACGGGCAGAGTAAGTAAGATTGCGGGGAACAGGGGAATGTCTGCGGCCAGACGGGGCCCGATCTCCCAGTATCCTGGAGACAGGTCCCGCCGACCGGAAAGTTACATCCTATACATAAACATAGACAACAAATATGTCCATACCCAACATATACACCCAATATGTGAACGCTCACTATAGATACACCATACGTACCCCCCCCATACATAGACACCAAATATGTAGGGTACCTGATATATACATCCCATACATATAAACCCAATACATAGACACCTGATACATAGAAAGCCAATATGTAAATACTCTATATAGACACCTGACATAGACATTCTATACATAGACCCCACCATACATAGACACCAAATATGTAGATACCCGGGATACACCGGTTATAAATAGACAAGTGATTTGTAAATACCCAATACAGATATCCCATATGTAAATGTCAAATATACACACCCCATACATAGACAGCCAATATGTAAATACCCATTATAGATCCCACATACTTAGCCCACCATACAGAAAGACCAAATATGTAGATACTAGACATATATACCCCATACATAGACATCCCATGTGTAAATACTCACTATTGATACCCCAGGCATAGATACCCGGTATGTAAATACCCACTTTAGATACACCACACATAGACACCAAATACCCGGTATACACACTCAATATATATACACCCAGTACACAGACACCCATTACATAGTGGATATTTAAGAGAGTCTAGGCCAATACTTCATTACAGGGTCTGATTTGTTTAGGGCAGGTATGTCAAACTCAAAAACACAGAGGGTAAAAATTAAGAGTTTTGACAAAGTCGCGGAACAGTCTTGATATTTATTAAGAAAATGTGTACATTTGAGGATGTTTTTGCTTACCAGATATAATGAACTTTTTCATTTGGAAACAAGGTTAAAGGCGTTGTCCATCGAACAAAGTACATTTTAATTATTAGATCTGCGAATGAAATATTGGAATAATCTAATTTGTTATGTAAGAGCAATAAAAAGCCTATGACCCAATGGTCTAAATTTAAATATGAAATAAAAAAAGTATAAAAAAATCAAATAATATAGATAATAATATATGATGCAAACAAGTGTCCCCAAACAGTAAGATACCCCCACAGTGAGTTCCTCCACAGTACCTTCCACATGCACAGTGCTGTACCCTCCTTCCTCAATATCTACTACAAAGAATGGTGACCCCGTCACACAATAATTCTCCAACTGGAATCCCTACACAGGCCTCCATAAGTACTCCATACAGTATAATGGGCCCCACACAGTCCTCTATACTCCACACAACAATATTCCTCCACATAATACTCCATACAGTATAATGGTCCCAAAGAGTGCTCCATACAGTATAATGGCCCCACATAGTGCGTCATACAGTAAAATTGCCCCAGTTAGTGCTCTATGCAGTATAGTGGCCCCACATAGTGCTCCATACAGTATAATGGCCCCCACATAGTGCTCCATACAGTATAATGGCCCCACATAGTGCTCCATACAGTATAATGGGCCCCACACAGTCCTCTATACTCCACACAACAATATTCCTCCACATAATACTCCATACAGTATAATGGTCCCAAAGAGTGCTCCATACAGTATAATGGCCCCACATAGTGCGTCATACAGTATAATTGCCCCAGTTAGTGCTCTATGCAGTATAGTGGCCCCACATAGTGCTCCATACAGTATAATGGCCCCACATAGTGCTCCATACAGTATAATGTCCATCACATAGTGCTTCTTACAGAATAATGGGCACCACACAATGCTCCATACAGTATAATGGCCCCACATAGTGCTCCATACAGTATAATGGGCCCCACACAGTCCTCTATACTCCACACAACAATATTCCTCCACATAATACTCCATACAGTATAAGGGTCCCAAAGAGTGCTCCATACAGTATAATGACCCCACATAGTGCGTCATACAGTATAATTGCCCCACTTAGTGCTCTATGCAGTATAGTGGCCCCACATAGTTCTCCATACAGTATAATGTCCATCACATAGTGCTTCTTACAGAATAATGGGCACCACACAATGCTCCATACAGTATAATGGCCCCACATAGTGCTCCATACAGTATAATGGCCCCACATAGTCCTCCATACAGTATAATGTGCCCACATAGTGCTCCATACAATATATTAGGCCCCACATTAAAATAAATAAATCACCTCTACCCGTTCCCCGCTGCTCCGGTTTCTTCATGTTGTCTTCACATCTTCTGCACATCTCGGTACAGCAGGTACATTGTAATGACATCATTGATCATTGCGCTCGCTGCTCTGAGACATCAAACGCAAAGGGGGAAAGATGGGAGAGGGTGTGTCAGCTGATGTTCCCTCCTCCATCACTGCTAGGATGGGTCTAATCTAGGTTCTTTATGCATTTGGGGGGACTGGTCTGGGGACGAAATTGTTTGGGTCTCTGTTCATTTAGGGATGAAGTAAATAGGTCTGTGAAAAAAAACAGACAGCACTGAATAAGGACTCATTCGCAAGTTGGATTTTTCCATGTAGAAGATATTCTGATCCAACTTTGATCAGAGTGTGCTATGAGTGTCATCTGTTTTCACGTTCGTGGAGCAATTAAAAAAGTTCTCCACCTTCTCCATTTTGATAGTCCATGAAAATTACAACCAAGAGTGGTCCAATTTTTTTCACAGAACCATAGACTTGCAGTGGCAATTTTGATCAACATCAGATATGTCTCTGCGATTATCCGTGGATCTCACGAAAAATCACGGAAAGGACTCGTACGCAAAAATCGGATGTGTGATTGAGCTCTAAAGCTTAGAAGCTTGAGAACCCTTATCCTTTATTTTCCTCATACTAGAGTTTTTCATAAATAGAAAATATACCAATTATATCCTATGTGGCAGATCATATTGTTTGTTTTTTTATTGTAAAAAATGGACTGGTAAAACTGGACTCATGGACCAAAATTGGGTGGAAAACAGATTATAGTGGAATAATGACTCCATACATTCAGCCCATCCATGTAATTAATTAAGACCTATCTTCAGAGTAAAGAAGAACAAGGAGTCCTGGAAGTGATGATCCAGCCTCCACAGAGCCCTGATCTCACCATCATCCAGTCTGTCTGGGATTACAGAAGCATGTAAAAGTTTGGTCACCCCTGACCAAAATTGCTGTTATTGTGAACAGTGAATTAAGTTGAAGATGAAATGATTTCTAAAAGGTCTGAAGTTAAAGATGACACATTTCTTTTGTCTTTTAGGGTAAAAAAAAATTTGCACCTGTTTCCACTTTAAAAATTACAAAAAGGAAAATGGGCTGATGCAAAAGTTTCGACACACTGCATGATTCGTACCTATAATCAGTGTATCCCCAAATCGAAAAAATCATAGAAGTTCAAATTGTATATATATGCCCATAGTTTGTGAACCCCTTGACAGCACAGACAAAAGAGATCTATGCCATACAAATTTCAAAAGCTTATCGTTATAGCATAGTTAGCAAGGCTGAAAAAGACATTAGTCTATCCAGTTCAGCCTATATTCCGTCAGAATAAATCCCCAGATCTACAGCCTTCTAAAGAACCTAATAACTGTAAGATACAATATTGTTACGCTCCAGGAAGACATTCAGGCCTCTCTTGAACCCTTCGACTAAGTTCGCCATCACCACCTCCTCAGGCAAGGAATTCCAGATTCTCACTGCCCTAACAGTAAAGAATCCTCTTCTAAGTTGGTGGAAAAACCTTCTCTCCTCCAGATGCAGAGAATGCCCCCTTGTGACCGTCACCTTCCTTGGTAAAAACAGATCCTCGGAGAGATATTTGTATTGTCCTCTTATATACCCCCTCAGTCGTCTTTTTTCTACTTTAGACTAAATAATCCTAATTATGTTAATCTCTAATTTTGTTGCCATCCTTTGTACTCACTCTAGTTCCATTATATCCTTCCTGAGCACCGTTGCCCAAAACTGTACACAGTACTCCATGTGTGGTCTAACCAGGGATTTGTACAGAGGCAGTATAATGCTCTCATCATGTGAATCCAGACCTCTTTTAATGCACCCCATGATCCTGTTGGCCTTGGCAGCCTCTGCCTGGCAGTGGCTGCTCCAGTTAAGTTTATCATTAACTAGGATCCCCAAGTCCTTCTCCATGTCAGATTTACCCAGTGGTTTCCTGTTCAGTGTGTAATGGTGATATTGATTCCTTCTGTCATGATCCAGGTTGGATCTGACAGAGTAAATGCACAAAGTAACCTTTTTTTTTTCCCTTGGCTGTGTGCCAAAGGTGGTTTTGCCCCCGGTGGCCATTAGGGTCATTGCACTGTGGTGATTTCAGTTGTAGTTTTCCCCCGGTGGCCATTAGGGTCATTACACTCTGGTTACCTTAGTTTGTGCACGTGATTATGCAACAGGTGTGAGGTTCTATAAAAGAGTATCAGGTGTGTTAATCACTGTTGGTGATAGGTCTTCATTTGCAAGCAAGCCTGGGTGAAGGATGGAGCTAAAGGAGAGTCACGGGCAGCTCAGAGAGAGTCCTAGAGTGGATTGGTGGAGTCAGCGATGGTGTCTGCAAGGAGTGCTGGCATGGCATGGTGGAGTCGCAGCGATGGTGTCAGCAACGAGTGCCTGCATGGCTTGGTGGAGTGGCAGTTGCGGTGTAGAACTGCACTCACGGTGCTGGACTTGGTTGCTGAGAACTGGACTCAAGCATGCTGGACTTTTTGGCAGAAAAGCTGGACTCATTTGCGGGACTCTATTTCTGGACAGCTGCACGCAGGTGTGGACTCTGTTGCTCCAAGGCTGCACTATGATGCTGAGAAGGTCCGTTTCTGGACAGTGCACCCAGATGTCAGACACGGTGGAGGAAGAGATGCACGCAGGTGGCGGGCTCTGTTGCGTGGAGCGTAAGCAACAGAGTAAAGCTAAGTGGTGTTTCCCCTGTTTTGTCACTTTTCCTTATATGTGTTTAGTGCAGTGGTGGGATTAGTTTCCGCACCGACCAATTCCCTAGTGAGGGTTTAGGTGCAGGGTGAGTCAGGATTTTGAGGTTCCTGATCGGCGCCCGGTGCGGAACCGGCCTAGAGAACGTTAGGGGTGTAGAGACACTGACTCGGGAGTGCAGGAGGTCTCCACGTCCCCATTCCCTATCGCAGAGCCACCATTGTTATTGTTACCCAGTTTACCCAGGTTTTCCCTATTCCCTTTGTGTTATTGTATTAGTTACCGGCCTGCGGGCCGCGTCACATAGGACAATCACACGTGCCGCGTCCTGTTGTATCAGTTACCGGCCTACTGGCCGTGTCACTCAGGACGGGGCACGTGACACCTTCTTCCCATGAGTATAACCTTATATTAATCAATGTTAAACCGCATCTGCCATCTTTCGGCACAAGTTTCCAACTTATCCAGATCCATCTGTAGCAGAATACTATCTTCTCTTGTATTGACCTCTTTACATAGTTTTGTATCCTCTGCAAATATCATTATTTTACTGTGTAAACCTTCTACCAGATCGTTGATAAATATGGTGAAGAGAAAAGATCCCAACACCGACCCCTGCGGTACTCCACTGGTCACATTGACTCCATTAGAGAATATACCATTTATAATCACCCTCTGCTTTGTATCACTAAGCAAGTTACTTACCCATTTACACATATTTTCCCCCAGACCCAGCATTCTCATTTTGTATACCAACTTCTTGTATCAAACGCTTTGGAAAAATCAAGATATACCACGTCCAGTGACACTCCTTGGTCCAGTCTATAGCTTACCTGTTTAGAAAAACTGATTAGATTGGTTTGTCAGGAGCGATTCCTCATAAACCCACGCTGATATGGCGTTAAACAGTTACTGTATTCTCATTGAGGTAATCCAGAATAACATCCCTCAGAAACCCTTCAAATATTTTACCAACAATAGAAGTTAGACTTACCGGCTTATAATTTCCAGCAGTGGCGGATTAAGTGGACTATGGGCCCGGGGCTGTTCATAAAACCTGGGCCCCTGTACCCCCCTTCCCACCTGAGCGCTGCGGTCCCCGTGCGGGAATTGACAGCCGTACGGACCGCAGCACTTGGTTTGCTGCAGGTCCATACGGAAAACTCGCCACCATTCCACCACGTGTGGACATGGCCTAAAAAGACGTTGCACATAAGCTGTAGGCCTACGGCCAATACGCACAAAATCGCCCAACGTGATCCTGGCCATAGGGGATCCACTTTAATGTCCCCACTTTAATTTGAAGTCCCCTTACTTCATCCATTGCAGTCCCCTATCACCCACTCACTTCATCTGCAGTGCCGCTTCATCATTTGCAGCCCCTTATCCCCCTTTCATTTCATCATGTGCAGTCCCCTTCCCCCAACTTCATGTGCAGCCCCACTCCCCCATCATCATGTGCAGTTAATTTTACCCCCACATCATGTGCAGTCCCCCTTACCCCCACATCATGTGCAGTGCCCCTTACCCCAATTCATCATGTGCAGTTCCCCTTACCCCCAATTCATCATGTGCAGTCCCCCTTACCCCCAATTCATCATGTGTAGTCCCCCTTACCCCCAATTCATCATGTGCAGTCCCCCTTACCCCCAATTCATCATGTGCAGTCCCACTTACCCCTTAATTCATCATGTGCAGTCCCACTTACCCCTTAATTCATCATGTGCAGTCCCCCTTATCCCCCACTTCATCATGTTCAGCCCCACTCACCCCCCCTTCATCATATGCAGCCCCACTCACCCCCTTCATCATGTGCAGCCCCACTCACCGCCCTTCATCATGTGAAGCCCCCACTCATCCCCCCTTCATCCTGTGAAGCCCCCACTCATCCCCCCTTCATCCTGTACAACCCCAGTCACCCCCCTTCATCCTGTACAACCCCAGTCACCCCCCTTCATCCTGTACAACCCCACTCAACCCCCTTCATCCTGTGTAGCCCCACTCACCCCCCTTCATCATGTGAAGCCCCCACTCATCCCTCCTTCATCCTGTGAAGCCCCCACTCATCCCCCCTTCATCCTGTACAACCCCAGTCACCCCCCTTCATCCTGTACAACCCCAGTCACCCCCCTTCATCCTGTACAACCCCACTCAACCCCCTTCATCCTGTGTAGCCCCACTCACCCCCCTTCATCATATACAGCCCCCAGTCACCCCCCCTTCATTGTGTACAGCCCCCACTCACCCCCTCCCCCATTTAATTCATTTTATAAATAAATAAAAATAAATAAAGTTCCCCATACTTACCTCACAGCCGGCTCGCTCCCCAGCAGCGTCTCTGCTTTCAGCATCCTCCGGGACATGTCGGCGCGTGCACGATGACGTCATCGCGCAGGCCCGACATCTGACCCGGAAGTACAGCCGGAGGGAGCCGGAGCTGAGCAGCCGTCAAGGTGACGGCCGTGCACAGCTCCCGGCCCCGGCCTCATAGAATGTGACGCGGGCGGCTGTCTGCTGCCGGCGGCGTCACAGCACAGGGCACGGCCGGCACTGTACAGGTGCTGGGGGAGCGGCCCGGGGGGCATTTGCCTCTCTGACACCCGGCCCAGCCCGCCCCTGCCTCTGGGCCCCCAAAAAACCTTGGGCCCGGGGCGACCGCCCCATCCGCCCCTATTAAGATCCGCCACTGATTTCCAGGTTCACTTTTCGAGCCCTTTTTGAATATTGGTACCACATTTGCTATGCGCCAGTCCTGTGGAACAGACCCCGTCGCTATAGAGTCCCTAATATAAGAAATAATGGTTTGTCTATTACATTACTTAGTTCTCTTAGTACTCGTGGGTGTATGCCATCCGGACCCGGAGATTTATCTATTTTAATCTTATTTCGCCGGTTTCAATTTTTTATTGAAAAAATTCATATAAAATACTTTAAAAACATATGTCATAGAACAAGGAATAACTCAAGGGACATAGTAGACCTGAATATCTATAAGACCTTAAAATTTGTAAGACTGGTTTAGTAGGGTCACGTATACTTATTTTTCAATAGGTATGGGAATTAGTGCCGTACATATGAAAAAAAAAGCAATATATGTACAGTATATCTACCCACTTTACTACACCAATAAATTGCTTATAATACAGTCTTATGATTAGCCATCACTTCCTGGGTCCCCCAGGAAGAAGCAAACATATCAAAACACGAGTTGGACTATGCGAGACACTCCATACCTGACCTGTCATCAGCTCTACCTTTACACATGTGAGGTAAAACTATTTAAAATTTATTTGAAAGCGAAAACATGCACTTCTGGTAATCATATTTCATAAGAGAATTATCTAATTCCCATACCTATATGTGATCCTACTAAACCAGTCTTACAGATTTTTAGGTCTTATATATGTTCAGGTCTACTATGTCCCTTGAGGTACTCCTGGTTCTAGTTCTATGACATATGGTTTTAAAGCATTTTATATGAATTTTTTCAATAAACTTTGAAGATTTTATGGCATAGATCTCTTCTTTGTCTGTTCTGTCAACGGGTTCACAGACTCTATGGGTATATATGGTTGTTACCTAGCAGCACCCCCTTATAAAGGTATCACAGTTTGTAAAGCTTTTTTTGAAGTCAGACAATAATCTTTCATTTCTTGTTTGAGGGATTTTCATCCATTCTTCCATGGAAAATTCTTCCAGGTCTGTGAGATTCCTGGGTCGTCTTGCATGCTCTAGTATTTTGAGGTCTAGCCACGGATCTTCAATGACGTTCAGATCAGATGATTGTGAGGGCCATTGTAAAACCTTCAGTTTGCTCTTTTTGAGCTTGTCGTGTGTTTAGGATCATTGTCCATTTGCAGAAACCATCCTCTTTTCAACTTCAGGTTTTTTACAGACAGTGTTATGTTTGCATCAACAATTGTTGAAATTTAATTGAATCCATTCTTCCCTCTACCCGTGAAATGTTTCCTGTGCCATTGGCTGCAACACAACTCCAAAGCATGATTGAACCACCCTCATGCTTAATGGTTTGTGTGTTCTTTTTCTGGAATTCTGTGCCCTTTTTTCTCCACACATACCTTTTGATCATTGTGGCCAAGGAGTTTTATTTTAACCTCATCGGTCCACAGGACTTGTTTCCAAAATGTATCAGGCTTCTTTATATATATATATATATATATATATATATATATATATAATTTTTATTTTTTTTTTTTGCATATTTCTGATTAATTTTATGGTGTGGATGCAGGAGAGGTTTTCGTCTGACTCTTCCATGAAGGCCATATTTGTGCAGACGTCTCTGAACAGTAGAGCAATGTACCACAACTCCAGAGTCTGCAAAATCTTTCTAAAGGTGTTTTGCAGTCAAGCGGGGGTTCTGTCTTGCTTGCTTGAGACTGTATAGAGCAGTCTTTGAGAAAATGCACAACTTGACTACAGTAGAGGTAGAGTTCGAGATTACGCCATTTCCTCTCAACTGCCTTAGAACTGGCAGTTTCATCTTCCATCGGTTCCATCTCAGGTAAGTAGACAAATTTGTGGGAATTGACCAAAACACCCTGCTGCTCCTACCTCTCCTGAATTCTGCGATAGAACAGAAAGGTCTAGGTCATGGCCTACCCTAAGGAATGAGGTAGAGTAAGTATGCAGAGACAGAGAATCCTTACAGTAAGTGTTTCAGAAAGGCATCTACCGAACTGGCTCCTGAGTACTGCACCATTCCACAGAACTTCACTGGAGCATACTGTACTATAGTCCTCAGCAGTGCGGCCCACCTGTTTCTGGTTCACGATCTCTGCCTCTGCAGTCTGGATCCTGTATGGATTATCATAGATCAACCCTAAGGCATAAAAAAAGGCGTCAACAGGTCTGAGTCCCCCTCTCAGTAGGCACATGATTATTCCCACCCACTGGGACACTTCCCCTGAAGACCAGGGTCACAAGGTAAAAAATAACCTACAGCTCTCTGAACATCCTAAACTGGTTCTTCACCAAAAAAAATTGTTGAAAGATCATCTACTTTTTCAGAAGAGACCAACTGCACTTCAGAAGGTCTATACATCTTAGCTACTGCTGGCAGAGGACATCTCTGGGAAACAATCATCACTCTAGAAAACAGACACTGTAGCTGGAACTGAGATGATTCTAGATTCTGGTGCTCCTTGGCCAAGTCCTGAATCAACTGGATCAAATTTGCCACCTGATTGCAAAGTGTACGAATTGGATCCATAACAGTGAGAAAAATAAAGTATACAGCCAGTAATAATGTGACGTGGATTCAAAATGTGAAACTGAGTCACTACTAATGGACAAGCTGTGAGACAGAGTAGTGAAAAGGTATATCACAAGAGAGCTTGCCATAAAAATAAGGGTAAGACAAAGGCATAGTCAGGTCACAGTCTGAGGTCAGAATTCCACGAAGGTAACGGATCAAGACAAAGGGGTTAGGCAAATGGATAGTCAAATGCAAAGTTCAAGGTTAGGCAGCAAAAGATCAAAAACAGAGCACTGGGAAACAAGGCACAAACACACCACTGAGCTAAAGATACGACTGGCAATAATCAGCAACAGCCACCTAAATAGCCAGGTAATCACCCAGAACAGGAGACACTTGGAAGAAACCTTGCATGCCTGCCATGATTGGCAGCTGGACTGTCGCTCACAATACAGACACCTCAGCATGCTCCTACCTCAGATTGCATGGCTGAGCTCTCACTCACAATACTGACAGCTCAGTGCGCCCCTGTCCTGGATTACAGGGCTGATCTGTCACTCACTGTGTCCAGGACACAGTGAGTGATGGAATCGTGACATTCCCCATGAACATGAGATGGTCAACTGGTCCAGTTGAAATCGGCAGATGCAGCTGACTTTCATCTAATGCATATGTTGACCTTTCAGCCAAGATCATCGCTGTAGGATGTGCAGAGGTAGCAGTCACACCCAATTCCAAGTACATCAGGACCCTCTCCCACAGATGAAGACACCAATATTATAAGGGGCACCCCATAGGTGGAGCTCACTCAAAAGATTCAAACTACACCTCTGCTGACAGATGAGAGCTTTCTCCAGTCCCATCCACCCTAGGTCATCCTTCAATTTACCCTCACTGATACACTATTTCAAATTTGTATTACTCATATATTTAGCTCACAGAGGATTGTGTGGACCAGACACAATCGTAGCAAACTCTCAATTATGAGAAAAAGCTAATTTTTCACATTTTTAGCCATTGGTAGCGAATTGGAATAATCCCAATTTATTTCAAGTAGAGTTCTTAAAAGCCAATCAGCCGATTTAGCATTGGTTTGGGGCTTTGTTCTGGAGAGAAATAATATTAGTTAATTATATTTTGGTGCATTAATCATTATTTAACTTTACTTGCTTTTCTGTTATTGTTTCAGGTTCAGCATTAGGGACACGGTTTTAGCCTTACTAATCATTCGTGACTTTTCAAAATTTTGAAAGAAAATCAAAATCAATCTAACATTTTTTTATATTGAGCATTTGGATACATTTTAATTAAAACTTATAAAAAAAAGGCAGAGCAACCTTTCTGTAAAAGTGGCAAAAAGCAAGAGTCCAAAGATAAGCATCATTAATTTTAGCGAATATCGGGCACTCGTTTTGATGAATTTGGGTGAAAAATCTGCCAGCAGAGCAGGAACACAATAGAAAGAAAAAATGGACTTAAAAAAAAAAAGAGCACAAAAGAGTAGAGACCGAAGTGTATTAGAAAGTTGGAGAACTTTTTGTTATACGGCGAAATCGGAAAAGCTACTTTATCGATTCATCGATTCATCGATTCCGTAAGTGATCGCATCTGTGCTGCTGTTTTTTGTTTTTGCAGGAAGCTTGTGCCGCATTGTGTGTGCCCTCATCCTCTACATTGCTGAGGCTCATTTTTCGGAAGGTGAGCCCTGTGACTATAGTAACCCATGAGTGGCACTTCTGCCCAATTTCTCCTGTGTCCAGAGCCGGCCTCTGGCAGCCAAGAGGAGTGTCTTGGGTTATTTCGAGCTTACAGGCAAAGCTTGGGAGCCTTTCATTCTGTCTGGCTGCTGACAGAGACACAAATGCCTTCTGTACACTGTGGGACCATTGTAACTCTGCTGCTTCTCAGCTCTTTGTCTGGACTGGGGCATTCGCTTACAAGAACCTATTATATCGGCATTGTGGAGGAGTCCTGGGACTATGCACCGAGCGGCCAAAATCTCATCTCTGGACTCAATATATCCGATGACGAGTAAGTGCGATGTGTCTGGTCCTTTGTCTTATTTCGTGAATTTGCAGCTGTATTGTCATTTGCATTGAATACGTATAGAATTGAATCGCGTGACGCAGCTCACGGCCAAATTCGACCCGTGTCCTGATGAATGGGACGTCTGCAGTGCCGACGCAACCGTCGGCTTTGCAGATCGTCATTAAAGGGATTTCCCACAAGAGACATTTATCATCTAGGATAAACTATGACCCCCCACTGACCACCATAATAAGACCCCCCCGAACACAATAAATAGCTAAACGATAGTTCGGCTCATTGTTCAGCAGGCAGCTATCTCTTTTGATTCCTCCATAGATCTGTTGAGCACCCCTGTGTTCCCCAGGAGAAAGCTGCTGCCAGACTCCACTGGCGGTGACTTACCTCACCAACAACAAAAGGATCAGAAGGCCGAAATTAAATAATCCGGATCCCTGTCTCCTCCAACATCTACCAAAAGAGAATCCTGAAGCCCCCCATACACATTAGACTGGCGGCCGAGCCCGATAATATTGGCCTGTTCATCCAATGTCAGTCCAATGTGTATGGGGGCTTTAGTGGTCCTGAGACCCTCTTCCTCCTCAATGATAGACCTAGAATGGAACAATAGTTAAGCATGCCTCCTTTTTCCATCAGTCTTTGAATGAAACATCAATCCACATTATCAACGACCGCTGCATTCATTCTAGTGATTGTGGGGTCCCAACACTGTAGCCCCTCTGGCCTATTTTATGAAAACCCCTTTAATGAGGGATCCAGCACTTGCTCTACATATTTAATCTTTTAGCTGGTGTAAATGCTGCCGTTCTCCTTAATCCGCCACTATTTTTATTTTGTTCCTGCGCCTCTCCGTTCCGGAGATATGGCCTCCTCTTCTCTGTATGTAAATCTAGTCTTTTTAACCAAGTGGGCGTGATCCTCATGACGACGTCCAGAGACAAGAGTTGAGGACTTCACCCCTTGACTAAAAAGATCTGATGCTGTTTTTGCTCTTCTCCATTCCTGAGATATGGCCTCCCTACGACTAGATGTAAATCAAGTCATTTTAAGTTAACCCAAGTGGGCATGATCCTCAAGAAGACTCCCATAATGAGAGTTAAGGATTACACTCACTTGGCTAAAATGCAGTAAAGGGGAGGCCATATCTCAGGCATGGAGAAGAGCATGGACAAAAGAAAACACCAGATCCAGGAGAACAGCGAGATTTACAGCAGGTAAAAAAAAACAGATATTTAAGGCAAGTGGCATAGCCTTTCTTTTTGTGGCATCGTCTATGTGAAATTGGCGTCAGGAGATGGCGAGTGCCAGGAAGATTATTGAGTTTTACAGAAAGGTGTTAGCAATCTCTGCAGTGGTGACACATGGCCAAGTGGAAATTCTGATGAATAATGATCCTACCTGCTAATTGCACATTCAGCATGCTGCATAAGGTCATGGTGACCTGGAAAACATTAGTAATGAGTTTATTGTAACACGATCTATGACATATTTTATTACCTTCTTTATAGATGATATTTACATCAGTGGTGAAGGGTTATCTCTAGCCCTGTTCATTATTCTCTAGCCCTAGTCATTAGTCCGGTATTTTCAGAGCCCGAGGTGCAGACGTTTCCCAGTTGTGGCGACCCTGAACTCGCAGAGTGTAGGATCTCTTTTGATTGAGGGCAATTAATTCTTTAATTTTTTTTTTGCAAATTGCCATGACTTACCTCCTATTGCCACCTATTGGAAATGGCAATACTAAAAATCAATACTGGCCCTTTAATGATCGTTGTCGTATGATTTCAGATAAAAGCCAAACCAGATTGTCAGTTTGCAGACACGTGTTTCAGGGTATTGCCCCTCATCAGTGCAAAGCAAGAGATGTGATTTGGCGCTATGAGTGACCTCTGACTTGGGGCTAAGAGGTTATGTCTCTCATTGTACACTAGTAGAGTCACTATTTTAATTTGTCACTGTGTGTCATAATCTCAAGAACATTCCAGAGTTCTCTACCCTTATTTATTCCCTTCTGAATGATCTTGAGGGATGGGGGATCATGTGGCCATCAGGCTCTGCTACCTCCAGCAACCCTTTGGCCATCTGGGAGGGAGCCACACTAGACTGAGCTTCAGTTCTACTGAGGTTGCAGCTCCGGGCGATGCACCACAATCTCTCTCCTTCTGCCCCTTCTGTGGCTTTCTGGACTAGAGGGACAGGGAAACTTTTATTCGGGCTCTTCTCCTTTTGTGTAGTAGTCTTCATATTTTTTTTCCCATCGGTCTCGGATATGGACCTTTAGGTGCATATGTGCAGACTCTGGGACACCATCAGTAAGGGACCACACAGAGCCAGAATCACATTGGTGTCACAGATTTCTGTAGATATGTGCCTATTTTTATTTTTCCAATAAAGCATTGAAGAATTTTACGCCCCTGCTGAGCTGGACCACTTTTCCTACATTTCCTTAGGATAAATCAAGTTATGCTGACGTGGTACCGGGCTCCATGTGTGAAACTTGATTTTGCTGTGGGCTAGCAGTCCTTTTTTCATTGCATGGGCAGACTAGGGCTGGGCATACAGAGTAGATGTCACAGTGAAGTGGTGAGTTCTCCTTCAATGGAAGTCTTCAAACAGAGGCTGGACAGACATCTGACTGGGATGATTTAGCGAATCCAGCTTTGAGCAGGGGGTTGGACCAGATGGCCCAGGAGGTCCCTTCCAACTCTACCATTCTATGATTCTATGATATGCAAAAATAATCCACTGTATGGCACAATTCCTACAGTTCATGACCCAGCATAATCTTTTTCTTCCTACATATCAACATGATTGACCATGAATATTTGTGGGCCAACCTTCTGGGGTCTGCTGACACCACGATGAATGGCATAGTTAAATTAATACCAGTTTGGCAGAATAGGTACAATTTGATCTCATGCCCTACACAGCCATAGAAATCCTTATAAAATCTGCCTGAGGCATGATTTCCCAACATTGAATCTGAAAGTTCAAACAAGTTCTGGAGGTCAGATCCCAATCTATCAAAGATTGATGGCATATCCTAAGAATAGAATCAATCACTTTCTGGGAAATGTATAGCAAGAAGGAACTAAAAATTGTATTTATCTTCTCTAAGAGATGTACTTTAAAGAGGACTTGTCACTTGCCATAATTTTTTTGTTATCCGTTGTAAATCCCACTGTTCTCCTGAATCCGGCGTTGTTTTTCTTTTCTTCCTGCACCTCTGTTTCTGAGACATGGCTCTTTCTTCCTTGTATAAAAATCTAGTCTTATTAGCCAAGTGGGTGTGAGGGAACTCCAGGGCTGCAGTCATGGCTGATAACTGCTCCTGGGCGCCCTGGCCTCCCGTCACATGCAAACAATGTCCTTTGGTTAGTGTACTTGCCTCTCTGTTCTCTGCACCTTCAGGGTCTCCTCTGGGTTGCTGAAGACCCCTTCCATACGATTGCGCACAAACAGAGACACAGTCCAGTTGCAACTTAAAATGTAGAACTTTACTTTTTTCTTTTTGCAGCACATCCTTGTCAGATACAACATCACCATAGGGTTCCATACAGTTCACATTCTTCACTTTCCCTGTTCTCTTTTCTATGTCCTCCAGTATGTGCCCGGGTCGTACCGTCGCGTCCTCCCTGTTCAGACTCACTACGCTTATTAGTTCCCTCGTCCGTTTCGCCCTGGACATGAGGGCATCTGCCCATGCAGTGAGTTGTCACATTGTAGAGCGTCCCTGTACTGTTGTGACCTCTGCTTTAGCTTCTGCTCCACTACTGTTGTCACCACTGCTGCCTCTGCTGAACTTTTGGCCCGTTGGGCCCTGGACGACTCTAAAAAGGGAAAACCCTCTATCTTATACACAGTTGGCTCCTCCTAATTAACTATATACACTACGTACCCCATGTAGTAGGCCGATTAAGGTACTACGCTTTCCCTATTTAACACCATATGTACATTATACAACATATATTCCTATACACTAGTACAACAGATAAATATACTGTGTATGTATACATGTATATATCATACAAGGCAATAGCTACTTCAAGGAGGGAAATGGAGTATCACACGATCCCTGTACACCCATTACATGGGCCTGTTTTTGAAAATGATGCCTTCAAAGTAGGTTTGATGGCCAAATCCCATGGTTAAAATGACTGGACAGGTAAGAGGAGGCCATATCTCAGGAAGGGAGAGGAGCAGGTCTAAAAGAATGACAACGCTGGATTCAGGAGAACAGAGGTATTTCCACCAGGTAACGAAAGTTAAATACTCATTGCAAGTGACAAGATTCGGGTCAATATTACTAAAAAAAATCATAGTGTTTTGGGGCCTTTCTTTCTTATTGCATCCATGTATGTATATATATATATATATATATATATATATATATATGTAAAAATGAATATATGTGTGTATCAGCCACGCCCACTCCACATAGCCCCACCCAGTCACTAAGCATCTATCATTTCACCAGAGCTATTTAAAAGAAGCTGAGCTGTGATTGGTTGCTATGAGCAACAGTTTTCCTACTCCACAACACCTCAGCAGACACTGACCGGGTGGGAGAAATCTATCATCCCCGGGAACATAAGCTCCCAGCCATTGTCTGCCCCCCAGAAAGGAGCAGAGAGCACATGACAGAAATAAATACCCCCTTACTGTCCATATACCCAATTCTACTCTGCACTCTGGCTCTGACCACAGGCCTCTCTTAAAGGGATCCCTGGTATGGAAGCTAGGACCGTTCTGCTCAGCGATCTGGTTCTGACCCCAGGCTCTCTTTAAGGGATCAATGGTATGGAAGTTAGGGCAATTCCAGTCAGCGCTCTGTTTCTGACCCCAAGCCCCCTCTTAAAGGGATCCCCAATATGAAAGTTAGGGCAAATCCACGCTGCGCTCTGGTTCTGACCCCAGGCCCTTCTTAAAGGGATCCTCGGTATGGAAGTGACGGCAAATCCACTCTAAGCTTTGGTACTGACCACAGGCCTCTCTTAAAGAGATTTCCAGCATGGAAGTTAGGGCAAATCCCTCAGCGCTCTGATTCTGACACCAGGCTTCTATTAAAGGGATCATTGGTATGGAAGTTAAGACCGTTCCACTCAGCGCTCTGGTTCTGACCCAAGGCTGTCGGCATGATGTGGGATATTAGTGGTAGTAGTCCGGTGGCTCTGGCTGACGGGATGATGTGGGATATTAGGGGTAGTAGTCCGGTGGCTCTGGCTGACGGGATGATGTGGGATATTAGGGGTAGTAGTCCGGTGGCTCTGGCTGACGGGATGATGTGGGATATTAGGGGTAGTAGTCCGGTGGCTCTGGCTGACGGGATGATGTGGGATATTAGGGGTAGTAGTCCGGTGGCTCTGGCTGACGGGATGATGTGGGATATTAGTGGTAGTAGTCCGGTGGCCCTGGCTGACGGGATGATGTGGAATATTAGAGTGAGTGTGGCTTTGTGGAGTGGGTGGGGCTATACACTCAGCTTTATATATATACACTAGCTGAAGAGCCCGGCGTTGCCTGGGCATAGTAACCAACTGTGGTTAGTTATAACAAAGTATAATGATTATATTGCACATAAAAACATTTCACATCATATATTCAACACTACAGTGTATGTAATTCTATCCTGTGTGATACCGTCTGCTGAGCCGTGTACCTAATCCTATCCTGTGTGATACCGTCTGCTGAGCCGTGTATCTAATCCTATCCTGTGTGATACTGACTGCTGATCCGTGTATCTAATCGTATCCTGTATGATACTGACTGCTCAGCCTTGTATCTAATCCTATCCTGTGTGATACTGACTGCTGAGCCGTGTATCTAATCCTATCCTGTGTGATACTGACTGCTGAGCCGTATATCTAATCCTATCCTGTGTGATACTGTCTGCTGAGCCATGTATCTAATCCTATCCTGTATGATACTGACTGCTGAGCCGTGTATCTAATCCTATCCTGTGTGATACTGACTGCTGAGCTGTGTATCTAATCCTATCCTGTGTGATACTGACTGCTGAGCTGTGTATCTAATCCTATCCTGTATGATACTGACTGCTGAGCTGTGTATCTAATCCTATCCTGTGTGATACTGACTGCTGAGCTGTGTATCTAATCCTGTCCTGTGTGATACTGACTGCTGAGCAGTGTATCTAATCCTCTCTGTGATACTTACTGCTGAGCCGTGTATCTAATCCTATCCTGTGTGATACTGACTGCTGAGCCGTGTATCTAATCCTATCCTGTGTGATACTGACTGCTGAGCTGTGTATCTAATCCTGTCCTGTGTGATACTGACTGCTGAGCAGTGTATCTAATCCTCTCCTGTGTGATACTGACTGCTGAGCCGTGTATCTAATCCAATCCTGTGTGATACTGACTGCTGAGCTGTGTATCTAATCCTATCCTGTGTGATACTGCCTGCTGAGCCGTGTATCTAATCCTATCCTGTGTGATACTGACTGCTGAGCCGTGTATCTAATCCTATTGTGTGATACTGACTGCTGAGCCGTGTATCTAATCCTATTCTGTGTGATACTGTCTGCTGAGCCGTGTATCTAATAGACGATAACACCATAGAAATGATAAGAATAATAGGCCTCAGTTACCACAACTGTCTACAAAGAAAACTGTTGCTGATAGCAACTAATCACAGCTCAACTTTCATCTTTTAAACAGCTCTGGGACAGCGTGGCGAGTTTTGAGTGGCGACTTTTGTGTTTGGACTTTTATGTGGCGAGGTTGGTGTATGTGTGGTGAAATGTGTGCTGAGGGTGGTATATGTGTTGAAGCACGTGGTAGTGTGTGGCGCATTTTGTGTGTTCATATCCCCGTGTGTGGTGAGTATCCCATGTCAGGGCCCCACCTTAGCAACTGTACGGTATATACTGTCTGGCGCCATCTCTCTCATTCTTTAAGTCCCCCTTGTTCACATCTTCACATCTGGCAGCTGTCAATTTGCCTCCAACACTTTTCCTTTCACTTTTTCCCCATTATGTAGATAGGGGCAAAATTGTTTGGTAAATTGGAACACGCGGGGTTAAAATTTCACCTCACAACATAGCCTATGACGCTCTCGGGGTCCAGACGTGTGACTGTGCCAAATTTTTGGCTGTAGCTACGACGGTGCAGATGCCAATCCATACACTTTTTCCCCATTATGTAGATAGGGGCAAAATTGTTTGGTGAATTGGAACCCGCGGGGTTAAAATTTCGCCTTACAACATAGCCTATGACACTCTCGGGGTCCAGACGTGTGACTGTGCCACATTTTGTGGCTGTAGCTGCGACGGTGCGGATGCCATTCCCGGACATACATACACACACACCCACTTTGAGCTTTATATATTAAACTAGCTGAAGAGCCCGGCGCTGCCCGGGCATAGTAACTAACTGTGGTTAGTTATAGCAAATTATTATTATCCTCCATCCCATAGTCCCATGCCCATATACCCATCATACACATCCTTCATCCCATAGTCCCGTGCCCATATACTCATCATACATATCCACCATCCCATAGTCCCGTGCCCATATACCCATCACACATCCTCCATCCCATAGTCCCGTGCCCATATACCCGTCATACATATTCGCCATCCCATAGTCCCGTGCCCATATACCCATCATACATATTCACCATCCCATAGTCCCGTGCCCATATACTCATCATACATATCCACCATCCCATAGTCCCGTGCCCATATACCCATCACACATCCTTCATCTCATAGTCCCATGCCCATATACCCATCACACATATCCTCCATCCCATAGTCCCGTGCCCATATACCCATCATACATCCTCCATCCCATAGTCCCATGCCCATATTCCCATCATACATATCCTCCATCCCATAGTCCAGTGCACATATACCCATCATACATATCCTCCATCCCATAGTCCAGTGTCCATATACCCATCATACACATCCTCCATCCCATAGTCCCGTGCCCATATACCCATCATACACATCCTCCATCCCATAGTCCAGTGTCCATATACCCATCATACACATCCTCCATCCCATAGTCCAGTGCACATATACCCATCATACACATCCTCCATCCCATAGTCCAGTGTCCATATACCCATCATACACATCCTCCATCCCATAGTCCCGTGCCCATATACCCATCATACATATTCGCCATCCCATAGTCGAGTGCCCATATACCCATCATACATATCCTCCATCCCATAGTCCCGTGCCCTTATACCCATCATACATCCTCCATCCCATAGTCCCATGCCCATATTCCCATCATACATATCCGCCATCCCATAGTCCCGTGCCCATATACCCGTCATACATATCCTCCATCCCATAGTCCAGTGCCCATATACCCATCATACATATCCTCCATCCCATAGTCCCATGCCCATATACCCATCATACATATCCTCCATCCCATAGTCCAGTGCCCATATACCCATCATACATATCCTCCATCCCATAGTCCCATGCCCATATACCCATCACACATCCTCCATCCCATAGTCGAGTGCCCATATACCCATCATACATCCTCCATCCCATAGTCCCATGCCCATATTCCCATCATACATATCCGCCATCCCATAGTCCCGTGCACATATACCCATCATACATATCCTCCATCCCATAGTCGAGTGCCCATATACCCATCACACATTCTCCATCCCATAGTCAACCATTATGACATCATAATGAGCAGCGGGGCTTGCAACCTATGATGACATCAGCATCACCATGGCAACCATTATGACATCATAATGAGGGGCGGGGCTTGACACACACACACTTTTTCCCCATTATGTAGATAGGGGCAAAATTGTTTGGTGAATTGGAACACGCGGGGTTAGAATTTCGCCTCACAACATAGCCTAGGACGCTCTCGGGGTCCAGACGTGTGACTGTGCCAAATTTTGTGGCTGTAGCTGCGACGGTGCCGATGCCTATCCCGGACATACACACATACACACACACATACACACATACACACACACTTGAGCTTTATATATTAGATTATAATTTGCTCTAACTAACCGTAGTTTGTTACTATGCCCGGGCAGCGCCAGGCTCTTCAGCTAGTATGTGATGAAACTGAAATTTCTCTTTAAGCTTTAACTTCTTAAGTATTATTGAGAAATTCTAGGAAACGGTTTAGACTGTTTACTGTTTAACTTGGTGAAGGTGGCATTCCACCCACAACGGTGACAACATATCTGGCACTCATGTAGGTACTTTGAGCTAGGCCAAAATACAGTACTTCTTATCCAGGTCATGTTGACATGTGTTGAAACTAATTTCCCTTATTGGCAGTTATATTTGGAGGAACAAAGAGTTGGATTAGTCAGGTTACTTAGTCATTAGAGGATTACAATTATCAACTTGGTTTAAGATGATGTTATTCTCTAGTGGAGAACGGTGAGAGCCTGTTGAGCATATTATCACAGTAGGAGGCTTATAGATTGTAATTCCATGTATTGTCACTGTATAGATCTCTATCACTCAAAGAACATTTCTTTTTAGAAAGTATAAAATCAAGAAAATGACCTGTATTTTTGGATTTAGGGTGTATTGGACCCAGAAAATACGAAAAAAATATTTACGGTAATGGTAATTAAAACTTCTACAGTGGTCTAAGTTCATTAAGACATTTACAGTGGGTACGGAAAGTATTCAGACCCATTTAAATTTTTTACTTTGTTTCATTGCATCCATTTTGTAAATTCTAAAAAAAAATTCATTTTTTTCTCATTAATGTACACTCCCATCTTGACTGAAGAAAAAAAAAGGGTAATGTAGAAATTTTTGCAAATTTATAAAAAAAAAAGAAAAATTGAAATATCACATGGTCATAAGTATTCAGACCCTTTGGTCAGACACTCATATTTACGTCACATGCTGTCTATTTCCTTGTGATTCTCCTTGAGATGATTCTACACCTTCATTGGAGTCCAGCTGTGTTTAATTAAACTGATAGAACTTGATTTGTAAAGGCACACGTGGCGCCCCTGAGGCTCTGTCGCCACAGAGGTATTGCACCTCCTCCTGAGGTGTGGTGCCCCACCATCCAGGTAAGTTGGAGGCTCCTGACCACGCTCCAACACTCACATCCCACACAGTAGTTCAGCAAAGCCACATTGCGGCTCCCTGCTTGGAGTGTAGCAGAGCACCTTTGGTGGCTCCCTGCTTGGAACACTAAACGTGCTGGGAGGCGGGTGGAGTTTAGAATACATAAAAGAGCGGGAAGGTGTAGGATTTCAGGTCAGACAGTGAGTGAGAGGGAGTCACTCAGAGAGGAGTGAGGAAATATGATCCCGGAGAAAGGGATGGAGGAAGGAGTGCTGCAGCTGCCTCAGTGATCTGAGCCAGCTGGCACAGGAAAGGAAAGAAGGAGAAAGACATTGAACTGAAACCTGATCTTCCATGAGAAGGAGAGATTAGTACGGAACGTAGGAGTACAAGGGAACAGAGGACGTGGGTTAGAGGAAGAACCCTGCCTAGAAGTTCTAAGCGCAAGGCCGGGGCCCGGTCCCCGAGGTTGTATGGACACTAATGGTTCTGCAGCAGACACCGGTGGAGTAGTGGGCTGTAAATGCACTACTCCCATCTAAGACTTGGGGGCACATCAGCAACTTGGATATTGAGCCGGGACTCAGGAGTAAGGAGTCCCCGAAGCATGCTACAGCTGTCTGCCGTACAAGTAGAGTTCTTGGGAACATCTGTTAGGAGGAACTCCAGTGTAACTCAGTACTGGGAGTACTTCACACTTAAAGGCGCTATAAGAGGAGACGTTCAGAAAGGCACATGTTGGCGGAGCATTGGAAGGGAGCATTCCATCTGGCCTGGAGGTTGATTGAGTCTCTGATCCAGAGGACACGGTACGGAGGCATGCACCTGTGTGTATTACAGACTGTGAGTAAAGCTTTGGAACTACAAGGCCTGGTGTCCTCCATTGATTCTTGCGCCCACACACCCAGCACTGCTACATCCGAGTACCAGCTACTACACTGCCTGCGCCCCTCAGCTACCCCCCACATCTACACTGCCCTGGGACTACAGCTCCACATGTGGTGAGCTTCACCATCTTGGCTGCAAAACACCACCAGTCCCAGAGGATCTGCATGCAGCGTCGGCTTAACATCTCCCTTGCCGAACACCACAGGTGGCGTCACAAATTATTCATCAATTATATTTCATTTTTCTTTCACCCCTTTTTGCAATGGAGCCCCAGGGCCACGGACCGGGTCACAGCTCCCGTGACAACTCCCATTGAGATCAACGGGCCCGGTGCTGAGTACCCCGATAGCCCTGGCCGGGGCGCTCCACACACACCTGTCTATATAAGACCTCACAGCTCACAGTGCATGTCAGACCAAATGAGAATCATGAGGTCAAAGGAACTGGCCAAGGAGCTCAGAGACAGAATTGTGGCAAGGCACAGATCTGGCCAAGGTTACAAAAGAATTTCTGCAGTACTCAATATTCCTAAGAGCACAGTGGCCTGCATAATCCTTAAGTGGAAGAAGTTTGGGACCACCAGAAGTCTTCCTAGACCTTGCCGTCCAGCCAAACTGAGCAATCGTGGGAGAAGAGCCTTGGTGAGAGAGGTAAAGAAGAACCCCAAGATCACTGTGGTTGAGCTCCACAGTTGCAGAAGGCAGGTGGGAGAAAGTTCCACAGTCAACTATCACTGCAGCCCACCACCAGTTGGGCCTTTATGGCAGAGTGGCCCGACGGAAGCCTCTCCTCAGTGCAAGACATAAGAAATCCCAAATAGAGTTTGATAAAATACACATGAAGGATTCCCAGACTATGAGAAATAAGATCCTCTAGTCTGATAAGACATACAAATAACTTTTTATTGATAATTCTAAGCAGTAGTGTGGAGAAAACCAGGCACAGCTCATCACCTGCCCAATAGTGACACACGGTGGTAGCAGCATCATGCTATGGGGTGTTTTTCAGCTGCAGTGACAGGATGACTGCTTACAGATGAAGGAAACACGAATGCGGCCAAGTGCAGAGATATCCTGGAAGAAAACCTCTTCAGAGTGCTCTGGACCTCAGACTTGGCCGAAGGTTCACCTTCCAACAAGAAAATGACCCTAAGCACACAGCTAAAATAACAAAGGAGTGGCTTCAGAACAACTCTGTGACCATTCTTGACTGGCCCAGCCAAAGCCCTGACCTAAACCCAATTG
The DNA here is from genome assembly GCF_039654945.1 of Dendrobates tinctorius. NCBI lineage: Eukaryota > Metazoa > Chordata > Amphibia > Anura > Dendrobatidae > Dendrobates > Dendrobates tinctorius. The sequence continues at coordinate 11,073,174 of NW_027361743.1, read as the reverse complement.
AGCATCTCTGGAGAGACCTGAAAATGGCTGTCCACCAACGTTCACCATCCAACCTGACAGAACTGGAGAGGATCTGCAAGCAAGAATGACAGAGGATCCCCAAATCCAGGTGTGCAAAACTTGTTGCATCATTCCGAAGAAGACTCATGGCTGTACGAGCTCAAAAGGGGGTTTCTAATCAATACTGAGCAAAGGGTCTCAATACTTATGACCATGTGATATGTCAGTTTTTCTTTTTTAATACATTGGCAAAAATTTCTACATTTCTGGTCTTTTTCAGTCAAGATGGGGTGCAGAGTGTACACTATTGAGAAAAAAATGAACTTTTTTGAATTTACCAAATGGCTGCAACGAAGCAAAGTAAAAAAATTTAAAGGAGTCCGTACCCACTGCATGTCATGACTAGTGTTGAGCATTCCGATACCGCAAGTATCGGGTATCGGCCGATATCAGCGGTATCGGAATTCCGATACTTAATTCCGATACTTTTTTCATATCGGATTCCGGGATCGGAATCGGAATAGGAAGTTCCCATCATGCTATGAGCCTGCTTGCTTTGATTAAGCCAATGGGAATCCTCCGAAGTGTGGGCACATCCTGTTAGGCATGTAGGCATGTTAACTATTGGCATGGCTGTGATTGGCTGCCGAAATGATGTCATGATGCACTATAAAAGCCACCGCAGCCGCCATTTCTGGTCACTCTGCTGTGAATTCAGTTAGGGACAGGCTGCTGTAGAAGACTGTGAGGGACAGTTAGAAATAGCGATTCTAAAAACAATATTGTGCTTTATCCAGGCTACATAAACCACCACTGTAGCTTGCTTTTCCCTAGCAGCGCTGTTTTCACAGCTGTCTGCAAGGGCTGTGTGAGTGCAGCTCACGCTGTGGAGTGGGTCCTGCAGCCACGTCAGGCTGTAGGCCACCCAGTGTGATCACTGCTGCCTCATACATCTTTTATTTTTTGAGCTGCATTTTTTAAATAATTTCAATCTAGTGTGCTTCCATCCGTATCCATATACGTTGGTTGCAAACACTAGTAGTAGACAGCGGAGCCTTTCTGCAGCCTTTCAGTGCTAGTGTCCACTTTGCTGCACTGTTCACGGCTGTCTGAGAGGTCTCTGACTGTGTGTGAGTGCAGCTCATGCTGAGTAGTGTGTCCTGCAGCTACGTCTGGCTGTAGGACGCTCAGCGTGCGTCACTGCCTCACACATATTTTTATTTGAGTGCAGCTCATTTTTTCTTCTATTAGTGTGCATCCATCCGTCTCCATCTACGGTGGTTGCAAACACTATATAGGAGTACACAGCGGAGCCTTTCTGCAGCCTGTCAGTGCCAGTGCCCACTTAGCTGCACTGTTGACGGCTGTCTGAGAGGTCTCTGACTGTGTGTGAGTGCAGCTCACGCTGAGTAGAGTGTCCTGCAGCTACGTCTGGTTGTAGGACGCTCAACGTGCGTCACTGCCTCACACATATTTGTCTCTGAGTGCAGCTCATTTTTTCTTCTCCTATTAGTGTGCATCCATCCGTATCCATCAACATTGGTTGGTTGCAAACACTATATAGGAGTAGATAGAGGAGCCTTTTTTTCTGGCTTGTGCCCTGCCGGCGCAGCCAGATTAGTATTACCCAATTTTTTTGGAGCCTCATCTTTTGCATTGTAGGTTACCTGCCTGCATTGTAATAGCTCCAAAAAGTTGGTGATACTATCAGTTTCAATTCTTTGTTCTCATACTTTGAGTTTGTTTCAAACAAAGAAACCACATAAAAAGTTCACCAAACACTACATTTTGAACTTGTGTAGGCCACATCAGCTCCTATTAAAGTCTAGTCCACACACACACACTTCATAAAATTAGTGTTTCTTGTACCTGTAACCAGCTGTTCAGGAATAAGCCCACTAAGGCCCCCCTTTGTCCTTTTTTGCCTATCTTAAGCAGTCTTGCAAGATGAAGAAGGCAGGGAGTAAGGCGCGGGGGCGTGGGCGTGGGCGTGGAGTTTCAGCAGGGAGAGGACGTGGGGATTCTGCAGGGAGAGGACGTGGGGATTCTACAGGTAGAGGACGTGGGGATTCTGGGCCTGCTGCGGGCACCAGTGGATCAGCATCCCCCAGTTTTAGCAGGCAACAGTCCTTTATGCGCAGCTTTGTAGGACCTCAACGTACCCCACTGCTGCGGGAGGAACAAATTGAAGCCGTTGTCGGATGGATGGCAGCTAACGCATCGACTTCAATTACTTCCGCATCCTCTCAGGGTCAGAGCACCGAAGAGCAACCATCTGTCTCTTCACCACCTGCCAAAGTGCCCAGGCAGTCAGAGAGACATGGACAGGAGCCATCACAATCTCTACTTCTGTTCTCGGAATCTGTTGGCTTGGAAAGAGGGGGCCAGCCAAGCAGCATTCCTGAATGTGAAGAAGAGGGAGTATGCAGTGATGCGCAACTTCTTTGTCCCTCTGAATCTGAAGAGGCGAGTGGGCCAGTGCCTATGGTCAGCACACCTCAGTACGCATCAGATGATGACGAGACTCAGTTGCCACTTTCTGGTGCGTACGGTGCTGGCGAGACAACCCCGGAGAAGCAGCTGTTTGAAGAGGGGAGGGAAGATGATGAGGTCCTTGACCCATCATGGCGTGAGCAACAGGAAGGTGGTGGGAGCAGCTCGGAGGAAGAGATTCCCCTACCGGCCAAAACAGGAGGCAGAGGGAGGGGGAAGACTTGGTTGCCTGTACCCTCCACTTCGGCACCCGTTAGGAGCATTCCTCCTTCCAAAGGCAAACCGGGCGCTCACAAGAGTTGCAGTGCGTGGTCCTTTTTTGACACAGTTGCAGATGACATTTGCTTTGTCAAATGCAAGCTGTGTCATCAGAGAGTCAAAAGAGGGAGAAATGTCAGCAACCTCAATACCACAAATATGTGGAAACATGTGCGCACCAAGCACGAGTTGGAGTTGCATAGACACCCTCAAGACGTAGGCCAACGTACAGCACCACCTACCACCTCTTCAGTTCGTGTTGGGCCCTCTTCCTCCAGCTCACACACTGCTGGTTCGGCTTCCTCACAGGATCGCCAAGGAAGAACCTCTGCCACTGTTGTCCGGAGACCCTGTCAGATTCCACCCATAACAGCACGTTCCCATCCATCACAGCCATCGGTAGCACAGGCATGGGATAAAAGGCGCCCTTACTCGGCAAACCATCCCCGAGCACAGTCTCTGAATGCTGGCATTGCCAAACTTCTGGCAGTTGAAATGCTGTCATTCAGGCTGGTGGACACTGACACCTTCCGGGACTTAATGGCATTGGCAGTCCCCCAATACAACGTGCCCAGCCGCTTTTATTTCAGCAGGCGAGCCGTCCCTGCCCTGCAGAAACATGTTGAGGGCAAAATAAAACATGCGCTACTAAACGCCGTTAGTAGCAAGGTCCACCTGACCACCGATGCGTGGACCAGTAACCATGGACAGGGACGATACCTTTCCCTCACTGCCCACTGGGTCAATGTTGTGGAGCCGGGTACGGATCTGGAGAGTGGCGCTGTACGTGTTCTTCCAACGCCACGGATTGCAGGACTCCAGTCTGTACACATAGACTCCTCCTCCTACTCAAGTTCCTCAGAAACAGCAGAGCAGGAGCCTGTTACGACCGATATGAGCACAGCCGTGGCCAAACGTCAACAGGCTGTACTCAAATTAATTTCTTTGGGGAATCGAAGCCACACAGCGCAGGAGCTCTGGAATGCTATCAAGCTGGAGAGCGATGTGTGGTTTGGGCCAGCGAATCTCCAGCCGGGCTTGGTAGTGTGTGACAATGGCCGAAATCTGGTGGCAGCTCTTGGCCTAGGCAACCTCACACACATCCCATGTCTGGCACATGTTCTTAACTTGGTCGTGCAGAGCTTTCTGAGGGACTATCCGGATCTTGATGCACTGTTGCACAAGGTCCGCATAGAGTGCGCTCACTTGCGACGTTCCAGCACGGCAAGATCGCGCCTCGCTGCTCTGCAGCGACGATTTGGCCTTCCAGAACATCGCATCATATGTGACCTACCCACCCGGTGGAATTCAACGTTACATATGTTGGAGCGGTTGTGTGAGCAGCAGGCAGCAGTCATGGAGTACCAGCTGCATCAGGCGCAAACAAGTCGCACTGTGCGCCGTTCACACTTCAGCACCATTGAGTGGGCCTCTATGAAGGACATCTGCCTCGTTTTGCGTGCCTTCGATGAATCCACGCGGATGGCGAGTGCAGATGATGCACTAGTCAGCATGACTGTCCCCCTTATCTGCCTGCTTCAACAAACACTGCAAGCACTAAGGGATGAGGTTTCAGAAGAGGTGGAGGATGAGGAGTCCCAAATGCCATCTGCTTCTGGACAGTCTGCGCTACGTGTTTCCTCACAAAGGCCTAGGCAGGGGACACTTTGTGAGGAGGATGAGGAGGAGTCGATGGAGGAGGAAGACATCTCTCCAGAGGAGGGAGGTACACAAACCTCTACTCAGTATGTACAGCGAGGGTGGGGTGATGCAGAGCAGGTCGAGGTCACGCCTCAAACAGGGGACAGCGGTTCTTTGGCAGTTGGGAGTCTGCAGCACATGGTTGATTTCATGCTGCAGTGCCTGAGAAACGACCGCCGCATCGCCCACATTCTCGTCTCGGCTGATTATTGGGTGTACACCCTCCTAGATCCTCGCTACCGGGACAGCGTACAAAGGCTCATACCAACGTTGAACCGGGAGCGTAAAATGCGGGAGTACGAAGAGTCACTGGTGCAGTCCATAATGTTTTCCATTCCACCCGACAGCATTGTTGCAAGTGCTTTACAAAGCAGCTCTGTGCGTCGAGGCAGTGGAGGAAACTCTGCACAAAGAGGGAGCAGAGGCAGTGCCGCAGCACAAGGCAAGACCACTATGGCCCAAATGTGGCAAAGTTTTGTGTGTCCACCACAATTGTCTACACCATCAGCGACGCCTCGAGTCAGCAGGAGGCAACGCTTCCGTCAGATGGTGTCAGACTACATGTCTTGCCCTGTCGCTGTACTCCCAGATGGCTCTTCCCCCTTCAAGTTTTGGGTCTCTAAGCTGGATACATGGCCAGAGCTTAGCCAGTATGCATTGGAGGTGCTGGCTTGCCCTGCTGCCAGTGTATTATCGGAACGTGTCTTTAGTGCCGCAGGTGGTGTACTAACAGACCGTCGCACGCGACTATCTTCCGATAATGTTGACCGGCTGACTTTTCTGAAAATGAACAAGGCCTGGATCTCCAAAGACTTTGCCATTCCTCTTACAGACTAAATTAGTGGTTGGCAACTGTATCCAGGTCTGCTGGTGTGTTCATTTTTCTACCACCTGAACTATAATCCCTGTGCTTCAACACAGCCAGTTGTCGCTCAGATGTGTCGTCTGCACAGAGAAACACACTAGCTCCTGTGTTACTGGGGTTCAGTAATGCCAGCTGATCCCCTGCTGTGTGGACGGCAGAGTCACCAGCTCCATCAACATTCAAACCACTACTGATTTTTAACCGTGCCCAACTTAGGTCTCTGGCTCCACTGTCTCTACTATTTCCCCTGACCTCCAACCCCGCCATCTACATCTCTGAAGTGGCGTCAGCACAATCTACACTTGTTCCTGTGTTCCTGTGGCTCAGTCCCATCAGTTTATCCCCTGATGTGTGTCCGGCAAGGTCTCCTGCTCTGTCCACATTCCCATAACCAGTAGTGGGAATGAGGACAGAGCTGGCGAACTTGCCGGACAAACATCAGGGGATCAACTGATGGGACTGAGCACCAGTAACACAGGAACAAGTGTAGATTGTGCTGACGCCACTTCAGAGATGTAGCTGGCGGGGTTGGAGGCCAGGGTAAATAGTAGAGACAGTGGAGCCAGAGGCCTAAGTGGAGCATGGTTAGAATCAGTAGTAGTCCACAACCTCCATAAAAACCGCTGCCCATTGGCCTCTGCATGCGGCATGCGTAATCCTGGGCACCAACAGCGTCAGTTGGTGTTCAGAAGTGTCGTCTCCACAGAGCCAAACACATTCGTTCAAGTGTTAGTGGGGTTCAGCACTGCCAGCTGTTCCCCTGCTGTGGAGATGGCAAGTCTCCTGCTGCCTTCACCTGCCCAAATCCAGTAGGCCCCAGCCTGCTCCTCGCCTAATCCTGGGCTCCAACAGCGTCAGTTGGTGTTCAGAAGTGTCGTCTCCACAGAGCCAAACACATTCGTTCAAGTGTTAGTGGGGTTCAGCACTGCCAGCTGTTCCCCTGCTGTGGAGATGGCAAGTCTCCTGCTGCATTCACCTGCCAAAATCCAGTAGGCCCCAGCCTGCTCCTCGCCTAATCCTGGGCTCCAACAGCGTCAGTTGGTGTTCAGAAGTGTCGTCTCCACAGAACCAAACACATTCGTTCAAGTGTTAGTGGGGTTCAGCACTGCCAGCTGTTCCCCTGCTGTGGAGATGGCAAGTCTCCTGCTGCCTTCACCTGCCAAAATCCAGTAGGCCCCAGCCTGCTCCTCGCCTAATCCTGGGCTCCAACAGCGTCAGTTGGTGTTCAGAAGTGTCGTCTCCACAGAGCCAAACACATTCGTTCAAGTGTTAGTGGGGTTCAGCACTGCCAGCTGTTCCCCTGCTGTGGAGATGGCAAGTCTCCTGCTGCCTTCACCTGCCAAAATCCAGTAGGCCCCAGCCTGCTCCTCGCCTAATCCTGGGCTCCAACAGCGTCAGTTGGTGTTCAGAAGTGTCGTCTCCACAGAGCCAAACACATTCGTTCAAGTGTTAGTGGGGTTCAGCACTGCCAGCTGTTCCCCTGCTGTGGAGATGGCAAGTCTCCTGCTGCCTTCACCTGCCAAAATCCAGTAGGCCCCAGCCTGCTCCTCGCCTAATCCTGGGCTCCAACAGCGTCAGTTGGTGTTCAGAAGTGTCGTCTCCACAGAGCCAAACACATTCGTTCAAGTGTTAGTGGGGTTCAGCACTGCCAGCTGTTCCCCTGCTGTGGAGATGGCAAGTCTCCTGCTGCCTTCACCTGCCAAAATCCAGTAGGCCCCAGCCTGCTCCTCGCCTAATCCTGGGCTCCAACAGCGTCAGTTGGTGTTCAGAAGTGTCGTCTCCACAGAGCCAAACACATTCGTTCAAGTGTTAGTGGGGTTCAGCACTGCCAGCTGTTCCCCTGCTGTGGAGATGGCAAGTCTCCTGCTGCCTTCACCTGCCAAAATCCAGTAGGCCCCAGCCTGCTCCTCGCCTAATCCTGGGCTCCAACAGCGTCAGTTGGTGTTCAGAAGTGTCGTCTCCACAGAGCCAAACACGTTCGTTCAAGTGTTAGTGGGGTTCAGCACTGCCAGCTGTTCCCCTGCTGTGGAGATGGCAAGTCTCCTGCTGCATTCACCTGCCAAAATCCAGTAGGCCCCAGCCTGCTCCTCGCCTAATCCTGGGCTCCAACAGCGTCAGTTGGTGTTCAGAAGTGTCGTCTCCACAGAACCAAACACATTCGTTCAAGTGTTAGTGGGGTTCAGCACTGCCAGCTGTTCCCCTGCTGTGGAGATGGCAAGTCTCCTGCTGCCTTCACCTGCCAAAATCCAGTAGGCCCCAGCCTGCTCCTCGCCTAATCCTGGGCTCCAACAGCGTCAGTTGGTGTTCAGAAGTGTCGTCTCCACAGAGCCAAACACATTCGTTCAAGTGTTAGTGGGGTTCAGCACTGCCAGCTGTTCCCCTGCTGTGGAGATGGCAGTCTCTCCTGCTGTCTCCGCATTACAAAGACAGTAGGCCTCTGCCTACACCCTCCTATTTCCTGGGCTTCAACACAGCCAGTTGTAGTTCGGAAGTGCCGTCCACACGGAAAGAGATACTTGCTCCCGTGTCTCAGTGGGGTTCAGTAACGTCAGCTGATCCCCTGCTGTGTGGATGGCAGTCTCTCCTGCTGTAAACTCATTCAAAATACAGTAGGCCTCTGCCTACACCCTCCTATTTCCTGGGCTTCAACACAGCCAGTTGTAGTTCGGAAGTGCCGTCCACACGGAAAGAGATACTTGCTCCCGTGTCTCAGTGGGGTTCAGTAACGTCAGCTGATCCCCTGCTGTGTGGATGGCAGTCTCTCCTGCTGTAAACTCATTCAAAATACAGTAGGCCTCTGCCTACACCCTCCTATTTCCTGGGCTTCAACACAGCCAGTTGTAGTTCGGAAGTGCCGTCCACACGGAAAGAGACACTTGCTCCCGTGTCTCAGTGGGGTTCAGTAACGTCAGCTGATCCCCTGCTGTGTGGATGGCAGTCTCTCCTGCTGTAAACTCATTCAAAATACAGTAGGCCTCTGCCTACACCCTCCTATTTCCTGGGCTTCAACACAGCCAGTTGTAGTTCGGAAGTGCCGTCCACACGGAAAGAGATACTTGCTCCCGTGTCTCAGTGGGGTTCAGTAACGTCAGCTGATCCCCTGCTGTGTGGATGGCAGTCTCTCCTGCTGTCACCTCATTCAAAATTCAGTAGGCCTCTGCCTACACCCTCCTATTTCCTGGGCTTCAACACAGCCAGTTGTAGTTCGGAAGTGCCGTCCACACGGAAAGAGATACTTGCTCCCGTGTCTCAGTGGGGTTCAGTAACGTCAGCTGATCCCCTGCTGTGTGGATGGCAGTCTCTCCTGCTGTAAACTCATTCAAAATACAGTAGGCCTCTGCCTACACCCTCCTATTTCCTGGGCTTCAACACAGCCAGTTGTAGTTCGGAAGTGCCGTCCACACGGAAAGAGACACTTGCTCCCGTGTCTCAGTGGGGTTCAGTAACGTCAGCTGATCCCCTGCTGTGTGGATGGCAGTCTCTCCTGCTGTCACCTCATTCAAAATTCAGTAGGCCTCTGCCTACACCCTCCTATTTCCTGGGCTTCAACACAGCCAGTTGTAGTTCGGAAGTGCCGTCCACACGGAAAGAGATACTTGCTCCCGTGTCTCAGTGGGGTTCAGTAACGTCAGCTGATCCCCTGCTGTGTGGATGGCAGTCTCTCCTGCTGTAAACTCATTCAAAATACAGTAGGCCTCTGCCTACACCCTCCTATTTCCTGGGCTTCAACACAGCCAGTTGTAGTTCGGAAGTGCCGTCCACACGGAAAGAGATACTTGCTCCCGTGTCTCAGTGGGGTTCAGTAACGTCAGCTGATCCCCTGCTTTGTGGATGGCAGTCTCTCCTGCTGTAAACTCATTCAAAATACAGTAGGCCTCTGCCTACACCCTCCTATTTCCTGGGCTTCATCACAGCCAGTTGTAGTTCGGAAGTGCCGTCCACACGGAAAGAGATACTTGCTCCCGTGTCTCAGTGGGGTTCAGTAATGTCAGCTGATCCCCTGCTGTGTGGATGGCAAAGTCTCCTGCTGCCTACACAGTCGTACCACTACTGATTTTTAACCGTGCTCCAATTAGGCCTGTGGCTCCACTGTCTCTCGTATTTCCCCTGTCCTCCAACCCTGCCAGTTACAGCTCCGAAGTGGCGTCTGCACAATCCACACTTGTTCCTGTGTTACAGGTGTTCAGTCCGATCAGTTAATCCCCTGATGTGTGTCCGGCAATGTCGCCTGCTCTGTCCACATTCCCATTATCGGAATGTGGACAGAGCAGGCGACATTGCCGGACACACATCAGGGGATTAACTGACCGGACTGAACACCTGTAACACAGGAACAAGTGTGGATTGTGCAGACGCCACTTCGGAGCTGTAACTGGCGGGGTTGGAGGACAGGGGAAATACGAAAATCAGTGAATCCACAGGCCTAAGTGGAGCTTGGTTCAAATTAGTAGTCTACAACCGATCTTAAAATTTCTTCAATGCAGCCTAAGCCTGCTCCGTGCTTGTCCCTGGGCTTCAACACAGCCAGTTGTTGCTCGGAAGTGCCGTCTTCACAGAGTAAAACACTAGCTCCTGTGTTTGTGGGGTTCAGTAACGTCAGCTGTTCCCCTGCTGTTTTGATGGCAATCTGTCCTGCTGCCTCCCAATTGACAGCACATCAGGCCTCAGCCTGCTAAGTGCTTGTCCTGGGCTCCAACATCGCCAGTTGCTGCTCATAACTGACTTTGGCACGGGTACTCCCTCCTGCCCAGCTTGGTTCCAGCCCTGCCTGCTGTTTCCGGGAAGTGTCAATGTCAGTTTGCCACCCCAAGTTGCCATGTCGTGTTGCGGTTGGGTTAGCCGAGGCTAGGGTGCCAGCAGTTTAGGTGCTTCCTATGTGGACTGCGGGTTCTGGTAAGAAAGGTTTGTTCCATAGTGCCAGTAGGACAAGCACCCCCTGTAGGACTGTGTGATTCGGTAACTGCGGCCAGCTTGCGGCATGCCAACTTTGCTTTTCAGGGGTAACTTCTGATACCCCTCCGGGTTCCAGCACCGTCAGCTGGTTCTCATCAGAGCCTTTGGCCTAGGTGCCTCCATCTCGGTATCCGAGTTCCAGCAACGTCTGCTGGTCCTTGGTAGTGCTTTGTAGCACAGGTACCTCCTGCTTAGTAACCGGGTTCCAGCACCGTCAGCTGGTCCTCGGTTGTGCCATTGGCTCTTATTCCTTCTGCTGCCCCTCCGGGTGCCAGCACTGTCAGCTGGTCCTCGCTATTTCCATTTGCTCTTGCAGCTTATGCTACCCCTCCGGGTTCCAGCACCGTCAGCTGGTTCTCGTCAGAGCCTTTGGCCTAGGTGCCTCCATCTCGGTATCCGAGTTCCGGCAACGTCTGCTGGTCCTTGGTAGTGCTTTGTAGCACAGGTACCTCCTGCTTAGTAACCGGGTTCCAGCACCGTCAGCTGGTCCTCGGTTGTGCCATTGGCTCTTATTCCTTCTGCTGCCCCTCCGGGTGCCAGCACTGTCAGCTGGTCCTCGCTATTTCCATTTGCTCTTGCAGCTTATGCTACCCCTCCGGGTTCCAGCACCGTCAGCTGGTTCTCGTCAGAGCGTTTGGCCTAGGTGCCTCCATCTCGGTATCCGAGTTCCGGCAACGTCTGCTGGTCCTTGGTAGTGCTTTGTAGCACAGGTACCTCCTGCTTAGTAACCGGGTTCCAGCACCGTCAGCTGGTCCTCGGTAGTGCCATTGGCTCTTGTTCCTTCTGCTGCCCCTCCGGGTGCCAGTACCGTCAGCTGGTTCAAGAGGACAAAGAACAGGAAGACAACCACCAAGATGCAGAACAACAAGAGAGAGAAGACAAAGAAGCATAAAAAAAACAAAGCAGAAGAACATTAAGCATAAGACTAATACTCTGAGCAAATGATATTATCTTATTTATAAGCAGAAGAAGACTAAGCAGTGTATGGGGGTGAGTCCGTTCCTCCTCGTGGTGCCCCTGGAAAAGGCCTGCTTCTGCAGGCCAAACTGAACGCGGACAAATCCTGTTGTAAATCTTTTGTGACAGGCAGAACGGAAGGTGTAAACTTCTAACTTTTCTAGATAACAACTACAGGAATGCCTGACACAAACAAGAATATGATGAAGAAGAATAGGAAGAAGATGAAGAAGCTGAATATGTAGAATAATAATTGTTGAATAAGAAGAATATGAAGAATGTAAGAAAAGGAAGAAGAAGAAGAAGAAGAAGAAGAAGAAGAATGTAAAAAAAGGAAGTAGAAGAAGAAGAAGAAGAATGTAAAAAAAGGAATAAGAAGAAGAATGTAAAAAAAGGAAGTAGAAGAAGAAGAAGAAGAATGTAAAAAAAGGAAGTAGAAGAAGAAGAAGAAGAATGTAAAAAAAGGAAGTAGAAGAAGAAGACATACATGTCTGGCAAAATATAAATGAGGCTAACATAGTCAATATCTTTGTAACTCCTAACATCTTTAAAAAAAAAAGTTTAATTCCTGCTATTCCATTTGATTGGGCTAAACCTCTATGGCTTTAATGTCTCCTCCACCTCCCACAATACATTCTACATTATTCTTAGTTGTTTTTCTTCATGTAGAATTAACCTACAAGGAAAGAAAGGTTTTTTTTTAATTCCGATATTTTGGCCCCATTGACTTGCATTGGTTCCCGGTATCGGAATCGGCGATACCGATACTTTTTTTTAAGATCGGCCGATCCATTCCGATCCGATATTTTCAAGTATCGGCTGGTATCGCTCAACTCTAGTCATGACGTTTGATGGTCTAGGAAAGGTCTGGGAAAGAAGGTCCCATAATTATTCTCTGGTAGTCTAATGGAAAAATAGAAGGTCCCACAATTATTCCCTGGTGATCTAGTTTAGGACATAAGGTCTATTTTTTATTCCATGGTGGTGTACAGTTTGAAAGAAGGTCCCTTAATTCCTCCTTGGTGGTCTAATGGAAGAAAGAAGGTCCCTTATTAATTCCCTGGCAGTCTAATGGAAGAAAGTCCCATATTTATTAACTGGTGGTTTAATTTAAAAAAATTAAGTTCCCTTGTTTATTTCATTGTGGTGTACAATAAGAAAGAAGGTGCCTTATTTATTCCTTGGTGGTATAGTGGAAGAAAGAAGGTAACAAATTTATTTCTTGGTGGTCTATTGCAAAAATTGAGGTCCTTTATTTATTCCAAGATGATATAGAATAAGAAAGATGATCTCTTATTTATTCCCTGGTAGTCTAATGGCAGAAAGAAGGTCCTTTATTTATTCCCTGGTAGTCTAATGGCAGAAAGAAGGTCCTTTATTTATTCCCTGGTGGTCTACTGTAAGGTGAGACAGAAGATCGCTTATTCTCTGGTGGTCTACTGTAAGAAAGAAGTTCCCTTATTTATTCCCTGATGCTCTAGTGTAAGAAAGAAGATCTCTTATTTACTCCCAGGTGGTCTAGAGTAAGAAAGAAGATTATTTAGCCCCTGGTGGTCTAAGGTAAGAAAGAAGGTCTCTTATTTTTCCCTGGTGATAAAGTGGAAAGAAGGTTTCTTATTTATTCCCTAATGGTCTAAGGTAAAAAAGAAGAACCCTCATTTATTATTTGGTGGTCTAGAGTAATAGTAATATAGTTTAATATCTGGTCTGGGGTTGTATACACAATACATTTCTTTTATTCCTGGAGGTCCAGTGTAAAATTGGGATTATGCCTCGGGGTTTCTGTAGATGAAGGAGTCACAATATCGTTTGATGATAGTCAAGGTTAAAGTAGGTGGTTAATACCTACTAGTTAAGGCTTTAAATTCAGAGTCTTTTGCTCTACATACAAACATGAAGGGAGTCCTGTAACATATTATTCGGATCAGGTGTTGATCTATGTAAAAGCGGCAGGCTAGAGAGATCTATGGAAGAAATCCTGTGGTGGGCTACCTTGAGATCTTAGTCTAGCCGGGGATGATGGCAGCTTATGGACTTTTAGTTCGTGTGCCCTGAAGCCTGCTCCAAGGATCCAACTCCATTTTTGGGCTAAAAATAAGGATATAACATAGCTTAAAAAAAAAGACTAGTAAACTGATTTTTTTTGTTTAATTAGAAGTCAAGAGCCAGATCCCAGGCTCCCATAAAGTGGTGAGATTAACGGCACAGACTTAACCATGAGTAGTCTTATCCAAACTATTATCATGGAATATGGTATTTGACGTCAAATTACGTGACCTCCCTTGATGTTTATGGTTTGTTAGACTTCTCCTTTTGAAATTCCTTTCCTTCATGTCCCTCTCAGTTAGTGTGAGTGCGCTCCCATCAAAGCACTCACATAAAGAGACACATTTCCGGTGGCAATACACATTAGGCCAAAGTTGGCCAAACCCTGCCGATTTCAGTGGGACTTTTTGACCACCTATTGTGTATTCACTGATCAATCAATCGGCAGATTAAAGAATGCAAGAAGATCTGAGATGATGCTATTGAGGAGGAAGGTCCTGGCCAGGAAGTACCCAGTGTGATAAAACACTCCGGGATCGCCTTTGCTGGGGTCAAAGGTCACGTGCGTTCAGCATGAAACTCAGGCGCACAGCCGGGGTCCGGGTATAACTGACACTGGGTCAGGTTTATTAACGGTGAAAGCAATGCATAAAGAAAAAAAACATAAAACAAATCCTTGCCTGTCCGGCACTAACTAAACAAAGGACACCCTAACTACCAACTGGCGGGCTTCTCCCGTCCAGCCAAACCACAGTTGCAGTGGGCACTGCTTTCACTCACGTGTGTCTCTCACACAGACAGGCTCTCTGTGTTCTCAGGCTGAGACACTCACACAACCACCTGGCATCCTTTTATATACGCCTCCCATTATTCATTAGTAACCAGGTGCGATACTGACCAGACTAGGCCACATAGGAAAGGTATCTGGGCGAGATATACCTGCCCTCATCCACTATTCCCACATGATTCTCACATATCCCCCCCCTCTGCTCAGACCACTCCGGTCGAGCAATGACACCCGCCAAACAGTGCACTCGGGACAGGGCATCTGCATTCCCCATCTGTACCCCTGGGCGGTGCTCCACCGTAAAAGTGTAGGCCTGCAGGGCAAGGAACCACCGGGTCACCCGGCTATTCCATTCCTTGTTCAAGTGCATCCACTTGAGAGGGGCATGGTCAGTGATCAGCCTGAACTTTCTGCCCACCAGGTAATATTTGAGGGCCTCTAGAGCCCACTTAATGGCTAGGCACTCTTTTTCTATGACTGCATACTTTTGCTCATGTTTGTTCAGCTTCCTGCTGAGATAGAGGACTGGGTGTTCCACTCCGTCCCTCACTTGTGACCGTACGGCCCCGATACCGGTATCAGAGGCATCCATTTGTACCACAAACTCGCTGCAGAAGTCCGGAGTCACCAGTGCTGGTTGAGAGCAAAGTGCCCGTTTTAGGCTATGGAAGGCTTCTTCAGCCGCTAAACTCTATTTAATCATGACGGAGTCTTTCCCTTTTGTAAGATCCGTCAGGGGGGTAGCGATGGCTGCAAAATTGGGTATGAACCGGCGATAATATCCGGCGATCCCCAGAAAGGCTTGCACCTGCTTCTTGTTGACAGGTTGTGGCCAGTCCTGAACCGCCTGAATCTTATCGAGCTGGGGTTTAACAATACCCCTCCCAATTACATACCCCAAATACCGGGCTTCTTAAGCCCGATGTGACATTTCTTGGGGTTCGCGGTTAGACCTGCCTCCCACAGGTCGTCAATCACAGCTTGTACTTTCTGGAGATGAGTCTCCCAGTCCAAGCTGTAAATGACAATGTCATCCAAATAGGCCGAAGCGTACTGCCTATGTGGCCTCAGGACTTGATCCATCAGTCTCTGGAAGGTCGCCGGTGCCCCGTGCAGTCCAAACGGCATATACACATACTGAAATAAACCTTCCGGCGTAGCAAATGCAGTCTTTTCTCTGGCAGCCTCCGCCAGAGGGATCTGCCAATACCCCTTTGTTAGGTCTAGGGTCGTAATATACCGGGCTTTTCCTAACCGATCTATTAACTCGTCGACCCGGGGCATAGGGTAGGCATCAAATTTTGAGACTGCATTCAGTTTCCTGAAGTCATTGCAGAACCAGATGGTGCTGTCCGGTTTAGGAATTAGCACAATCGGGCTGGACCAAGCACTTTGCGATTCCTCAATGACTCCTAACTCTAACATTGCCTTCACTTCTCGGGAAACGGCTTCACGGCGCGCTTCCGGGATTCGGTAGGGTTTTACGTGAACTGTGACACCAGGTTCCGTTACGATGTCATGTTTCATTAGCGTAGTCTGCCCGGGTTTTTCTGAGAAAAACTTTTGGTTGTGAAGTAGAAACTGCCTGACCTCAGTCTTTTGCCGCTCCGAGAGAGTCTCTACAACCCGTACCTCCGGTACGGTATGCGAGCAGACGGGACGGGCCAGCTCCACTGATAAGGCAGACCGATCTTTCCAGGGTTTTATCAGATTTACATGATAAATCTGTTCAGGTTTCCGTTTACCTGCCTGGTATACTTTGTAATTTACTTCACCAACTCTTTCCTTAATCTCAAAGGGGCCCTGCCACTTTGCCAGGAACTTACTGTCCACCGTGGGGACCAGGATCAACACCCTATCTCCGGGTGCAAACGTACGGATCTTGGCGCCCCTATCATAGATTCTTTTTTGGGCTCCTTGAGCCTGCATCATGTGTTCTTTGACGATAGGCATAACAACCATAATACGGTCCTGCATTTGTGTGACGTGATCTATCACCGTTTTAAACGGAGTGACCTGACCCTCCCAGGTTTCTTTTGCAACGTCTAACAGTCCGCGAGGACGTCGGGCGTACAATAACTCGAAAGGCGAGAATCCCGTGGAAGACTGGGGTACTTCCCTGATGGCAAAAAGCAAATACGGAAGTAAATAGTCCGAGTTCTTCCCATCCTTGTCTATCGCCTTTCTCAGCATCTGCTTCAGAGTTTTATTGAACCGTTCGACCAACCCGTCTGTTTGAGGGTGATACACGGATGTGCGTAACGGTTCGATTTGTAACAATCGGCAGAGTTCCTTCATTACCCAGGACATAAAGGGGGTCCCCTGGTCGTGAGCATCTGTTTTGGTATACCGACCCGACTAAAGACATGCACCAGTTCCTTGGCAATCGTCTTGGTGGCCGTGTTATGCAAAGGGATGGCCTCCGGGTAACGAGTGGCATAATCCAAGATGACCAGGATATGTTGGTGTCCACGTGCAGACCGTGTAAGGGGCCCAACTAAATCCATCCCAATCCTTTCAAACGGGACTTCAATAATAGGTAGGGGTACCAAAGGGCTACAGAACCGGGGCTTAGGTGCAGAGGCTTGGCAGTCAGGACAAGACTCACAATATACACGAATATCGTGATGCATGCCTGGCCAAACAAAACAGTGTAATATCCTTTCGGTGGTTTTCTGGACTCCCAGGTGACTTCCCATCACATGTCCGTGGGCCAGGTCCAGCACCTGCCGCCGGTAGGGTTTTGGCACGACTAATAGTTGCACCGTGTCTTCCCCCTTTTTCTCTATCTGATAGAGTAAATCATTCTCCAGGACCATGTAAGGATATGCCAGCCTAGAGCCAGGTTCTACGGGCACCCCATTTATCACTTTTACATTTGTCCTAGCCTGAGAAAGGGTAGGATCCTTTATTTGCTCGCTTTGGAAGTCATCTTTCTGAACTTCTAAATCCGGCAAACGGGGAGGTGGACGGCTGTCGGCCTCCTCCTCTTCCCTGGTCTCCTCCGTATCACCTGCCATGACTGAAAACGGGAAATGCAGGTCATTTCCAGTAGACTCTTCCCCCGAGTCTTCCGGGGAGACCTCTTCCAGGGGTTCGGGACCCACACGCGCCCTGGGAGAAGAATCATGTACACTATTACCCGAGGGCATCAACTGATTCTCCCACAATTGCCAGAAGTGGGGAAAATCCCGGCCCAAGATAACATCAATAACGCAGGGACGAGTCCCACTTTGCACAGACCCATAGGAAGTAGTAATGCATATGACCGTGGTGAGGTACGAACAGGTGTCTCCATGCACACACGTTACAGAAAATTTGTCTGATGGTCCAGTCGGGGCTGACACCAGACTGGCCTTCACCAGAGTCACCACACTTCCCGAGTCTAACAATGCCACCACATTTTTGCCATCAACAGTTAAATCACACAAGTGTTTTTCCACATCCTTTTGACCGGCATTCACACTCACTACCCGTGCAACCATAGACATGCGGTTTTTAAAGTCTGTGACATCGCACTGCATGGGTTCAGTAGTGACCGGACAGTTCGCAGCAATGTGGCCCATCTCTTGGCAGCGGAAACACCTATCGGGCCCCTTGCTTAGACCATAGTTCGTTACTCTCGGCCTCGCATTGCGGGCAGTCCTGGTTTCCTCCCCCACTGTCTTAGGGATTTTTCCTTCTCCCCTACTCCCTGGAACAGTCTTACCGGTTCCACGTGGAGATGATGAAGAACGAGGCGGGGTAGCGTCGTCTCGGAGTCCTTCCGCCACGGAGTAACGTTCAACCAGATCCACCAGTTGATCTGCCGTCGTAGGATTTCCATGGCTTACCCACTTCCTCAGGGCTGGCGGTAGGGCTCTCAGGTATTTGTCCATGACGACTCTCTGGATTATCTCTGGCGCTGTCAACACCTCGGGTTGTAGCCACTTCTTCGTCACGTGGATCACGTTGAACATCTGTGACCGCAGTGGTTTATCCGGCTGATAAGTCCATTGATGCACTCTCTGTGCACGGACAGCGGTTGTCACTCCCAGCCGGGCCAAGATCTCGGCTTTTAATTTGTCAAAGTCCTGCGCAGCTTCAGGTTCTAAGTCATAATACGCCTTTTGGGCCTCACCGGAAAGAAACGGGGCAATCAGGCCGGCCCATCGTGCCTTCGGCCATTTTTCTCGCACCGCCGTCCATTCAAACTTGGTCAGGTATGCCTCGACGTCATCTTCGGTCGTCATCTTCTGCCAGTACCGACTCACGTGAATCACTCTCGACTCTGCTTCCAGGTTAACGTCAGGTAAGCTTGCCAGGCGCTGCGCCACCTGCTAGAGAAGCGAACGATTGGTAGCTGTCATGTCCACCAACTCCTTCAGCTGGGCCATCATCACCCGATTAGCTTCTTGCTGGACGGCGGTGGACTGTACCAGCGCTTTCACCACATCCTCCATGCTCATGCTTCCAACGTGATGCCCGCGTTCTCCACCACAATGTGATAAAACACTCCGGGATCGCCTTTGCTGGGGTCAAAGGTCACGTGTGTTCAGCATGAAACACAGGCTCACAGCCGGGGTCTGGGTATAACTGACACTGGGTCAGGTTTATTAACGATGAAAGCAATGCATAAAGAAAAAAAACATAAAACAAATCCTTGCCTGTCCGGCACTAACTAAACAAAGGACAACCTAACTACCAACTGGCGGGCTTCTCCTGTCCAGCCAAACCACAGTTGCAGTGGGCACTGCTTTTACTCACGTGTGTCTCTCACACAGACAGGCTCTCTGTGTTCCCAGGCTGAGACACTCACACAACAACCTGGCATCCTTTTATATCCACCTCCTATTATCCATTAGTAACCAGGTGCGATACTGACCAGACTAGGCCACATAGGAAAGGAATCTGGGCGAGATATACCTGCCCTCATCCACTATTCCCACATGATTCTCTCACCAGATATCTGCTATTATAATCTCTGCATAAATCAGTTCTCACAGCTCTTTTGATATAAGACAACACTTCATCATATGTCATATAACAAAAACTATTTTATGATCCAATCACTTGGAATCTATTATAGAGCTACAGTAACCCGCACATGGGTTATATAATATAAGTGAAACAATCCCATTACATCTGCTTCTTGTTAACATTCACTTCCTACCATTTAGATGTATTTCGCCTTTGTCTTGCCATCATCTGGAGCTTTTCTCAGGAGTGTGAGGTTAAGTAATACACATGTTTTGGGCTCTACAAAGCCCCAGGGGGTCGAGACTACATAACACTTAACCCTAAGGGTTGTAATTTTTTTTAATTATACCCACATCAACATTGAAAACAAAGAAAGAAAAAAATTATGGAATTCTGGAACTCTTACAAAAGACAGAAGTGTTACTGATCTGCAAATGATGTAGAAATGGAAACCAAATTTTCAAAACATCTTGATTTTTTTCAGTAGGGAGTATGAGCATCACGTGCAGAAATCCCCGCACTTACAGCCTTGGATGCTATCACTGAGGTTATTAATCGTCGTTTGATGAATGTTCTGCTGTGCTGAATACACTTTGGAAATCATCAAGATCTGTTGCTGGCAGCTTCCTTTGCAATTTCGGACCAATGATGTCCCAGATATGCTCAATGGGAGTCAAGTCTGAAAAGGCTGCAGGGCATTGTGGCATATTTAGGCCACCCAGGCTGTTCACAGAATCACGATCAACATGCGACCTTGCGTTGTTGTGTTGAAGAACATGACACTTTGGAGAAATGGCCAAACCACTGGTTCCACCCACCAAATCACTATAGCTCTGATCTTTTAGTGTACCTGAAATGAAGACTAGAGGTGTACGGCTACTGTACACTTATGCCACCCCTCACCATAATTTCAGGAGTGGGTCTGGTGTAAGGTTCCCCTGTGAAGTCCTCTTCATGATGTTACCCATGAGATATCCAAAAAATATCCAGCTGTCATTGTGTTCAAGACACAAACTGGTCACGTGGTTTAAGTGGATAGACCTCCATTCCAGCCTCTTGTTTTCATCTGGAGACCATGTGGGCCATGCCATGAAGAGACCTTCACAGGGGAACGTCACACCAGTCCTACACTCAGGATTATTGTGAGGGGTGGCATAATGTACCCCTCTAGTATTCATTTCAAATACAGCAACAGCTCAGCGTTACATTGATTTGGTTGTGGCCTGCAGCAACTCCGGACTTGATTCCCATTGAGCACATCTAGGACGTCATCGGGAGCTGCCAGCAGTGGATTTTGATGACTTTCCCAAGTTCATTCAGAGCGGCAGAACATTTCTCAGATGACCATTCATGACGACATTTATAGCAGACAAGGCTGTCAGTGTTCTTCGCCTGGCAATCATACTCCATCCTAAGTAAGTCCAGATGTTTTGAGAATTTTTGTTTTTCATTATTTGCAGTTTACTTATATGCCTACCCATCCTGTGATTTTCTGAATTCCACAGCTTTTCCTTCTTGTGGTTGTCCATATTCACACCGGCATCAGTGCTGCCGATAATTCGGCCTTCTTCCCATTCTTCCCTGTTGTGACCAGCAGTCCCTGATTATTATTCTAAACCTGTTTACCCTCTCACCCTTGTGATGGAATCTGTCACTTGTCAGTCGTGACTGCAGATGGAGCGGACTTTGTTTTTCCCACAGCTCCTGCAGACACGTTATTTCCAGACTGCTGGACACCCACATGTACTGGCAATGGTAATCATGTTCGTGTAAGCTGCAAGGTAATGGGAATTTCCCACAAGTGATTCAAAATTCATGTTTCCTCAGTCCGATCTTGATGTGTGGAGGTCCCTGGATAAAATGCCTATGTGGGTATTAGAGGATGAAATGTAATATTGCACAAGGCCTTTGTGACATAAGGATGATTGCAATGTTGCACTATTTCTTATACAAACCACAGACCAGCCCCCTAAATAAATATAGACCGCAAGACTAATTCCTGAAAACAAAGTACAGACCCCAGACCAGTTTCCCTCATACTAATATGGCGCCACTAACCATAAAGAGATGCCTAAGCCCTAAATACATACAAAGCTCCAGCTCAGACATCCAAAGTAAATATAGACCCTTGACCAATTTCTGAAAACAACATAAGACGGTAAAACAGAATCTGTACACACACAACTACAGACCCCTCAAAAGAAATACTATTGTCAAATACTCTAAATACTGTAAATTCATACCCCAGGGGAGTCTCCTAGATCAGACTCCCTAATAATACAAGAGCCCAGACCAAAATCTGAAAACAATATTCGGACCCTAATTAAAGCAGACTCTAGATACATACAGACCAGAGCAAATACTCTTTCCATATCCTTAAAAAATGTACAATCCAGGTCAAAACCCTAGATATGTAAATACAGACCCCAGGTCAGACCTCCTCAATAATGGAAACTCTGTGATCAGATCCACTAAGAATACATCCTAGACTAGTCTCTTAAGCAAGTACAGACCTGAGATCAGACTCTCTAAATAAATACAGGCCCTAGACCATACCTCAAATAGATGCAGACCCCAGACCAGACCCAAAATAGATACAGACCAAAGAACATGCCCCAAATAGATACAAACCCTAGACCAGACCCCAAATAGATATGGGTCGCCCTCCCAGGGCCGTGGGGTACTCGGTACCGGGCCCGATGAGCTTCAATGGGAGATGTCACGGCAGCTGGGACCCGGCCCATGGCCCTGGGCGCCCATTGTAAAAGGGGTTGTTGCAGTGTGCTTATGGTGGTGAAAGTTTATAAGTGATTTGTGACGCCACCTGTGGTGTTCGGCAATGAAGATATAAGCCGACGCTGCAGACAGATCCTCTGGGACAGATGGTGTGGTGCAGCAATGATGTTATAGCCCTACACAGGCAGGGCTGGAGCCCAGGGCAGTGTAGGTGAAGTGCAGTGTCAGGCGCAAGGGATGTAGCATTGCTGGGCGGGTTGGCGCAGGAATAAGTGGGGGACACCAGGGCATGTAGTTCCGAAGCTTTACTCACTGTCTGTTGCAGGTACAGGTGCCCACATCCGTGCCATGTCCTCCGGGTCAGGAGCTCAGCCAACTTCCAGGCAAGATGAAGTACTCCTTTCCAACACTCCGCCAACATATGTGTCTTTTCTGAACGTCTCCTCTTATAGCGCCTTTGAATGAAGTACTCCTAGTACTGAGTCACACTGGAGTTCCTCCTGTCAGATGTTCCTATGAACTCTACTTGTACGGCAGACAGCTGTAGCCTGCTTCGGGGACTCCTTGCTACTAAGTCCCGGCTCACTCTTATGTTGCTGTTGTGCCCCCAAGTCTTGTGTGGGAATAAAGTGGTCACTACTTCTATTCCTCCGGTGTCTGCTGCAGGACCATTAGTATCCGTACAACCTCGGGGACCGGGCCCCGGCCTTGCGCTTAGAACTTGAGAAGGGTTCTCCTCTAACCCTAGTCCTTGTTCTCTTATTCTCCTCACGTTCCGTGCTAATCCTTCTTCCCAATGGAGAATCAAGCTTCCTTTCTCTGTCTCTTTCCTGTGCCAGCAGACCCAGATCACTGTGGCCTGCTGCAGCACTTCCTTCTTCCATCCCTCTCCTGGGGATCTTCTCTGTCTCACACTCTGTCCTTCTACATCTTCACTCACTGACTGAATGAATGACTGAACGACTGACTCACTCAACTCTTCCCAATCTTTTATGTAAACTAAACTCCACCCACCTCCCAGCACGTTTCGTGTTCCAAGCAGGGAGCCACCAATGGGTGCTATGCTACACTCCAAGCAGGGAGTCGCCGAAGGTGCTTTGCTACACTACTTTGTGGTGTGGGGTGCAGGTGTTGGAGTGTGGTCAGGTGTCTCCACCTTACCTGGATGGTGGGGTACCACACGTCAGGAGGAGGTGCAGTACCTCTGTGGCGACTGAACCCTCAGGGGCGCCACAGATACAGACCCCAGACCAGACCCCAAATAGATACAGACCCCAGACCAGACCCAAATAGATACAGAGGCTAGACCCGACCCCAAATGGATGCAGACCCTAGGCCAGACCCCTAACAGATGCTATACCAGACCCCAAATAGATAATCTAGACCAGATATCTAAAAATAGACCTATCACCAGAAACCGATGCAAAAACAGAACCTAGAAAATAATTTAGACCTTAAACCCTAAACCTTCTAAACAAGTGCAAACGCCATGAATATTTACTCATGCAAAAACCCAATAAATAAATAAAGATCCCCGGTCAGACCCAGTTGTAAGTAGTAATATCATCGATACCATCTAACATCAAAGCCGCACACAAAGAGAAGAAGCTCCAGTCATCACACTAGGGATGAGTTAATTAAATGTTTGATAAAATACAGTAGAATACATTTCAAGTTGATAATTTTGGATGGCCCCTCAGTGATGGTCTAAATATCCAAATGGCCCCTGACTGAAAAAAGGTTCCCCACTCCTGCTCTATATAAATGCAGACCCCAGGTTAGATGTCCTGGGTCTTGTAGAACCTCTAAAAAAAGAACAGATTCAGTACCAATCCTTTAAATAAATACAGATACAGTACCAGACCTCTAAACAAGTACAGACCCTAGATCAAAAGATGAACACAAAATACAGACCCCAATCCAGAACCCTAAACAAAGACTTGGATTTTCCGCAGTGGACGCTTCCTGTAGGAAGCAGATTTAGATGTCACTAGCTCAGCCAACCAATCAGCAGCTGTGCTGGTGATATGCTGCAGACATACACCCATGCGGAGCTGCACACTGGCGAAGAGCGCCGGTTTGCGCCGGCAGCGCAAGCTTGTGCTTATATTTCAGAGTGATGTTTATGAATGTAGGATGCACTGTACTAAAACATTGTTTCTGAAATTTTTTGTCTGAGGTACAGAGTTATTTTCATGTTCTTTAGTGATTAAAATTTCAAGTGCTTGTAGAAATAAGTAACTTTGCAATCTGCTTGTTACTAAAATCCCTTCTGTTCTCAAAGATGGAAGGATTTTTAATTTAACTGCTTACTGCTCGTTGTCTAGGTTACCGGCCACCCACAGCGGTGGGCGAACATGTGCAGTGCTTACAATCTTTTTCCTACATAGCTTGTAAGCACTGCTCTGAAGCTGTCAGGATCACTGGAGCGCAATGTTAGCTCACGTTCTGGCAAACTGCAGTGCAACTGCAATCCTCTGATGCTGCGGATGGAAAACCGCCTCATATAGCAGCATCATAGAGTGCACAGCATGGGCTAGTGGTGCAGTGATGCGGCTTGTCCGAGCTGTCAATCAAGCAGGAGTTGCTGAGTGGCCAAGTGACTTGTTCTGTGTTGGAGGGAATCCCGTGTGTGTTTGGGTGGAGGTCAGATTAGAGATGAGTGGATCAGGCAAAATTAGAATTTGCAAATTTTACTGGGAAATTCAATACACGGAGAAGTTGCTCAGCTCGTACTTAATGTACCTTATTATGCTCTGAGGTCTCCTTAGACCCCAGAGCATAATGAATGTAAATGTTAAAAATTAAAAAAATCCTTATACTCCCCTCACTGCTCACCTCTTTTGGCCCCTCTACTCCACACTGTCATCCGTCTGGTTCTTGTTGCATCTTTAGGTCACCGCCACTCACCCTGCAATCCCTGAGCCTCTCACTCTGGGCCAGGACTTCCAGCTTTGAGACTCGAGAGGGTTCTGCGCATGTGTCTGCAAGGTGGTCTTCCTCCTTACGTCCTTCCTTCCCTCTTTCCATCCCGCCTTCGCTCCCTGCTTTCTTCCTTACCGCCTTTCCTCCCACCTTCGTTCCCTCCTTCCTCCTTCATACCATTTTTCCTTCCTTACGTCTTTCCTTCACTCCCTCCTTCCATCCCTCCTTCCTTCCTTACGTCCTTTCTTCCTTCCTTCCCTGTCTCCTTCGTTCCTTCCATTCGTTCTTCCCTCCTTCAATCCCTTCTTTGCTCCTTCCTTCCTTCCTTCCTTCTCTCCTTTGTTCCCTCCGTCCTTCAGTCCCTCCTCACCTCTTTTCTTCCTTACTTACATTCCTCCTACCCTTCTTCATTCCCTCCTTCCTTCCCTACACCACTCCCTCACTTCCTTCCTTCCTTCCGTCCCTCCTTTGCTCCCTCCTTCCTTGCATTCTTCCCTCCTTCCTTCCTTCCCTCCTTCCTTTCTTCTTTTTATTGCTGGTTTCCCATGATGCTAGTGCTCACATATTAGCCTTAAAAGAATATAAACCCCTGTTATGTATACAGCAACTCATACAGCAAATCACCACCCGGCTATCACCTGATTGTCCAAACTGTGGCAGTATTCTTTGTGTATATACTGATCTGAAAGACAAAGACAATATACAGTCATATGTAAAAGTTTGGGCACCCCTATTAATGTTAAACTTTTTTCTTTATAACAATTTTGGTTTTTGCAACAGGTATTTCAGTTTCATATATCTAATAACTGATGGACTCAGTTATATTTCTGGATTCAAATGAGGTTTATTGTACTAACAGAAAATGTGCAATCTGCATTTAAACAAAATTTGACCGATGCAAAAGTATGGGCACCCTTATCGTTTTCTTGATTTGAACACTCCTAACTACTTTTTACTGACTTCCTGAAGCACTAAATTGGTTTTGTAACCTCATTGAGCTTTGAACTTCATAGCCAGGTGTATCAAATCATGAGAAAAGTTATTTAAAGTGGCCACTTGCAAGTAGTTCTCCTATTTGATTCTCCTATGAAGAGTGGCATCATGGGCTCCTCAAAACAACTCTCAAATGATCCGAAAACCAAGATTATTCAACATAGCTTTTCAGGGGAAGGATACAAAAAGTTGTCTCAGAGATTTAACCTGTCAGTTTCCACTGTGAGGAACATAGTAAGGAAATGGAAGAACACAGGTACAGTTCTTGTTAAGCCCAGAAGTGGCAGGCCAAGAAAAATATCAGAAAGGCAGAGAAGAAGAATGGTGAGAACAGTCAAGGACAATCCACAGACCACCTCCAAAGACCTGCAGCATCATCTTGCTGCAGATGGTGTCACTGTGCATCAGTCAACAATACAGCGCACTTTGCACAAGGAGAAGCTGTATGGGAGAGTGATGCGAAAGAAGCCGTTTCTGCAAGCACGCCACAAACAGAGTCGCCTGAGGTATGCAAAAGCACATTTGGACAAGCCAGTTACATTTTGGAAGAAGGTCCTGTGGACTGATGCAACAAAGATTGAGTTGTTTGGTCATACAAAAAGGCATTATGCATGCGCTGTATTGTTGACCGATGCACAGTGACACCATCTGCAGCAAGATGATGCTGCAGGTCTTTGGAGGTGGTCTGTGGATTGTCCTTGACTGTTCTCACCATTCTTCTTCTCTGCCTTTCTGATATTTTTCTTGGCCTGCCACTTCTGGGCTTAACAAGAACTGTACCTGTGTTCTTCCATTTCCTTACTATGTTCCTCACAGTGGAAACTGACAGGTTAAATCTCTGAGACAACTTTTTGTATCTTTCCCCTGAAAAGCTATGTTGAATAATCTTTGTTTTCAGATCATTTGAGAGTTGTTTTGAGGAGCCCATGATGCCACTCTTCATAGGAGAATCAAATAGGAGAACTACTTGCAAGTGGCCACTTTAAATACCTTTTCTCATGATTTGATACACCTGGCTATGAAGTTCAAAGCTCAATGAGGTTACAAAACCAATTTAGTGCTTCAGGAAGTCAGTAAAAAGTAGTTAGGAGTGTTCAAATCAAGAAAACGATAAGGGTGCCCATACTTTTGCACCGGTCAAATTTTGTTTAAATGCAGATTGCACATTTTCTGTTAGTACAATAAACCTCATTTGAATCCAGAAATATAACTGAGTCCATCAGTTATTAGATATATGAAACTGAAATAGCTGTTGCAAAAACCAAAATTGTTATAAAGAAAAAAGGTTAACATTAATAGGGGTGCCCAAACTTTTACATATGACTGTATTCCTAAATCAGTCACACAAAATAAAACCTTTATTTCAAAATAGGATAAAATCCATGGTTGCTATCTGAGGGAAAAATAGAGAAGCAGGGATAGTATTAAACACACATGTACAGCTGATGCATTTCAAATCACGTGGGTTAATCATATGAATAAAAACCCACATGGATCGAAATGCGTCACATGTACATGTGTTTTTAATACTGTCTCTCTCCTATTTTTTTTTCTCAAATGATAATCTTGGATTTTAAACTTTTTTTTTAAATTATGAAGTATTTTTTTTTTTTAACCTTTTTTGAGATTGCTGGATAAAAACTCTGTTAGCCTTCTGTTATCGCCTGGGACTTACCTTATTTTCCGAGCATCCACTGATATTGATTTTTTAGTTCCAAAAGTCAAGGAAACCTAGGTGACTTAATAAGTTGATTTTTTTTTTGGAGTTTTTTTTTCTACATTTTTCCTAATGTTTATGTTTATGTAAAAAGTTGACAATATATAAAATTAAGTTTCAGGTGTTTTTGGAAACCAACGCCTTTAAGAACGATCCTGCGTTTGCTATTGATGACACTGGAAGAACAGAAAATATTCTTTTCTTCTACTGTTTTCTGCTGATACAGTCAGTCGCTGTTGGAAAGATTCCTAGTAAAGAATGTGATTGATTGTTGTCACGATTCCCTCCTTCTTGAATATGGAATTGCCGAGTCACTAGTCTATTACAACTGTTGCCAAGTACTGCCCATTTAAGATGAAAAAACACATTTTTCTCCCCTCTTTGTATTTTATTCCTGCTAGTATGAAGCCTTAGAATAAAATTACTCTCAAACACTGGTGTCATGATCCAGGACGGGGTTTCGCTTTGGCCCGTCCTGATCAGACTGGGGGTTAATTGTTCTGCCTCTCTCTGGCAGAGGGCGGCTATTTAATGCTCAATGGACCTAGGTCCGGTGTCAGTTATACTCCTGCCCTCGGCTGAGTTAGTTGACCTTGTGCGTACGTGTGCCTTGTGCCTGATATCTTGCTTGCTTGTTTGGTTTTTGATCCGGTTCTGTCCCTGTTACGAGTTCTGCCTGCCCCTCTTGTACTGCGCTACCTCTCGTGTATGACTCTCTGCTTGTGACCCGACTTCTCTCTGCTCGTCCCCTTGGTACCACGTCGCCCTCTTGTGTATGACCTTTGGCTTTGTCTGACTACCAGTCTGTTTGTCCCTGCTGTGCCTCGCTTGCCCGGACTGTGTGTGACTTCCGTTTTGCCTGACTCTGAGTTGTTGTATGGTGTCCTGTCATCTCTGAAAGCAGGATGCTAAGCCCCGCCCCCTGCAGTCACATGACCTAGGTCCTGTGGCAGCTTGATAACTTCAGCGTCCTCAGGTCCTGTGCATCTTTACTTTCCGGCGCTGACAGGTTCCTGACACCCATAGCTTGAAGCACGCATTGTCACCTCTGCTGCCCTGCTCCACAGGTATCTTTTAGCACTATTTCTGTACTCAGGACACGCGCACTGGCTCAGTGAGCGAGTGTAGTGCGGTGTCTCTGACATTATAACTGACCCATACCATTTTTTTTTCTGCTCCCCTTCTCCTGTGTATGTGATGGATCCTATGCACGCTCTTTCTGAGCAGGTAAAGCTGCTGACTCAGATGTCTCAGAGACTCCTTGGAGAACAACGAGTCCTGGCTCAGTCTCAGCCTCAGCAGCTGATCGCTGACACTGTGCAGGGGGTATTCTCATCAGGGGCTCGGGATGTTACATTAGTTTTCCCTGAGTCTCCGGTTAAGTTACCGGATACCTTTTCTGGAGATAAAAGGAAGTTCAGAGTTTTCAAAGAGGGCTGTAAGCTTTTTTTTTCATTGAGACCACACTCTTCTGGGGATGAAGGTCTGAGAGTGGGGGTCATTATGTCTCTGTTAAGGGGAGCCCCCCAAGCTTGGGCTTTCTCCCTTTCGGCCACGGCCCCTGAGCGTATGAATGTGGATGCATTTTTTGAGGCCCTGGGGCATATTTATGATGAGCCTGATCAGATGCATATGGCTGAGGACATGGTGATGAGTGTGTGCCAGGGGAAGCACTCAGCTGAGTGGTTTTGTTCAGAATTCAGGCGCTGGGCTGCTGAGGTCTGCTGGAATGATGCCACCCTCCGGGGTTTGTTCCGTAGAGGCCTGTCTGAACATGTGAAAGACGCCTTGGCTCTCCACCCTCCGCCTGATTCCTTGGAGGAGGCTATGACACAGGTCGTCCGAATGGATCTCAGGCTACGGGCGAGGGGAGTGATGCAAACTGAGACTCCGTTATTCTCCCAAAGAAGGGGAGGCTGTCCTACATTGGAAACCTTGGAGATGGGAACCATCGACCTCGAGGTGGAACGAATTGTCGACTCCAGGTTGGTCCGTCGTGCCTTTCAGTTTCTGGTACATTGGAAAGGCTACGGTCCTGAAGAACGGTCGTGGGTTCCTGCTCGATCGGTCCATGCGGATCGGTTGGTCCGGGCCTTTCACGCCAGGTACCCTGAGAGACCTGGGGGTCCGGTGGCCCCCCATTGAGAGGAGGGTACTGTCATGATCCAGGACTGGGTTTCGCTTTGACCCGTCCTGATCAGACTGGGGGTTAATTGTTCCGCCTCTCTCTGGCAGAGGGCGGCTATTTAATGCTCACTGGACCTAGGTCCAGTGTCAGTTATACTCCTGCCCTCGGCTGAGTTAGTTGACCTTGTGCATACGTGTGCCTTGTGCCTGATATCTTGCTTGCTTGTTTGGTTTTTGATCCGGTTCTGTCTCTGTTTCGAGTTCTGCCTGTCCCTCTTGTACTGCGCTACCTCTCATGTATGACTCTCTGCTTGTGACCCAACTTCTCTCTGCTTGTCCCCTTGGTACCACGTTGCCCTCTTGTGTATGACCTTTGGCTTTGTCTGACCACCCGTCTGTTTGTCCCTCCTGTGCCTCGTTTGCCCGGACTGTGTGTGACTTCCGTTTTGCCTGACTCTGAGTTGTTGTATGGTGTCCTGTCATCTCTGAAAGCAGGATGCTAAGCCCCGCCCCCTTGCAGTCACATGACCTAGGTCCTGTGCCAGCTTGCTAACTTCAGCGTCCTCAGGTCCTGTGCATCTTTACTTTCCGGCGCTGACAGGTTCCTGACACCGATAGCTTGAAGCACGCATTGTCAACTCTGCTGCCCTGCTCCACAGGTATCTTTTAGCACTATTTCTGTACTCAAGACACACGCACTGGCTCAGTGAGTGAGTGTAGTGCGGTGTTTCTGACACTGGTAGTATTGTATTCCCTATTGTATCCAGCCCTATTCCGGGAACTGCTTAATAAATGCAGAAATAAAAAACACAGAAAGACAGGAAATTCCAATTTTGTTTAGCCACAAGTGTCTTTCTAAAGTGAAACTCACTGCAGAAATCTAGATAGTAATTAGGTGTGAGGAGTTGAGAGAAGCCATTTTAGATGTTGCATGGACAACAATTCTGGAGATATTCTTCATGACTTTTAGGAAAATATAAATGCAAATTTGTCCTAACCATGTAAACTGATGCAGAACAAATGAACACTTACTGCCAAATTTTCACACAGATTACAGCTGATCATTTGTTGTTCCTGCACCAGATCCCTTGACGATCATCTTATCATCAGAGTAGGTTTCTATTACATTTTCCAAAATGGACTTCCTCCATGAGTGCACTACCCCTTTTGACAAGTGGTCTGGTCAATTTCTTCCATGTATGTGTTGCATGTATTATAACATTGTCTAAGAAGTTAATTTGTGTACAAAATGCTTTTTATTTTACGCTAAATCACAATTTCACCTTATTATTTTTGTATATTATTTTTTATTTCACCAGACATGCATCAGTATTTCTGGAAAATGGCAAAGACAGAATAGGACGTGTTTATAAAAAGGCCATATACAAACAATTTAAGGATGAGAAGTATGTTCAGGAGGTCACTAAGCCTGCCTGGCTAGGACTCCTTGGCCCAATTATCAAGGCAGAAGTTGAAGACACTATTATTGTACACCTGAAGAATTTTGCTTCTCGATCCTATACGCTTCATCCACACGGAGTCTTCTACGAAAAGGATTCAGAAGGTAAATGTGTTTAATTTTCACTGTAGCTTTGGAGATTGGTGAGTCATTCTAATTGACGTCGCCAGAGATCAGGGCAACAACTGGGATTATGTATTTTTAATATAATTGGAAACATATTGTAGATTGTTTTAAAATGTTTGCTGACTTTATTTTCCCCTATGGACTTATGGCTCCAAAAGAGATGGATCAAAGATGGTCCATGTCAGTAAGATACCTACCTATCTGTGTATGGTACACTATAGGATATAATTTTCTGTTGATTTAACATATGCTCAATGATATACCGTTCTCATCCAAATTAGTGTTTATTTTAACCAGGAATGAGTTAGGTAATAGCTGAGGACCGCCATGGGGTGTGCATATGTCTTTAATGGCCTGGCTCTCAGCAAAATATAGATGAAAAATTTAGTGCTTGTGCTAACAAAGTAAGTAGGCTGTTGCATTCACGGAATAGATGTGAAAAATTTGACTTGGGGCATATGTTTTCCCCATGGCGGTTCCCCTATTATACTAAAAAAGTTTGCCAAAAGGTGATCCATTGCTTTAAAGAAGGATTCTGCTGCATTTAGTTTTAGGAAATGGTAGTGGAGTAGTTAAGTCTTGTTAAAGTGTGATCATCACATCAAGTAAAGAAGGAAATTTTCACCCCTTTGTAGCAAATTTGCCCCTTCTTCAAGATTTCAAAAATCCCTTGATAAAGCATTGTATCACTTTGAGTTGTGTGTTTTTCGAGTTATGTAGCTGTGTTTTACTTTCCATATAACCAAGAAATTTTTTGTCTACATATTGCATATTATAGGAGCTTTTTATCCAGATGGGACCAGCAAATCAGATAAACGCGATGATGCAGTTCCTCCTGGGGGACGTCATACCTACAAGTGGATTGTTAAACAGGAATATGCACCAACCTCTGAAGATCCCAATTGTTTGACTTGGATCTATCACTCCCATATCGATGCCCCTAAAGACATAGCAAGTGGATTGATTGGAGCCTTGCTGACTTGTAAGAAAGGTAAATATCATGTCACCCATATAAGTGGGGGAAAGGTTACTTTCAACAAATACATAACCACTATGCCTCAAAATCTTTAAATAACCAACTGAAAATGATGGTCATTGAGTGAAGGAGGCATAAACCCTGGTACATAAAACTGAATTTTTTTTTTATTCCTGAGCATCTATATTTGGGCCTGGTGCTAGATTTAGGAACAGGCTCAGAAGAATAATATCATTCCAAGCATGTAAAACCAAGAGCAGGGTAACCAACACGGCTGTGGAAAATGCATTAAAAGCAACCATGATAGCGTACTGCACCGGGTGCAGAGATAGCAGATACGCCCGGGCACCGGGGCTTAGGCTAGTTTCACACTTGCTTTTTTTTGCAGCGCGTTTTTCCCGCAAAAAAACGCATTGAAAAAACGCATACATAAGCATACAACTGCTGCGTTTTTTTCAAGCATTTTTATGAGCATGCATGAAAAAAACGCAGCGTTTTTATGCGTTTGTATGCGTTTTTAGCGCGTTTTTACCGCGTTTGCGTTTTTTTCCAACATTTTTAGGTGGCCCCTCACACTACCCAAACCATGACTTTACTAACCCTAACCCTGACCCTAACCCTAACCCTAACCCTGACCCTAACCCTAACCCTAACCCTGACCCTAACCCTTAACCAAATCATACTTAACCCTAACCCAAACCCTAAACCCTAACTAACCCTAACCCTAACCCTAACCCTGACCCTAACCCTAACCCTAACCCTGACCCTAACCCTAACCCTAACCCTAACCCTGACCCTAACCCTGACCCTAACCCTAACCCTAACCCTGACCCTAACCCTTAACAAAACCATACTTAACCCTAACCCTGACCCTAACCCTAACCCTAACCCTGACCCTAACCCTTAACCAAACCATACTTAACCCTAATCCTGACCCTAACCCTGACCCTAACCCTAACCCTAACCCTAACCCTGACCCTAACCCTTAACAAAACCATACTTAACCCTAATCCTGACCCTAACCCTGACCCTAATCCTTAACAAAACCATACTTAACCCTAATCCTGACCCTAACCCTAACCCTAACCCTAACCCTGACCCTAACCCTAACCCTAACCCTAACCCTGACCCTAACCCTTAACAAAACCATACTTAACCCTAATCCTGACCCTAACCCTGACCCTAATCCTTAACAAAACCATACTTAACCCTAATCCTGACCCTAACCCTGACCCTAACCCTAACCCTAACCCTAACCCTGACCCTAACCCTAACCCTAACCCTGACCCTAACCCTTAACAAAACCATACTTAACCCTAATCCTGACCCTAACCATGACCCTAATCCTTAACAAAACCATACTTAACCCTAACCCTGACCCTAACCCTAACCCTGACCATAACCCTAACCCTAAACCCCCTTAACTAACCCTAACTCTAACCCAAACCCCTAAATTCCATGGTTTAAAAAAAAAAACGCATATGCAAAAAAAGCATACATGAGCATGCCAGTGCGCACATATGCGCATCCATAGGCTATAATGGCCATTTTTAGCGCAAAACGTGCGCATATGTGCGCATGCGCTTTTTTGCAGGGCCAAAAAATGCAACATGCTGCGTCTGGAAAATCCCAACGCACACCCCAAAAAAACGCAGCGCATGAAAATCGCATACATGCGCTGACCAGTGCGCAGGTATGCGCACCCATGTTAAATATAGGGGAAAAAACGCATGCGCAGGTGTGCGTTTTTTTCCAGCGCTAAAAAACGCAAATGTGAAACCAGCCTTAGACAGGCAACCATGAATGGCACATAGTAGGTGGTCAGTCTTTACTACAGAATTTGTATTGGCATTTAGGAGTTTTAGGTAATTTGCCTATATGATTGATATCTATTAGAGTACAAATGTTCAAAATGTCCTCAAAAACGTACAAAGGAATAAAGTCACAATTTTTTAGTGCAGTTTTTTCCAAAAATGTATGACCCCCCCTATATGACTCAATATTAGGCACATAGCCCAGTGCGGATGCCTGGGGAACAGTGTTGTATATGAACTGCTATTCACCCTAAGAAAGAAGATGTAGATCAGGGGGACTGGAGGACAGACAATCATTTCATATCCCATTACATGTTCTATATTCAACCCTCAAATCGGACGAGTGGTATCTGTTTTTATCGGATAGCACAGGGGCCAAGGTTATTCTATGGGGCAGTGCTGATCAGCGTTTTATTTCTCATGCCGATTCGGCATGAGAAAAAAAAAAAATCACATCATGCTGCGAGTTGCAGCGCAGATCGGATCACACGTACCCATACAAGTCTATGGGTGCGTGGAAAACATTGGACTGCACTCAGATGGCATCCAAGTGCAATCTGATTCCTACAGACTTAAAGAATGGAGGAGATTGTGAAATTTTGTTCTCCATCTTCCCCTCATCTGAGAGAATCATATCACACTATGCTGACACTGTGACTATGAGTACGATCCGAGTGTCATTTCCATAATTTATCCGATTCTCTACCATGAGAGAATCTATGCTTGTGTGAGCGAGCCCTAAGACTTGTAAGGCACCATTAAAAGAAATAGGCGACTAATGGTTCCAATGGATATAAAAGAAGACAAAAAATGAAAAGCAGCAGAATTTTTTTGTCTTGGAGGCCCCAGATTTTTGTGCGCATGAATCGACTACTGTCTAAGAATTATCTTTAGATCACAACTGATCGCTGGTGGACCCAGTATGAGAACATGAAGCTTATATTTAAGGGTGATAGCCAGGGAACAATTGTGCAGGGACTACATGAAGCTAAGCTCATGACATACAGTATGCTGCAGGGATCACTCTGCTGCAATGGCTTGGATTGGAGATAACTCCATAAGTTAGATGATGCAGCCTCTAAGCTGTTAGCCACCACCATGATGCAATCATGGAGGTGCTGATGGGTTGTTAAGGCCTTCAGAACTGAAATTAGAAAAGTTTATAAAAGAGTTTTTCCTTTTGGAAGGCAGGGATGAAAAAACAAGAGTTCAGGTGTCAAGGAGTGAAATCTATGGTGATAAGCGAGATGAGGATCCGCCTGATACGTCCAATGCTGCCTTCATAGACGTTAAGTGACCACCATCCAAAAACTGATCTATGTCCATCAAGTGCTGAGTGATCCGGCTTCCTTCACAAATCAATAAACCTCATTGTATGTTGGTTTTTGACATTTTTCAGGGACGCTGGACAGTTCTTTGAACCGGCTGGATGTTGATAAAGACTTTGTGCTGATGTTCTATGTGATTGATGAGAATATTAGCTGGTACCTGGAGGAGAATATCCAGACGTTCTGCTCCGAGCCGGACATTGTAGAGGTAGATAATGAAGACTTCCAGGAAAGCAACAAGATGCACGGTGAGTGACCCCGAAATGTCATCGCGAGACTGTAATGTTGTAATATTAGGTTTTTACCCCTTCTACATGTCCATTAATTACCATGTATGACTGTGGGTCACAGGTTTTCTGCGGCAGGTAGGCAGAAATCTAGTAGAGCAATAACATAAATCGTAAGATCCTTCATGTCAAGGAGGACCTGTGTGGAGCAGGAGCCGAGATTCAGGAAATGCGGCAGGCGGGGTGTAAGCCGTGGGGCACACAATTATGTGTGGTTACGGCCATGATTAAAAAGCTTATGGAATTGTTTTGGGAGAAGTACTACTCTACTTGAGTATGAAACATTATTACATTATATATCATTCATACATTGGATGGTGGTTAGTGGTCAGTAAACTGGTGCTGGTTGGTCAGTCCTATGATCACTTCTTTCCAGTGATGGTTAATGGTACAGTCGGCATCTCTTTCTTGGTTGTCAGTAGTACAGTCGGCATCTTTCTTGGTTGTCCGTAGTACAGTCGGCATCACTTCCTTGGTTGTCAGTAGTACAGTCGGCATCTCTTGGTTGTCAGTAGCACAGTCGGCATCTTTCTTGGTTGTCCGTAGTACAGTCGGCATCACTTCCTTGGTTGTCAGTAGTACATTCGGCATCTCTTTCATGGTTGTCAGTAGAACAGTCGGCATCTCTTTCTTGGTTGTCAGTAATACAGTCAGCATCTCTTTCTTGGTTGTCAGTAGTACAGTCGGCATCTTTCTTGGTTGTCAGTAGTACAGTTGGCATCTCTTTCTTGGTTGTCAGTAGTACAGTCGGCATCTCTTTCTTGGTTGTCGGTAGTACAGTCGGCATCTCTTTATTGGTTGTCCATAGTACAATCAGCATCTCTTTCTTGGATGTCCGTAGTACAGTCAGCATCTCTTCCTTGGTTGTCAGTAGTACAATCAGCATCTCTTTCTTGGTTGTCAGTAGTACAGTCGGCATCTCTTACTTGGTTGTCAGTAGTACAGTAGGCATCTCTTACTTGATTGTCAGTAGTACAGTCGGCATCTTTCTTGTTGTCAGTAATACAGTCGACATCTCTTGGTTGTCAGTAATACAGTCAGCATCTTGGTTGTCAGTAGTACAGTCAGCATCTTTCTTGGTTGTCAGTAGTACAGTCGGCATCTCTTTCTTGGTTGTCGGTAGTACAGTCGGCATCTCTTTCTTGGTTGTCGGTAGTACAGTCGGCATCTCTTTCTTCGTTGTCGGTAATACAGTCGGCATCTCTTTCTTGGTTGTCAGTAGTACAGTCAGCATCTCTTACTTGGTTGTCAGTAGCACAGTCAGCATATCTTTCTTGGTTGTCAGTAGTACAGTCTTCATCTCTTTCTTGGTTGTCAGTAGTACAGTCAGCATCTCTTTCTTGGTTGTCAGTAGTACAGTCGGCATCTCTTTCTTGGTTGTCAGTAATACAGTCAGCATCTCTTTCTTGGTTGTCAGTCGTACAGTCGGCATCTTTCTTGGTTGTCGGTAGTACAGTTGGCATCTCTTTCTTGGTTGTCGGTAGTACAGTCGGCATCTCTTTCTTTGTTGTCGGTAGTACAGTCGGCATCTCTTTCTTGGTTGTCGGTAGTACAGTCGGCATCTCTTTCTTGGTTGTCCGTAGTACAGTCGGCATCTCTTTCTTGGTTGTCGGTAGTACAGTCGGCATCTCTTTCTTGGTTGTCGGTAGTACAGTCGGCATCTCTTTCTTCGTTGTCGGTAGTACAGTCGGCATCTCTTTCTTGGTTGTCAGTAGTACAGTCAGCATCTCTTGGTTGTCAGTAGCACAGTCAGCATATCTTTCTTGGTTGTCAGTAGTACAGTCTTCATCTCTTTCTTGGTTGTCAGTAGTACAGTCAGCATCTCTTTCTTGGTTGTCAGTAGTACAGTCGGCATCTCTTTCTTGGTTGTCAGTAATACAGTCAGCATCTCTTTCTTGGTTGTCAGTAGTACAGTCGGCATCTTTCTTGGTTGTCAGTAGTACAGTCGGCATCTTTCTTGGTTGTCAGTAGTACAGTTGGCATCTCTTTCTTGGTTGTCGGTAGTACAGTCGGCATCTCTTTCTTTGTTGTCGGTAGTACAGTCGGCATCTCTTTCTTGGTTGTCGGTAGTACAGTCGGCATCTCTTTCTTGGTTGTCGGTAGTACAGTCGGCATCTCTTTCTTGGTTGTCGGTAGTACAGTCGGCATCTCTTTCTTGGTTGTCAGTAGTACAGTCAGCATCTCTTTCTTGGTTGTCAGTAGTACAGTCGGCATCTCTTTCTTGGTTGTCAGTAATACAGTCAGCATCTCTTTCTTGGTTGTCAGTAGTACAGTCGGCATCTTTCTTGGTTGTCAGTAGTACAGTCGGCATCTTTCTTGGTTGTCAGTAGTACAGTTGGCATCTCTTTCTTGGTTGTCGGTAGTACAGTCGGCATCTCTTTCTTGGTTGTCGGTAGTACAGTCGGCATCTCTTTCTTGGTTGTCGGTAGTACAGTCGGCATCTCTTTCTTGGTTGTCGGTAGTACAGTCGGCATCTCTTTATTGGTTGTCCATAGTACAATCAGCATCTTTCTTGGTTGTCAGTAGTACAGTCGGCATCTCTTTATTGGTTGTCCATAGTACAGTCGGCATCTCTTACCTAATGGTCAGTAATATTCTGTGGTTGTCTATAGTCTAGTTGTGGACAGGCAGTAACTATGACCAATACCACCAGGTGTTGTGAGGGTAATGTTTCCTTAATTTTCACCCTTAACAATGACAAGCGGGTGTGGACTTTGCTGTAGGAAGATTCCTGGATAGTAATTCCCAGGATAGTCATGCATTGGTGCCAGTAGCACTGAAACACTATGCATCATAGCCAGGAATGTAGCCAAGGATCCGAGTCGGAAAAAAACAAGTACCAGATGGGCTATTCAAGGGCCATGACAGAGGCTGTGTACAAGTACAAGGCTGAGGTAATGATCTGGGTGAAAAAGGAGTCAAATCATGAACAAAATTATTATTCCTTGTGCTCACTTATATGGCGTCAGCATATTCAGCAGCGCTTTACAGTGTCCCTATAAGGGCTCACAATTTTCAGTACATTTTTGGAGTGTGGGTTGCCCAGAGGAAACCACCACACACACAGGATAAACATACAAACTCCTATGATCTAAGATTTCTGATGTTATGATACATCTCAATATTTTTCAGCTCTCAGTGGTTATCTATTCGGGAACCTTCCGGCCATGGACATGTGTCTCGGAGACTCGGTGTCCTGGCACTTATTTGGAATGGGCAATGAAGTGGATATCCACTCTGCATACTTCTATGGTCACACAGTCACCAACCAAGGACACCGGACAGACGTGATCAACCTGTTCCCTGCCACATTTGTCACAGTAGAAATGACCCCATCAATCCCGGGATCATGGATGTTAAGCTGTCAAGTAAATGACCACATTCAAGGTAAGCATTGGACTTGTTATACAGGAAAACTCTGTAATACCTCTAAAATTAGTACAGAACTGGCGTAAGATTGTTTTATAGGGAGTTAAACCCATAAGGGGGGCCACAAGTGTTTACATGCTTGTACAGATGTCAGTGCCCTTTTCCTGACTGGTTAAATGTTCGTTGGTGTTTTGCATAAGCGTTGCATGAATTAATTGTACAAGCAAATATAAGAAACTTTCTAATATATCTTATCAGAGATATATACACTACCGTTCGAAAGTTTGGGGTCACCCAGACAATTTGGTATTTTTCAAGAAAACTCATACTTTTAGTAATCAAGTGAGTTGCCAAATGAATTTTAAATCTAGTCCAGACATTGACAAGGTTAGAAAAAAAATATTTTTATTTGAAATAATGATTTTCTCCTTCAAACTTTGCTTTCATCACAGAATGCTTCCTTTGCAGCAATTCCAGCATTACAGACTAGTAGTTAATTTGCTGAGGTAATCTGGAGAAATTTCACCCCATGCTTCCAGAAGCCCCTCCCACAAGTTGGTTTGGCTTGATGGGCACTTTTTGCGCACCATACGGTCAAGCTGCTTCCACAACAGCTCAATGGGGTTGAGATCTGGTGACTGTGCTGGCCACTCCATTACAGATAGAATACCAGCTGCCTGCTTCTTCCCTAAATAGTTCTTGCATAATTTGGAGGTGTGCTTTGGGTCATTCTACTGTTGTAGGATGAAAATGGCTCCAATCAAGCGCTGTCCGCAGGGTATGGCATGGCGTTGCAAAATGGAGTGATAGCCTTCCTTATTCAAAATCCCTTTTACCTTGTACAAATCTCCCACTTTACCAGCACCAAAGCTACCCCAGACCATCACATTACCTCCACCATGCTTGACAGATGGCATCAGGCGCTCTTCCAGCATCTTTTCAATTGTTCTGCATCTCACAAATGTTCTTCTGTGTGATCCAAACACCTCAAACTTGGATGTGTCTGTCCATAACACTTTTTTTCCAATCTTCCTCTGTCCAATGTCTGTGTTCTTTTGCCCATATTAATATTTTCCTTTTATTAGCCAGTCTCAGATATAGCTTTTTCTTTGCCACTCTGCCCTTAAGGCCATCATCCCGGAGTCGCCTCTTCACTGTAGACGTTGACACTGGCGTTTTGCGTATACTATTTAATGAAGCTTCCAGTTGAGGACCTGTGAGGCGTCGATTTCTCAGAACAGCTGCACTAAAAATAGGCTGAACTAGATGGACATAAGGTCTTCCTTCAGCCTTCAAAACTATGTTAATACTATGTTAATGTTAATACAGACTCTAATGTACTTGTCTGGTTGCTCAGTTGTGCTGTGCGGCCTCCCACTTCTCTTTCTACTCTGGCTAGAGCCTGTTTGTGCTCTCCTCTGAAAGGAGTAGTACACACCGTGGTAGGAAAGCTTCAGTTTCTTGTCAATTTCTCGCATGGAACAGCCTTCATTTCTAAGAACAAGAATAGACTGTCGAGTTTCACATGAAAGTTCTTTTTTTCTGGCCATTTTGAAAGTTTAATAGAACTAACAAATGTAATGCTCCAGATTCTCAACTAGCTCAAAGGAAGGTCAGGTTTATAGCTTCTATAATCAGCCAATTATTTGCACAAGCATTTTCAAGGGCATTCAAACCATCCATTAGTGTTATGATTGAGTCACCGTAGGAGGCAGACACAAAAATAGAAGCTACGTCCAGAAAACCAGAGAAGTTGGCAACTATCAGATTGCAGACCCCTGAACCTATCAACACAACTAGCAGTAGCAGTGGGGGGTTCCTACGGTGCCCTAGACCCCTCGATCACAGCCGGAGAGCTAAATAGCCTAAAGACAGAAAAGGAAATCTAAACTGCCCCAGAGCAGACCCCAAAGTAAAAGACAGCCCCCAACATATAATGACGGTGAAGCAAGATGAAAAAACACTCACAGATAGAAAGATAGGCTGAGCAAACGATGGGGCCCAAGCTAACTAAACAGAACAGGAAAGGAAGGTTGCTGTCTGCAATCTGCCAAAACCCTATCAAAAACATAAGCCAACAAGCTGATATGGAAAAAGACCCTGAAGCAGCTAGGCTTCAAAAACTAAATCAGCACTCAGGTATTTTCAGAAGACAGAGCTAAAAGAATTTAGCTCACCCCAGCAGGGAATGGCAGAAATCCAGAAAAACAAAGCAAAACAAAGTCAAAGCACAAATGCAAAAAGCCGAGCAGAAAACTTAGCTTTAGAAGAGCAGGAATTCAGACTGGTCTCCAAGGATCCCACAGAGAAATCACCCGCAGGGCAGAAGGGCGTCGGCGGCCTTATATCCAGTCAGTAACTCCACTCAGCCAATCATCATCATTAGGCTCAGGTGTTTGATAATCAGGCTCACTACCTTTC
Organism: Dendrobates tinctorius; assembly: GCF_039654945.1. NCBI lineage: Eukaryota > Metazoa > Chordata > Amphibia > Anura > Dendrobatidae > Dendrobates > Dendrobates tinctorius. Next base: position 11,031,877 of record NW_027361743.1, on the reverse strand, counting down.
TTTACCAGAAGAGGGAGTTCATCGGGCCTCAGTAGTGAAGGGGAAAATGAACTCACAACACATTAGCCTTCTTACACAGTTAGCAATCACAAAATTCCATAAGAACACTGGAGTGATGGTTGTTAGAAATGGGCCTCTATACACCTATGAAGATACTGCATTACAAACCAGACATTTGCAGCTAGAATGGTCATTTACCACATTAACAATGTATAGAGTGTATTTCTGAATCATATAATGTTAGCTTCATTGGAAAAAACTGTGCTTTTCTTTAAAAAATAAGGAAATTTCTAACTGACCCTAAACTTTTGAATGCTAGTGTAATTCTGTCCCCAATTATGAGCCAATTCTTATCCTCCCCTTGTCTTCCGAACTCTTCATTCACTCCGATAAACTGCTAAAATCTGTCTTGCTCAAGACAAGACGAACTTGGAGCTCACTGAGGTATCAGATCACAGCTGTTCCTATGAGGAGGAGGGAAGAGCAATGAGAAACAGAGGAAGAGAGACACACGCAGATGTTGCTGTTTTCTAATAAGCTTTATTTCAGTCCAGAGCTGGATTCACAGCTACACTGCTCAGTTCCGCTGTATAATGTCCTCCATGCTGCTGCTGCTTTTGGACATGTGCTGAGTAGACACAGGAGAGTAGGAATCCCTCATGTCTGTTTATAGACATCGTTAACACATAGTCTGCACCCAGCAACTGAAAATTAGAGAGAGACTACAGAGCGGAAAACTGGTGAAAAATGCAGGTTACAAGTCATATAACATAATTACCGGTCAACAGTGTTATTCGTCATTTACACACGACAGCTTATGCTGAAGAGTCACCTGAAAAAAAGTTCTTAGTTCCAAACAGGGGACAAAGTTTGACTAAACATATCAGTTGAGGGAATGCACAGGCCTGACCTTTGTGTCCTGATATTGACTCTGGTACCACCCTATAGGTCTTCAGGCAGCTCCTAGGTCAACTGCTGCAAAAAATATAAAAAACATTGTATGTACGATTTATCAATGGAAGCGCGCTGCCATCTTCTGGAAGGCACGGCTTCTCCCCGATCCCTCTGCACCATGCATGCTTTAATGTGCAGAATGGAAGTGCGTAGCTCTTTTTTAGAAGATTTTCCCCTGCCGCTTTTCGGCATCACTATCAGGGTTACACTAGTTTGTGCGCTGATAGGAGTAGAACACTTGGATCAGAGCAAAGAGCTGTGTGCTAGTGATATAGTGAAGCTGCAGAGCGGCAGGGAAAATCTTCTAGGAAAGTAGCATTATGGACCCAGGAGCAGCGCTCTTCTACTGTCTGGAGGTTATCAAGAAGAGCATGTTGTGGAGCAGAACCTGACAACAGAATGAGACTAATCATAGGTTTTGTTGGAAATATTATTTAGGACTCATGCACACGACTGTATAAATGGGACAAATGCTATCTGTGGTTTTGACAGACAGCACTCGTATCCATGTTATTCTATGGGGCCATGCTCATATCCGATTTTTTTTCCTCGGAACAAGTGGAAAAATATTGCAGCATGCACCATTTTCCTCCAACAATTGGATGGTACTCTCAAATTCAGGCTTATGGATCCATGAAAAAAATCAGACCCTACTTGGATGACACCCGAGTGCAGTTTGATTTTTGCGGACTAACATAATAGAGAAAGCGGAGAATTTGTTTTCTTTCTTTCCACCACCTAGAAAATCGGATCCTACTCTTGTGCAAAAGTCTGATAAGCGCATGTTCATTTTTAATTGGACCAATTTTCACAGATGAGAGGAAACGGTCGAGTAGCCTTAGGATGATCAATTTAACCTATCTGCTCCACAAATACTTTTCTTAAGTGCATCTCCTTAAAAGGTTAGTGCTAAAATTTGAAGCTATCTTCACCTTTAGGTCAGGAGTAAACTCCCTGATCGCTGGGCACCTGATCACTGGGACCCTCACCAATCCTGAGAATTAGGGTCTGTCCGTCTGAATGGAGCAGAAGTCGATCATGTGCATCTCCACTCCATTCATTCTCAATGAGATTACGCTCAACCATCTCCTGCGGTCTATTTGATAATTAATGGAGTGGAGCTTCGCATGTTCAACCTCCACTCCAGTGAGACAGGGCTCTTCCAGGTCCCATTCTTAGAATTGGTGGAGGTCCTAGGAGATGGACCACTAGTGATCAGGAATTCAGATAGAGGATAACTAGAAATCTTGGTACAAACCCTTTAAGGGAGTTATCTCAAGATCTTAAATGGTTAAAATTTCAAATAGTTGTAAAAGCAAGCCTTTTAATGTTATAGTTTACTGCTCATTGCCTAGGTTACCACCCACCTCTGCGGTCTGAGTGGCTGGTTACCTATGGTAAGAAGCAAGTGCTGCTAGCAGGTTCTCTGCTTTAGAGCCTGCAAGTGCTACTCTGAAGCTGGCTGGATCCCCTGCGCTTCTCCCGTGCTGCAGAGACAAAGCTGTCTTTTGCTAGTTAACCTGGGAGAGTCTTCAGTTTGGACCAGCGGCGCGACCATTCTGCTGGTCCGACCTGTTATTTTTCAGGAATGCACTCCTAAACAAACAACATGAGAACACTTCCTAAAGGGGACCAGTCATCGGGTCAAAAGTGGCCAGTTTTTGCATTCATTTTATTCTCGCTGCTCCTCTGAGTTCTCCATTTTTGATTTTTTTTAAATCCACCATACGGTTCCTATTCTGCCTCCATGGCTAAACTGCAAGTGTTGGGCGCTTAGACTGCCATCCATTCACTCGAATGGAAAGGAGCACGTTTGAAGGGTCCAGTAGAAGGTTTATTTTCAGCTGAATCCTTGCATAATGCACAGTTACAGTAGGTAAAAAGAGACTTTCCTTGTACAGAGCTGTATAAACGTGTGTCTCCAAGATGGAGATAGACTCAAAGATGGAGAAGAAGGGAGGGGTTACAGAAATGAGAGTCACATGCGAGGGGGAGGAGACAACCCCTAAAAGGGACAGATCTATACACAGCAATGAAAAACAACAATATAATGAAATGCAGTACTGTCTGTATGGTTCTAAATCATGGGACATGACAGTTCCAGAGATATGGTCCTTTTTATTTAGTGGTAATTTTTATGGTATTTACCGAGGGGGTGTGGATCACAGGATAATTATGCAGAGCAGCCTGAAGACACGCCCCCAAGGATCCTGTGCGCATCGAAACAGTAAAAATTTGCACTAAATAAAAAAGCCCAGGTCTCTGGAATCATATGGTGGATTTACACAAAACAGGTGTGGGTCGTCGTCCCAGGGCTGTGGGGTACTCGGTACCGGGCCGGTGTCAGGGGGATGTGTCACAGCAGCGATGACCCAGTCCGTGGCCCTGGGCACCCAGGCAATAGGGAGATGTAGTTAATGGTGGGATAGTTCGTGACGCCATCCGTGGTGTTTGGCAAATATGGTGTTAGGCCAACGCTGCACACAGATCCGCTGGGACTGATGGTAGGTGCAGCTTAGATGGTAAAGCTCCCCACAGGTGGAGCTGTAGTCCCAGGGCAGTGTAGATGTAGCTGGCACGGGGATGTAGCAGTGCCGAAAGCATAGGGAACAGACAAGACACAGCGGTTGTAGTTTCTGTACCTTTACTGAGTATATGTAGTCCAGAGTCCTGATTACAGATGGTATTAGAGCAGGTTAGCCTGGAAGCAGATCAGGATTCTCTCTCAGCAGAAGGGCTGTGCAGTCTCCTTCCTAGCGCTTTGTAGTGTGAAGCACTCCAGTACTTAGTTACTCTGAAATGCCTCTCTTTAGGTGTTCCTAGTCTTTACTTGTATGACAGACAGCTGTAGCCTCTCTCGGGGACTCCTCTCCTGAGTCCTGGCTCACTAGTCAATTGCTGTTGTGTCCCAAGTCTTTGCTGGGAGCAGGGCATTTACAGCCTCCTACTCCTCTGGTATCTGTGGTAGGACCGTCAGTATCCATACCACCGTGGAGACCAGTCTCCAGTTCTGTGCGCTCTCAAGCTGAGGGAGCTCGCCTTCTGCAGCTCAACCTCTCAGCTTCGTACCTCCCGTCCGCACACTTCACCCTCCGCAGACTATCTGATTCTTCTTTCTCCTGGCCCTCAGAGGACACTCCTCTCCAGAATCATGGTTCAGAGTTCCCCCTGCTGGCCCGGAGTGGAACTGTGTTGCATGCATTAGGTTAACTGCTGGAGAGACCCATCACTGCTTCCAAGCCTGGCATTACCCTCCCCTGGAGGAAGGCAAAGCCAGTGTGGCGACCATACCCCTGGGGGCGCAACATTCCCCCCTAGTGAAAGTCAGCACTCCTGGGCTGAACAAAAACATGAAAAACAACATATAAACATTTAAACAACGATAATTGTACAAGATTTGAAAAAGAGAAAAATGTACAAAAACCAAGAGCTCAAAAATGGTCCTATGATGATAAGTCCAGCATCAATGTCCATGGTCCATTCCTGGGCAAATGGTAAAAGTTTTTGACCACACACAAGTCCTGTGGTTCAGTGTCCATAAAACAAACTCCAAAGGAAACTCTTACAGGTTACCTGTAGGCACAAAAGCTTGAAAAACAGTTACATATTTACATAATTTCAACATTTACATCTATTTTGCTATATGCGATATCTAACTGGTAGTATGCCTTGTGTGGTGCGGGTAGATCTGCGTAACCCTAGTGTAGGCAAACTAGGTAGCATTCTCCTATGGACTCTTAGACTCACCATGGGTGCAACAGGTTCACCACTGGCAGGGCGAGGGATCTCTGGCTCCACTGCTGGTGTGGCCTCTGTTGCCTGATTTTCTCGATCTTCAAGGTCTTCTTGAGTCCTATTCTCCTGTGCTTCTACTTGGGGAAATAACAACACCGGCACCACGATTGCATCATTAACTCTAGTCCAATTCGCAGGGAACTCTCCCAGCACGGTACTGACTGTCTTTTCTTCCTCTGTAGGTGGGATGTTATCTGCTCCTCCCGCTTTTTCTTTCAACTGGTCAGGGCATAACTTCAAGTGATCCCTGGATACCGCTGCTGAGGTCTCTCCTCCATCTTGGCTAACAAGGCATACTTTGGCATTATCAAAGTTCGAGGGCAGAATTGTATAGGGCTCCTCTTCCCATTGATATCCAGCTTATGCAGTCTTCTTTTTCTCTTGAGAACTTGTTCTCCCGGCGAAAAAGGAACAGCAGGTGCATTTTGGTTATAAAGTCTCTCCTGCTTCTGCCTTGCCTGAGCCAGACTCTTCTCCACACACTCCTGTACCCTTCTGTACTGCTGCTGCCTCTCCTTGTCCCAGTCAGCATCTGGTGACGTTACTTCAGGCGTCAGGACTCCCATGTCCAAGTCAATAGCCAGCTTACCAGGCCTTGCTCTCATCAGGTACGCTGGAGTACAGTTGGTAGAGTTCACTGGGATATGGTTGTAGAGATGTACCAGATCGGGTAACTTTTCTGGCCACAGATTTCTCTCCTCCAAGGGCAATGTCTTCAGTAAATCAATCACTACCTGGTTCATCTTCTCGCACATGCCATTGGTCTGTGGGTGATAAGGTGTTGTCCAGATCTTCTTATAACCATACAAGTTGCAGAACTCATGGAACACTTCTGCCTCGAAATCTGGACCTTGATCTGTGAGTACTCTTTCAGGATAACCATGTGGTCTGCAGAAGTGCTGCTGGAACGCTCCGGCACAACCACCAGGAATCTTGAATAGTGGTCCACTATGGTAAGGGCATAGAGGTAGCCTGACCGGCTTGGAACCAACTTCACATGGTCTAGGGCTACCAACTCCAGTGGCTGTTTGGTGATGATTGGCTGTAGGAGAGCTCTCTGGCTGTCTCGATCCTTTCTGCGCAGGTTACATTGTCCACACTCCCAGCACCACCTCTCAATGGCTTTTCTCATGCCCGTCCAGTAGAACCTCTCTCGGAGCAATGTTTCCAACTTCTTCCATCCAAAGTGTCCAGCTCCATTGTGGTATGCTCCTGGGACCATTAATGCATCTTTCTTTGGGACCACCACCTGCCAGACCAGCTCATGTGTGCGGGCATTGATACTCCTCCGACACAGCTTCCCTTCATAAATGATCAGCCGACCTCTTTCCTTCCTCAACTGATGAGTTTCTTCAGGAGCATTCAACTCTGGGCGTGAGTCACCTTGTGTCAGCAGCTCTTTCACCAGGCTGACTGCAGGGTCATTATCTTGCGCTTATGCCCAATCATGATGGGGCAACAGATTCAAAGTGACTTCCTTCAAGCCAGGCAGCCTGTTTCTCACTCCTTGAGCACTTTGGGCTGCCAGTGGCCGGTGGAAGGGAGGCAATTCTACCTCTTCCAGGGCCTCAGGGTCTTCTCCTGCATCTGGCAGATTAGGCATCCTGGATAGCGCATCAGCATTGGCATTCTTGTGCCCTGCCCTGTACTTGATGGTAAACTCATAATTGGATAACCGAGCCATCCATCGCTGCTCCAGTGCTCCTAGCTTGGCAGTGTCCAAATGGGTCAACGGGTTGTTTTCCGTGAAGATTGTAAATTTGGCCGAAGCTAGGTAATGCCTGAACCTTTCGGTGACAGCCCAGACTATGGCAAGGAACTCCAGCTTGAAAGAACTGTAATTATCAGGGTTCCTCTCAGTGGGATGCAGCTTCCTACTGGCGTAGAAGATCACTCTCTCTTTTCCATTCTGTACCTGCGACAGTACTGCTTCTAATCCCACGTTGCTGGCATCCGTGTACAGCACAAAGGGTTTGTCATAATCTGGGTAGGCCAGAACTTCGTCACCTGTGAGAGCCATCTTCAATCTGGTGAAAGACCTCTCCAACTCTTCAGTCCATTCAAATGTGGAATTCTTCTGCTTGCCTTTCTTGGACTGCCCCACCAGAAGGTTTTGCATCGGGGTGGCTATTTCAGTAAAGCCTTTGATGAATCTCCGGTAGTAGCCTACCAGTCCAAGGAATTGGGCGTACCTCATGGAGGTTGCTGGGCTTCGTCCAGTCCCGGATGACCGTGACATTGTCAGGATCTGGTGCCACACCTTCTGCACTGACCACATGACCGAGGTACTGTACCTTAGGCTTCAGGAGGTGGCATTTTGAAACCTTCACTTTCAGGCCAAAATTGGACAAAGCTTCAAGCACTTCGGCCAGGTGTTCAGATGCTCTTCATAGGTCTTGGAGAAAACAATGACATCATCCAGGTACAACAGGACTGTTTCAAAGTTCATGTGTCCCAGGCAACACTCCATCAGCCGTTGAAAGGTTCCTGGAGCAGTGCAGAGCCCAAATGGCATATAATTGAACAGAGACCCATTGGAGTGGTAAATGCGGTTTTCTCCTTGTCTGCCTCTGCCACGGGAACCTGCCAATACCCACTGGTGAGATCCAAGGTGGAAAAGTAGTTAGCAGTTTTAAGTGCAGCCAATGACTCTTCAATTCTAGGCAATGGGTAGGCATCTTTATGTGTGATACTGTTAATTTTCCTGTAATCAACACACATTCTCATGATACCTTCCTTTTTCTTTACAAACACTATTGGAGCTACCCATGGTGTTGTGAGTTCATTTTCCCCTTCATTACTGAGGCCCGAGGAACTCCCTCTTCTGGTAAAGAAAGGTAGTGAGCCTGATTGTCAAACACCTGAGGCTGATGATTGTGACTGGCTGAGTGAAGTTACGGACTGGATATAATGCTGCCGACGCCCTTCTGCCCTGCGGGTGATTTCTCTGTGGGATCCTTGGAGACCAGTCTGAATTCCTGCTCCTCCAAAGCTAAGTTTGCTGCTCCACCTTTTGCTTTTGTGCTTTGACTTTGTTTTTGCTTTGTTTTTCTGGATTTCTGCCATTTCCTGCTGGGGTGTGCGGAATTCATTTAGCTCTGTCTTCTGAAAATACCTGAGTGCTGATTCAGTTTTTGAAGCCTAGCTGCTTCAGGGCCTTTTTCATATCAGCTGGTTGGCTTATGTCTTTGATAGGGTTTTGGCAGATTGCAGACAGCAGCCTTCCTGTCCTTTCCTATCTAGGTAGTTTTGGGGCCCCGTCTTTGCTCAGTCTATCTTTCTGTCTGTGTTAGTATTTTCATCTTGCTTCACCGTCATTATATGTTGGGGGCTGCCTATTGCTTTGGGGTCTGCTCTGGGGCAGTTTAGATTTCCCCTTTCTTTCTTTAGGCCTATGTATTTCTCCGGCTGTGATCGAGGGGTCTACGGCATCGTAGGAACCCCCCACGGCTACTGCTAGTTGTGTTGATAGGTTCAGGGGTCTGCAATCTGATAGTTGCCAACTTCTCTGGTTTTCTGGACTTAGCTTGTATTTCTGCTTTTGCCTCCTACGGTGACTCATTCATAACAGAATCACCCACCATACCGCAGATTCTAGGGTACTCAATAGCAGGAAAGAATTGTAAAAAAAAAAAAAAAAAGGTGTGTATATTTTTTCCTCCATATCTCTGAGGCCGTAGGGGGAATTTTTTTTTTTTTCTCTGAATGGAGATAAAGCAATTGTCTGATCGTGTGGAGCAGCTCGCTGCGGAAGTGCGTGGAATTTCCGCCTACCTTGCTCATTCACATGCTGCTGAACCAAAGATTCCTACACCTGATGTATTTTTTGGGGATCGGTCTAAATTTTTTAATTTAAAAAATAATTGTAAATTATTTTTTGCCTTGAAGCCTAACTCATCAGGGAGTTCCGCGCAGCAGGTTAAAATTGTCATCTCTTTGCTGCGTGGCGATCCCCAGGATTGGGCGTTTTCTTTGAAACCAGATGATCCTATTCTGACTAATGTGAACGCATTCTTTCAAGCTTTGGGGTTGTTGTATGACGAACCTAATGCCATTGATCAGGCTGAAAAGACCCTGCTGGCATTGAGCCAGGGTCGTGATTCTGTAGAATTGTACTGTCAAAAATTCCAAAAGTGGGCAGTACTTACTACCTGGAATGATAATGCCTTGGCTGCTCTCTTTCGGAAGGGGTTGTCAGAAGCCGTAAAAGATACTATGGTGGGATTTCCTGTTCCCTCTGGTCTTGACGATTCTATGTCATTAGCCATTCAGGTTGATCGGCGTTTGCGCGAACGCAAAGCTGCACGAGAGGTGTTGCCACCTGTTGAACAAATGTCTGAACCTATGCAATGTGATAGAGTTTTTTCCAGAGAGCAGCGTAAAGGAGTTCAGAAGGCGTAATAAGTTGTGTTTTTTCTGTGGAGATGCCTCGCATATTATTTCTGTCTGTCCCAAACGAGAGAAACGCTTTGCACACACGTTTTCTGTTGGGGGTGTTCAACCTAAGTTTCTTCTGGCTATTACTCTGATCTGCTCCCTGTCCACATTTTCCGCCAAGGCGTTTGTGGATTCGGGAGCAGCCCTAAACCTAATGGACTTGGATTTTGCTAAACGTTGTGGATTTCCGATGACACCTCTGCAGACGCCTATCCCTTTGAGGGGAATTGATGCTACTCCTTTGGCTAAAAATAAACCCCAGTTTTGGACCCAGGTGGTAATGCGGGTCGCCCCAGACCATCAAGAAAATTGCAGATTTCTGGTGTTGCATAATCTGCATGATACTGTTGTTCTGGGGTTTCCCTGGTTACAGATTCATAATCCAGTTTTGGATTGGAAATCTGTGTCTGTGGTGAGTTGGGGTTGTCGGTGTGCCTTTAGTGAGGCTCCGGTGTTTTCCACCTCTCCTCAGTCGCATGATGTTCCTGATTATTTGGCGGACTTTTATGATGTATTTAGTGAGAATGAGTCTGCGTCTCTGCCTCCTCATACGAGTTATGACTGTGCAATTGAACTGAGCCCGGGGTGTAAATTTCCCAAGGGTCGGCTCTTCAATTTATCTGTACCCGAGCACGAGGCTATGCGATCCTATATTAAGGAGGCGTTGGAGAAGGGTCATATTAGACCATCCTCGTCACCCTTGGGTGCCGGTTTTTTTTTTGTAGCCAAAAAGGATGGATCATTAAGACCTTGTATTGATTATCGTGCCCTCAACAAAATTACTGTTAAATATCAGTATCTGTTACCCCTGATTTCTGATCTATTCTCCAGAGTTAAAGGTGCTTGCTGGTTTACCAAGCTTGACCTCAGGGGGGCGTATAATCTTATTCGCATTAAGCATGGGGATGAATGGAAGACGGCGTTTAATACTCCGGAGGGACATTTTGAGTACCTGGTGATGCCTTTTGGGCTCACTAATGCCCCTTCTGTCTTCCAGTGCTTCATGAACGATATTTTCCGAGATTTTGTCGATAAATTTTTAATTATCTATCTGGATGATATTTTGATCTTCTCCAAGGATTGGGATTCTCATGTGGAACATATTCGGACTGTGTTCCGGATCTTGAGGGAGAATTCCCTGTATGTCAAGGGATCTAAATGCCTTTTTGGAGTACAGAGGATTTCTTTTTTGGGATTTATTTTTTCCCCGTCAACTATTGAAATGGACCCGGCCAAGGTACAGGCCATTCACGATTGGGTTCAGCCCACTTCTTTGAAGGCCCTCCAGAAGTTTTTGGGTTTTGCTAATTTTTATCGGAAATTTATAGCAAAATTTCCTAGTATTGCCAAGCCATTGACCGATTTGACTAAAAAGGGTGCTGATGTGCTAAATTGGTCTCCGGAGGCTGTTTCTTCCTTTCAGGAGTTGAAGCGAAGATTCACCTCCGCCCCGGTTTTGCGGCAACCTGATGTCTCACTTCCATTCCAGGTAGAGGTGGATGCTTCTGAGATTGGTGCAGGAGCTGTTTTGTCCCAAAAGGATCCTGTAACATCTAAAATGAATCCCTGTGCTTTCTTTTCCCGAAAGTTCTGTCCATCTGAACGTAACTATGATGTGGGGAATAGGGAACTGTTGGCCATGAAATGGGCATTTGAGGAGTGGAGACATTGGTTGGAGGGAGCTAAGCATCAAGTCGTGGTCCTCACTGACCACAAGAATTTGATTTACCTAGAGTCGGCTAAGCGCTTGAACCCTAGACAGGCTAGGTGGGCCTTGTTTTTTACACGTTTTGATTTTGTGGTTTCTTTTCTTCCTGGAACAAAGAATGTCAAGGCAGACGCCCTCTCTAGGAGCTTCCTGGCTGATTCTCCTGTGGTGACCAAGCCTGCTACCATCTTAGGCGAAGGGGTAGTTCTTTCTGCCATCTCGCCCGATTTGAGACTTGCTCTGGAAGAGTTCCAGGAGGACAAACCTGAGCGTTGTCCCAGTGGAAAGTTGTATGTTCCTGACCAGTGGAAGAAGAGAGTGATGTCTGAAGTTCATTGCTCTGCTTTGGCTGGTCATCCAGGTATTTTTGATACTAGAGATCTGGTGAGTCGGTTTTTTTGGTGGCCCTCCTTGTCTCGTGATGTCAGGAATTTTGTGCAGTCCTGTGGGACGTGCTCCCGGTCTAAATCGTGTTCTCGCTCTAGTGGGTTGTTGATGCCTTTGCCTGTCCCCAAGAGGCCATGGACCCATATTTCAATGGATTTCATCTCTGATATGCCTGTCTCTCAGAGGATGACTGTTATTTGGGTGATTTGAGATCGGTTCTCTAAGATGGTTCATCTTGTACCACTCCCTAAGTTGCCGTCTTCCTCTGAGTTGGTGCCCTTGTTTTTACAACAGGTGGTTCGTTTGCACGGGATTCCTGAGAACATTGTATCTGACAGAGGAGTGCAGTTTGTGTCTATATTTTGGAGAACTTTCTGTTCCAGGCTGGGAATTCAGTTGTCCTTCTCCTCTGCTTTTCACCCTCAGACCAATGGGCAGACAGAGAGAACAAACCAGACCTTGGAGTCATATTTGAGATGTTTTATTTCTGCTGATCAGGATGATTGGGTTTCATTTTTGCCCTTGGCCGAATTTGCTTTGAATAATAGAGCTAGTTCTGCCACTTTGATGTCACCTTTTTTTTTGTAACTTTGGGTTTCATCCTCGATTTTCTTCAGGGCAGGTGGAGCCCTCTGCCTGCCCAGGTGTTGACACTGTGGTGGAGAGAATGCACCAGATCTGGGACCAAGTGGTGGATAAGTTATCTCTCTCCCAGGAGAAGGCCCAGCGGTTTTCCAACCGACATAGGACCATTGGTCCCCAGTTTAAGGTTGGTAATATGGTGTGGTTATCATCAAAAAATATTGCTATGAAGGTGGCTTCTCCTAAATTTAAGCCTAGATTTATTGGACCTTACAAGATTGTGGAGATTATTAATCCGGTCTCTTTTCGTTTGGCTCTTCCTGTCACATTTAAAATCCATAATGTGTTCCATAAATCTTTGTTGAAGAGGTTTGTTGAACCTGTTGTTCCGGGGGTGGCACCTCCAGACCCTGTATTGGTTGAAGGTAACATGGAGTATGAGGTAGAGAAAGCACTGGATTCCCGTCTGGCTAGACGGAGACTCCAGTATTTGGTTAAGTGGAAGGGTTATGGTCAGGAGGATAATTCCTGGGTCTCCGCCTCTGATATTCATGCCAAACGATTGGTGCGTGCCTTTCATCGGGCTCACCCTGATCGCCCTGGTGGTGTAGTTGAGGGTTTGGTGACCCCTCCTCAAGGGGGAGGTACTGTTGTGAGTTCATTTTCCCCTTCATTACTGAGGCCCGAGGAACTCCCTCTTCTGGTAAAGAAAGGTAGTGAGCCTGATTGTCAAACACCTGAGGCTGATCATTGTGACTGGCTGTGTGGAGTTACGGACTGGATATAATGCTGCCGACGCCCTTCTGCCCTGTGGGTGATTTCTCTGTGGGATCCTTGGAGACCAGTCTGAATTCCTGCTCCTCCAAAGCTAAGTTTGCTGCTCCACCTTTTGCTTTTGTGCTTTGACTTTGTTTTTGCTTTGTTTTTCTGGATTTCTGCCATTCCCTGCTGGGGTGTGCTGAATTCATTTAGCTCTGTCTTCTGAAAATACCTGAGTGCTGATTCAGTTTTTGAAGCCTAGCTGCTTCAGGGCCTTTTTCATATCAGCTGGTTGGCTTATGTCTTTGATAGGGTTTTGGCAGATTGCAGACTGCAGCCTTCCTGTCCTTTCCTATCTAGGTAGTTTTGGGGCCCCGTCTTTGCTCAGTCTATCTTTCTGTCTGTGTTAGTATTTTCATCTTGCTTCACCGTCATTATATGTTGGGGGCTGCCTATTGCTTTGGGGTCTGCTCTGGGGCAGTTTAGATTTCCCCTTTCTTTCTTTAGGCCTATGTATTTCTCCGGCTGTGATCGAGGGGTCTAGGGCATCGTAGGAACCCCCCACGGCTACTGCTAGTTGTGTTGATAAGTTCAGGGGTCTGCAGTCTGATAGTTGCCAACTTCTCTGGTTTTCTGGACTTAGCTTGTATTTCTTCTTTTGCCTCCTACGGTGACTCATTCATAACACCATGGGCTACAACTGTCCCTAATGACCCCAGCTTCCTTCATCTCTTTCAACATACTCTTAGCACATTGGTGCTGTGTTGGGGGTATAGGTCTGTACCTCTCCTTTATGGGTAGATGGTCTCCGGTGGGGATATGAAGTTGGACCCCTTTTGCCTGCCCAAAATCTAGTGGGTGTTTGCTGAATACCCGCTCATACTCCTCTTGTGTCACTCTGTAAACCCCATTTCTCTGGTATGAAGGTGTAGAGTCAGTTCCCACATGCAGTTGCTGGCACCACTCTTCTAGCTGCTTCACAGGGCCATTGTCCTCCACCGGTTCGGATGAGACCAAAGGCTCTGCTGCCTACAATGAGTTGTTATTAACAGTGAGCAGTTTAGCAACTGTGGCGTACCGCGGTATTGTGGCTTCCTCCTCCCCACAATTCAGAAGGCGTACAGGTAGTCTCCCCTTTCGTACATCAACCACCCCTCTGGTTGTCCGGACAGTGGGGCTGCTATCTGAATATTCTGTCTCTACCAATGCCTGGCGATCCTGCCCTCTGAGCCCTATGGCTGCCCGACACCAAACCAACATTTCACATCTGGGGGGTATTACAATGGGAAAAGCATCACTCACTGTGACGCTGCCAATCTCTCCGCCAGAGAATTCTACCTGTTGTCTTTGCATCAGGGCTCGGATCTCCTTCTGCAGGATTCGTTGTTCTCCGGGACCAGCAGTCTCAGCCACCTGTTGCAACAAGACAATAACCTCGGACAGACAGTTTTCAATTACATTTGTACCAAGAGTCATCATGGGATTACATTCATGTCGATCAATATCAACAATTATCAGACCTTGTGATTTTAGCTCCACCCTGCCCACTTTAACAGTAATTTCCTTGCATCCAATCTCTGGCAAGGTATGCCCATTACTAGCAACTACTGTTAGTTCATCAGTTGGGCCACGGGTGAGTTCAGAATCAGCCCAATACCGCTTGTACAAAATATACGGCATAGTGGTCACCTGGGAGCCAGTGTCCAGCAAAGCGTTCATGGGGATGCCGTCAATCACCACAGGAAAGATCGTTCTCCCTCCCACATACTTGGCTCTCCAGTTCATTGGGCCTGGTGATCCTACTTCTGGGGGTTGGCCCTCTGCCCCAGGGGTTGCTCGTTTAAAGGACAGTACCTTGCAAGATGATCTGCCTTGTAACAGCGGAGACAGATGCGACAGATGGGACGTCCGTTCTGGTCGTAGTGATCGTTGTTCCTTCCTCGAAGTGACGGGGCTCTCTTCCTCCGGAGCCACGGGACATCCTCTGGACTGGAAGCAAGCTGGATCTTTTCTTTGGAGGACACTTGTAGGGACTGCATGGTTTTCGTAAGTGCAGCCATCCCTTTGGTCAGCTCCTGGACTTGAAGACGCAGCTCCTCAGTTGGATCTTTATCCAGGGTCTGGGCATCAGCCTCCACAGGGATGGAAGGAAAGGATGTAGCTTCCTGATGGTAGGTGATCGCTGGGCGCCTAGGGAGCGCCGGACGGCTGTCAGAGGATTCCTGTAGTACCCGGATAGCCCTGTCCTTGAAATTAGCAAAGTCCAGATCAGGGTCTTGCAGGGTTAAAATACGTAACTGCCCTCGGTGGGTACTGTACAGGAGCCCTTCAATGATTTGCTCCTTTAACAGTTGATCTTCCTTTACACTGTCAGAGTCAACTTGTTTAACTGTTCGCAGCGCCTCCTGGAGGTTGAGAGCATAGTCTCTGATACTGTCCTGTGCCCTCTGTTTACAGCCAAAGAACCTCATCTTGATTTCAGCTGCAGTGCGGGTGTCAAAAGTGCTCTTCAGCTTGGCCAGGACCTTTGCAACAGTCTCTTTATCAGTGTCCTGCCAGGCTTTCACCTCCCTCAGTGCTGCACCCGTTAGCTGTCCAATCAGGATATTCACTTTCTGGCTTTCAGACAGGGGGTAAACTTTAAACAAGCTGCACAGTCTCTCTTTAAATTCACTCAGGGTATGTGACTCACCCGAGTACTGCGGTAGCCAGGCCGCTCCCGGTATGTAGGGCATGGATAGCGGCATTATGGGGACCTCTGCGGCGGGTGCTCCTCCTGGCAGTACTGCGGGGTTGGCAGCGGCATCCGCCGCTGCATTGGCTTGTGGCGCAGACATTCTCTCCCCCCCTAGTTAACGTTAGCCAGGGACGGGGGGTTGCGGGAGCTCACCGGCAGCCGCTTCACAGGCCCGACGCTCCGGGCTGTAGGCCTCAGCTCCTCCTCCTCTCGCGCGCTGTCCTCTCTTCCCACGAGGCACTTCTCTTCTTCGCGCTCTGCGGCAGGCTCCACCCACGAAGGCCACCCCTCTTTCTTCCCGCACGCGCCAAGCAGCGCGGCAATGGCGGCAAATGGCGCCAAATTCACACAGTTCACAAACAGTCTATGGCACACAGGACCCGGGGATACCAGGCTTCCTAATCCTGTTCGTGACGCCAAAATTGGGCCGCCCTCCCGGGGCTGTGGGTTACTCGGTACCGGGCCAGTGTCAGGGGGATGTGTCACAGCAGCGCTGACCCGGTCCGTGGCCCTGGGCGCCCAAGCAATGGGGATATGTAGTTAATGGTGGGATAGTTTGTGACGCCACCCGTGGTGTTTGGCAAATATGGTGTTAGGCCAACGCTGCATACAGATCTGCTGGGACTGATGGTAGGTGCAGCTTAGATGGTAAAGCTCCCCACAGGTGGAGCTGTAGTCCCAGGGCAGTGTAGATGTAGCTGGCACGGGGATGTAGCAGTGCCGAAAGCGTAGGGAACAGACAAGACACAGCGGTTGTAGTTTCTGTACCTTTACTGAGTATATGCAGTCCAGAGTCCTGATTACAGATGGTATTCGGGCAGGTTAGCCTGGAAGCAGATCAGGATTCTCTCTCAGCAGAAGGGCTGTGCAGTCTCCTTCCTAGCGCTTTGTAGTGTGAAGCACTCCAGTACTTAGTTACTCTGAAATGCCTCTCTTCAGATGTTCCTAGAACTATACTTGTATGACAGACAGCGGTAGCCTCTCTCGGGGACTCCTCTCCTGAGTCCTGGCTCACTAGTCAATTGCTGTTGTGTCCCAAGTCTTTGCTGGGAGCAGGGCATTTACAGCCTCCTACTTCTCTGGTATCTGTGGTAGGACCGTCAGTATCCGTACCACCGTGGAGACCAGGCTCCAGTTCTGTGCGCTCTCAAGCTGAGGGAGCTCGCCTTCTGCAGCTCAACCTCTCAGCTTCGCACCTCCCGTCCGCACACTCACCCTCCACAGACTATCTGATCCTTCTTCCTCCTGGCCCTCAGAGGACACTCCTCTCCAGAATCCTGGTTCAGAGCTCCCCCTGCTGGCCCGGAGTGGAACTGTGTTGCATGCATTAGGTTAACTGCTGGAGAGACCCATCACTGCTTCCAAGCCTGGCATTACCCTCCCCTGGAGGAAGGCAAAGCCAGTGTGGCGACCATACCCCTGGGGGCGCCACAGGTGAACAGCGGGGATAAACTAAAAGCAAAAACTGCCCACCTTTGACCCGATGACAGGTCCCTTAATTGAAGTTATTTCACAGATATTTTTCTGCAGTTATTCAGGATGCTGACTTATCCTCGTGTTCTTTCTGTTGTTCCTTTAACTTTGTGACCAGATGGTACATTCTTCTAAATGGCATCTTACGAAATCTGCATCTCATAATGGATTAGAATAGCCTTTTATTTATTGCATCACGTCGCGTTTCACTTCTGTTCCCCCCCGTTCTATTTTTCTATACAATTTCCTAGAACTACTTGATTACGGGAATCTGTAACTATGTGAAAGGTAAAACTTCTCAGAACCACTTGCTCACTTTTTACGTGTAGTGGTAACTTCAGAATTCCCCATGCAAACATAAACTTAAAGGGATTGTTCAAATTAAAAAAAAAAAGTTTACAGGAGGCAGAGATCTGTACAAAAAAGTCATACAATGATATATTAACCCATTTTACTCCATTTGGCTCTAGTGCAGCGCAGGTAACTCTGGAGATCTCTTGAAATAGTGGAAGCCATGACATCCCCTGTTCTTCAGTCACCTGACCACTGAGGTCCATGATTGGCTACACCAGTCAGGTGACTGGAATGGAACGTCATTGCATGTGACTGTGACTACAAATACCCTTTCCTCTCCTGACAATATAGTAAACAGCAGTGATTGCTACAGAAAGATGTCCGCTATGTAAGATAGCCGGCATGTACCCTGTGTGGAGCGGGCTCTGCTTCTGAGCCCGCTCCAAAGTCCCTGACGTGCTAAAAGATTGCGATATTCATCACGGGTCGTTAAGGGGTTAAAATGAAATACTCTCTTTTTTTTCCTAGATATTAAATTTTGTGTTAATTAATTCCTTAATATTTTTTACAGCTGGAATGATGGGGCTGTACAATGTGGGAACCTGTGGACACTCTCCCGCAGCTTTGACACCCGGTGATGTGAAAAAGTACTTTATCGCTGCCGAGAAAGTCATGTGGAATTATGCACCAAACAATTACGACAGATTTACACACAAAGCTTTAAATGATCCGGACAGGTAAGGCTGTATGTTCTGTTTTAAATGGTTAATGTACTGTAATAACATGATATCATAATAATAAAATGATAATATTTAGCTATTAGTTCACTTGTAATACCTCACTTGGCCACATGGTGTGCCATTCTAATAGAATCATAGAATCATAGAATCGTAGAGTTGGAAGGGACCTCCTGGGCCATCTGGTCCAACCCCCTGCTCAAAGCAGGATTCGCTAAATCATCCCATTCATAATTCCATGAGTCTAAGGCACCTTAGTTTATAAATAAAGAGCTCAATTTACTAAAGCGCCATCTGCTGGTAGAAAAAAAATTAGTTATTTGAGAATCAGCATTTTTTGTGCATGCTTGTTACATTTATAAATACACTTTTTTCTTATTTTACAGCCATTCTGCAACTTTTTTTACAAAGAGCAATGACCGGATTGGAGGTTCTTATTGGAAGGTGCATTACACGGAATACACAGACGAATCATTTAGTATTAAGAAGACCCAATCTAAAGCTGAGGAACATCTTGGAATTCTGGGTATGAACAGTAGAATTATTTTTATTTCTAGATCCTTTACGTTAATATTAGCCCTCACTTAGATAGCGCCATTAATTCCGCAGCGCTTTACAGACATTATCATCACTGTCCCCATGGGGACTCACAATCTAAATTCCCTATCAGTATGTCTCTGGAGTATGGAGGAAACCGGAGAACCCGGAGTAAGCCCACGCAAACATGGGGAGAACATACAAACTCTTTGTTGTCCTTGGTGGGATTTTAACCCAGGACCCCAGCACTGCAAAGCAACAGTGCTAACCACTGAGCCACCGTGTGGTTTCATACAGGGCTCCAACATTCTGTCTGCCTGCAGGCACCACTAGGGGGAGCTGATTAATACTAAATCAGTTTGCAATACCTTTAAATGGCCAGCTGACTCCTCTGTTACTGAGAAATCAGCATTTGAATTAATAAGCAAATGATGCTGAAGGACTATGGTAGATTTGAAGCCTCCGTCACTCCAGCTCTATTCTCCACCCAGCACCGACTCCCCCTGCTTGACTGACTGCTATGCTGTGTGACTTCAGACAAAGCAGTCATCAGTCAAAGAGGAGGAGACAGCACTGCGTGATGAACAGAGCTGGAGTGACGGAGACTTCAGATCTACAAATAGTTCTTAAGCCTCATTTACATAAAAATTCAAAGGCTGATTTCTCAGAAACAGAGGAACAGGCCAGCCATGTAAATATATGACTGAACTTGAGTTTGAAAACACTACATGCACGTATAAATAGTTGGGGTGTGAAATCCTGGTGACAGATTCCAAATATTGATTTGATTTACATTTCTCTTTTCTTCACGCACCTTCCATTTCATTAATTGATTAACAAAAAAACCCTGATTTCTATTTTTGAAAACATTTTTTATCACACACCTACCTAAAGCAGAACTGTATGTGCCATATGTAAATTTCTTGCTTCCAGTCAAGTGGGCGGGGCTTTATCCCAGAACACTCAGCTTTTATTTGCACCCGCGAGGTCTGATTGACATCTTGAAGACTCAATAGCCATTGTGTCACAGGAGCCGCCATTTATTTTGAGGGCCACCACTTATTACTACATTTCTCCTGACTATCCGTGACTTTCCGGGGGACATTGCTGATCGCCCCTATGATGTATTCTGAAAGGGAGTGATGAACCCTTTACGTATTCTAAGTTTTTGAACTTTTTTGTTTATAGATACCTACTGTATGTGTTTTGATGTTTGCCTTTTTTTTTTAGGTCCAGTCATCAAAGCTGAAGCTGGAGATACCATTGTGGTGGTGTTTTCTAATAAGGCTGACAGGAACTACAGTATGATGCCTCACGGACTCTCCTTTGGGAAAGAATCAGAGGGTGCACCATATGCAGATGGTATGCTTGCTCCATTTAAAGTTGTATACCTCTATCGGGAGACCACCACTAGTATCATCTTTGTCAAGTTCCTGTAATGTTGAATGAACCCATGTCTCCATTTAGGCAATCCGTGTTTCCATTTCAGAGAAATCCGTGTCCAATTTTTATGTCAATGGGCTGAAATTTCAGGGGGCCTGGCCCGGCATTTACAGCTCTCCGGCCTCTCCCTTCTTTGCCCACCCACCGCCAGGTTCCTATCGCTGACTGACAGGTCACTCTTGACCTTCTCCCACACCCGAGACCTCACGAAGGCACCATCATTCCTGAGGCACATGTGCAGTGAGATCTCGAGTACGTTCCGAGAGCCGGACTATCGGACTGCGCATGCGCCATACCAGATAGGAGCCTTGAGAACCTCCTCCAACCTGACATCCCCAGCTCCTCTTCCGGTACGGTGTCATCATAGCGTTATGACGCGCACGTGACATTCGGGCCGGCTAATCAATCGGACCCAGTGAATCGATTGGCACCTATCACTAGGGTGAAGCACTTTCTGAACCTCATCAGTTGAGGTGCCGGTAGTGGGACACAGACCAGTCTGATATTCTCTGGCTACAATATACATTTACGAGTTCAGGAAAAACCCTTTAGGCCTAATTTTAATAAATGAGAAAATCTATGATGGAGACCCTCTATTTTTATCTGAAATCTATACATCAGCTTACTTAATCATCATGATTGTGCTTTTGTGGTAGGCGGAAAAGTCAAAGCCGGAGTTCACGTTGCACCTGGAGAGACATTCACATACACCTGGAACGTCCTGGAGAAGGATGGGCCTACCTCCGCTGATCCCCGGTGCTTGACCTACATGTACTACTCGGCATCTGATCCAGTGAAAGACACAAATTCTGGACTGGTTGGTCCACTGGTGGTCTGCAAAAAAGGATCACTAACACCTGATAACACACAGGTATAGTTACTTGAGCTTTCATGTTTCTTTTCTTCTTTTTTAGCCAGCATGGTAAGTTATGAAATTTTACAAATCACTTTATTAGGGAATCTGTCTTGACACCCGTAAAAAAAACCGCATGTCCAGTAAGTGCCATTATTTTATTTTTTTTTTAAATTTTGCCCAGCAAAGCTGTATTGCTGTCAGAACATACTAATTTGGAGTACAGATGATGGCAGTGACAGGGTCGTCTCCGCACATTTCTCCTCCTGTGAGTGTTGTACTTATCAGAACAATCGCCTGCAGTAGCTTATCCCCAGAGATGGTGAGACAGGTGCCGACCATTTCACTGCCATCATCTGTACTCCAAATGAGCGTTGTTAAAAAAAATAAAATAAAATAAAAGGTTATTTACTCTATAAGTACATTCCATGTGTGGTTTTTCCTTATGATCTCCAGCCATAATCTGCTTCTTATCTTGCCATGGACTGATTAAAAAGGATCTGACACCTCTTCTTCTACATGTGGTAACTGCAGATTGTCAGGGCATACTGGTAGTTGTAGAGCTGGAGTGCCGCAGGATGTTGACCTCTGGGGTATTTGTACACTTTGAGTGATGTACTTACAGTATAATGTGCAGCACAGTATATGACCATGGCTTTGGGGAAATGTTGATATAATCTTTTTGAGTAGGCGTTAGCTGGTACGAGAAACTTTGGGAAACATTGAAGACATCTGAAGAGGGATCCACCCTAAATGAGACCCTCATTTCTCAGTCAGAAAGGATTAAAAGAAAGTCTCTCGCTATCGAGGTCTCTGCATGTTTTCACGTTATATGTATGAATATATATTGATTTCAAGGGGGTTACTGCAATACCTCATTCACCCTATGGGGGCACTGCAGGGAAAATAAACACTTTCTACAGGAGTTCTCATTACTGCATATGGACAACCTATTACATTTTTTTAAAAAATTTTAGCCAATTTTCTGACCTGAGATTTTATGTCGGTGCCAGTAAAATGTATGAGCCCAGTGCTCAGTCTGTTTAACTTACAGAACGGATGCAACTGTAGCAAAAACTCATCTGTGAGAAATGCTGGTTCAGTATGGGATGTTACCCATAGGATGTACACAGGAATGTCCATATCAAATGACAGCAAACAGATCGTGAGAACCAACTGAAGCACAAAGAAATGGCCGGAGTGAGCCTCCCAACCCCCTAGAGGAGGCGTGGGCGGAGGCCAACATGACGGGGGGTTGGAAGATAATGAGGGAAGGGGAAGGGTTAAAGGGGAGGGGGAGCTAGGGGGTATTTAATGCAGGGTCTGGGGGCGCCTGCCCTCTGTTCCTGTTGTCCCAGCTCCTGAGCAGTCCCACCCTCCCCCCCTTTTTTCTCTTGGGTTGGTAGTACGTGATTCTATTTTGGGTCATGGCGGTTTTGGGGGAGGGGGAGTCCTTGAAGTCGGTGGAAATTGGTTTGGGAGACTCTCTGGGTAGGGTCTCCTTCGTTTAAAGGTATGCTGGTCGTGATCTGGTGAAAGGTGGATGGGGAGTTTTCCGTCGGAAGAGGGCGGATCCCCAAGGAGTTTGTGGACAACATCTATTGGTGTGCTGGTGCTCCCGAGCCTGTGGGGTAACGGCTGGGAGCAAATGGTCTGGGGTTGTCCACGATATTTGTACTATTTCACCACGATCTTGTGGCTTCAAGGACTTCTCCTTCCAGGGTTAAATTCATTGTATTGTTTATGATACAGTGTTTATTGTTTGTTTATTGTTATAATAAAAGGCTGCTGTGGCCATAAAATTCCAAAAGAAATACCGGTGTCTGTGTATTAGTTGGCGCCGAGTTGGGGGTGGTCATTTTGTGGTCACGGTGGGGGGTTTTGGGGTAAGTGAAGACGCTTGATATCCCCTTACGAGGTAAATACTTGACAATACCAACGTCAAGTATACAGTATTAGAAAGTTTGCCAAATGCAGATTATATTCAAACCCTTTAAAGCCATGAACATGACTCCCATAGAACGCATTTTAGATTTACATCAGTAAATCTTTATTTCAACAAATGTATGAAAAATAAGACTGAATAACAATGAAAAGGGAGATAAACTGCAGAATATGATGGCTGGAACATAAGCAGAATACATGTATCTTCACAAAATGTTCAATACATTATAAGACCGTTACATTGATCAATTTGGAGAGAGGACACATACATACACACATGCTCCATTTACCGTCTATAGAAAATGGTTAGGTAGTACAATATCTCCACCCAGTGGTAGTAGAAGGTATTAGTCCTCACTGCCAGGAAGAGGATATATATATATATATATATATATATATATATATATATATATATATACACTGCTCAAAAAAATAAAGGGAACAATTAAACAACAGAATATAACTCCAAGTAAATGAAACTTCTGGAAGCAACACTGATTGACAATCAATTTCACATGCTGTTGTGCAAATGGAATAGACATCAGATGGAAATTATTGGCAATTATCAAGACACCCTCAATCAAGGAGTGGTTCCGCAGGTGAGGACCACAGACCACATCTCAGTACCAATGCTTTCTGGCTGATGTTTTGGTCACTTTTGAATGTTGGTTGTGCTTTCACACTTGTGGTAGCATGAGACGGACTCTACAACCCACACAAGTGGCTCAGGTAGTGCAGCTCATGCAGGATGGCACATCAACGCGAGCTGTGGCAAGAAGGTTTCCTGTGTCTGTCAGCGTAGTGTCCAGAGGCTGGAGGCGCTACCAGGAGACAGGCCAGTACACCAGGAGACGTGGAGGGGGCCATAGGAGGGCAACAACCCAGCAGCAGGACAGCTATCTCCGCCTTTGTGCAAGGAGGAACACTGCCAGAGCCCTGCAAAATGACCTCCAGCAGGCCACAAGTGTGCATGTGTTTGCACAAATGGTTAGAAACTGACTCCATGAGGATGGTCTGAGTGTTCGATGTCCACAGATGGGGGTTGTGCTCACAGCCGAACACCGTGCAGAACACTTGGCATTTGCCACAGAACACCAGGATTGGCAAATTCGCCACTGGCGCCCTGTGCCCTACACAGATGAAAGCAGGTTGACACTGAGCACATGTGACAGACGTGACAGAGTCTGGAGATGCCGTGGAGAGTGATCTGCTGCCTTCAACATCCTTCAGCATGACCAGTTTGGCAGTGGGTCAGTAATGGTGTGGGGTGGCATTTCTTTGGAGGGCCGCACAGCCGTCCATGTGCTTGCCAGAGGTAGCCTGACTGCCATTAGGTACCAAGATGAGATCCTCAGACCCCTTGTGAGACCATATGCTGGTGCGGATGGCTCTGGGTTCCTCCTAATGCAGGACAATGCCAGACTTCATGTGGCTGGAGTGTGTCAGCAGTTCCTGCAAGATGAAGGCATTGAAGCTATGAACTGGCCCGCCCGTTCCCCAGACCTGAATCCGATTGAGCACATCTGGGACATCATATCTTGCTCCATCCACCAACGTTACGTTGCACCACAGACTGTCCAGGAGTTGGCGGATGCTTTAGTCCAGGTCTGGGAGGAAATCCCTCAGGAGACCATCTGCCGCCTCATCAGGAGCATGCGCAGGCATTGTAGGAAGATCATACAGGCACGTGGAGGCCACACACACACTACTGAGCATCATTTCCTTATCTTAAGACAT